>NC_138507.1:24592229-25334663 GCF_964252035.2 Podarcis erhardii | reverse complement strand
CAGCTTAAGAATAATAGCTCTGCATGGAAACAGCTTCCACTGAATTCAGGCGAGCCCTGCCATGCAAGGGACAGGAAAATATACTGCTGTTTTTAGAGCAGAAATAAAACCCTAGAAAGCCCTTCTATTATTTATCTCTCCCTGCTTGCCAGGGATCTTTGCTTATCCCACAAACATACCACTCATTTGCTGGCACCATCATTAGCTGGAGGTGTGTTGAGACAGTCAAGTGAAAGAACACAGAAAGAGATTCCACATAAGGGTCTTTCAAATGTCACCCTAGCAGTGGGCGGATTCCACATGGCTAGGATGACCAAACCACACCAGGGGTGTGTGGGGCCTTCCTGACCATGGAATCAGCTCCTGGTGGCATCATATTCCAGTTTAAGAGCGAGCTCTGGATTTTGGGAAGCCCTCAGAAAGATGACACCTGGTGACATCCTGTGGCCTACTAGCAGACCCTCCAAGTGCCTCTATTCTTCAGGAACAATATTACAGAAGTCATCCCAGTTTCATTTCTTTTATTTATAGTTTTTGTTTCTGCATTTCAAGGCTTTACAAATTAATACATGCTTTCCCACTTCACATTCATTTCACATTTGACTTCCAGCCCACCCTTCCATAGTCTCCCTCATAATTTCCATAATTTCTTATTATAGTTATTCCATATGCCATCTTCTCCACAGTATTCAACTGCTGATCTTCATTCAAATCCTACCCGTGTTGTTGCACGTTTACAACACGTGTTCTCCTTCATGGGGAGCACATGTTGCGGTGGGGTCTAACAGGACACCCCCTCTCGGTTACCGGGCGGGACCATTTGGATGGCCATGACTGTGACTGGGCCAATTTGAGTTGTTGGGGAGATTTTGATGTTACCATTTAGAGGGTTGGCCCAAAGGTTATATATTCTTGGCACGTAGCTTTTTTCAATCTCTTTTGCTGTGGGCAATGGATCGCCCGCTCACCCTCCCTAATTTAGGGCTGTTGCGTTTGACATTGCTATGCCTGTCATGGGGTTGTCTGCTTTGGGGGCAGGGGCCTGGTAGGAATTTTGTCCATTTGGCAGATTGGCTGGTGCCATTTGGTTTTTTGCCTACTGCGCAGCAAATTGTCACAACTTGTAAGGCTGCGGTTAGAGATCGGTTAAAATTTGGTTGGTGGAGGGGTAAGGGCTGGCTGTGCCTGCCCCTCCAATGCTGCTGCTGCAAGGGAATTCCATTAAAGGAATCCAGGGGCTTGCCATACATTTTTCCGTATCCCTGGCAAGGGGCTAGGGCCGTGCAAGCCCCTGGGAGCATGCAGGGAGGGGTGACGGTGTGGTGCCCAGTCCTATTCTCTCCCCCATATTGTTTTCCCTTACTGGCTTTCGCTGAAATTCAGAAGTTAGTTCTGTCTCGGGGCGGGGACAGATAGTCATAACCAATGCCTAAGCAACCACTCATATTATGTATTTTAATAAAGTTGTGGCCAAAATTATGCCAAAAACCTTAAACAAAAATTCTGTGTAAATTGTGGTTTATTTAGGGGGTGGCTTGGGGACCTCGACATGCAACAATTCTTTAAATATTCAACATAAGGTTTCCACTCCTCCTTAAAATCTGCCCTTGCTTGGTCTCCGATTTTCATTGTTAAATTTGCCCATTTGGCATATTCTGTCAGTTCTAACTACCACTCTATGTTTTATGTTTTTATATGGTGGGCGCTTCCCAGAGTGGCTGGGGCAACCCAGTTAGATGGGCAGGGTATTATTATTATGGAGTATGTCCCTATTTCCATCGGAGAAAGGTTTGAGGTTATGTACTAGGTGCACAGTGGTTGCTCATCATGAGAACGTAGGATCCTGCCTTTATAGAGTCAAACCATTGATCCCTATTTAGCGCAGTGCAGCTTACACTAACTGGCAGCAGTTCTTTAGGGTTTCAGGCAGGGGTCCATACCTGGTGATGTCAGGGATTGAACCTGGCACCTTATGCACCCAAAAAATAGACTCTGCCACCGAGCCGTAGCCCTTCCCACATCTCAGCCCTGCCTCTGTTGTTAATAGCTTTCTCTATGACTGCCAAGAGCAGGGGTCAGCAAACTTTTTCAGCAGGGGGCCGGTCCACTGTCCCTCAGACCTTGTGGGGGGGCCAGACTATATTTTTTTTGGGGGGGGAATGAACAAATTCCTATGCCCCACAAATAACCCAGAGATGCATTTTAAATAAAAGCACACATTCTACTCATGTAAAAACACGCTGATTCTCAGACCGTCCGCAGGCCGGATTTAAAAGACAATTGGGCCAGATCCGGCCTCCGGGACTTAGTTTGCTAACCCGTGGCCAAGAGTCAATCAATTTCACTTTGGATCTCTTCTGTGTTCTCCTTAAGTTGGGCAAAGGTTATCAATGGAGAGATGTATCTGTACACTGAAAACTCCACTGAGCTGTTGTTCCTTTTATCTGCGAGTCAAAGTTTCTGTCTGTTCTTCTCCCCTATATAGCACAACAAAGCACGCAATCATCTACAGAGATAAGAAAGCAACAACTGAGCATTTCAGAAGCCACATTTGGGCTGCAATGAGGTGGCAAAGACCAAAAGATGTTTATCCTGCATCAGCTGCTCTGGTTTCCAGGCACAATTTAAAGCATTGGTAATTACCATTAAAGCCCTAAGCGGCTTGGTTTGATGATACCTAAAGGACTGCCTCCTTCCTTGTCAGGCTGCTTCCTGCACCTGGCAGAAAGGCCATTGCGTCCCACCTGGAAGAAACAGAGGGCAACACATTGAAGGATGGCCTTCTCTGTGCAGCACCCAAAATGCAGAGTGACTTTCTCTATGAAGTTTGGCTGCTCACCCCCTAACCGCCCTTTACTGTTTTCCACCAGCTAGTGAAGACTTTTCTATTCTGTATGGCTGTTGCCTTTGCCAGTCAGATAATAAGTGCTTTTTTTTTTAGGTACTCCTTTGAATTTGAAGCTTACTTATTTTCTAAGCTTACTTATTTTTGCTTGTTCTCCCTCATTTCCATCACTCAACATATGGAGAGAATTGTGGTGGAATCTATAAGGACCCCTGACCATTAGGTCCAGTCGTGACCGACTCTGGGGTTGCGGCGCTCATCTCGCTTTATTGGCCGAGGGAGCTGGCATACAGCTTCCGGGTCATGTGGCCAGCATGACTAAGCCGCTTCTGACAAACCAGAGCAGCACACGGAAACGCCATTTAACTTCCCGCCGGAGCGGTACCTATTTATCTACTTGCACTTTGACATGCTTTCGAACTGCTAGGTTGGCAGGAGCTGGGACCGAGCAACAGGAGCTCACCCCGTCACGGGGATTCGAACCACTGACCTTCTGATCAGCAAGTCCTAGGCTCTGTGGTTTAACCCACAGCGCCACCTGTGTCCCCCGGTGGAATCTATACACATACAAAAAACGCTGTAAAAATGCTTTAAAAAATGTTTTGAAAAACACATTGAATTTTGCATAGCTCTGTGTCACCATCTAGTGTCACATTTGTATATTACACTTTACAATGTTTGATTTGGAGCTGTATAGCTGAGTCCTGTGATGAAAAGGGCTCGCAAATGTAGGCATTTCCAAAAACACCTCAGTAACTTACATCAAGCGTGGAAATGTCATCAGGGCAACCGAGAGTATTGGCAGAGCTGTGTCAATGCCCTGATTCCATGGAAACACACAACGTGGGACAAATTAGATGAGAAGCAGGAGACAGGAATCAGCTTTCTGACACTGGTGCCTGTCTGTTGTTCTTAAAATGCAGCCGTGAATGCTACAAAGTTGATTGGAGGGGGTGTAGAAAGGGTGCTCGATCCAGTTTCCATAAAAATAAATAAAGTAGAAGTCTAGCCATTAAGAGTAGGAAGATATGCTTGGAAGTATGGGGATAAAAATCTAATTAGTCAGAAGGCTAAATAAGGATTCCTCTGAGTGAGTTGAGGCTGCCGTGTCTTGTCAAGCTCCAGGCCTGTTTCCGTGATTAGGAAAAGCAGAATGAAATATACAAAAGGGTATAAATTATGCAAAATAAATAAAATATGTAAACAAGACCAATCTTCGTAAGCATACTGATTCGGTTGCACTGAATTTGGATTCCCTGGATGCATAATTTTAACATTGTGCGTTCTTTTTTGAAAGTGGGGAATACCAAGTAGAAATAGTCAACAGGTTCCCCCCCCTTTCTTCTGCTACTGTGTGTGTCTTTGTGTGTGTACAATAATACCTTTGCACTAGTAATGGATAGCAAAGTCACTGTCTTTCAGCCTAACCTACCTCACAAGGTTGTTGTTGTGAGGAGGGGGAGAATTATATAGGTCCCCTTGAGCTCTTTGAGGGAAATGTGCAATATACATGTAATAACAATAATGAAGTAATAAAACGCTTGGCCAGCCAACCCTTGAGTTTGTTTGAAACCACAACACAAGCTGTATTTTAAGAATTTTACTTCCCTCACAAACCTGCATCATGCAACTGGAGCAGCTAATTGTAACATGTTCATTGCTTAGAAACAAATTATAAGTGGGAACTTGCTTTGCTGAGTTCCCTCATATGGCGTAAAATGCATTTTGCAAGAGTTTTATAAACATAAAAAGGCAACCTACAGCTAGACCTCAAAGGGCCTAGTAGCACATTCTACAGACGCACAAAGCACAAAGCTGTTTTTCCTTATTTTGATTTTTTTTTTACATGTTGCGTCTCAAAGTTTGAAGATTAAACACATAGCCGTGGTTTAGAAAGCGTAAACATATAGTTTTCCGCTTGACAACATAATATTTCTAAGTGGTTTCTCCCTCCCTCAATCCCTTTTTCTGTTTTCGTGGACTCAAGAGCTGTGCAGTGCCTGTTGGTTGTTTTCCAGCAAGCAT
This sequence comes from Podarcis erhardii, assembly GCF_964252035.2. Taxonomy (NCBI): domain Eukaryota; kingdom Metazoa; phylum Chordata; class Lepidosauria; order Squamata; family Lacertidae; genus Podarcis; species Podarcis erhardii. The sequence continues at coordinate 25,329,793 of NC_138507.1, read as the reverse complement.
TGCATGAATTATTCAGGGCAACCCTAGTTAAAAATGTGTGTTCAACATCTTCGATGTTCCTTTAATTCGGTTAAGTGATAGAGTGAATTAACCTGACTGACGTCTTTTTAAATGAAAACATATCCTTAACCTACAGCAAAGTTTTCTCCTTTTTTCGCTCTGATCTCGTTCCAAACCACATCCCCTGAAGGATTAATGCTACAGAAACTTGTCACTTCAGTTGGATCTGAGAGATATGCTGAGTACATTATTATCTCAGTAGGTCATCCAAGAAAATCTGCTCTTCTTCTTCTTCTTTTTTTGCATATTGATGGAAGATCCTTTGAATAAATTAACTTGCATAAGCTGGAGGAAAAAAAATGGATTAGGGAAATGATCCACAATGTTTTATTTTCTTACGGTATAGCCAGCTGTATTTACTCAGGATACATCAAGAAATGAGGGGAAACAAAAATAAAATAATGTAGAGCTAATTTGTTCTAAGATGAGTGGCCACCACAACATGAAGCATGAAGCATTTGTTTTGAATATCTTTGTACTGTATTTCCAGGGGGGGAGATGAAGCAAAGGTGGCAATGGGACCGAGGGCAATGTTAGGCTCGTCCCCTCTTGGAGCGACTTCACAGCTAAAAGCCTGATTCTGTGCATATCTGCTCAGAAGTAAGTATAGGCAACAGTCAATTGACATGCGGTTGTGTACCGCTGCACCATGCTGAACCCAGAGGTGACTATAACAATGGCAAAAACAGCCCTAAAAGAGCCCAGAAAGGGCAAAAAAGTTGCAAAAACAGCATCTAGCAATCCCAGGAGTCCTTCCACTGACTCTTGAGACCTGTGGAGATCTGGGAGTTTGAGCAAGAAGATTTGGAGGGAGCAGTTGTGGTGGAGTTTGGCCTCTGGTAAGTGCTGCTGGTTGTTGTTTTTTTTTATAGGGGTTTTCAAGGGTTCGCAGAGGTTCAGCAGGTGTTTGCAGGCTTTTTCAATGGTGTTTCAAATATACGCAATTCAAATATACACACAATTCAGACATACGTGTGGTGCCTTGGAAGTAACCTCACATCAATGGGGAGTTGCACATGTAAGAGAAGTTGATGTCCATCAGATCAATATGGGCTACGAAATATGGGACCTTGGGTTTTGAGAGGGGAGAGCTAGCTTTTAATCTCTACCCAGCCATGAAGCACACTTGCTTGACCTTGGACAAGTCAACATCCCTCCTCTTTAGCCTGTTGCTATTTGAATAAATGAGAGACAGTTGCAAAAGTGCATTGTGCATTGCGGTGGTCCTCTGTGGGCACATTCTTAGCCTCCTAGTCTCCAGAATGCACATTTGTTATATGTTTTTATTGTTGCACTCTTTTAAAAAACAAAACAGGACACATCAATGGTCCTTGTCTGTTAAATGTATTCCCAGCTCCATACATAAAAAAACCACCCCTCTAGATTTACCTTGCTTTTTCAACAACTACTAACATTAAAATAAGCTTAAATCATTTTTCTTTTGGGAGAAAATATCTCTCCCCTTCATGATGGCAAGGTTCTCAGTTAAAATGCTCCGTGTTTATACAGCCAGAGTGCAGTGCAAGGTCTCCCAACAGGAGGTGAATTATTTTGGAAGTTCATTATCAAATGGGACCGTATTTTGCTGCTGTGACAGCTGCCAGCTGTTCTCAGTGGGTGTGCGCACCTCGGCCATCTGCTCCCCTTATAAATGTATGAACAGCCCTGTGTGTGCCAGAATCCCACCTGGAAGGAATTAAGCGGATGACTGTAAGATATTGGGTCTACTAGTTCTCATCGGACCGTATTCTGCACAGCCACTGTTACGAAAGTGCACTTTCAGTGCAATCCGACGCAAGTGTATCTGTAGCATAGAAAGATGGGGATAGAAATAAGATCTATGAATGAAAGGAAACCATGTTTACTCTGAAGGAAGTCCTGCTGCATTGGGCTTGCTCCCAAGTAAGTGTGTGTAGGATTGTGCTCCTAGTCTATCACAGATGCTAATGAAGGATGGGTGGGAAGAGTGCAGAAGGACAAGTAATAATAATAACAACAACAACAACAATAATAATAGCAATAATAATATTTATACCCCACCTATCCGGCGGCTTACGGCATATCTAAAAACATAATAAAAACATTAAGCATTAAAAACCTCCCAATACTGGGCTGCCTTCAGGTGTCTTCTAAAAGTTGTGTCATTCTTTATCTCCGTGACATCTGAAAGGAGGGCGTTTCGCAGGGAGGGTGCCACTACCGAGAAGGCCCTCTACTTGGTTCCCTGTAACTTCGCTTCTCACAGTGAGGGAAACAGCAGAAGACTCTCGGAGGAGGACCTCAGTGTCCGGGCTAAGCGATGTGGGTGGAGATGCTCCTTCAGGTATACTGAAGGGGTGGAAGAAAAATGCAATGGAAAAATCTCATCTTCCTCAGGTGAAGTGTTCGCAATATATTTGCATTTCACACAGTTTGCAACATTCTAGTGAAAAGCACCCATTAAAATTTAGCAGCTATACGTGGCACCATTTTCATCACGTTTCCAAGCACAATTTAAAGTGTTGGTGTTGACCTTTAAAGCCCTAAACGGTCTCGGCCCAGTATACCTGAAGGAGCATCTCCATCCCCATCGTTCTGCCCGGGTGCTGAGGTCCAGCGCCGAGGGCCTTCTGGCGGTTCCCTCATTGCAAGAAGCAAAGCTACAGGGAACCAGGCAGAGGGCCTTCTCGGTAGTGGCGCCCGCCCTGTGGAACGCCCTCCCACCAGATGTCAAAGAGATAAACAACTACCTGACATTTAGAAGACATCTGAAGGCAGCCCTGTTCAGGGAAGTTTTTAATGTGTGACATCTTAGTGTATTTTTGGTCTTTGTGGAAGCCGCCCAGAGTGGCTGGGGAAACCCAGCCAGATGGGCGGGGTACAAATAAATTATGATGATGATGATGATGATGATGATGATGATGATGTAGCTGTGTTCTAGCAGTGTTTTACCACAGCAAATGTTTTGGCAGATGTGTATATTGCTAGTGGTTGATATATTAGAATGTGCTTCTCACACACCCCTGTTTACAGCCTTGTGGTAGATCTATCTGCTTTCACAAGACTTTCTAAGTGATGACAACAAAGAAACATGACGGAGACTGACCCCGAGCCAAGTCTTGGTAATAATGTTCTGAAGTTCTCACGTTTCACTTGTGGTTTACCACAAGATATGTGTGGACATCTGGCGTGAAGGATCTGCTTGTTTCAATGCAAGACCAACACACCACAAATGTGTGAAAGTGAAGCAAGGCAGGCCCGGGACTTGCAGCCTTGGTATGCTGTTGTGTCTCCTTTCAAAGTCAAAACAATATGCCAAGCTGATAACTCCCATGCTGCATTCACAAATAAAGGAGAGGAGAGGTCACTTAAGCTCCTGGAAGATGATAAGCAAATGCATGCTAACATTCCTTCCATGCTCTAAGATCTAGTTAATTCTGCACCACTGTGGAGTAAATGTTGTTTTGGACTGCAGCCTGTATATCATTTTAAACATGTAATATTTACATCGGGGTAATGAGAAAAACACTTGTGCGGATGAAAGGCCTAAGACAGCTCCTTGTAATGTAACCCATTCGGAAAGTCATTCACTCTAGATTTGGAATGCTTTGGTCCTTGAGGTGACTTTGCTCCTGCTTGGCAAGTCTGGGGAAATGTCAAGTGAGTCACAGAAGGCTCAGCAAATGCCAGCATAACTGAAAATCAGAGGAGAAAAGAGGTTTTGGTGTCAGCACCTTAGGGGGAAACAGGCTTAATGATCTACTGTGAAATCACTGAACCTTGCAAGAACGTAGCGAACAGAATCGGCACTTCTGGAGCTCATACGGCTTAGCAGCAACTGTCCATAAAGCCCAGAGCTGGCCTTACAGGACTCAAGAATCCATGCTTCACAAGATTGTTGTCAAAAGTGTACTCTTCCTTGATCCCTCATATTGGATAATTTAAGAGCAACTACGCTTGCTACAAGGATGTTGCTGAATAGAACATTCTCATGTTGAGATTATTATTATTATTATTATTATTATTATTATTATTATTATTATTATTATTATTAATTGAGTTCATATACTTTCCTATACCCGGAGGTCTCAGGGCGATTCACAGAAAAGATCACAACAATAACAACCCCCAGGAAAAGAGCTACATTTTAAAAGGGTATATAGGATGTCAAACGGATCAGCCAAAGGCCTGGTTAAAATGGAACGCTTTTGCCTGGCACCTAAAGGTGTGTAATGAAGGCGCCAGGTGAACTTCCCTGCGAAGAGCATTCCACAGACGGGGAGCTGCTGCAGAGAAGGCCTGTTCTCATGTTGCCACCCTCCGCACCGCTCAAGGAGGAGGCACACAAAGGAGGGCCTCAGAAGATGATCTCAGGGTCCAGGTAGGTTCATATGGAAAGAGGTGGTCCTTGAGGTATTTTGTCTCACACAAAGTTGTGCTGGGGCAACACCATTCATTGTGGTGAAGGGCTCCCCCCTCCAAATAATGGGGATTATTGATTATTTATTCTCCTCCACCTCTTCTCTACCTATTTTATCCTCACTACAATCTTGTGAGGTAGATTAGGTTCAAAGAGTGTGTCAAAGTGGAACGTGAGCTGCTGGGCTTCATCTCTAGGTAAACCACCTCCAAGAGGAAGATGGTGAAAAGGGAAGAAAAGGAAAGGCCTTGTCTCCTGCCTTGCCATTTCTACCACACAGCCTGGTTAGCTAAGGCAGACGGGAGAGTGTAAGGCTAGAGGGTGAGGAGGGAACAGGATCTAATTTAACATAAAGACTTTTTGAACTGGTCTGCAGAACTCAGCCCCACATCTGATACACAAGGAGGATGAAATGTCTTAAAAGACCTGCCTGTCAAATGCATCACGGCAGTTCAATCACGATGCTGTGCTGGGCTATTTTTGTTCCTAGCTGCCTGTGGGCAATCGCTTTCAGTAATCAGGCATCCTTATAGATCCGTTGTCTGTGAAAGAGAGAGAGCGGGGTTAGATAATATCGCAGTAGGCTGGACAGGATATAACAAGCAAAGGGGGAAGAATCCATTGCCTGCAAAGAGCAGCGAGAGAGGGACTGGAAAGATAAGAATCAAAGGGAAGCTAACAGCGCATGAAATCTCCAAGGGTTGGGCTTTTTAAAAATAAATAAATGAACAAGTAAGATTTTATTGAATACAAAATGTACAGGACAAACAAAAATATCTTTTTTGAAGTTGCCTTATACAGTTCGCACTGCTTGTCCATTCCAGGATTGTCACCACACTGCACATTTAAAGCACATGGCTTTTCTAAAGGAATCCTGGGAGCTATTGGTGTGTTAAGGGTCCTGAGAATTATAGTTGCGTGTCGAGGTCCCCAAGACACCCCCCTAAATAAATCACAATTCACAGAGAATTTTTGTTTAAGGTTTTTGGCATAATTTTGGCCACAACTTTATTAAAATACATAATGTGAGTGGTTGCTTAGGCATTGGTTATGACTATCTGTCCCCGCCCCGGGACAGAACTGACTTCTGGATTCCGCGGAAGTCAGCAAGGGAAAACAATATTGGGGAGAGAATGGGGCTGGGCACCAGACTGTCACCCCTCCCCGCATGCTCCCAGGGGCTTGCACGGCCCTAGCCCCTTGCCAGGGATATGGACAAATGTCTGGCAAACCCCTGGATTCCTTTAATGGAATTGCCTTGCAGCAGCAGCATTGGAGGGGCAGGCGCAGCCAGCCCTTACCCCTCCACCAACCAAATTTTAACCAATCTCTAACCGCAGCCTTACAAGTTGTGACGATTTGCTATGCAGTAGGCAAAAACCAAATGGCACCAGCCAATCTGCCAAATGGACAAAATTCCTACCAGGCCCCTGCCCCAAAAGCAGACAACCCCATGACAGGTATAGCAATGTCAAACGCAACAGCCCTAAATTAGGGAGAGTGGGCAGGCAATCCGATGCACGCAGCAAAAGAGACTGAAAAAAGCTGTGTGCCAAGAATATACAACCTTTGGGCCAACCCTCTAAATGGTAACATCAAAATCTCCCCAACAACCCAAATTGGCCCAGTCACAGTCATGGCCATCCAAATGGCCCCACCCAGTAACCAAGAGGGGGTGTCCTGTTAGACCCCACCGCAACACGTGCTCTCCATGAAGGAGAACACATTTTCTGTGAGGTGTAAACTGCAGTCCCCACTGCCCACCTGTCAAAATTGCCTGAGAGGCAGATCCTGATAAGGATCTGGCTCATGGAACCATAAAGGTCTCCCACCCACATCCTTGTCCTTCAAAAGGGGGGAAAGTCTGTTTACAAAGATGCCAGGAAAGTCACCAGGAGGCCTGTACACCTCTTCACTCTGCTGTTCCTGCTCTACCACCCTGAACCAGGTGAACAACTCCTGCCATTTTAAATGACTATACCAGTTCCCCCTTGTTATTCTTAGTGCAAAATAAATTGCACCAGTTCTCCCCTTGTTACAATTAGTATAAAATAGATAGCTCAGTCGGTAGAGCAGGAGACTTTTAATCTCAAGGTTCAAGCCCCACGTTGGGCAAAAGATTCCTGCATTGCAGGGGTTGGACTAGATGACCCTTAGGGTCCCTTCCAATTCTTTAAGTTCTATGATTCTATTATTCCCTGTCCATGGAATTAACCCGCTGAACATGGACATGGTGCTATCTCTCTTCCAAACCTGGTTTTCAGTGTGTCCTTTGCCTTAATCATCCCTTGTATTCAACCATACACAGTGGTACCTCGGGTTAAGTACTTAATTCGTTCCAGAGGTCCGTTCTTAACCTGAAACTGTTCTTAACCTGAAGCACCACTTTAGCTAATGGGGCCTCCTGCTGCCGCCGCGCCACCGGAGCACGATTTCTGTTCTCATCCTGAAGCAAAGTTCTTAACCTGAAGGACTATTTCTGGGTTAGCGGAGTCTGTAACCTGAAGCGTATGTAACCCGAGGTACCACTGTAATACGGTCACCATATTTGGATGCAAAAGTTGTTGATTTCAGGTGCATCCAAAGTACATTTTATGCAAATGACTCCATCTCACAGACCCAGGACCCTTAACTATAGTTCCCAGTATTATTTAGGGGGAGTCTCGGGCTTTAAATGTATGGTGCGGTGGCGATGCTAGGAGAGACGGACGTGTGTTGCATGTATTATATGGATCTGCCCTTCCTTTCAACTCACTGTCAGGCTTTCTTCAGCAGATTCTCAGTCCTGCCACCTGCGAGCTTTTCACAGATAGCATCTCCAGGCCTCCCTCTCAGTCCCAACATCATTTCTCTCTCAGGTTTCCTTTTTCTGAAATGAGGTCATAAGCACTCACCTATCCCAAACCCTTTGAAGTCAATGGTAGGCCTTTCCTTGATCGTTAAGAAAGAGCAGAGGCCACCTTGGCTGGTTCACAAGCGTGTGATTAGGCAGAAGTTCACTGACAGAGGAATTCTGGAGACAAGCAAAGAGTGAACTGTTAACATTGCTCAGATTGGCAGCTTGGCCCTCCCCACGCAGTTAGCAACTGGTGCCTCTTTCTCAATCAAGGAAACGAAAATTGTACGCCAAGCCTTACAGTTTAACTGTTTGACCAGGGATTATATGCAGACAGCTCCAAGCCTGTCTGGGTTGCACTTTGGGTGAACTTTGATAATCCTTTGCCGATTCTTTCCCCTCCCTCTCTAGTCGATGCTTCACAATGGGGGAGGGAGGAAAAAGCAGCTCAGTTGGATTGCTTTGCGTATCAATTGACACAACTTAGAGCGGCCTCTTCTTATCCTTTTGTCGGTGGTCTGAACATCTCTCCAGTGACATCAGCTGTTTGCAAAAGCAGAAATATCCTAACAGATTCCTGATGCAGAAATGACCTCATAAGGACGGTGTGTGTGTGTGTGTTTAAATGGAACTCAGACCATAAGTTTTCTGAACATCACACACTATCCAGCAAGAAACACTGGGCTCTTGTCCGGAACATTTGCATGCACTATAGGAACTGATCGCATGTGTGATTCTGCTCCGTGCAAAGTAAACCTAATGAACCTTGAATGCTGGGATTTAAGCTCATTTGTTTCGTACAGCTTTGGAATTGATATAATTATAGTGAAGAGCTGAGCCATTTTACCCTTGTTATCCACAACATTACTTAATCTCGAGAGTTAATTCAATTAGGAGAAGCTTGTTATCATGTGCAGGTTGAAGCCTCTCAGTGCAGAAGAAGGTCCAAGAAGTGGGCTAGCAGAAAACAGGGCATCCTGTCTACATTCAGAGCTTGCCTTGTGTAAACGTGGAGAATATCTGTCATGAAGCATCTGATCTACTGAAAACACCTGGGACTGGGGTTGGTGTGGCAGAAAATTGTGTCTGAGCAGGATGTCACAGCCAAGATGGAGGTAATGAGCAGAAGCAAGAACTTAAGTTGCAATCAGTCACGTTGGGAAGACTGGAACAAAGTAATAAATAGAAAAATACATATTTTCTTTGAAAACTGAACAAAGGTGGGAAGCCTGTTATCTGAAGGGCCACAATCCCTCATGGTGTGGGGAGGACTTTCCAGGGACTGCATGGCAGCAGTGGGTGTGGTATCTGCTTCTAAAGAAGTGTTTCCCATACTTGGGTCTCCAACTGTTTTTAGACTACAGTTCCCATCATCCCTGACCACTGGTCCTTGTAGCTAGGGATGATGGGAGTTGTAGTCCCAAAGCAGCTAGACACCCAAGTTTGGCTAACACTGATCTAAGGCCTGCTACAACAAAACAACAACATGGAGGCTGCACTTACCCAATATGTTTTTTTCTTGACTTCTTACAGATCTTGGCCATATTGGACTAAAGTCAAATGATAGGTGGCCCATTGACAGTATGTGACCAGTCAGTTTCCAAATGTCACAACTGTTTCTTCCAGTCAAATGCCTTAATAATAACTTGCGTAAGGATGAGTCCCTATATTAATGAACCAAGCTTGACAGCACCTCTGACTTCAAGGTAGGAAATCTCCAGATAGCAATCGCTTTACATATCCCCAGGGCAAGCCACAGCAGCTGTTGAGCTGCCTGATGGCTTTTTAAAGCAAAGAATGAAGGGTATTCATTGGGTGAAGGAAGGACTGCAATTCAATGATAGAGCAAATGATGTGCATGAGAAAGGTCGCTGGGTTTTAATCTCTGGTTAAAAAGTGTAAAAGAAAATCCATCTTTGGCTTCTTCTATCTCACTTTCCCTAATGGTTCTCTGATATTTCTAGCAGCTTTGAGTCAATGACTTATGGGCTCCTTGTTATGTGTGTGTCTGTTGTTGCCCCAGAAGATATTTAATAGGGCTAGTTCTGGAGCTGCGGCAGGAAATTTCCAAAATAGCAAAACAGGTAATAGAAGCAATCCTGTGCCCTTTTTAAACCTAGTTCCTCTCTAGGAGGAGGCAGCAGTGCATTTGCAAAGTTTCTCTCCCAGGCACCTCTGTCCCTCAGCCTTTTGCTGCAGGAGGACTCCTCTGGTATTTTCATTCACAGACTTCCCTGGCTGCTGTAGGAGGAGGCAGCTGAAAGCATATGCTAAACAAACACTTTCATTAGGGCTTGTCCTTGCTAGAGGCAAATGGAGTGTTGATGGTCTGAGCCACTCCTCTAACGTCAGTGAGCCATCTCCTTCTCTGGGTGATGTCAGAGAGGCCTCGGCGCTCAGACAGGATTGGCTGTGTCTGGCTCGCAGGGGTTGGCTCAGCCGAAAGGTGAATGTGCAAGGAAGCAGCTGTGTGGAGGTGCGTGCAGTCAGAGTGTCTGCAGCAAGCGCAGACAGTTGGGCTGTTTCTAAGGCAGAGAGGAGTTTTCTTCTTTCAAAGATAGATAATAGTAATAAAAACAAAGCAAGCTAGCAGCAGGGGCTAGCTGTTTTGGGGAAGGATCCCTGAATTTGTTATCCATGAAGGCTCGGGACTTAAGGGAGGAGACAGGGATTGTGAAATTGGCTGTTCTTTTTCCTGAACTGTGATTGAGCTCGTGGGACACCTGAGAGCTGCCTGCTATGCCAACAGAAATCTCTCACGCGGTGAGAATGCATGCCATCTCTGGCTTCCATTCCTCGCTGACAGTGCGGCTGCTCAACAAGGGCCCCGAATACCTTCGCAAGCAGATGGAGGCGGGCAACCCGGGCCGGAAAAGCGCCGTGGAAAGACTGGCAGCAGACAAGGCCAAGTATGTCAAAAGCCAGCAGGTAATCAACACTAAGCAGGAGCCGGTCACCGCACTCAGCTCAGCTTCCGAGAGCAGCAGCAGCGAGTGCACCTCTGTGGAGAGCAAGAAAGTCAACAATCACCTGCCTGAGGAGAAGCGTGCCCCATCCAACGTGAACAACACCATGGATCCCAGCCCCCTTCCGCTTGAGCGTGGTGACCTTCCGATCGTGAGGCGCAGCAGTGCCAAGAGGCAGATCAGGCCAGACTCTTTGGTGATCTATCGACAGAAATGTGAGTTTGTGAGAGGTCAAAGCCACGAGAGCCCTCGTGGGAGTCTGGTCCGAAGGCTGTTCCCGAGTCCTTTCAAGGAAAAACCGTCGCCTTCTGAGGCAGCCAAGGCCATTCTGAAGGAAGATATCGCTGACCCTGAAACAGAAGGGTCCATTTTGGTCAAAGGCGCAAGCCAAAACTCTGATCTGGCAGGACTCAATGCGCCCCCAAACACAGGCCCAACAGCCATCCTCACCAGCAGATGTGAAAATGCCTCAAATTTGACAGTAGCCCCTCATGAAATCAAGGAGGTAAGGCGGAAAGGTCTGCACCGGTCCCAGTCGGACATTAGTTCTCGGTATTCGAAATCTTTCTCAGAGTTTGACACGTTCTTCAAGTACTGTGGCCTGGACACTGAGGTAATAGAGGACCTTGGCCAAGAGAACTTTTCGGTGGCTTCTGACAACTTCTCCTTCCGTATCCGCAGCATCAGTGTGGCAACGTCGGAAAGCGACTTCACGAGGCACAGCGGTGACGATGGGCTCCTGGAAGAAGAGCTCACAGAACAGGTCCCTACTGGCACGTCAGTAATTGAACGCAATGCTCGGATAATCAAATGGCTGTACACATGTAAGAAAGCCAAGGAGGCTAAGACCACGCTATAGTACCTCCGAAAGCATCATAGCCAGGTAAGGATAATGGGTATGCAACGCCCATCTTATATTATCTTATGTATCTTTGGCTGTACTGGAGTGTTTCTTTACACAGTGACCTCCTCCCTTCACCTCTTGCATGGGGGGAACCATACTAAGGGGCATAAAGAACAGAGGACCTAATCTACAAAGACAGGGAGGAAAGATATAGATGATGTGCCGACTGGGCACAATGGCTGCATTTGGAGTTTCAAATTCTATGCAGATCAATGTCATCAGTATGTACACCTGATCTGCTTTCCAGAAATGTTGTTGTTGTTTTTCTCTTCTTCGCATGACATAGAATGCTAGGGCTTTTAAGCTGACTTTTTAAAAGTCGTGTTACTTTGCTAGAGTGGGATCAAACCCTCAGGAGGAAGTCAAAAGTCACGCCTGAAGTCTGCTGCCTGGCAAATAGTTTGTTTACCAAAGTTCCTGCTATGTTAACAGGAAATCTAGAAATTCACCCAGGACTTAATTATATCTAATCAAGATAAGCAAACTGGACCCCTTGCTGTTTAGGAGCTGTCTGTTTTGGTCCCCTGCCTCATTTCCCTGTCTGGGATCCCTCTGCACATGCAAGCAAACCATGCTAAATTCAATTTTTGCCAGTCTCCCTTCCTCTTCTTCATTCCACCTGGTTTGTTGAGTGACACGGCTCCTCTCATATCCCCGTAATAGCTTGTACCACCTGTCTCCTGGCACCCCCATTCCCTGATGTGCTGAAAAGTGGAATTTCTCTTGCTGTTTGATTTCATTTAAATCATTTTGCTCAAAGTGATAGCAGCTGGGCAATATGGCTGCAGCTGCATAGAAAGGAAATTTTGAGCATTAGGCTTGCAATCCTCCGTACTACGATTTTACCCCGCTAAACCTGGTGGGACTCACTTCCCACTAAACATGGATGGGATGGTGACGTTCGCTTGTGAACCTAGCCATGCTTTCTTGCAAGTAGGTTCCTTTGCAAACAACGTGCTTATGGTGAGGGTGTACTCATGGGAGAGATTAAAAGAAAAACCCCTTTAACATGCAAAAGCCCTGTAGTTGTGGAAAGTTCCACACAGACTTGGGCCTTGCTTGTGTTGATTTTACAGAAGGCTGGATCGCACTAGACCTTTTCTTCTCTGTCTGTGCAACTGTGATCTATCCTTGTGAGAAAACATTTGTATGCACAGCTAATGACAGTGATTCCAATAATCCCAGTGGCAAGTAAAATGCAGAATACTGTACAGAGAATACAGAAATAGTTGCCATCTCTATATGTGTGTTGCACCACTGTTTCCATATGTGATTTTGGATGTGCTAATGGGACACTGAGCATGAATACTGACCCTGTGTCTATCAAGTGCTATATCAAGACAGAATGTCCCTGACTTATGACAGGCTCCATGTCCTTCCATAACAAGGGGCAAAGTCCAGTATCCAGGTAAGTATACTACAAGTCCTGCTGGAATGAACAGAGATTAAGCACTCAGTGGTCATCAGATTCCACCCCTTTCATCCATTCTATGGTGTTTGCAGGGGCACCAATGCACAGTAGGAGCTTTGCAAGAACTAGCAACTGCTTTGCTCTCTTCTAAGCAGGAATGTGCTGGGAGCAAGCAGCTCTTCCTGTTTCCAGAAACAGCTGGCTGTGCAGAGTGCTCTTTGGTGTCCCACGTGACAACCACAAAATGACACCCTTCCCTATTCCAAGCAAGGTTTCAAGTTAAACAAACAAACACTAGAAACCCGTTTGATAAATAAACCGGCGAGGCGTTCTTGTAGATAGGTATGTCTGCAAGCATCCTAAGGCTGGGACACAGCAGCCTTGAGCATGCTGGAATAGTCAATTGCTAAACAAAGCCACCACGGTCTGTCCAGAAGCTGACCATAATCTACAAACACCTCATTGGCGCCTGTTGTGCACAGCTGGCAGAATGCTTCCATGTTGTTGTTTTTAGGCCGATAGGGACTGGGTGCCCTTCCTCTTGCACTTTTCCAGATTTAAGGAGGCCCATGTGTCTGTGTTATGTTGCGGTCATTGTATGGAGGAATTCCCAGCTGAAGATTTTGCAACGTTTTGGGGTTGTTTAAAACTTATTTTTCAGTTGCTAAAAATACATATAACAAACAATCCCCATTTACTTCGCTTTCAAGACATAGGTTGCATGCATCCCACTTTTGTAGCACTTTTCAAGGACATTAAGAATCCTAGAAACTGTACTTTACCCTTCACAGAGCTACAGTTCCCAACAGCATTCACAAACTAGTTCTCGGGATTCTTTGGGGGAAGTAATGTGCTTTAACAACAACAACAACAACAACAACAACAACAACAACTCGGGATTCTTTGGGGGAAGTAATATGCTTTAATAACAACAACAACAACAACAACAACAACAACAACAACAACAATTTATTATTTATACCCCACCTATCTGGCTGGGCGGCTTCCAACAGAACACTAAAATACAATAACCTATTAAACATTAAAAGCTTCCCTAAACAGGGCTGCCTTCAGTTGTCTTCTAAAAGTTTGGTAGTTATTTTTCTCTTTGACATCTGGTGGGAAGGCGTTCCACAGGGCAGGTGCCACTACCGGGAAGGCCCTCTGCCTGGTTCCCAGCTTCTCGCAGGGAGGGAACTGCCAGAAGGCCCTCGGCGCTGGACCTCAGTGTCCGGGCAGAACAATGGAGGTGGAAATGCTTCTTCAGGTATACTCAGCAAAGCACCCTCAACAAATTACAGTTCCCAAATTATTTTTCTGGAGACAGTCACATGCATCAAATACATTTTTAAAACTATGGTGTGTGCACAGCTACAGAGAGAGACATAGGGGCAGCTCATATGGACCTGGCAGGGACGGTATACAGTTGAAGTTTCCTTTCTCTATCTTAACCACTGCACCCACACCTTGCGAATTACAGGGTTTCTCTTCTTGTAGCATCTGGATTAAAAAGGTGCATTTAAAAGAACCACAGTCAAGCACAGAACCACGATTACCAGCCAGCACCTAACAGCTCCCTTTCAAATTAAAAACCTCCCAAGGGCCCAGTCCTTATCATAGCTGTCAACTCTTCCATTTCCCTGTGAGGAATCCTATTCAGAATAAGGGAATTTCCCTTTAAAAAGGGGAAACGTTGACAACTATGGTCCTTATCTGTTGACATTCCCTTCCTTCCTTCTACTATCGCAGACAGCTTTTGCAACTATCTATGTCTGCTGACATTAATTTTCAAAATGTGCAATCTGCAATTGAAATGCGTGGATTTAATCCCCTTGAGGTATTTTGAATGGAAAGCAGTCGAGATCCATTCGGTCTTGAGGATCCAAACGCTAAGGAATTCCCCTGATCAGCAGAGGGGAAACTGAGTCTCTCTCCATATTCTTTCTCAACGCAGTCAGTTAGGATTATGGCCGTGACTGCACACTAGGATGTGACTCTTGATCAGGGCCTGATTTAGGTTTGATGGGGCCCTAAGCTACTGAAGGTCATGGGGCCCTTTATATGTCCAGCTGTCCTTTGTCAACAACAAATTGTCACTGTTTTTGTGTTGAATATATGCTAAATGGTAATTTATGGACCTAATCTAAAGCCATTTGCACATAGCAAAATATGTATTTTATCAAAATAATTGTTGAACTGAAATACAATCAAGAAGAAGTATATTAATAGTGAAATACAATTAAGAAGATGAATATTGGGGGGGGGCAAGAGAGTGGGGCCCTAAGCTATAGCTTGTTTAGCTTACACATAAATCCGGCACTACTACTGATGTTCCAACACAGAGGATTCCCACGGTGTTAACTTTGGGTAGGGTGGGGTTCAAAGCAGAAAACACTTGATAGCTTCTGTACAGAATGCTAAACATTTAAACATTGGTTGGTATTTTTTTCTTTTAAGGTAGCAGAACCGAAATGCCCGAGGTCAGATTCCCATTAAGGTTTTATTTTAAGCATAGCAAAAACAACAAATCTCTTTATCTCCATTCCTGGGGGAAATGAATAACTGCAATAATAGCCTTTTCTCTCATAAATCTAATACAAGTTTTTACGAGAGGCGGGGAAGCCTCACCACAAATACCTCACATGTATATCCTAATCATTTCTGCACGCAGCTGAAGAAGCAATATACAAGTGGCCCAGAATCACAAGTGGGGAGAACGTGCTTGCTCTCAAATCCTGCCTGTGAGTTCTCCGTAGGCTGCTATATGTGCCTTTGACCTGACCCAGAAGGGGGTTCTCCCTATGCTCTTGTGAAAGCCCTTCCTCATGTCAATAAACAGAAGGTTCTGTAATTACCGCATTTTTCGCCCTATAGGACGCACCGGCCCATAGGACGCACCTAGATTTGGGGGGGGGGAATAAAGGGGGGGAAATTATTTTTCCCACCACCCAGGCACGGGGCTGGGGCGGGGAAAGCCCGAGCTTCACCCGCCCCCAGAACGGGTCCCAGAGCGATGCTCACCAGGCTTCAGCAAAAGCCTGTATTTGCTCCATAGGACGCACACACATTTCCCCTTCATTTTTGGAGCAGGAAAAGTGTGTCCTATAGGGCGAAAAATACGGTACATACTGGTCTTGTCTGTGTTGCAGAAAATATCATGGTCCTTAGCATTGCTGCCCAAATGTAAGTCCCACTGAATTTAGTTAGACTTAACTAAAGTGAGACAGAGATGCCTAAGGAGAGTAGATAGAACAGATACCTTGAGAATTTGGGTTGACCCAGCCATGTATCAGGGAGAAGCAACCTGATTCAGGTATTTGCTGAAGGCAGGAATGAGTGTGTGAATGATGGAGCAAGAGTTGTTTAAAATAAACAGAGGATGTGGGTTGTACTTCAGATGGCAAAATGTCTTCCACTGGTACTGTAGATCCCTGTGGGGCAAGCAAGCAGGATGGGAATGGCTATTCACCTGAGAATGCTACAGTACATAAACAGAGTCTATGCTTCTTAAATTCCACTTAGTCTAGAACGTATGACCATCCTATAATATATGTGCTGCCGAAGCGAGCACTAGAACGTATGACCATCCTGCTACTGTCCTGGTATTCTCCACAATTTCTTGTTATTTGGTACATGGCGGCTGTTCTGGTATCATCCATTTAAACTGCTGGTACTTGCTACTTCAGAAATTTGGGGCACCAGTTTGCATAAAATACGTGCATACTAATCTATAACTATAGATGCAAATTTAGGCAGGATTTCAGAGGGTGGGGGTGGAGGGAAAACCAAACTCCGGCTCTTGTTGTCATGGCTTACTCAGAGCCATGAGCCACCAACAGGATTTTCAGGATCCAGTACAATGTATGTGGATTGGGGCCTCCATCCCACCCGCAATCTGTTGGCAAGAATTGCTGCTTATGTGCATATTAAGACATATAACATGACCTCCTTCACTCGCCCCCCTCCCCCCCCTCCCCCCCCTCTCTCTCACACACACCCTATTTCATGCCCTTACAAGTCACCTGTCGCTTATCAATACCATCCACTTGCGGCACCCAGCGATCACAGATAAAATACAATTTGTGCCACAACTGGGAAGCAGCCAACTGTGCAGAGCAGACATTTCAAAATAGTTAATCAAGCATCATATGTGCCACCTTATCAAGGCATTGAGCCTGTAGAAGTCTTTCGAGAAAACATGTTCCCATCTCTAAAATGGGTGGACAATCCAAAAACTTGATTATTATTTTTTTAAAAAAAAAAAAGCCTAAGAGATTATAACACAAACAACCTTCTCCCTTCCTGAATCTGAAATGGTGGGGACAAACTCCGGGGCAATGCTGTTATCCCAATGTCCCACTTGTAAACTTCCAAGAGACATTAATTTTATTAGCATTTTTATATCCCCCACTCCTCAAAGTGTTCAGGGCAGTGTTTGTGCTCCCCCCGCCCTTTACCTATTTTATTCGCCTTACAAGGATCCTCTGAGGTGGACTGACCAGTCCACAGTCATTCAAAAAGCTTTGTGGTCACCCAATAAGCTTCAACACCCACTGTAATGGGCACCACTAATTACTAATTTGCAAGCACTTATAAAGGCTCTGAAGGGGGATCATAGTAAAGACCATCTGAGAGCCAGGACGTACAATGTTCAAATAAGGCTCTCTGTTGGACATTCTTGGCAACTAATTGCACATTTTGCGCTCACATAAATGTGGTAAAATGTTCCGCCATGTGCCTGCAAGAGGCTTGTTTTTTTGTGATACTCGCTAACACAGAACAAGCTTTCATTAAACTAAAAGCATTCAAGTGTTGCATTTTAAGAGCACGCAGGCAACACACACGCTGCCTTTTAGACCAGGTAATCTCTGTTAATCTAAACTACAAAATGCCCAGATATAATTCATCATCACGTTATTTACACAATTGATTAGTCAGAGGATGAGCCGTTTGAGAGTCGTACACCTGCGGCTCTGTAATCCAGGCCTAGTTTTGCAAGGCTGGGAACTTCCTGCCATGAAACAACACATCCTTGACTTCCTGCAAATATTGGCCCTTGTCCAGAGAGCAAACAGAGATGCCTGTACCTGTTAGCAGTTTTATCAGGCCCTGCACTTCTAAAGAAAGGCAGCTAGCAGACAGGATCGTAACTGTGGAACAGAGTTCATATTTTTTAAAAACACCCTGGGGCAGAAGGATACCCTACTTACAATCTAGATGGCAAAGCCTGCACGTTGAGTTTGTCCTTGTGCCTTCATGTCCAGTAATGTCTGTGGAACTGCTTAAGGCTTGTAGAGTTAAGCACCCGTGGCTCTTTGCAAACTTTGTGCTGGATGTGCACTGTAATTAGTTTGCTAAGATTTCCAGCAGCCCAACTGGTAGGAGCCATATAATTTATTTTTTTTAATTAACAGATCAAAGCCCTAAAATGAGGTGATTGCTTTTAAGTGCTCTGATAAACCAGGCTCACCTTTGTATAGGGAATGAGGACAGCACCACCCTCTGATGCACAGGCAAAATGCACAGTGGGTGGCAGAGAAGAAAAAGCCATAGGTCAGTGGCAGAGCTGGTAGTCTACCTGCAGGAGCTTCTAGGTTTGATACCAGATATCCTCAGATAGGGCTGGGAATGGCCCCTGACTGAAATCCTGGAGAATTTTAGCTTTCAACCAGAGTTGGAACTGGCTTGCAATACAGCTAATGCCAGTCCCTAGTTACTGTTATCCACAGTTAGCGCTGTTCCACGAATGCTAAGGTAAAACAGCAAAGGACCCCTGGACGGTTAAGTCCAGTCAAAGATGACTATGGGGTTGCAGTGCTCATCTCGCTTTCAGGCCAAAGGAGCCGGCGTTTGTCCACAGACAGCTTTCTGGGTCATGTGGCCAGCAGGACTAAACCGTTTCTGGCACAACGGAACACCATGACGGAAAACAGAGCAGCACACGGAAACGTTGTTTACCTTCCCATCGCAGCAGTACCTATTTATCTACTTGCACTGGTGTGCTTTTGAACTGCTAGGTTGGCAGGAGCTAGGACAGAGCAACGGGAGCTCACTCCATCACACAGATTCGGACCGCCAACCTTCTGATCGACAAGCTCAAATGGCTCAGTGGTTTAGACCGCAGAGCTACCCGCTCCCCAAGCTACTCCACTCCATGGCGACCACACTATCAGTAATGCTGCCAGGGAAGAGAGGGAGTGAGTTGCTGCCTGCTACCAATCTTTTAACCAAGTTTAAGATCTCTCTAATATGATGCCTGCACAAACAGTCTTTGAAGCTGCCCTGTACAAAAATACAAACAGTGGTTTTTTTCCCTGGGGGTACTCAAGAGTACGCAGTTCCAGCACCTTTTTTTTTTTTCTAGAAGAAAGGCAGTGGTTAAAAGTTTGGCACTTGTACATAATTTCACCAGGTGGTGAGGAGAATTTTACTCTCCTGCTTCCCATGATTTCTGATTCAGTTCCTGATATATGAAAAATAGTTTCCACTTGAAAAATACATCTCACAGACGATTAGCTTACCATGTAAATATATGCGCGTCACAGTAAAAGAACACTGGGTCAAGTAGTTATCCAGTAAATCTCGCTGGATTTGCCACCTTTTCCCCTCTACACAGCCTGTTAAATTTCTGCCTCTTCTCTTAACTGCCCAGGAGTCTTGCCAGGCAGGAATAGGAAGAATGATTTTCACAACAAAATCAGAATCATTCCGGTAACCTGAGAAACACAGCACATATTGGCATGAGTTTAACGTTAACGATAAAACATTCAGGTCTTCGAGCGAAGCGCTGGTGATTTAAACCAAGGGAGGTTGCCTTGCTGCACCTGCTGAGAATGCAACCCATAATTGCTGAAAATCCAGGCACATCCCACCCACGCGGATGCTAAGCCTCTATTTGCAAGAGAACAAATAACTAGCAGTTAGGGTAGCTTTTCTATCGGGGCCTATAAGGCTGAGTTCTGGTTGACAGCAATTATCCCCAGACGATTGCTAGGAAGTGCCTACGGAGTTTCACTTGGTTCCCGCTGCTTTTTCAGAGCTGTGCTTAACCGGGCTTTGCCGCGTTTGTCGTCTAAATGTTTGCTTAAAAAAAATAAAAATAAAACTGAGGGCTAACGCAGGGGCAAAAGGAGGCAAAGCAAGTTGTGAGCAAATGGGCCCCTCTTCAGCTTTGGGGGCAGGAGAGTTTCGTAGGCCGCGGGCTTATGAAAGCTCAGTGGCCAAGACTCAGGAAGTGTTGACTGGTGAACTGCTTACATGGCCACCAACAAATGTCACCATCCCTCAGTGAACAAAGAAAAGAGGGGAGCAATTGAACAGGGTGTGCATGTAGTTACTCGACTGTATGCTAAGGTGCCCCGAGAGAACTGCTTTTGCACAAAGCTCTGAGCTTTTAATGGGTCAGGAGCTTAAGCCATGAATCTTTTATATCCCCAGCTTAATTTTTCATGGGGTGCTAGTATGACTTGTAAAACACGGCATGAATAAATAAAGCAGACCTGTGTGCAGTGCAGGAAATCTAATTTAGCTCAAGGAGTTGCTAGTTAAGGAGCCATTTCTATCATTTAAGCCTTTAGGTATGTGCTGTCGTTTTTAAAGGAGGCATGATTTGTTACAACAGGCAGTGCCATGCAGTGGGGAGTCTAGAGCCCGAGGAGCCAAATGCGGCCCTCTAGGCCTCTATCTGGCCCTTGGCACACCACTCGCCAGCCTCGCTTCATGCCCTCAAGTGTTTTTTTGCCTTCCGTATCAGTGGCAGTATGTGCCTGAATAACAATTGCTTGGAATTACCAGTAAAAGTGAGGAGACTGCTGTTGCACTCAGAGCCTACGTGTGGGTTTTTCCATAGGCATCTGGTTCGCCTTTGTGAGGTAAGAATGCTAGACAAGAGAAGCTCTTGATCTGATCCAGCAGAGATCTTCTTATATAGTAAACCACCAATGCAGCCAAACTTTAAAATACTATTCCAGTACTCATTATACAGCTGGATAATATATATATATATTAGCTCAATGGCAGCATGAAGTGTTTCATAGTATTTCAATAACACTTTCCCCTTCTTTTCTTAGAATGGAGGAATTCCCCTGAGATGGAGGCTGGGAACATGGACTTGTAGCAAAATGGTGGAATACGGACTTGTGGCAACCATTTCTATCATGGTTCCTCACCTGCACAAGTGAGTCCCATGAGACGACTGAACTGCAAATTGAAATGGGAATCACCTGGAAAAGAAGGAACAGCCATAGCTAAAGGGTGAAGAATCTGAAGTCGTTGCCTCATAATACCAACATACTGAAGGGGAACAGAGATGCTGGTCTGCACATGGAATTTATCTGACGTTCAATCTTCTAGCGAAGCAGAAACCGAGAGCTGGTAACCTCCAAGTGTCTTTTCACAGAAGGCAATGTCCTAAATTAGTATCACTTCTGTAATAGCAAATTGCATGTGCGCCGTTAGGTGTGAGGAACATAATGCCATGTGTGCCTTGTGTTTATGCTGTGGGAAACTGCACTGAGCGGTGGTTTCCTAACGAACAAACACATAATGCGCACATCTGGCAAAATAGGCATATGTGCAGCTGCCCAATGTTCACATTGATTTTCTACATGGGAATGACTTTTGGGGCGAAGTTTCCCTGAAGCTGGGATTCTGGTGACAAAGCCTTCACCTTCATTTGTAACAGGAAACTGCTTTCCTAAACAATGTCTCTCAAGTGTATACGCTTTATCCATTCTTTCTTCACATGAGGGATCTCCCACATACTGCTTGTTTTTCATGCAACACCTGGAATCCAGTGTTCGTAGGTGTGTGTGTGTGTGTGTTTTTAAGAGTTTTCTCCAGGAAAACTTAATCTGGGTACCAGAAAAATGCAGTGAACAGGGTTGCATTAGAAGTTGCCTTACACTGAATCAAACCACTAGTCCCCTTAGCTCAACAGCTTCTCAAGGTTTCAGGCAGGAACCGTTCCCAACTCTGCCTAGAGATAATGTGGAAGGCGACCTTCTGCATAGAAAGCTTGTGCTTTCCCTACTGACCCTACAAGCCAGATTCTCTCTTTTCCCAGCCTCTCTTTTAACTGTGGTTTCCTCATGTCCCCTGTCCCAAAGGCTGAGAGAAAATCCCCAAAGGGATGTAGCCAGACAAGCAAATCAACAGATCCACCACCACTACCCTTCCTTGTGTGTAAGGCAGCACTTTCCACTTGTGTACAGTATCGAGCCATATTACGGTATGTTACCAAACAGTACATGGAACAATACTCCTTGGTAGGGAATGACATTGCTTTTCTTTATTAAAATAACAACCTGGCTAGACTGCAAGGTAAAATGGATGATCTAGACAGGCCTGGAGGCACATCACTGTCTAAGGTGCTTGCCACGTCTGTGAGAAGATCACTTTTGAGTGGTTTTCCAAACAGGGTTTGCTCCTTTGTCACTTGGGAATGGCTGTCGTTTCTGCAAAAACAAGCAGGTGAACTGACCTGCCCCCTCCTCCATGGTGTAGCCCCTAAATCTGCTCTGGAAGGTTGAGGGGAAACCCAGAAACAAGTTTAGTGAGTGCGTAGGGAAGAGAGGGGAGTCCAGTTGCAGAAGTAAGCTTCATCTGCATACATATTCCCAAATTAGCTCAATGCTGAATTCCACCCAATATTGCTCCCAATAATGAGAGAGCCCAGTGCCACATGTCCCTGTGACATCACATGCACGGTGTGCAATTCGTTGGGAGGAGGCTGAGCCCAGAGCCCAGGACCCAGCAGCTTCAGTAGCCAGTGGCTCCTCCTCTCTTGCACTCAGAAGGAGCCAGCCACTGATGCTTCGCTGTGCTCCTCTCCATGCTCGGCCTCCTCCACCCCTCAACGTTGCGGGGGACTCAGCCCGCCGCCAACAAATATTGAGGGGGGTGAGGACAACCTGCCCCTAGGAGTTGGCGCCTATGATTCCACCCTGTATTCTATTGTTGTTGTTGTTTAGTCGTGTCCGACTCTTCGTGACCCCATGGACCAGAGTGCGCCAGGCACTCCTGTCTTCCACTGCTTCCTGCAGTTTGGTCAAACTCATGTTGGTAGCTTCGAGAACACTGTCCAACCATCTCGTCCTCTGTCGTCCCCTTCTCCTTGTGCCCTCCATCTTTCCCAACATCAGGGTCTTTTCCAGGGAGTCTTCTCTTCTCATGAGGTGGCCAAAGTACTGGAGCCTCAGCTTCAGGATCTGTCCTTCCAGTGAGCACTCAGGGCTGATTTCCTTAAGAATGGATACGTTTGATCTTCTTGCAGTCCATGGGAGTCTCAAGAGCCTCCTCCAGCACCATAATTCAAATGCATCAATTCTCTTACATCCATTTTAATATGCAGTGTTTGGTATAATGGAGGGTAGGGCCCTTGTTGAAAGCTGAAAAACCTAGTCACGTGTTGTTTGTTGTTGTTGTCATCGTCTTTGTTTTGTTCTGGTTTTTATAGCACTAGTTCTTGGGCAAGTACTCCAAGAAATGGAGTAAAGTGAAATTTCTTTTGCTTCTCTACTTGAGTCCATCAAGCAAATAAGCTCTTCCAAATGCTTGCCATATTGCACCAAATAAAAGCTAACCTTGTTACAGAAAGTGAAATAAGCACCTAGTGAGCAATTTTGTGTGTCTTCTGTCGTCAGTCCTTGAAAATGCAGGCACTTCACAGAGAAGGGTCATCAGAGGCACTGGGCAAGGGGGTTTCTTTTAATGATTCACCCCACTGCCTCAAGTCTTTGATCTGGTCTTAATGCAGAAGTTCCTATCTGGTCCACATACATTTCAATGGAGGGAACTGCTCTGTACATAAATTAGTTTATGTACACAGATCCTCTCCTGCCATTGAAATGATAGGGAATCTTGTTAAATAGGAAGTCTGTATGTGTAAATATGTCTGCATGAGGGCAAGGATGAAATGTATCTTGCTGTAATTTATTCCAGTGCTGGGAAACTAAGCTAGCACTTTAATTTCTAATTTAAAAATGTATGTAAGTAATAGTACGTATCTAAGGAAAATGTACTTATGAGTCACTATGTAGAGATATTCTGACTTCAATATCTGAAGTCTTCCCCCCATCCTTTAGATGTTCTGATAATATCATCTGTCTCATTGGGCTGTTTTGTTTGTTGTGGTTGTATATAATGTATATAATGAATTTAGAAAATATGCATTTCTTTCAAATCTCCTCAGTGCTTAGGGGAAACCTAAAAGGTGTGTGTTGTTGTTTTGCTTTTTGCTTAGTGCCTAAATGGCTTTGTGAAACAAATATATTTTTCCATTATAAGTTGCATCATCACTTCATTGACATCAGGATTGGTTCCTGACCCACACAAAAGGCTGCTAACATGGCAAGAGGTCATTAAACAAGGATAAAAGCTATATGGTAAAGGCTGCTAATCCACAAATGTAATCCACTTCACAGTGTGCTGTGCAATTCTTTATTTATGTGACAAGCTAATGATGGAGTGGGCTTCCTTCCTCTTTAAACTCTATGAGAATATGGGCAGCTTTACACAGTATGCTTTTTCTGCATACATGCATGGGAGACGTTTTCTGTGTACATGTAAAAATGTAAGTACTGTAGGCAATTTGACAAAATCCATGTATGGAGAACACAGATATCATCCAGGCATATTCACCGGGGAGATGTAATTGATCACAGCTTCCTACGGAGCTCATACTCTGTGATAAACTCCACTTAATTCCTTAAACCACATTGCACAGCCATTAGCCAAAATGGTTTGTAGAATGAATGGGACCATAGGTCTCTGGGGCACGTGCCAGGCATGCACAAGGTCTCAATTCAACACCTGTTATCTCCAGGTAGGTATGGAATGACTCCTATCTGAAGCTTGGAGAACTGCAGCCAATCAGCATAGACAATACTGAGCAAGACAGACCAATGACGTAATGCTATATAATGCCGCTTCCTATGTCCCTAGCCCCTGCTCCCAACTAGGTGCAGTGAACAGACTTGGTGATTTTTAACAGCTCATAAGTGCATGCAGTGCTTTTTTTCAGCCAGGGCGTACCAGAGCGCAGTTCCGGCACCTCTCAGGTGGGCGCTGTTGCGGGCTGGTGCTCCCCCATACTGATTCTTGCCTTTACATACTTCCGAGAAGCCCAAAACGAACATTTCAAGTCAAAATGGAAGCTGGCCAGCATGTGCGAGTCTACACTTTTCTTCAGATCAATGACTCCACCTAGCTCCTGGCTGCAATTGGTCACGCTACGTGGCAAGGCCAATTTGTATCTTCTTTTCTTCAGTCCCTCTCCCTTGTAGTTGCCATGGACTTTAAGCTTTTCAGCTAGGCTCCTACTGTTGCGCGCACACACGCGCGCGCACACACACACACACACGCACGTTGTGCGAGGGCCATTCCAAGCTGTTCTAGCCATCCACCTGAATCTTAAGAGAATGAGGGAGCCAAGGGTGCATTTATTTGGCCTGCACCAGAACCCCAAACCAGCTAGGGAGCTTGCCATAGTTTTTAGCATCTCCACAGGCAGTGAACACAGCTCTTGTCAAACTGGCCTCTGTTCAGGGCTGCCCTGAGTCGCCCGGCATCTTACCGTAACAACTTCATGGTGAGTTCCAGCATGTATACTCCTGACAGCGCATGCCTTCAAGATCCACTGCATGAAGCAAAGAGAAAACATTTCTATCTGCACTTGTAATCTCCTAAGCAGCTTTGATAGCAAACAAGGATGAGTAAGGGATAAAAAGGTGTCAGGAGAAACTACAAGTTGGTAGAGAATAGTAAATTTCATGGAGCATTACAAAGGAGCTGGGAGAGTGTGCAGACAAGGTTTGCAGAGGGAAGTCAGTGGGAAGGTTTGAGATAAGAGCAAACAGACTAATTGGCAAAGCTCCTTCGCTAACATTTATCATGTAAACTGTAGCCCTGAACTGTTGACTCACCTCCCTTCTCTTGGCATCCTCATTTGTTGTGAAGCTTATTCCTCATTTTGGTTAGTTAGTACAGAGGTGACAAATTCACAGCACATGCATTGTGCAAGTAATTCCCTCCTATTTATGCTCTAGGGGGATAAGAAGATGAGAAGAGGTCAGAGTAGGAAGTGCCTGTTTTGTTATGGGGATTTTGCTTGGTATAGTTTGACAGTCTGGTGTAGTGGTTAGAATGTTAAACTAGGACCTGGGTGAATCTCAACTCAGCCATGACGTTCACTGGGCAACCTTGGGCCAGTCACCATCTGGGCCGGCTCTACTGTATGGGAAGGATGCGGGTGGCGCTGTGGTCAAAACCACTGAGCCTCTTGGGCTTGCCAATCAGAAGGTCGGCGGTTCGAATCCCCACGAAGGGGTGAGCTCCCATTGCTCTGTCCCAGCTCCTGCCAACTTAGCAGTTTGAAAGCACACCAGTGCAAGTAGATAAATAGGTACCGCTACGACAGGAAGGTAAACGGCATTTCTGTGCACTCTGGTTTTCGTCACGATGTTCTCTTGCACCAGAAGCTGTTTAGTCATGCTGGCCACATGACCCAGAAAGCTGTCTATGGACAAATGCCAGCTCCCTCGACCTGAAGCAAGAAGAGGGTTGTTGTAAGGATAAAATGACTGGCAGAATCCGAGACCAGGGAGAAGAGTTGGTAGAAGAAGATTGGAAGAAATTTAAAGACTATTTACAGAAACATTGTAAAATGAAGGAATGTTAGAAGGATGCGGGAATGA
Source organism: Podarcis erhardii (assembly GCF_964252035.2). NCBI lineage: Eukaryota > Metazoa > Chordata > Lepidosauria > Squamata > Lacertidae > Podarcis > Podarcis erhardii. Next base: position 25,303,523 of record NC_138507.1, on the reverse strand, counting down.
AGTTATGTGGTTTTAGCAGTAATGTTATAGAATTAGGTAAAATTGGATTATGAATATAGGATAAAAGCAAAAATGGAAAGGATTTGCTGAAATTGCTAATTGAATTAGAATACAAAAAGGGAGGTGTGAGGAGGTCAGGGAAACAAGTAAATGAAATACAAGACATGAAAAGATTGAAATGTTTTTAATTGTTTTTATTTTTTTGTATTTTGTATTTTTTATTTTCTTTTTCTTTTTCACTTCTGTAACGTTTTTTGAAACTTTAATAAATATTATTTTTTTAAAAATGGGGAAAGGGACAACCATGTACATCACCTTGATGAAAGATGGGATAAAAATGTAATACTAAAAATGTAATACTAACATTTATCTGTAGGACACAGGTCTTCTCAAAGGCTTGAAAACTAAAAAATGAAAGATGAGGCTGCAAGGTCACAAACCGTCCCCTTACTTTTTACTGTATGGAATAACGGAAGACAATCAGCTTAGATTCATGACAGTTGCACACATTTTTATTATAACTGCCATATATTTATCCACAACTAGTTCCTTCGCTGTGAAAAAGGTTGAGTGCACATGGATGTGATTTTATCAGGGAGTAAGTACAAAGTCCAGCTTTATGACTAGATGCTGGCATTTGCCATGAAAGTGCTGGGTGAAAATTAATGACCCGTACAGTATAATGCAAACAGGCATTACAGGAACCCATATGTGAAGATGTGAATATTGGCTACTAAAGGCTTGTACAAATTTCTCTGGGAAGAAAAAGGAATATGGTTCTGACTGGTATTTATGTTCATGTATTATGTTATTATTATTTTTTAAATTCTGCATATATTATTTGTAAATTTTATGCATGCACACACGCACACACACAAAGAACAAAATTTGGGTTTTTCGGGGGGGGGGGAATTGTGTTTATACTGTTGCTATGTGTGCGTGCATGCTCATGTGCACATTTGTGTGTGAATTGTCATTAGGGTTGCGAGGTTAACACGAACGACCTGAAGTCTCCTGGTTAGCCTGCGCCCAAGCCAGGCAGCAGGGAGAGGGATTAAATCTGCAGGTGGGCAAGAGTGCATTAAAATAAATAAATTGAGAAAACCGTGCACACAACTTGCAAGCTTCCACCCAGCAGGAGCTGGCTGCAGATTATTGCATAGACTCTCGGGGGAGGGGGGGTGTTTGTTCCAGATGAAGCCATGTACAGTATGTCTTCCTTCATTATGCAGATCCTATGAAGGGCTTAGGGTTTGAAACAAAGGAGGAGTCCTATTGGATTAGGCCAAAATTGCATGTGGTCTAGTATCCCACTTCAAAGAGTGGTCATCCAGATGTTTCTCAGAAACCCACAAACAGAGCATGAAGGCAACAGCTGCTGCATCCAACAGTTTCTGTTTGACAGAACAGAAGCAGCTTTTTTTGCTTCCATTTGTAATAACAAGCCACAAAATGCATTTCAGTCTTTATTCTGTCGGCAATGTGAAACGGGTTGTCGTTCTGTCTGGGGTCGATCTGGGACCAAGATCAAAAGCACCGGCATTTATCAATTGCATATTTCCTGAAGGTCAGTCCTTGGTGTTACATGGACTGCTACTGTAGAGTTGAAAGGTCAACTAAAATGACTTCAAGCTAATGCATCTCAAGTTAAAAATGAAGGAAGGTCAGTGTAAATGATAGGGAATAAAATACTCTGTTAGTACTGTATTCTGTTATGAACTTATGGCTGCTGCTGGAGACCGAATGTAGGACTTGGTGAATGATTAATCCATTCCATTGAAGTTGTTTTAATGTTCTGACATGGAGTTATTAATCTGGAAGTACCGGTAAACGTCAGGGAGTGGCCGGTAATTTAAACAGTGAGTTAACTATATACCCATGCGGTGAGAGACTTGGCAGGCTGAGGGAAATGGTGCCACCTAATTTTGTCCATTCAGCCTCATTTTATTCTGTGATTATTTGTTGCCAACCTATTGGGTTACAGACATGCATCACCTTCTTCTTGCCATCACCCACCATATCAGAGTTACTCATAAGTTTTCATTACGCAACAGTGCTTACATGCTAATTCAAGCAAAGCAGTTACTCATTTCAAGTCACATGTACGTGGCTGAAATGTTTGTGAATGTCATTCTTCGAAAGGTTAATAATAATAATAATAATAATAATAATAATAATAATAATAATAATAATTTATTATTTATACCCCACTCATCTAGCTGGGTTTCCCCAGCCACTCTGGGCAGCTCCCAACAGAATATTAAAAACACGATAAAACATCAAACGTTAAAAACTTCCCTAAACAGGGATGTCTTCAGATGTCTTCTAAAAGTCAGATAGTTGTTTACTTCCTTGACATCTGATGGGAGGGCATTCCACAGGGTGGGTGCCACTACCGAGAAGAGCTGGTTCCCTGTAACCTCACTTCTCTTAGTGAGGGAACCACCAGAAGGCCCTCGGAGCTGGACCTCAGTGTCTGGGCTGAACAGTGGGGGTGGAGGTGCTCCTTCAGGTATACTGGGCCAAGGCCATTTAGGGCTTTAAAGGTCAGCATTAACACTTTGAATTGCGCTCAGAAATGGTTCATAAACATCTATTCCTTAATCTCAAGGATCCAGTCAGGTTGTGATTGTAATGTTTTAAGCTGGTTTTAATGCTGTGTTTTATATTGCTGTAACCCACACTGGGACTTTCCAGTAAAGGGCAGGTAATAAATATAACTACCACTAACACCTGGACTTATCCCTGAGTGTTATCACTTTGCCAGAGAGCTGCAGCAGCCAAGCTGATGAATGAACACAAACATATCATCTTTACATTACGTTTTAAGGTGTACTCTAAAAACTATAAAGTGTGATGTGTAGCCTTTCAGAGTGTTCCAACCTATGAAATTAAAACGAAAATTGAACTGCGGCTAACCAAGTATATCAACAAGGAGGGTGACCTAACATAGTATGTCAGGCCATTGATCAACCCGCCCATCAACATTCTCCACCCACCGATGTCATCACCATTGACTGGCAGTGACTCCACCTGGTGATATCCCTCAGCAATCTTTAGTATTCCAAGAGGAATAACGCTTGAGGGAGCATGTTGGTGGTTGAGTCATCGCATGCGCCTTGTCTGTTTCATCAGGCCAAATCACCTGAAACTGATCCCACAATTTTGCAACAGACAATGTGCTAGAAAACCTGCTAGAATGTGGAATGTGGAAGTGCCATTAAGGGTGCTATGGAGGCAATGAAGAAAATGTTAACGGACCTCAGACAATTGTGGAATGAGTATATGTGCTATAAGCAACAATGGCTCACAACCATCAGCTCTTAAAAGCTTCTCTTCTCTGCCCGACCTTCTTCTGGAAGGGTTTAAGATTTAAATTGCCCTTGTTCAGTGTAGCCAACCCATCTAATGGCCATTGGTATTCTTGGTCCCTGCGTAATTGTCTGAGGCATTTGACTGAAACCAGCTTTTATTTTTTGAAGTTTAAATGCTGCAGCAGAGAACATTAGTCATTCCTCCACCAATGTTTCAGCTCAGGCCTGAGACTTCCTTTATAATGAATTTATGAACAGAATGGAGGGGAAATCGTTCTTTTGAACTCATTTCATCCTCTTTCCATCAGAGAAGAAGAAAAGAGGTTAATCATCTCCCACTGAGCAGGATACACACAGGGGCTGCACGCACTGTCCAAATTACTCAGAAGTAATTACAAAAGGACTTGAAACATAATCCAGATCTGTCATCCAGAGGAAAAGAAATGTAGCTCCCACTGGGAATTGCAGCCACTTATTGCAGGACTAAATATGGCTGTTTCTTAAAATAACACATTGTTTCTCTTACTGGGCCAGTTTATGCCATCTGGCATGCAATCATGGCTTATGAATAAAAGGAACGCATTTCGGGACCCAAAATTCTTGTATTTTGCATACTAATTGCATACCCCGGGATATTGCAGAGGAAAGTAGCTACACTCGTGACCTTTTTACAGGTTATGCGAACTAAATCCATTTTTGTATTACAGTACATCTGTAAACTGAATTTTTAAAAGCTATTAAAGAATGCATGTGTGTATATACGTATATGTGTCCTTATCTACATTGGATTTCTTATTAGTAACTTTCACAAAAGATGCACGTCCTGGTATGGTTTTGCCTTTCCCAAACATACCTTGGTCAGTGATGGGGTGGCCAAGATAGTTCCATAGTGGTACTAAAGTATTGCACTTTAGATTCCAGTTGCTGCTGCAAGCCTTCAAAGGCTGTCAGCAACCATGGGGACTATTTTCCCCATGGTTCCCAGTATTCTAGAGAATCCTCATGGCAGCATCAGTTCCAAATAAGCTGAAAAGCATGTGGGATATAGTTCCCATAGCTTTTACTGTGCCTGGATGCTGTGCACGTGCTTGAGGCTGCATGTCAGAAGCTCTGCTGTGGGTTCTACCACAAACTCTTGCCACTCCTACTGTGCCCCAGTAAGTAAGGGGAAAGGATACAGATAGGTAGCCGTGTTGGTCTGCCATAGTCAAAACAAAATAAAAAAATTCCTTCCAGTAGCACCTTAAAGACCAACTAAGTTAGTTCTTGGTATGAGCTTTCGTGTGCATGCACACTTCTTCAGAAAGCTCATACCAAAAACTAACTTAGTTGGTCTTTAAGGTGCTACTGGAAGGAATTTTTTTTATTTTGTTTTGACTAAGGGGAAAGGAGGCATACATAAGGGCCCTCATTGGGCTCAATCCATTCCTTCCTAAATGGAAACATTCCTCTGTTCTTTTCTGTGTTTTGGATTTCTATTTTAAAATGTGTTCGATGTGCATTTCGCGCCAGGCATAGACAAACTCGGCCTTCCAGATGTTTTGAGACTACAATTCCCATCATCCCTGACCACTGGCCCTGTTAGCTAGGGATGATGGGAGTTGTAGTCCCAAAACATCTGGAGAGTCGAGTTTGCCTATGCCAGAACCAGCCCATCAGTTGGCAACTTCCTCTGTTAATTTAGCACGCATTTTTCTATAAAGCTACTTCTCTAAAAGCTATGAAAGGAAGCAGAAGGCACAGCTCTTCAGAATGTTGCTTGCTGATAGGATGTTCCACTGCAACCATGGCCAATGGGGTGACTTCTTTCCCCATTCTATTCTTGTTGTTATTATTATTACTATTTATTTTGTTCTCCTCCTTATCCCCCCCCACAACCTTTTAACAATTAACTGTCTGTTTACTACACACTGCAACACATCCTCCCGCCCTCAGTTCAGTCATGATACCTATTGGCGCCTACATATTTACAAAACAGCACTTGAGGAATTGTAATATATTATGCCAGATCTCTCTCTTTGGGAGGTCTGGAGTCTTCACATCAACACCCATCTTCTGACTAAAAAAATGTTTCATTCTCTTATCCAAATATCTGTGCTATTTTCCTAACACTTAAAATTATCGACACTGAACACGACTCACCCTATGGAAATGTAAGAATACACAGAAAGAAAATATATAATTGTACACAATTATTTATTAGGAGAATTTATATTTGAAATTGCCACAAACTCCAGTTTGAGCCACTAACAGCCTAACCCACACACTGAGGATATTGGGATTTAAATCATCCAAATTTCTGGAGTACCACAGTTTCCCAGAAAGTATGGTCTCACCCCTGAACCTTGCCTGATGGAGCAAATAGGAGCACAGGATTCTGGGAAGCAGTATTAACTGGGATTTCCTACGTTTGTAGGAAGGATAACTGTCCACAGTTTGGGGAACAGATTGAAAGCATACATAGTATTGAGCCTGGAGTGTTAAACTGTATGACAGGCACCTCTAATCCCTGGACCCAGCAAGTGTGAAAATCTAATCAAGCCTTCTAATTCCTGGAAATAGCCCAATTGGCTTCCTGGTAAGGTGATGGGGGATTAAGGGGTATGGCAAATGAACAGACAAAGCCAGAGTTTGGAGTAGAGTTTTGCAGTGATGTGACCTAGAAGTTAAAGCAGTGAGCCGGAGAGTCAGAACAATACTTGACACCTATGTTTAAGTTGTGTTTGAATCCAAGGCTTTGGCTATGGGAGAAGCAAGACCGTTTTAAGGTGCTAAGACTGTGAAACCTACCATGATAGGCTCAGGTTGCATCTATGTGTTAATAAGCCATAACCTCCACTGTCCCTCATTCCAAGGAAACCAAACCCTGGGTGAGAAAATCCTGAAATCTCTCACAGGCCAGATATTGGGGTGGTGTGCCAATATCTAAGCATAGGTGTAAAAGATGCATTCAGTTGAAGCTATACTCTCAGTGGAGCAGTAGGTCATGTTAGACTTAATATTCTCTTGAGGGGTTTCTTTAAATGGAAATCAGTATTATTTCGCTGACATCAAATGATCTTGCATGCCCCCATCTCTTGAGATGGTAATATGCATTACTTCAATTCCTTCAAAATGTGGCAATCCAACTCGGTTGTAAATAATACAGTGGTACCTTGGGTTAAGTACTTAAGTTGTTCCAGAGGTCCGTACTTAACCTGAAACTGTTCTTAACCTGAAGCACCACTTTAGCTAATGGGGCCTCCCACTGCTGCCGTGCTGCCAGAGCACGATTTCTGTTCTCAACCTGAATCAGTTTTTAACCTGAAGCACTATTTCTGGGTTAGTGGAGTCTGTAACCTGAAACGTATGTAACCTGAAGCATATGTAACCTAAGGTACCACTGTAATAATAATAATTATTATTATTATTATTATTATTATTATTATTATTATTATTTATACCCCGCCCTTTCCGGTTCAGAAAACCGGGCTCAGGGCAGCTAACAACAAATTTAAAACACCTAATTGATGTAACCAAAACAGCATAAAATACAGTATAAAATGTGAATAACAATAAATTCAGAATTAAAAAATCAATTTAGGGGAGGAAATCCATCTAATAAACATTAGATGATCACCAGGGCTAGCTGGCTAAATTAGTCCTATTTGGGCCAGCGAGGAGACCAGAGGATAATTAGCTGTGGGATCCCAGAGCGGGTAATCTTCATAAAAAGGGGACGGGAAAAGAAGGAAGGGGAATAAAAGATCAGACTAAGTTCAATTTGAAAGCCAGGTGGAATAGCTCTGTCTTACAGGCCCTGTGGAAGGAAGTTAAATCCTGCAGGGCCCTGGTCTCATGGGACAGAGCATTCCACCAGGTCGGAGCCATCACTGAGAAGGCCCTGGCCCTGGTGGAGGATAATTTAATATGATGGGTGTCAGGGGCTCAGGAGCAGAGGCACAGGGGAGAGAGGAAATGGAGAGCGAAGGGGAAGAATCTGAGGGCAGCGTAGGGGAGTATGACAGTGGCACGAGAGATTCCATGAGCTTCTCCAGCGAATCAGAAGATTCCCAGAGGGGGGCGCCGAGGGCCAGGGCAAGGGGGGTCCCAGGGGGGATGCACCAGAAGCAAGGGGCCAGCGGGGACTCCCAAAGCAGCAGCGGGAGATCAGGACCAGCTCCCCCACCAGAGCGTAGTGGGGGGGAAGAGTCCCATGTATCAGGGCCAGCGTCTCCTCCAGCAGGGAGAGAAGATGAGTCAGGGCTGACCACGCCTCTATCGGAGAGTGAGGGAACGGAGGGGAAGTCAGGTCCAGCTAGCCTCCCCGAAGGGGGAAGCAGTGACAGGAGCAGTGTAACGGTCAGGAGAAAGGTTGCCGGCTGGGTGCGCGCGCCAAGTTCGAATGTACAGGCGCGCGGGACAGCAGAAAACCCGGATTGGGAACCAGGTCCTAAAGCCCGCCGGAGGCGGGGGGAAGACTCAGGGGACTCAGCGTCAGAAGAGTCTAGAAAGGGCAAGACCCCAGCGGACAGGCGGACCCAGAGGAGGAAAGAGCAAAGGAAGAGGTGGAGCAAGGCTAGAGTCTTAAACTGGTGTCTGGGGGGAGGAGATTCAGACGGAGCTTCAGCGGTCTAGAGTTTGAGACGTAGAGCTGCGCGCCGTGGCTTTGAAATCGAAACTGAACTTCAATAAAGACTTTTGTATATAACAACGAACTGGCGTTGGTCCTTTGTGAGCTGGGACCTCGGGCAGCTCTGACAATGGGCTTCTGCTCATTCTGATGGGTGGTCCTGGACTTTGGCTCCAACATCCCACTTGCATAACACTGCTGCACTGTGTACTTTAGTTATTGTAAGTTTGGTAAAGATGAATTTAGAGGTTTCGCTGAAAACGGATGACTTGCCATATTGCATTTTAAAATGCTTCTGTTTGCTGTGAGTAGCACAGAGGACATAGAAAAGGGGACAGGAATTTATGAGCACCAATGAACCACGTTTTATTGAGTCAGATTTACTAATAGTGAGATCATAAAAAGAGACAAATAACAGTCCCTGAGTTTCATCAGGGAAGGAAGTCAAAAGACAGAGTGGAATGTAATCTCCCGAGACAACGCTGCAGAGAGTCTGATAAATAGAAACAGGACATCTTCAAAGGCATATGAATGGATCCCAAGGGTGAGGTCTGTGCAACACAGCAACAAATCTTTCGGGGGGGGGGGAGGTCTATAGCAGCATATAATGGAGGAAGTGGGAAATCTAATTACATCGAGATATTAAAAAAAAAAAATACAGACCAAAAGAATGAGAACAAGATTAATCTGCAATTTTAAAAAAATAATTAATGTCTAATTATTTATAGCATTTTTGTCCTACTCTTCAGCAAAAATATAAATAAAAAGGCCTCCTGGAGCAGGTTACAAAGATCTGTAGCAAGACATCGCCTTTGCTTAGTTTTAGGAATATGAAATGGCACACCCTCCAACGTTTCTCTGATGAAAACAGGGACATCCTAAAGAAAAGCAGGACATTCTGGGACATCCCACTAAAGCACAGCCTGGTAGAAATAAACTGAGCTGTGGAATATTAATCACCCTTCCAGTTTCCTGGAAGAATATTTCTTTCTTCTCTTATGAGCAGTGACTTTTTGAGGCCAAGCATTGTAAGCAGTATATTCAGTTTTTGAATACCGCTTACTTGAGGCATGCTGGCGGCTCCATCCTTACAAGGAAACATCAGATAAGACACGTTCTGCATAAAGTTTTAAAAAGCTGTAGATGAGCTGACTTAATGAAACAAATGCTTTGATGATTTAATGACTCAAAAACCTCCTTCATTTGAGTTTTTAAGCAGGGGTGCGATGGCCCCCAGTCAAGGATGTTTTAGTTTGTTGTTGTTGTTTAGTCATTTAGTCGTGTCCGACTCTTCGTGACCCCATGGACCAGAGTGCACCAGGCACTTCTGTCTTCCACTGTCGCCCGCAGTTTGGTCAGACTCATGTTTGTAGCTTTGAGAACACTGTCCAACCATCTCGTCCTCTGTCGTCCCCTTCTCCTTGTGCCCTCCATCTTTCCCAACATCAGGGTCTTTTCCAGGGAGTCTTCTCTTCTCATGAGGTGGCCAAAGTACTGGAGCCTCAGCTTCACGATCTGTCCTTCCAGTGAGCACTCAGGGCTGATTTCCTTAAGAATGGATACGTTTGATCTTCTTGCAGTCCATGGGACTGTCAAGAGTCTCCTCCAGCACCATAATTCAAAAGCATCAACTCTTCGGCGATCAGCCTTCTTGATGGTCCAGCTCTCACTTCCATACATCACTACTGGGAAAACCATGGCTTTAACTATACAGACCTTTGTTGGCAAGGTGATGTCTCTGCTTTTTAAGACGCTGTCTAGGTTTGCCATCGCCTTTCTCCCAAGCAGCAGGCGTCTTTTAATTTCGTGACTGCTGTCACCATCTGCAGTGATCATGGAGCCCAAGAAAGTAAAATCTCTCACTGCCTCCATTTCTTCCCCTTCTATTTGCCACGAGGTGATGGGCCCAGTGGCCATGATCTTCGTTTTTTTGATGTTGAGCTTCAGACCATATTTTTTAGTTAAGATTCCTGTATTTCAGGGGGTGGGACTAGATGACCCCCGGGGTTTGGTCCAACTCTGCAAATCTATGATTGTATGAAAGCATCAAAAGAACGAGGGAGGCTTTCCCCCAACAAACTCAGCGGGGGAATCCAAAGAGTTTCTTCATGGCTGCGAGTTAACTCATCATGACTTCCTTGCAACCCCTGATGAAGGCCTTGGCAAAGACAGCATCCTGGTGTCAATAGCAGAAATGTTTAAAAATGCTTCAGGCTCTGGTCAAGAGATTCAACAAGCCATTTAGCAAGAGCTCTTTCCAACATTTTGCAGGAGCAAATCTGGTTTTGCTAAAAGAGAGCTGCAGCTCTTTATATTTCTGTGATACAGGTGTATTCTCATACACATCTGTTTTTCACAAATGTGCTTCAGAAAGTTTGCTGTAAATGCCCAGGCACCACACTATTGATAAGCTGGGACGTGTGCAGAGGAGGGAAGCCAAGATGACCAAAGGTCTGAAAACAAGTGTGGCGTTTGCCCTCCTAGGTGTGTGACATCATACTGGGTCATAAGGAAAGGGTTAACTAAGTGTAAAATGATTAACCAATAGGAACCCAAGGGGAGGAGTTAGAGTTAGGGTGGTTGAGAAGTCAGTCTGGAGTTAGAGAAGAGACAGAGAGGATAAGTCTGTGGGTTGGGCTAGTCTGATGTGAGAGAGGGAGAGAATCTGTTAAGAGGGTCAGTCAAAGTTGAGATAATCAATCAGAAGGTATTAGGAAGGTATAGGCCGGTAAAGAAACTAAAGTTAAGAAACTGACAGGAATATTATCTGAGAAACCATAAACTTGTTAATGCTTATAAAATAAACTTGTTTATTTGGTTCAGTTTTAACAACTGTCTGTACTCAGTGTTTTACCCGAAAGTAATGGGTTGGTGGCAGCAGGGAAGCGAGCACAGTGGTGGCACAGGGATCAATAGACCATTAAACGTCCAGGGACCCTGTGTGATCGCCACACCAAGCCTTATGAGGAATGGTTGAGGGAACTGGCTATGTTTAGCCTGATAAAGAGAAGAGTGGGAGGAGATATGATAGCCATCTTCAAATATCTCAAGGGCTGTCACATGGAGGATGGAGCAAGGTTATTTTCTCCTGCTCCAGAGGGTAGGACCCATGCCAATGGCCTCAAGTTACAAGAAAGGAAATTCCGACTAAACATCAGAAAGAACTTTCTGACAGTAAGAACTGTTTGACAGTGGAACAGTCTCCCTCAGGAGATTGTGGACTCTCCTTCCTTGGAGGTTTTTAAGCAGAAGTTGGATGGTTATCTATCATGTATGATCTAGTTGAGGTTCCTGCCCTGCAGCAGATTGGACGAGATAATCTTCCCATGCTGCAATGCTGTCACTCTGTGATTCTATGTAAAATACTTTATGCTTATCCTAATAATAATAATAATAATAATAATAATAATAATAATAATAATAATAAATTATTTATACCCCACCCTCCCTGGCCAAGACCAGGCTCAGGGCAGCTAACACTGAATAGAAATACAGTAAAAACATTAAAAAAAAACCAAAACCAAACAAACAATTGATTAAAATATGTTAGAATGCAGCTTAAAATGCAGCCTCGTTTTAGTGGTAGCCCATAGATCAAAGTCATAAGGGGAGAAAACGGCAAATATTCACTGGGGCCAACTATCCATGCTGGGCCAGCAAAAAGAGCCAAGGAAAAATTTATATACAAAATCCCATATAAGAGGATGCAATGTGTGAAGTGGCCATAAAACAGTCCTGTTAGTTCATCAGATGAGGCAAACCCTATGCTAGGATGAGCAATGTCTTCTTGGAAGTGCAAAGGCCTGTCTGATCCAAGTCGAGTTTAAAAATAAAGAACCATCAGAAGGGAGATCAAGAGTCTTGAAGTTGCCTGCCAACAGTTAGCTGCACCTCAATAAGAGGCACAATCTGCTCTTCTCTGGACAAATACACTGTCTTTCTGTTTAAAGTATAGCAGTTATTTCTAGATTTGCATCAACGCATATAAATCAGTGCATGCAAATCTTATGCCAATATGCCCTCTCTTTTTGGATGGTGCACAAATCGTAACCTTACAATTGAGGCAGTTATGCTAGAGATATGGACAATCCAGTCTCCAGCAAGACACACACACAAGATCTAGCCAAAAAAGACTCAAATTGGTGTGAATTGCAAATAGAGGAATCAGCAATCATCCACCAAGACTCCTGGGAGAGAATTTTCTTGGCCATCTAATGCAAAACTCTCCTGCCACCTCAAACGTCTTTAATTGTTTCAAACACTGAGGCCCAGAGGGAAGTGAACAGATTGAGAAAGTGACCTATAAATAGTTTAAAATGATGACTGGGTTATCGCAAGACCAAAGCCCAACTGCTTATTTAATTTCTGGAGCCAAGGTGATGACATGTAAAATATAAGCAAGAAATATAAATTAGCCCAAGGCTATTATTTTAATGAAACCAGTGCTCTTTTGCTGACATTTCCAAAACCTACATGCACATTACAATTGGGGAAAGGATGAAAATTCTGCCCCTGAAGTGCTAGGCTGTATTTTTGACATAAGATAGCTATCTGCTGTGACTATCAAATAGTCCAATTCCTGATGCATGAAACAAACACAGTCATGTGGCATAGGTTGGCACTAAAGTAAGTATACCAATGATCTTGCCAAGTTCTATGATTCTACTATCAGTTAAATCTGTAGCGTCAGTGCCTTCACTTAAATTTCAGATTATTCATTTCAGATTATTCAGTGCATGTGTTGTTTCAGCCCTTTTTCCAATAGTGATTGATTCTTTGTGATAAAATAAAAACGTACAAAACACGCCACAAGTTAAAATAAGATGCATGTGAATTGGTAATCACGACTCCTCTTATTCATCTCGACTCACCAAAAGTCTAGAAATGCTGATAATCTCTGCTAGACAGCTCCGTCCCACAACAGTGCAAAGCATTATTTAGGAAGCACATCTATGTCTAATCTACCTGCTTGTGTATGCATACAATAAAGAACAGCAAGTGGTATAACTTCCCAGGCATTAAAAAAATAATAATCACATATTCTACCAGTGGTTTAGCTTGTACAGACTAGACTCTTCCAGTCAATAGGAGGCATTTTGTATTAAGCAATTCAAAATAATTGGCAGAACATTTCAAAAGAATTACTGTGTGCCTCAGGTCGCGTTGCTGTGTGTTGCTTATTCTTTCTTTCTCAACCCACCTGAAAAGTGCAATCACATTTCAGAAACGTCTTCCTAGATTGCCAGCAGCTGTGGAGACATTAAAATGGTAGCCTTGCTTATGCCTTGAGCAACTGATAAAAAGATATAAACTCACAAAGCCAAGTTCCCTGTTTCAAAATCATAACAAGATGCCTTCTTTGAGATATCTACGTTTCCTTAGGTGCATCTGCCTGGGACATTGGCAGGTCTGGAAGCCTCCCTTGCACTATATCAAATGCCCACGAGTCGTATGTTGTCTTCTGTTGTTTCTTGGAAGCCCTGCCCAAGCCCTGAATCTGGGAGGTGGTGTGGTAGCTCCAGTCTACACACAGAGTTCACCTGTGTTGATGAGAAAGCTTGATGTTCCTATTTGGGAAAGGGCTGTAGCTCAAGGGTGAAGACTCTGTTGGGCCTGCAGATTGTCCCAAATCCACTCTCAAGTATCTCTAGATCATTCTGGGAAAGATCTCCTTCTGAAACCTAACTGCAAGTTAGTGTGGACAAATTAGGGGGGGGGGGACTGCAGCAGATTGTTTACCTTTAAACAGAAATCCTCTCTCCGTAGACTTGCACGGAAGGAGGGATATTCTGCAACTCCTAGACTGACTGTTGGGGGAAGGAAAGGCCCAAAGGGTACCTGTTGAGGGTTGGCATTCTCTTCCCCACAACTGCCTCCTTCAACTTGAATAGAGGGTAAACAAAAATGTCTGAGCACAACAGGGAAGACTTTAAGCCAGTAGTTTTCAACCAGACTTTAAGCCAGTAGTTTTCAACCAGTGTGCCCTGGGGTGCCTTGAAGAAGAAGAGTTTCTTCTTCTACCGGAAGGAGTCTCAAAGTGGTTAACATTCTCCTTTCCCTTCCTCCCTCACAACAAACACTCTGTGAGGTGAGTGGGGCTGAGAGTGCATGACGGATCTCGTCTCCAGTTCTCCTTTTTCTGTGAACCGTCCCTTGGATCTTTCCGGGCCCCAAGCTGTTATTTGTCACTGCTCAATGACCCACCCTTGCATCGCGGTGTTCCCCTTCTGTTGTTAGATGTATTGGTTTTTATGTTTCTGTGCTTTTATGTTTGTACATATCTTATGGGCTAATAGCCGTAAATAAATTTTGATATTGATATTGATATATTGATATTGAAGTGGGGCTGAGAGACTTCAGAGGAGTGTGACTAGCCCAAGGTCACCCAGCAGCTGCATGTGGAGGAGCGGAGACGCGAACCCGGTTACCCAGATTACGAGTCTACCGCTCTTAACCACTACACCACACTGGCTCTGAATGATGGTCAGGGGTGCCACGGGAAACACTGGTCTCTTTCCTTCCCTCCCTCCTCTGATGCCCTCTTGTGTATCTGGTTCCCAAAGACTTGTACAGCTGTTTGTTGCAGCAGCCCTGGCTATAAGCTCCCCAGGCAAATTGTACGTTTGGGGCTGGTCAGGGGATACTGGTTGCCAGGAGCTGAGGCAGCCTTGGAGTAAGCAAGCAAGTGGGTGAGGGAGCCCAGCCAACTAGTCTACCAGGACTCCCAAGGAGAAGGGAGAGGAGAGTAAGCTGAGAGTACACTCCGCAAGAGAGGGTGTTCAAAAAGGGTGAGAGACTGTCAGCTCTGCAAGCAAGGGGTGACATAACTGGGCTCCTGAGCCCCACAGGGGTGCCGCAAAAAGAATGTAGTTGGTCAAGGGAGCCATGGACTGAAAAAGGTTGAAACCCCCTGCTTTAAGTGGTTTTTCAAATGCCCCATTAGCATTCAAAAGTAGTACTGACCTAGGGAAGGCTTTGAATGAGTGGCTGGAGATATGTATGAAGTGAAAGACTGCAGGCCTGATGCCAGGGACAAAACAACCTGGGGCAGGGAAGAAAGCCTCGCCACCTAAGACGAGGGGTTAGGCTGGATGACCCTCAGGGTAGGGTTACCAGACGTCCCCGCTTCCCGGGGACAGTCCCTGGATTTATAAATCAGTCCACTGACAAAATCTGTTGAAGTTGAAAAGTATCCCCAGATCCGTTGAAAAATTTTTGGTAACCTTACCTCAGGGTCTCTTCCAAGACTACAACTACGCTATATGAGTCTATGAAACAGGAAGCCCACAGTGCCACCATCGCCACCCTTGGTGGGGTGGGCATTTCCCTTCACCCACCCAGTTTCAAGGCTGCAGACTTTTTTCTTTCCTATGCACGTCAACGGACACAGGCTCTTATTTCACTTGCAGAGAGGTCAATGGCTGCTACTCTCGAAATGAATGCTATTCATAAGGCATTATTCAAAATCCTCGCTATAAGTGGTGAGGTTTTGGGTGCCATTTAAAGTGTAATACATGTTGGCTATCTCCTCGCCTTTGCTCTCTTCTCCCAATATGCTTCAGTTATAACCCTTTAGTGTGTTTAGTGCTTTCAGCGTGTGTTTAGTGTTTTCAGCGTGCTTGCTAAGCTTGCTAAGCAGAGTATTTGCGGGGGGGGGGGGGGGAGTCCTTCCCCTGCTGTTTCAATTAAATAAAAAAGGACTGTAGCACCTTTACTCATTCACACTCCGCCCCCCCCCCCGCTTTTTAATACATTGTGAAGGTCAAAACATTAAAGCATTGTTCTGTCAGTGGTTTGAAAGTGCTAAGTGTCTCCTTTAAATCCTCACCACTGCCAAAGTTTGATCAAACATTGCTGGAATTAGCATGTTCCTTGCGCTTCTTTTAGAAGTCAAAAACTTGGGGAGATAAAAAGGAAAGCACCCTCATCCATTTTAATGCTGCAATTTAAATAGGTCATTGCTACACCTGAGGCGGCCCGGTGGGTCTCTTGGTGGAGCGAGGAGATTGGTGCACAAAATGTATTGTGTCTCACACACACTCTCTCTCTCTCTCTATCGGAAGCCAGTCTATCCTGTCAAGAAAAAAGATTTGATACGGTTTGTGTTTTCCATCCTGCCAGAACCAATCTGGATCATAAAGTAGGATTCACACCAACACTGTAATGCTTTCCTGCTGGATTTCTTTCTACTTAGATGACTCTATGTCATGGGTAGGCAAACTAAGACCCTGGGGCCAGATCCGGCCCAATCGCCTTCTCAATCTGGCCCACGGACGGTCCAGGAATCAGCGTGTTTTTACATGAGTAGAATGTATCCTTTTATTTAACATGCATCTCTGGGTTATTTGTGGGGCAAAGGAATTGGTTAATTTTTTTTTTTTCAAAATATAGTCCGGCCCCCCACAAGGTCTGAGGGACAGTGGACCGGCCCCCTGCTGAAAAGGTTTGCTGACCCCTGCTCTATGTCCTCTTCTGCCTCACACAACAAATAGCGGAGTAGAGGGGTGAGGCAGGCATGGCTATCATGAGCAAACCCAAAGGGGAAGCCACAAGGGGGAGGAAATTGGAATTTTCCATGCCTGGTATTCAATTATCTTCAACTTTCATACAGATTGCTCTCATTGCCTTCATTTTGACTCAGTCCATCGAGTGAATATCCAGACAGACAATTAGGGGTGTCATAAAAGTGCAGCAGATTCTTAATTATTGTAGTGGTGCTGGTATCACTGCTGGGGAGGTGTAGCATTTCCTTTCTCAGGTGCCAGAAGAACTTCACTGACTTTGGGTACTATGCACCTTGACTTGGAACCACCTACCAGAAAAATCTGTGTCATGTCCCCCACTGTGTGTATGGGTGTATATAATCTCCCACAAAATGCCCCAAATCTGTCCATTTAACCCTTCCACCCAATCTGTCCTTTTTATATATATAAAAAGACAGAATGGTTTGTAATATATAAAACAGAATATATGCCTAGGACCTTCATACCTACGGGACCACCTCTCCTGGTATGCCCCACGGAGGACCTTACGGTCTGCAAATAATAACATTTTGGAGGTCCTAAACTTCAAGGAGATTAGACTGGCCTTGACCAGGGCCAAGGCCTTTTCGGCCATGGCCCCGGCCTGGTGGAACACTCTCTCACAAGAGACCAGGGCCCTGTGGGACATTTTCCGCAGGGCCTGCAAGACGGAGCTGTTCCGCCAGGCCTTTGGTCAGGGCTCAGTCTGACTCCCTCTCCCCTTTCATAAGAACTTGCATGAAAGTGGCCTCCCAATTTTTCTCACAGGCTCATTTAAGTTCAGCACAAACAGTTGGGCTTGGTGAGCATTTAAGGTCCCCAGCCCTAATCTGCGGGTTGCCATCTGATTGGATTTTATTCTGATCCTGATCTGATTTTGGGATGTATTTTAACTAATTGCCTGATTTTATGTTAATGTGTTATACATTTGATGTTAGCCTCTCTGAGCCCAGTTTTGGCCGGGGAGGGCGGGGTATTATTATTATTATTATTATTATTATTATTATTATTATTATTATTTATTATTATTATATTATTATTATTATTATTATTATTATTATTATTATTATTAATAATAATAATAATAATAAATAATAATAATAATAATAATAATAATTACCACTATTGGGAAGGTACAAACACACTGGCAGATGCATTGGGTTGTCTCCACCGGTGCATTTGTACAGTGCTGAATTCCTGCTGCCTTTTGCATTGGGGAAAGGACTGCAGTGTGATTTCATTTCACAAGAAATGATACAGCCTTATAAGGGCATTATATGGTGGAGAAAAGTTATTCCCTTCTCTCTCTCTCTCTCTCTCTCTCTCTCTCTCTCTCTCTCTCTCTCTGCTTAAATGAAGGTCATGTGTGCAAGCTTCCAAACTGGGAACTGGGAACTGGGAACATAGCCTGGCTTAACCACTTTTGTTCCCTCTCTCCCTCTGCTTAAATGAAGGTCATGTGTGCAGGCTTCCAAACTGGGAACTGGGAACATAGCCTGGCTTAACCACTTTTGTTCCAGACATATTTTAATCCACGCTGTCAGCCTCGAGATAAGTGCCACGCACTTGTAGGCTGGTCCTGTGCAATGGGGCTGCAGGAAATGGACTGTGAGGTTGCAGTAGTAAGGAGTTCTTATCTAGGCAGAAGGAGGGCTAGCTCCCTCAATAATAGGCAATGTCCCAGAGTAGAACTATTCAATGGTACAAAAGTCAACAGTATCTCCTGTTTGGTTAATGGGTGGCAAACCCCAATGCAAAGTTTCCTAAAAGGGAATGGCAATGTGCCATGCATACTTATTACACAGCTACTTAATTCAGCTCCCCACAGTTCACTGATAAACAGCGCATCTTGGGTAGTTGCAGGAATTAGTGCCATTTAGGGAGGGCTAAAAAGCCATTTACCAGCCTCACACCATGTTTCAAACTACCTGCTTATTCCTGAGGAGTATTTGCATTACTGGCCAACAATGTGAGTCACTATTGTTCTAAACAATTAAATGGATCTATTGTTTTAGACTAGTTAAATAGAACACTGGCTGCCGGGCAGTCATGCTTAAGGTTTTAGCGAAGGTCTATAAATCTCTTAAAAACTCGGGGCAAGAGTACCTGAGAATTGCCTTATTCCTCCCACTCCATATAGGTAAAATGTAAGGTAAAGGACCCCTGGACGGTTAAGTCCAGTCAAAGGTAACTATAGGGTGCGGCGCTCCCCTCGCTTTCAGGCCGAGGGAGCCAGCGTCTGTCCACAGACAGCTTTCTGGGTCATGTGGCCAGCATGACTAAGCCACTTCTGGCACAACAGGACACAGTGACAAGTGTCAGGGTGCACGGAAATGCCGTTTACCTTGCTGCCACAGCGGTATCTATTTGTCATATCCCAGTGCAGCAGTCACAATGGTATCTGAGGATGTGCATCTTGTAGTCATCATCTTACATGGGGCCCTTGGGGACCCTGGTGAAGCCTTTAATCTAAGAGAATCTCTCTCTCTCTCTCTCTCTCTCTCTCTCTCTCTCTCACTCTCTCTCTCTCTCTCTCTCTCTCACACACACACACACACACACAGGATGACATTCAATGTCTTCCTATAGCAAAGGTTCCATCGGCACAAGCATTGCAGCTTGCCCCATGGAACTACATGGTACCTACCATTTCCTCCCCCTGTGTGCTGTTTGTGGGTTCTCTCTTAACTGCCCCACAACAGCCGGTTGTGGGGAGGGGGTAAAGCCCCATTGCCCAAGTGGAAGTCCTCGCTCAGGGCTTCTGCTGATGGGTCTCATCCGCTGAACCCCTCCCACAGCCCTAAGCTGAAATTAAGAACATGTGTGTCAGAGCTGCCTCTAGGTCCCAGCTCACAGAGGACCAACGCCAGGCTGATGTTATGTACAAAAGTCTTTATTGAAGTTTAATTTCCATTTCAAAGCCAGAGCGTGCAGCCCTACGTCTAGACTCTAGATTGGCGAAGTCCCGTCTGAGTCTCCGCCCCTTCCACACCAGTTTAAGATCCTAGCCCTGCTCCACCTCCTGCGCTGCTCTCTTCTCCTCTGGGTCCTCCTGCCCTCTGGGGCATTGCCCTTTCTGGACTCTTCCGACGCTGAGTCGCTTAGCTCCTCCCCCTGCCTCCGGCGTGCTTTAGGACCCGGTTCCCAATCCTCACTCTCTGCTGTCCCGCGCTCCTGTACATTTGAACTTGCTTCTTGCGCCAACCCAGTGACCTTTCTCCTAACCGTTACACTACTTCTATCACTGCTTCCCTCTTCCGTGACACTGGCCGGATCTGACCTCCCTTCCGTTGTCCAACTCTCCGAGGGAGGCGTGGTAGGCTCTGCCTCGTCTCCTCTCCCTGGTGGGGAAAGCACTGGCCCCGATGCCTGGGACTCTTCCCCCCCACTCTGCTCTGGTGGGGAAGCTGGTCCTGATTTCCAACTACTGTTCTGGGAGTCCCTGCTGCCCCCTTGCTCCTGGGGCGTTCCCCTTGGGACCCCCCTGCCCCTGGCCACTGGCGCTCCCTTCTGTGAATCTTCCGATTCGCTGGAGAGGCTCATGGAATCCCTCGGACCACTGTCCCCTCCTACGCTCCCTTCGGATTCCTTCCCCTCGCTCTCCATCTCCCATCTTCCCTGTGCCTCAGCTCCTGAGCCCCTGACAATGTGTCTGAAAGTAGATCACGCCATCGTGTTTATGAATCCCTTTTGTGCATCAGTTAGATGGAGAGACTACATTTCAGTGGTGCGAGTGGAATTAAAGCAAATGACAGGCTGAGAAAACAAAAGTGCAAGCCGGCAAGAAGCAAGTTATCACTCCCCACAAAGAGAGGGAGGGAGAGGACTGGGGATGTAAAGGATCACAGAGGTCCTTTTCTTGCCACGTCCCACCATACTGTGGGATCTCAAAGAGGTTACACTTTTAACTCCAGCTTCTGTAATCCTAAAACAAGCAAGAAAAACAAACGCAAAATAGCCACCATGTTGCAGCAAAATGAAACATGATAGTTGCAGAGTGTTTCAAGGTGAGTGAGGTTATCAAGCCTCAAAACTCCCCCCCCCCCCCCAAAAAATACACACCTCTCAAACAAGATGTCTTGAAGAGGAAGAATTTGGCCAAAAACAACTTGTGTGGCATTGCATCTTGAGTATGAGAGGCTGCAATGACTTTGCTTTTAACTGCTGCACCCAAACTATACAATGACAGATATTTTATTAATAATTGCATTTTATCCACTGGCAGCCTAGACTCAGGTCACGCTTAAAGTACCTTTCTTGACAAGTTAAGCATTGAACCCCTGTTACAATCATGAAACAAATGGTTTAAAGACATGCTGGGATAGACTCTTATGGACCGTACCTCTAAAAGAAGAATGCACAAAATGACATGCTGGAATTAGGTTGCAAATTCCTCAGATCAGGGAGGACCTGCCTTTATTTGCTTAGAGAACTCTGCAAACATATAAATATCTAATACTTATAATCCTAATCAGGAGCAGGAGCTCTCTAAACAAATGTCCCTTCTCTTGAATGTGGAGAGCTAAGGCAAAGCTCCGTTACTGTAATTGCAAACCTCGAGGTTTGCCGCGCACAAAACTTTGACACAGCTTTGGCGAGGATCTAACAAAGAACTCTAATTGAGTTCTAAGCATTAGCAGTCAGCAGGGTGGAGGGGCAGCACTCACCTGACCATGTTACTGCTTCTTACTAGGAGGTAAAAAGTGGAGGCGGTGGTGAGGTGTGGTGAAAATGCCCTGGCAGAGCCAACCTGGTGCCCATCCCTCTCCCTAGCAATATATAGAAAATAATCATAATCATAATCATAATCATAATCATAATCATAATCATAATCATCAGGTGAACTTTGCACCCTGCTATTCAGAAGCTACTTTTAGATGTAGATAGGTATTGAAGGTTTAGCTTTTTCAAATGCCGCTTTTATAAATCTAGCATGGGCACACAGCATAATTGGGTTTCCAGGCTTCAAAGCCTAAAGAGGCCCTACACTCCACATATAAAAGTATATAAGTGGTTGCAGCCCCAAGCTGGCGATGTGATAAGTGCCTTATTTATTTCATTCACATGGGAACTCACACCTTGCATTCTCCTGCTACCAAAATTAAAATGAAAGGTGATCCAGGGTAAACAGTGACTAATTAAAGAATCTAACGGGTATTCTGGGATCTCCCACAGTTACAGGTTACACTCCCTCTCCTGCCTGCAAATGGGCATGCGAAGGCAGTGACACAAAATGGATTCTGGCTCTGTGCAATACTATACTTATCCCTTGCTAAGTGTGAAACAGAATTGCAGTTGCCGCAATTGTTCGGCTCAGACAAAATGTTAGAAGTAGTTGCGGAGGATCCTTCCCTCAGAGGGATTCTGGCTTCATAACTCGCCATGCAGA
The DNA here is from genome assembly GCF_964252035.2 of Podarcis erhardii. Classification (NCBI taxonomy): domain Eukaryota; kingdom Metazoa; phylum Chordata; class Lepidosauria; order Squamata; family Lacertidae; genus Podarcis; species Podarcis erhardii. Next base: position 25,281,686 of record NC_138507.1, on the reverse strand, counting down.
AACGAGGACGGTATCACAAAACCAGTGTTTCTGACACGAAACTGCACAAAACTAGCATACTCTTTTTGTGTGTAAATTTGGAAGTGATATGATAATGTTGGATTCTGGGAGTTTGCTAGGGCCAGCCACTGTATATTTCTCTTGCACACCCTTGAGTTTGTGGCACAGGACTCACACAAAACTTTGGCACAGGTTTGGAGGGGTAAAATAAAGTTGGGAGAGTTGGATGGAGGGAGCGGGGAGCTAACCTTGATTTGATGCATCGGTAAACGTTTGTGGGTGATGGCATAAAATGCAGTGTTTGTGATGCAAAACAACACAATACTTGAAGGGATGACAGATTTGCCTGAACGTAGCCAGTCAGATCACAGGTGGCTGGCAAGAAGGAGCCGTGCATGGAGGGCCCCAATGTTCTGTTGCTTTGGGGAAATTGGTGTTATGTTAAACAATCACACTGTTCGGTCTGAGCATGTGTCTGTTTCCCTCCTGCTCAACTGTATACCTGCAAACAAATAGATATTGCAAAATTATTGTTAGCCTGTGAGAGGCTTCACTGAAACACACTGCTGTTTAGGTTGTTTGGGGGATTTCAGATTATGTGCCATGCACAATGGCTCAAGGTCTTTATGAATTCAAGGAGCTCAGGGTTGTTTTGTTGTTGTTGTTTAGTCGTATCCGACTCTTCGTGACCCCATGGACCAGAGCACGCCAGGCACTCCTGTCTTCCACTGCCTCCCGCAGTTTGGTCAAACTCGTGCTGGTAGCTTCAAGAACACTGTCCAGCCATCTTGTCCTCTGTCGTCCCCTTCTCCTTGTGCCCTCCATCTTTCCCAACATCAGGGTCTTTTCCAGGGAGTTTTCTCTTCTCATGAAATGGCCAAAGTACTGGCGCCTCAGCTTCAGGATCTGTTCTTCCAGAGCTCAGAGTATCAAGCCCCAAATGCTAAAACTTTGGAATTACCAGTTCTAGGCATGTAAGAATGCAGGAGCCTGGTGAATCAGGCCAATGTCCCATCTAGTCCAGCATCCTATTTTCCCAACAGTCAACCAGATGCCTGTGGAAAGCACACAAGCAGGACCTTCAAACATGGATTTTTGTGCTGTGTGGCACTGGCATTAGTGGAGACAGACTAGGTAGCCAGTTTCTTTCACCTGCGTTGCCAGTTCTGTACTACAGTGTATCTAATCACGGAACACACACTGCACGGCCCATATCAAGGGCAATTGCTCACTGCTCTATGGACATCCATTAGTTCTCCAAGGAGCAATGCATCCTATTTTTATAGTTTGGTAATGGTTTTCTGATTCTGTCAGGCACTGTCGTATGCAACTCAGACCAAGAAACTGCAACAAATCACAAGTGGAAACGGTTACAGAAACCTCCGACCTTCCCTTTCTCACTTGATCCATTTGTAACTGCCAGGCATAAGCCTTGACTGAAAATCAATGCCAGGATGTGTCCATAAGGACCAGAGTTGTGGACATCATTGACTTTGGGATAAGACTTTCCTTCAGTCAGGTGGCAAGCAGCCAGTTGTTTAAGTCTATGCATGAAAGCTCACCGGTTCTTAAAATATAAATGGGTTTTTCAAAAGCCTCTGTGTCAACAAAAGAATACACAGTACAGTGGTACCTCGGGTTACATACGCTTCAGGTTACATACGCTTCAGGTTACAGACTCTGCTAACCCAGAAATAGTACCTCGGGTTAAGAACTTTGCTTCAGGATGAGAACAGAAATCGCGCGGCAGGAGGCCCCATTAGCTAAAGTGGTACCTCAGGTTAAGAACAGTTTCAGGTTAAAAATGAACCTCTGGAACAAATTAAGTTCTTAACCCAAGGTACCACTGTAGGCTGCTTTTACTGCTTCAAAGATCTTTTGGTTCCTTCACCCAACTCCTCTCCTCCTTGCTGTTGGAGCAAAAATACACTCCGGCTTACTATAGATGGCAGGAAGACAGATTGGTCAAAGGTGGCAAAGTGCAAGTAGATAAATACCGTATTTTTCGCTCTAAAGGATGCACCCGGACATAGGACGCACCTTGTTTTAGAGGGGTAGAACAAGAAAAAAAAATCTCCTCCTCTCTGCGCAGCACCCTTTCATCGAAGCGGCAGGAGAAACGGAGCCCCTTCCATTTCTCCTCCCGCTTAGCTGAAGGGGCACCTACCCTTCTGCGAAAGGAACCTGAGCTCCGGAGGCTTCAGGCAGCTATCTTTGAAGCCTGGAGAGTGAGAGGGGTCGGTGTGCACCGACCCCTCTCGCTCTCCAGGCTTCAGCTGAGCTTCCCTCACCGCCAGCCCCGGGGAGGCCTTGTCGTGGCTGGCTAGGGAAGCCCGGGTTCCCCCCACCCAGCCCCAGGGACCACACATTCGCTCCATGAGACGCACAGACATTTCCGCTTAGATTTTAAGAGGGAAAAGGTGTGTCTTATGGAACAAAAAATACGGTAGGTACTGCTCCAGCAGGAAGGTAAACGGCATTTCTGTGCACTGCTCTGGTTCGCCAGAAGCGGTTTAGTCATGCTGGCCACATGACCCGGAAGCTGTATGCCGGCCCCCTCGGCCAGTAAAGTGAGATGAGCGCCGCAACCCCAGAGTTGGTCACGACTGGATCTAATGGTCAGGGGTCCCTTTACCTTTACCTTTATCACATTGTAAGAGGAAACTAGTGTTTGAGGGGAAAGGCTACTGAGCTCTCCCTGCCCCCCCACCTCCTGCTTGCAATCTGTTAGTTTGTTTTATATGTAAGGTTCAGGGCTGGGCCAAAGACATTTTGGCACCTGAGGCGAACCACAAAATGGCGCCCCCTTCCCCTCCAGGGAAGAAGTGGGGAGCGAAGAGCGACACCAGGAACAAATGGGGAATAAAGATCTCCACTCTGATCTGCTGCTCCTGAGGATCCTGCTGCCTGAGGCGATTGCCTCATTTTGTCTCATGGGTGCCTTAGTAAGGTTTGTTTTTGCTTTTCTTTTGTTTTCGTATGTAGGAGAATTTACCTGCAGTCTGGAGTTGTATTGCCCAGATGCTGGTTTGCCACCTCAGGGGAGGCCTATGTGGCAAAGAGTTCTAGCAAGTTCCAAAATGACAGGCTGCCTCCTTTGCACGCCTTCATAATCTGAAGTAAACTAGCTCCAGGCTGTAATAAAAGACATATTGGGTTTTGGCTTCCCTTTAATTTAACATAATCACAAAGCTACAGTTGACTAATTTCAATTGCTTGACTCAACTGCCGCCCTTTTGCCATACACTTAGGCTTTGCTATTGGAAAAAGAATAACCAGATGCTGTAACTGCTTTATAAGCACACACACAAATGGCAGTCCTAGCAGCTTGTGCTGGCATGACCCACCAAAGTCGATTCATCTCCGTCAGCACAGGTGTGCTTTGGATCGAGGCAAATATATACTGTGAAAGACAAAATTAAACAATTAAGCACTGTTCCTGCTTGGCAATGGGATAGTGGATGTTTTTATAAGGAATGGAAGGGCACAATGCTTCCCCCCTCCTCTAAAGAGGTTAATTATGGGCCTGGGTACTTTCAACAGGCTCCCCTGTTAGACTATTTAAATTGCTCCATCTGGTAGCTCAAAACTAGTGCTCTTGACACAGAGAAAAACAAGAAAACTGCACCATAGTAGCCAACTAGGAAGGAGAAAGAGGACTCAGCAGCTTAACACAACAGTTAATTGTCATATTCCTCTGATTTGTGAACAACACAATATGATACAAGGGCATTTCTCCAAGTGGATACAGCATTGCAGCTTAACATCTTCCTGATTTTCTTTTTTTTTTCTTTTTCTTTTTTTTATTACATTTTGACATACATACATACCACAAACATACAGGATACAAAATACACGGCCAAAAAGAAAACAAAAAAAACAAAAACATAAAGTACATAAAACATAAACGACTCAACTTACATTGACTCAACAGTAACACTGATTGACTTCCCTTTATCTCAGTTTCGGAAAATGTTATCTTGATTATCTATCTGCAGTGTCTTTTTCTTAAAAATAAAAACTTTTTGCGTAGTAAGCGTTATCTCATACCTACTGTGAATTTTACGTATGCATATGTATTTTTTATCAACATTTTTATTTTCCCTTTATCTCTGTTTCCATGTATATCCTAAATTTATCCCATTCATTATTAAATTTTGTGCTTTTTTGATTTCTTATTTTCTGTGTCAATTTTGCCAATTCTAAATAATCAAATAATTTGGATTGCCACTCTTTTATCGTTGGGGTTTTTGATGTTTTCCAATATTGTGCTATGAGGGTTCTGGCAGCCACTGTTGCATATTGAAAAAATGTTTTATCTTCCTTTTTGATTTCCTCACCAATTATCCCCAGCAGGAAGGCTTCGGGTTTTTTACTGAAGGTGTATTTAAGAATTTTTTTAAATTCATTATAAATAGATTCCCAAAACTTTTTGAGTATCTCACACGACCACCACATATGAATGAAGTCGCCCTCCTTGTTCTTGCATTTCCAACACATTTTGTCACCTGTTTTATAAATTTTTTCCAATTTTACCGGCGTTATATACCAAGAAAATTGCACCATAGTAGCCAACTAGGAAGGAGAAAGAGGACTCAGCAGCTTAACACAACAATTAATTGTCATATTCCTCTGATTTGTGAACAACACAATACGATACAATGGTTCAAGGGCATTTCTCCAAGTGGATACAGCATTGCAGCTTAACATCTTCCTGATTTTCAGCCTTCTGAAGGGTAGTCAAGGCTTGGCAGCAAGGACATTTGAATGTGTGTGTGTGACTGTGTGTAGAGGTCATCACAGGAAACAGTGGCTTACCTGACTGAAATCAACACCCCCTGAACTAGGAAAGTGATGTTAACTTACTGGAAACTGGGAAGGGGTTTTGTTGGTGTCACAACTGACTGTGGTTTGGGTTAGCAAACAAAAACAAAAAAAAGCCAAATGTTGAAGAAAATATTTTTACATCTATGCAATTCTCTGCACAGCAACCCTTGGAAATAATGTCATTGATTATAACCAATCCGATTTAAATGTTAACCATCTACTTTTCAACTGTACAGAGATACTCAATTTGGCCAGATGATGGGAGTGCAAATCCAGCTATTTTAAGCATCTCACTTTCAAAGGAATCTTTTTAAAAACTTGTTTGCAGTGTAAAAGCTAATTATGTGAATAACAGAAATTTTGCTGATGGCAATAGCAGGATATATTGATTCACCAAGTGCTAGCAGACAGACTGGAGGTGTCGTACCAGGCTCCTCTAGGGAATTAATCCAATGATTCGTTCAGGAATTTCCAGATGTAATGCTATTTCTGGCTTTCTTCATGCAAGCACCGGGGTGATAGGAAGTGAGGGAGAAACAGCTTGTTATCAGAACCACTTAGCCCTTGCTGCAGCCTGAGTGGGGAGCTGCATTTTGCTGAAGTCCAACAAACAGGGCAATTAATTCAGCAGATATTCCTATGGGGGTGGGCAGGGAACTCTCTCCCTCTTGCTAGAATTCCTCTTTTAAGAGAAGGGCTTTTCTAAATGAGATAAGGGTATCAGTTCAATAGGCTTGTCTTCCTGTTGCGCTGCTGATATGCCTCCAACATAATGGCGCTGCTGGCCTTTTTAAAGCTACATTTTCCCACTTTCCTAGCGGGCGAGGTATTCACATGCAAAGGTCAGCTGGCCTCAAATTAAGCAGCATGTACTCTTCATTGTCACTGAGTCATTGCCTTACTGATGTAAGGATTTTTTAAAAAAGGATAGCGGGTTAAGGGGCACAAGATGAACTTTTTTTCCCTAGTAGAGAAGTATGCTAACAATTTGTCAAAAGGTTTCCTGGCTGCTTTGGAGGCTCAGTGTTTCTTTCTGCTAAACGTCGCTGCCGGTTTTGGCATGGAAAAGAGCTCCTGGCTTCTCAGGATAGTTTTTTGGGAGGAAAGAAGCATTTCAGCAGAGGGAGCTTCTCCTATCACCGCAACTCCACACCTCCCGTGAAGGTGTTACAAAATTCAGGGGCGTCTCCAAGAGAAGGAAAGAAATTGCCAGGTTAATATACTGCCTAAGGCTGTGATCCTAAACTCGCTTACCTAGGAACAAGTCCCTTTAAACCCGAAGGGACTCAGGCTTATGTCTGAATGGACTCATGCAGAAGAATATAAGAGCATACCGCCTCTGATATTGGAGGCAGTGTACATAAGCCATCATAGCTAGTAGAATCATAGAGTTGGAAGGGACCTTGAGAGCCATCTAGTCCAACCCCCTGCTATCTCATACAGGAATCGAACCCGCGACCTCGACATTATCAGCACCACACTCAAACCAACTGAGCTATCCAGGCTGAGTAGAGTTGCAGCTGGATCTTTCAAGTGGGAAACCCTTTCTCTGACTTCAGTCAGCCACCGATTTAAAAGCAGAGGAAACAGAAAGAGAATTCCCCCCCCCCTTTCCCTTCCTCTCTTGTGATTCTAGAACCCAGGGACAGACAACCAAGGAAGCTGAACGTTCAAAGATTCAGGTCAGGTGAAAGAAAGGACTCCCTTCACGCAGCATGTAGTTAAACTACGCAACTTGCTCTGACAATAGGTAGTCATGGCCGCCAACTCCGATGGAATTAAAAGAAGGTTAGAGACAAATTCATAGAGGAAGAGTGGCTACTAGCCATGATGGCTATTGTTCCACTTCCACCGTTGCAAGGCTTCCCAAACTTGGGTCTCCAGCTGTTTTTGGCCCTTCATCCCTGACACTGGTCCTGCAAGCTAGGGATGCTAGTAGTCCAACAGCATCTGGAGACCCATGTTTGGGAAACCCTGCACTGTTGGATACAGTATGTCTCTAAATACAAGTTGCTAGGGCTCACCAGTTGGGAGAGGGCTGTTGCAACCATGTCCTGCCTGTTTGCTTCCTGTGGACATCTGATTGGCCACTGGGAGAACAGAATGCTGGATTTGATGGGCCTTTCATCTGATGCAGCAATGAGATTCTTACGCTTTTAGCTCATCACCTCAAGATCTGAATCACTAGCAAAAGAGGGGAGAGGACAGATCCCCTATTATTGGCCTAAAGCAGTTTTTCCTAAACTTTGGGTCTCCAGCTGTTTCAGGACTACAACTCCCACCATCCCTAGCTAGGAAGACCAGTGGTGAGGGGGATGGGAACTGGAGACCCAGCTGGAGACACAAGTTTGGGAAACACTGGTCTAAACAAACCACTCACTCTGCCTCACATATTCTCTCATTCCCTTTATCCCGCATTGCTTCTCTTTCTTGCCATCGAAACTTTAACCTGCCTTGACTCCCTAAGACTTGTGTTTTCATTCCTTTCTCCTCCTGCCCTGTTTTGCAGAGGCTCTCTGGGCACACATGTTATAACACTTTCCAGCTGCAGCTGTCATCACAGTTCAATGGACTTATTATGAGGCTTTAATTCACTGTAGCTAAACTGACTTCCTTGTGAGTCATTGCATTGCCTCGGGAGCTCCTTTTGTTTAAGTGCCTGGTAAATACAGAAAATGGAAGGGTGGTTGGTGCAAAGATCACTCCATCTAAGGATGCTGGGCTGGTAACCTGATATCTAAGGCATGTCTCCAGCAGCAGCATATGTGGAGCTGGGGTGGATCTGGCTGCCTGACTCTGGGGTCACTGCCGCATCTTCAACAGGCTGAAGCAGGGCAGTAGCAAAGTTGGATGGAGCTGCATGGTACGTTTCCGAGCACAATTCAAAGTGTTGGTGCTGACCTTTAAAGCCCTAAACGGCCTCAGCCCAGTATACCTGAAGGAGCATCTCCACCTCCATCATTCTGCCCGGACACTGAGGTCCAGTGCCGAGGGCCTTCTGGCAGTTCCCTCACTGTGAGAAGCAAGGCTACTGGGAACCAGGCAGAGGGCCTTCTCGGTAGTGGCACCCGCCCTGTGGAACACCCTCCCATCAGATGTCAAGGAAATAAACAACTACCTGTCATTTAGAAGACATTGGAAGGCAGCCCTGTTCAGGGAAGTTTTTAATGTGTGACATTTTAATGTATTTTTAATCTTTGTTGGAAGCTGCCCAGAGTGGCTGGGGAGACCCAGCCAGATGGGCGGGGTACAAATAATAAATTATTATAAATTATTATTATTGTTATGGTTGCACCCATGAGGTTGCCATTGCTAGAGTGCTGATCCAGCAACTACAAGGCCCCAACTTTGCACCAAGCCCATCCTTGTTCATATGAGTAAATAGCGTTTCCATACAATCTGGTTTCCGTCACGGTGTTCCGTTGTGCCAGAAGCAGTTCAGTCATGCTGGCCACATGCTGGCCCACATGACCCAAATGCCGGCTCCCTCGGCCTGAAAGCCAGATGAGCGCCGCAGCCCCATAGTCGACTTTGACTGGACTTTCTCATCCAGGGGTCTTTTACCTTTTACCATATGAGCAGCAGTAAAGCTGGTGTCAGGAAGGTGGCCCCCACTACACTTGGGTTTAACATACACCAAGGTACAACTCATGGCTTTTCTCAGCTGAAACTCACAGGAACTCAGTTCCTGCACCTCTCAGGTGGGTGCCATTGCCATTATAAGTGAACAAGACACCTCTTTTTCTAGAAAAATAGCACTGGTGCAACTTGACCTCTGGTTTATTTCATAAGGACAGAGGAGCACAAGAATGACTTTGCTGGATCAAACCAATGAGTAATCTAATATTTTTGTCAGCACTTTACCATCAGTTGTGACCAGAGATGACCACAGAGTAGGATGTTTTACCACATTAGCATGGAGTGGGGGCTCAAAGACATCTCCCAGCCTGATCTGGGAGGAAGCAAAGAATATTCCCCCTCAGATTAGGAAGGGAGAGGGTTGCTACCTCCTTCATTTGAGGATCAAGCAGTGGGCATGTGACCCTCTCTTTGGATACCTCATCCTCAGCCTGAAGACTGGCTGGTCTCAGACATGCTGTTGGAGGGCTAGCACATCCAAGAGAACATGCGTGACACACCACTTTGCCATTTGGGGAGCAATACAGACTTGCATTGGAGAGACCTATGTTCAAATACCAACTCAGACGGAGTCTGGTATGGACAGGCATGATCCTAACAGATAAACCTATATTATACTGGCTGGTTGCCCATGTGCTTTCAGGCCCTTTTTGAAATTTTATAGCCATTCATAGCCTGAGGGCCCCCCCCCAATATCCCTGAGACCGTCTTGCATAGGTGCCAACTCCCTGGGGCCCTGGGTACCCAAGCACCCACAAAATTCCCTATGAAGGAGCCCGGCAACCACAAATTTTGGTGCCAGGGCCATGCACACTGCATGGCACCCACGGGCCAGGGCACCCATGGTGTGATAACACTCCTGCCACCTTGACTTATTCAAGCAGCAACACCAATTATGGCAGTCCCATTAGCTCCTGCTTGGTGTTGCATGTATCCCATTTTACAGGGGACAGTCCTCTGTTTGAAGCCTCTCCAGTCCATGTTCAGTTTAAGACCCCTGCAAGAAGGGGCAGTGGAGCCTTGGCATTGCCCAGCACCAGTTAGTGCCTCAATTGCAGGCTGAGCAGGTCACATGGCGACCATCTTCCTCACTGCAGTGAGACGTACCACATTTCTATTTGAACTACGGTAATCATTTCTAAGGGGACACGGGTAGCGCTGTGGGTTAAACCACAGAGCCTAGGACTTGCGAATCAGAAGGTCGGTGGTTCAAATCCCCGCAACGGGGTGAGCTCCCGTTGCTCGGTCCCTGCTCCTGCCAACCTAGCAGTTCCAAAGCACATCAAAATGCAAGTAGATAAATAGGTACCGCTCCGGCGGGAAGGTAAACGGCATTTCCATGTGCTGCTCTGGTTCGCCAGAAGCGGCTTAGTCATGCTGGCCACATGACCTGGAAGCTGTGCGATGGCTCCCTCGGCCAATAAAGCGAGATGAGCGCCACAACTCCAGAGTCAGCCACGACTGGACCTAATGGTCAGGGGTCCCTTTCCCTTTCCCTTTTAATCATTTCTAAACTTGCTTCTATAGTTATAAATTAGCACATGCAGATTTTGTGCAATCCTGCATCCTCTTTTGTGGCGAGGCGTTTCCTCTTTTTCCCTTGTCCAATTTTCTGCAAACGTGGATGTTATGTACTGAAGTTCTCACCCTCGGCCAGCAGGGGGATACTGCAGATAGTTATGCAAATAAGGGATCGAAAGTGACGTTCAGTGATTGGATAGTTTTAGAAAGTTGTTACAATTATGTGTACTGGAGCTCTATATAAGCAGGCTGACTGAACCCTTCAGCTCAGTTCTGTTCTGGCCTCTGAATAAACAAGAGCTGTTTGAAGAATCGCTGTGTCGTCTGATATGTTCGCCCACAACTTAACAGTGGACATTTTTCTACAGTGAAGAATCTTCCCAGTTTGCTTCCCCTTTATGGACAGACTTCTAATCCGCCACTAGAGTGCAAGATGCTCATTTGTGTCATGAGTCCCTGGCACAGAGTGGGTGTCCTAAACTTAAAATACAAGATCAGAATCTGGAATCTTAACTCAGAGCTTTAGCAAAATTGATTCATGCGCTCAGTTCTAAAGATCCCTGATTGTATCTGAGCACCGACAAATACCTTATTGTCTCCTTTCTTGCTCTTTCTGCCTTGATCAAGAACAAAAGTCCTAGATATCTCCTGCAGTAGTTTCACGGGATTTAGAGCTCTGATGCACCCCAGTAGTTCCAGTGATATCTAGGGGTGTTGATGATGCTTTTCCTGAAACCACATCCTGCATTAGAGCTAAGGCATTTCAAAATCTCAGGAAAGGGTTTCAAATAGTTTCCAAGAAAACAGCGCTTGAATTTTCTAAAATAAGCAGCACTTGAATTTCTTAAAAGCTGCCTTTGAATAGGAGGAGGCACTATTTGGCTGCTAGAACGTAGGCAGAGATGTCTGACAGAGATGAATACTGCTCCAGGCTTTATTTTGACTGAGTTGATCTTTAATTAAATATCTCCTTTCAGCACTGGAAGCAAGGTAAGTGATTCTTCCACAAGGATGTCTGAGCAAATGAATTTCAAGTGCGCAATAAGGGTCAGAAATAGAAGCAAACTTGATGGTATGGTTTCTGGGTTTTAAAGGAAGCTTTTAATTTAATTTAATTTTTAAAAAAGGAACACCAGGAATGGATGAATTAGCAATTACTGTACATATTTTAAAAGTAATCTTGGCAACATTACTGAAGCAATACCAAAATGGAGTTTCAATCATATCAGTTAAGGAATTAAGGGCTGGGCTAATGTTTACTGTCACCACCCATCAGTCTGGCCTTGTGGTTCAGAGTTGCGTAAGCAGAAACAGAACTCCCATGGATGGTGTTGAATGGAGCTGTTCTTGAATATTTTTTTAATTATTATTATTTTATGTCAACTAATGAGAGGAAGGGCTCCTAACAGGTATGAGGAGGCAGGGGAAAAACATGACTCTTCTAATAGCTTCTGGTTTGTTTCTGGAGCTTTTTACCTGGATTGTTGGGACATGAAGATCCCAGATAAGGTTTGCTGCTGTATGAATCCCCACACTTGTTAATGTCAACAGTGTGTTACGGTAAAATCTGGGTGCGGGGCTGCTCTGCCACCCAGCTCGTCGGACTAAGTCCGCGGGTCCCTGTGGAGGAAAATGAGCTCAGCCGGAGACAGGAGCAAGCAGCAGAAGATCCAAGTTTATTGCGCAACAGGTTCAAGGTGAGATTGAACAGCGAGAAAGGGGTGACATGAACTTTTGAAACTTCCCTCCATGTCCCAGAATACAGTGCAAAATACATCCCAGTTACATCATGAATACATTAAGAAGAGGTTGGGTTACACAGGATTATGCAGAGTTGGAGATATGCACAGATAAACACTTCCTGAGTACCGGTGATGAGAAGACAATGGTTCAAATATGTATAGTCTGCCACCTGGCATTGCCCAGAGGAAAGGCTTGGCAGAGTGATTTGACAGGATTAGGGTCTTGACACCTTGCTTGAGGGATTATGGAGGACAGGGGAGGTGTCATGGAGTCCTAGAGAAATTGGGGAAATTGGCACGTTGATTTTCTATGAATTTTATAGATTTTAGTCCCTTTCGACATTGACAATTGGAAATAAATGGATATATTGTAGCGAAGAAGAAGGTAAAGAAGACATGCCCCCCCCTTCCGTATCAAGTGTGACAATTCTTATCTGAGTCCCATCTACAAAAAAAGCTAGATCAGCTGTAAGGAAGCAGCTGCATCTTTTCTTCTGTGGTTGTAAAGATGTACAAGGAGTGGCCAAGAGACTGATACTGATGTATTGGAAGAATAGAGATACAATTCCCCTTAATCAAATGACAACATTGGCAACATGTGAACGGACAGCTTATAGATGCAGACTTTCTTTGGATAAATACAATGATATTTGGAATGAGTTTACACAGAATATATTAGGTTATTGACAGTTACCTGTTTATTAGGATAAAAATAATATACACATCTGTCTATTAATGTATGGTAATGTAACAGTATATATTTTTTCATCCCCCCCCTCTCTTTCTTTCTTTCTTTCTCCCCTCACTCTATCTTTTTATAAATGAAATTCTTCTAATATTTTAAGGGGGGGAATATGTACAAGGAGTTCTCTGATGTGCCGGTGGCAATCGCTTTCAGTGCCTGGGGTGTGGGAAGAGAGCAAAACCAGCTGTTTTAAAACTGAAGGCCAAACTAGGTAAACACCATTCAAATGATTAGCAGTTGCTTAAATGGCTTTTTTTTATTAAGTGAGCTGCGAGCACAAAGGGGACTGATCTTGATCAGGGTAGTGCAGTGCCGTTTCAGTTCCTGCAGCACTCCTGACCCAGACTGGGCAACCCACGCCTACTATTTGCAGTGGAAGAAATGCTCCCATTCAATGCCAGTGAAGTCTCCCCACCCAAAGTCAACACTATCCACCATATTCCCTGCTGCTCCTGCTATTGGGTATCCAATAAGTGATGAATGCCTCCAGAGCAGACAAATCAAAAAGGAAAATGAGTAGAGAGATGGCCCTGTGAGGTAAAGGAAAATGAGTCTTTTTCAAAGTTAAAGTAAGGATTTGAATAAGAATACTGAGGTTGGTAAAGGGACTGTACTGAAGATTTACTCTGTTAGAAATTGCTATCATAACATGAAAAGGGTGCATTACAGACATCCAAGTATCCCTCAAAGTTTCCAGGGACAGTCCCAGATTTACAGAAGCCATCCCGGTTTCTGATTTGATCCCAGAATGTCTTGCTTTTTCTTAGGATTTCCCTATTTTCATCAAAGAAATGTTGGAGGGTATGGAGTGATGCAACCCTTGAGCCAAGGAGATAAGTAACTATACAACCTTTAGAAGACATGCGAAGGCAGCCCTTTTGGGGGAAGTTTTTAAATGTTTAATGTTTCCTTATGTTTTTATATCTGTTGGAAGCTGCCCAGAGTGGCTGGGGCAAAGCAGTCAAATGTGGGGGGTATAAATAATAAAATTATTATTATTATTATTATTATTATTATTATTATTGAACAGAAGGTGCCTATTTTCATCAGAGAAATGTTGGAGGGTGTGTGCATAGTGTGCAATTCAGTATGAGCCAGCATAGTTAGCATGTTGGACTAGGACCTCATAGGCCTGGATTCAAATCCCTACTCAGCCATGAAACTCATGGGATAACCTTGAGCCACGAACAAATAACCTTAGCAAATGGTAGGGACATCGATCGCAAAAGTTCTACGGACAGCCGGAGTTGCTGTACCTTCTTGTTAAACTGTTGTAGCCCTGGGGAAAGAAAGGGGTCTAACAAAACTTCACTGAGGAGAGGATCTTTATCTGATGTAAGGCAGATGTTTAACCAGCATAGAAGAATTCTCGCCCAGGCGACAGTCTCTACCTTGTGTTGACCTCCCTGTAGACACAAGGCTGCATAGGGTACACAGCGTGAAATGAACAAATAGTCTCTTGGGGGTGGGGGGTTGTGTTGTAAGGATAAAGGGGGGGGGGGGTGAACCATGTATACCACCTCAAGCTCTTTGGAGAAAAAGTGGGAGATAAATGTAATAGCAAGCCAGAGTGCAATATTGTCTTCGAAACAGAACTGCTGGGCTGTTGCTTTGGCTGCTCCCTGCACACACTCTTGCTTGCTAAAAATGACTCCAATACTCCTCTGGCAGGGAAAAGTTAACTATCCCCCCTTCTTTCAGATTCCAGCGTCTTGAAAGATGCTCTGACAGTTCCTCTGGGCTCGCAATGTGGCTGCGGAATATGCATCGGGATTGTTTTACATAGCATTTGTATCTGCCATCAGTTGTCACCCCTCTCTGGATGATTCACAACTCAGAAATAAGTTGAGACAAATGTGTGTGTGTTGTTGTTTTTTTTAAAAATCCTAGATGTCCATGCCTTTTTCATTGTTCCACTTTAGAGAGCTTTGTATTTGTCACAGGTAACTGGATCATTAATATATAGTGATAAATCAGAGCCAGAGTGGTGTAATTGGAGATAGATAGAAGATGATAGATGATAGATAGATGATAGATGATAGATAGATAGATGATAGATGATAGATAGACAGACAGATGATAGATGATAGATGATAGATGATAGATAGATAGATAGATAGATAGATAGATAGATAGATAGACAGACAGATAGATGATAGATTAGATAGATAGATAGATAGATAGATAGATAGATAGATAGACAGATGATAGATAGATGATAAATAGATATAGATAGATGATAGATAGATAGATATAGATAGATGATAGATAGATAGATAGATGATAGATGATAGATGATAGATAGATAGATGATAGATAGATAGATAGATAGATAGATAGATAGATAGATGATAGATAGATGATAGATAGATAGATAGATGATAGATAGATAGATGATAGATAGATAGATAGATAGAGGTAGATAGATAGATGATAGATAGATGATAGATAGATGATAGATAGATGATAGATAGATAGATGATAGATAGATAGATAGATAGATGATAGATAGATAGATGATAGATAGATAGATAGATAGATAGATAGATAGATAGATATAGGTAGATAGATAGATGATAGATAGATGATAGATAGATAGATAGATAGATAGATAGATAGATAGATAGATAGACAGATGGATGATTGATAGATATATACAATCTGTTTCCTCAGCAGCAGACAAACATACTCAGACGCAGTCACATACAATCGCTGATTCTCTTCCTTCCTACCGTATCTCCCTCTCTCTCTTCCTCTCTTTTTCACTGTTTTATTTGGATATTTTGCATCGTTCAATCTGATGCTTTAAGATAGGTTACAGAAGAACCGCCTAGAGATTTCTTTAAAAAATAAATATAAAAATGATTCAAATTAAAAAATAAAATAAAATAATAATGTAAAGTGGCATGCAAGCCTTATCTAGATTCCATTGGAAAGCTAAAAAGCCCAAAGTTTAAAAATCCCAGAGATAACAATCAAATTCTTCATTAAAGCTGAGCTACCTTCTTTTGTTTGGCCAGCTGTGTTCAGCAGCACTTGGTGGTGGGCAGGCAGAGATTGCTTTAAGAGTGTAGATCTGGGCTGAACATTAGGAGAAACTTCCTGATAGTAAAGGTAAAGGTAAAGGACCCCTGGACGGTTAAGTCCAGTCAAAGGCGACGATGGGGTTGCGGTGTTCAACTCACTTTCAGACCGAGGGAGCCAGTGTTTGTCCGCAGACAGCTTTCTGGATCATGTGGCCAGCATGACTAAACCACTTCTGGTACAACGGGAACACAAAAATGCCGTTTACCTTCCCACTGCAGCGGTACCTATTTATCTACTTGCACTGGTGTGCTTTCAAACTGTTAGGTTGGC
The DNA here is from genome assembly GCF_964252035.2 of Podarcis erhardii. Taxonomy (NCBI): domain Eukaryota; kingdom Metazoa; phylum Chordata; class Lepidosauria; order Squamata; family Lacertidae; genus Podarcis; species Podarcis erhardii. The sequence continues at coordinate 25,265,855 of NC_138507.1, read as the reverse complement.
AGGAGCTGGGACTGAGCAACAGGAGCTCACCCCATCATGGGGATTTGAACCGCCGACCTTCTGATCGGCAAGCCTAAGAGACTCAGTGATTTAGACCACAGTGCCACCCACATAGTAGCGGCAGTTCAATAATAGAACCCATGTACCTAGATTTGTGGTGCATCGGTTAGGGATTCTCTAGTTCTGAGTTGCCTGCATAGAGCCAGGAGTCGGACTAACAAGACCCCTTCCAGCTCTGTGATTTGGGAGGAAGGATGTAAACCGAAACCTTCTGCCCCACTAATTTTACTTGAAGTATCAGCTGCAAGGGTCAGTTTCCTTGTTTACATCAAGCGAAACCAAACCAAAGGCTTTTTCTGCTCTGCTTTATATTCTCCCATCAAGGGCTCTACATTATTTAAGCATTTCGTGAGCAGCCTTTAGCTAAGACTTGGATTCGTTGAAAGCACTTCATTAGCTGAGCAACACTCCTCACTGTGAGCTACCAAAGCAGGAAGAAAATTACGTTAGTAAATATCAAAGGGTTTGGCATTAATCCATCCATTCTAGAAGGTGCAAGTGTTTTGTTTTGTTTTTTGTTTCTGATTTGAAAACAATTATTTGCAGCATTTGCTGCAAAGCAATTTATTGTTGCAAATCAGAAGACTATCTTAGGAGATGGCAGTCTCAGTCTTAACATGCAAGGAGTATATATTTTCCGGTTCCTACCTCTGTTCAGCAAATGTTGCACCAGAGAAATATAGTATATGTTGGTAGCAGCAGATATAGATGTTTACCACACATGATGGAAAGGAGATCAGGACAAGGAGATAATTCCTGCTTTCATCAATAGCAATTTAACTCAAATGCATAGCTATGTAGAGGATAGACCCATGGTTAGCCTTAGCAGTGGTAGTCCAGAATGAAACCTTGCTGAGGCCATAGACTGAAGCTTATGAGGAAAATGTCATACCTCTCAACATTTTGGGAGGGCAATTCAGGGCACCATCCCCTGCACCGTCCCACTGACCCAGGGTCAGATTTAGATTTGATGGGGCCCTAAGCTATTGAAGGTAATGGGGCCCTTTATCTGTCCTTTGTCCTTTGTCTTTTATATGTCCAGCTGTCCTTTGTCAACAACAAATTTTGCTGTTTTTTGTGTTGAATATATGTTGTATGGTAATTTATGGACCTAATAGTTATCTAAAGCCATTTGCACATAACAAAATATGTATTTTATCAAAGTAATTGTTGAACTGAAATACAATTAAGAAGAAGTATATTAACAGTAAAATACAATTAAGAAGAAGTATATTAATAGTGAAATAATTATTAAGCTCTAACTTAAAATGATTTTTTATTCATAACAAATTTAATAATGCAAACACATTGGCATTTGGCAATAACAAAAGTTCCTTTAGAAACACAATTTACAAAGACTCATAATGAGCAAACCAGTGATATTTTAGGGAGCAGGCTAGCAGGCGGGGCCCATTACCTACATCATAGGAGCCTACACAACACAAAACACTGTTACTGTATGTAGGTTTTATTTTATTATTTATCTTATATTTTGGAAATGTACATCCAGTTTTCCCCCCCTTTCAACTTTTTTGGGGCCCCCAAGAGAGTGGGGCCCTTAGCTATAGCTTGTTAGCTTATACGTAAATCCAGCACTGCACTAACCCCTGCCACTCGCCTGTCCACTCTCCCCTCCCTTTGTCCACTATCATCCTCCTCCGCAGCCTTGGAGGAGTGTCAGGAGTTGCCATGGGGACCAGCGTGGCCTAGCGGAAGGCTGCACAACCTCCTCTTCCTCCTCCGGTGTCACATACATTCATATTTCCAGAAGCCAGCTTTCTCAGTTTTCCAGCTTAAGGGAGCTGTCAATGAATTATTATTTTTCTGGAATGAACTAACACAGAATGCTAAGTGTGCTCTTTATGCCATTAGTTTTCTGGAAGTGGCTCTTATGTGACATGAAAGCTCAAATATAATGTGGAAATTAACACATTGAAATTAACACATTGAAGAAGTGTGCATGCACACGAAAGCTCATACCAAGAACTGACTCAGTTGGTCTTTAAGGTGCTACTGGAAGGAATTTGTTTTGTTTTGACTATGGCAGACCAACACGGCTACCTATCTGTAAGTGGAAATTAACAGTTAGGGATACGAAACAAACTGCTCTGGAAAATTGAGGTAGTAAAGTGATGAAGTTTGGGCTGGCATAAAGGTAAGGTAAAGGTGACCCCTGACCATTAGGTCCAGTTGTGACCGACTCTGGGGTTGCGACGCTCATCTCGCTTTAGTGGCCGAGGGAGCCGGCGTACAGCTTCCAGGTCATGTGGCCAGCATGACTAAGCCGCTTCTGGCGAACCAGAGCAGCGCACGGAAACGCCGTTTACCTTCCCGCTGGAGCAGTACCTATTTATCTACTTGCACTTTGACGTGCTTTCGAACTGCTAGGTTGGCAGGATTGGGCTGGCATACTTGCATACAATTCTTTCCCGCCATTTTCACAGGGAAAGAAAAGTGCAGATGTACGGAAAGGGTGACGGAGTAACAATGTTGTCCCATGACATTCATATTTGTGTCACACCACACCCACTGGAGTGAATGGAATTGAGCATGGCATGCCACTATATTAGTCAAAAAACCACAGTTTCCAAATGCATCAGGTACTGTAGTGTGAAAGGAACACTGGAGACTGAGGCAGAAGTGCTAGCGTTATAATCAGGAAAACTTAACAAAGTATTCCCCACAAAATATTCCGACTGCACCCCTAGTCAATAAAGTGAGACATACTTCTAAGTAAACCATGCATAGGATCAGTGCTTGTGAATATAGTGAGACTAACTTCTTCGCAAGACATTTTCAGTTTTGTTCAGGATTAATAAAAGTGTTCCCAGGCTAGAAACGTTTGTGGGCTTATTTACAAGGCCAATATACACATGTGGGGGCAAACTTGATGAAGGGAATCTATGAAAATGGGGCAGGGGGAAGAAACCTCCTCTCCCTTTCATTATAATGCATATACTGTAGCTCATAACATTGTGTATAATAAACACTGAAGTTAAATTGAGCATTCTTTTTCTTTTTTTTTTAGTAAACTGATATCTCGGATAGCAATGTTTATGTGCCGGTGATGTCATTCACTGAAATAGCTTGCCTTTCTAATGAAGAGCAATATTTTGAATGAATGCATTATTCATACAATGGCTCTATAGTTTTCATCATTTTTCTACTATAGTTACCATCTTCCAATGTGTCACTTTATTCTTCACCTTGACAAATGGTAATAAATGAAGAAAAATGGTTTCCATGGTCTAAAATGGTGTTTGCATAATATATGGGAGATATTTCTCAGCCTCTAACAGTTCTAATTAAATGGTGTCTGCATGACATTTTTGGAAGTATCCTTGTAGTATAAATGTTCCTGTTGGAGAACATCTATTGTTATTATGCATGCCACAACAGGAGATCCTTTGGAAAACCCACTACCCAAATTCACATTCTGCTTACTCAACATGCCCTTCTGCTCTTCATGCTTTTCAAATTTTACTTTTTTAAAAATTTGTATCCACAGAAGTATTTATGCATGTGCTTTGTTTGGCACATGATCACTGGACTTTATGGTCACAATACAACACAAAATTAGGTCTGCATATCACATTGAAATCCATGGATTTACAGAATGTCTAAGTCTGTGGCAAATGCCAACACTTTGATTTTTTGGCAAATGCTTAGTTGCTTTCATACATTGATTCATGTGATAAACAGTTCAGCCACAGTGGTTTAGGCACAGGTAACCATGAGGGTAGATCACTGCAATGCACTCTATGTGGGACTGCCCTTAAGGCTGATCTGGAAGCTGTAGCAGGTCCAGAATCTAGCAGCTAAGCTGCTAACCAGTGTTGGTGTACCGCGCTGGGCTTTGTGACCCACTTGGGAAAACGCCAGGCAGCTGCGTTCTTTCCCCTCAAGTGTCCCTCGGGATCATCCACCACTTCTCCATCCCAATGCGCTTCTGCAACACATATCCAAAGATGATTGTTGTTGTTTAGTCGTTTAGTCATGTCCGACTCTTTGTGACCCCATGGATCAGAGCATGCCAGATATGTGCACACAATACTGTAGCAGAGTCCAAGCAGAAACTAGGCATAGAGGTGTGGAATCTAAGCTAATTTATTATGTACAAGATCAAGTGTTACAGAACAAAGGAATCATGGCTCCTGTCTCCTTCTTCTCTGAGAGATAGAGAGAACAGGAAAAAAGCAAAAGTACAACATAACGGAACAGTGTAACTGAACTTCCATTCTCATGACTCCAATAGTATGGAATGTCAACACAGACGTGTGATGAAAGCAATCACACATCAGCAGTAGAGAGAATGAAATCCCAACAACCAGAGTGGCCTACTGCCAGCATAGAATGCCTTCCCTGAAAGAACTACACTGGCTTCCATTGCAGAGGGTGGAGCTCTTCTGACTCTTATGATTCTATGTCAGCATCATGCAGGGCCTTTTGTCGCCCCACCCAGCCAATGACACAAAGAGTGGGGACGCAATGGCACACATTGTTCCTCTATTATATTTTTTTTTGAGGGGGGGAACAGTTTATCTTTCTCTGTGTTTGTTCTCTATAAGTTCAGACACCTCTCCAGATAACATTGCCAAACTTCGGCATAGTTTAAGACCGTGCTGTTAGATTGATGTTGTGAAGTCTTCCTCTCTTTCTTGTTGTTGAAACAGCAACCACAAAATTCAGTATACAGTGGTACCTCAAGTTAAGAACTTGATTCGTTCTGGAAGTCTGTTCTTAACCTGAAACTGTTCTTAACCTCAGGTACCACTTTAGCTAATGGGGCCTCCTGCCGCCACCGCACAATTTCTGTTCTCATTCTGAAGCAAAGTTCTTAACCCAAGGTACTATTTCTGGGTTAGCAGAGTCTGCAGCCTGAAGCATCTGTAACCTGAAGCGTGTGTAACCCGAGGTACCACTGTAATGATATAAAACTATGCATTTCATTTTTTAAAAAATGGCATATGTTATACAACATTCCTTCATGTAATAACAGCACTCCTGATTTCCCAAGTCCTCTCCTCTTGGATCACTGTTTTCAGATTATCTCGCAAGTTCGCCAAGTTCTTCAGCTGCTCATAATCTGTTCTGGTCCTGCTGCTAACATTGGCAGCATAACCATTAAGCACAGTCGGACCTAAAAGCTCACAATATGGTATGTAATGTAACATTATTTAATTTCACCAGCTGCTGTGACAAGAAGGCTGCTCTTCCGATCGCTATCTTTTATCACATTTTTTTTAAAAAATCCCTATGCTGCCCAATAATCATATTCTGCAAGTGTTATATCACAGAATCGTAGGGTCATCTAGTCCAACCCGCTGCAATGCAAAAATCTCAGCTAAATCTCAGCCTATGTCTTAGGTCTGAGGCTATGCAAACCCATGTTGCTTGTTTGAATTCGTGGTTGCATTCAGTGCCACATGCTATCCTTTACAGGTTATTTTCTAGGCAACTTTTGGCAACGAAGAACCCTCCAGTTTGGGACTACAATTCCCATCATCCCCAGTCAGCATGATAGCTGTGCACAGAGGCCAGTGCAGTCCAACTTCATTGCATCAATCCATGAATGACTTAACTCCACTCTGTGAACAGGCAGACTCTTTTTTAGAAATGTTGAGTTTGCCTGTTGCTCTTCATCATGCTTGCATGTGGATAAAAGCCACCACACATGTTTATCTGTGTGACTCTTTTACTCCATATTTTAACGCAGCTCTTCATAGTGTCTTTAGCATATTTATAACCACACCATTTTCCAAAGTTGGCTGGACAACCTGACAATGCATTAAAATGGGCATTCCACAAACAAATAGCTATTTTGTCTGTCATATAGATGTCATTGATTCTACCACACTCTATTGTGACATGAGGCACACAAACAAACAAAAAATCTCTGTGGGTTTTGCCTGTCTCTCCATTTACATACTTAGCACTGGACCTCTGAGAGCCAGAAAGCAATCCTGGATCATTCAAGACTATGACAAACTGAACATTTTTCCAAAGCCTATGCACCTTGTTCCTAACTTATCCAGTGCATGCCGAAAACTCCCATTATCACTGCAAAGAGTAATAACTTCGGCCGAATAAATTTTATCTGATTTCAATCAGTAGGTGGAGATGCAAGGAGATGCTTCATTAAGAAGTAATGTGCAGAAGAGGGACGCGGGTGGTGCCGTGGGTTAAACCACAGAGCCTAGGACTTGCTGATCAGAAGGTCGGCAGTTCGAATCCCCACGATGGGGTGAGCTCCCGTTGCTCAGTCCCTGCTCCTGCCAACCTAGCAGTTTGAAAGCACGTCAAAGTGCAAGTAGATAAATAGGTACCGCTCCGGCGGGAAGGTAAACAGTGTTTCTGTGCACTGCTCTGGTTCACCAGAAGCGGCTTAGTCATGCTGGCCACATGACCTGGAAGGTATATGCAGGCTCCCTTGGCCAGTAAAGCAAGATGAGCGCCGCAACCCCAGAGTCGGTCACGACTGGACCTAATGGTCAGGGGTCCCTTTACCCTTTACCTTTAATGTGCAGAAACAACTGACTCCAACATGAACAATAAAAGAGTTGCCATTAATCATAGGTACCTACAGTATATTTAATTTTATTTATTGAATTTATATACCACCCTATACCCAGAGGTCTCAGGGTGGTTCACATAAATGATCACAATATATAAAATCAAAATAAGAACAATAACCCAATAACACACACACACACACACTTCTCCATTTGTATATGTCTAGAACAAAAGAGCAGGATCCTATGGTTTTCCTATTATATGGAATAGTAGGAGAAGGGGCAAGTAAAAGTAATTGGCGAATACCGTTCTGGAGTAATCGCCTATATATGTCATGTATACTTACATAGGCGCCAACTCTGTGGGGCCCTGGCACCCCCACATTTCCTGAAAGTTGGTGCCTCCCGCCCTTGGGCAGCCTGCACCCAGTTACACTCTACAAAAGTGTAGGGAAGCAGGAAGAAGAATTCCTCCCTGCTGTAACAGTCATATCCACACTCGAGCAGCTTTCCTGAACTTTCATTCAATTCATCACTTACTGCTCAGGTTCTTCTCTCAGTCCACCTTCAGCAATATTCACCTACAGCAGGCTTTCCAAGACTTGGGTCTTCAACTGTTTTTGGACTACAACTCCCATCATCATTAGCTATCAGGAGCAGTGGTCAGGGATAATGGGAATTGTGGTTCGAAAACAGCTGGAGACCCAAGTTTGGGAAACGCTGATCTAGAGCAACAACCAGTGGCTCTTGTAGGAATGTCCATACAGGCCTGCATCTTCCAGCCAGGTCCAGATGAACATTGCAATTCAGACGACCACCTGGATGCACAAACAGAAGTCTGATTCCAGAGCGCCATCTATTTTGTCAGATTTCCACTGTGGCTAATCATTTTGTATATGCCTGGTTTTACGTGCTGAGGGAAATCTTCCTTTTTCCAGTAAACACGCCAACAGTGTATGGCATCTGTGGAAAGGGCAAAAGTGAGCCCAACTTGCCAGAAGTTAAGCAACAGGTTTTTCCCAGAATGCTTCTTTTCATTTTGAAGGGCAGCTTCGCTCACAAAACAAGTGGCTTAGTAGCTTTTTGAAGCCTGTTTTATTCTAGGATTTAGATATCTTTGACCACATGGTTGCACTGTAGTCCTAGATTGCCTCCTGGAATTGGAAGCCTTGGAGCAGAGATGGGAAGCTGTGCTATGCTATGCTAATTTCAATGCCTACTACAGACACATTCTCATTGTCAAGAATTCCCTGCAGATAAGAGCAAATGAGATACCAGGGGAATTGTGCTTGCCATATTCTTCTGGTCTTGAAATAATGCTGTTTTGCAAATGTCCAAGGCATTTCACTTCATAATGTGAGAGCATAAAAAGCGAGATATGCAACAACTTCTACTTGGTTGGAATGAGAGATTAGCCTGAAATCAAAACTGTCTGTGCTGATATATTCTGGTTAGATGTAATTACCTCATGTGCTGTAGGGAGATTAGAAAAATTCCTGTAGAGTGAAGGCAGGAATGGGGGGGGGCGGGGGGCGGGGGCAGGGTGGAGGAGCTGCTTTGGGAGCTCAAATCCAGGGCCATGTTTTAGAATAAATACAGGCTTAATAGTTTGTTAAAGAGCACATTTTTTACATTGCGCTTTTTAAAAGTTCCATCCTTAACCAGATGATTTTCTTGCCTTTTCTTTCTTTTCTTCTGCAGAAAACATTGGCTTCCTGAATTACAAACATATATTATATGCACTGGATTTGAGCTTTATTTGAAGAAGAAATGTTTTATGCCTCCCACTCACCCCCCCCCCCAGACACCTGCACTTCTCATTAGCTTAGTCTTCTTCATTTTGTATCTCGGCTTCCACTAAATTGGCTCCGACAATCTGGTGGTTTTGAAAACCAAGCGGAGCAAGCAGGAGGGACTAGTCTGAAAGTGAGAGATAATTTCTGAGGTTATGAGGAAGCTCCATGCTTGGGGAATTTAGCATTGCTGAAGCATTGATCTTCCATAATCAGCTGGAAGTGCAATTATCATTGTGGTTAAATGCACAACAATGTTGCAGGCTTTTCCTCTTAATGTCCTGAAATGCATGCATGGGCAGCCAGTGGGCCACAGACAACCCTTGATCACTCTCATTGAGGTCCACCATGTGCCAGGCAGCCCAGCCCATCTCTTCTCTGCTGCCCCGAGAAGAGATTGCTGGAGAGTGGTGGCTTTAACCTGTCCCACCCAGCAATTCTAATGCAGCAAGATTGCACTGCTAATGGCACAGAGACAGCAATCCTTTGTACACTGTGATCGCTGTGGGAGCCCGGTTAACTCCTCCAGCACTTCTGATCGCTGTCCCTGCACTGCTATTGGCTGTGTGAGGATAGGAAATGTGGTTGCACTGGGAGGAAGAAGGTAAACACGTGTGTGTGTGTGTCTGAGAGAGATGGAAGAATGTTGTGTGTATATTCAAGAGAGATGGAGGGCAGGAGTGGAGAAGGTTGTGTGTGTAAGAGAGTGGTTTTGAGGCATGGCCAACCCAATACATTTAGTGTCCTGGGCAAAGGACAAGATGGTGTCCCTCATTCCATATACAGAAGTAGACCAAACAGTCTGTGCAGTGCCAAAATTTGGCGCCCCTTTGCCTCTCACACTCCATTCTACAGCACTGTTGTGGCGCCCCCTGCAGTGCAGGGTCCAGTGTGACCAAAACCAGTTCCGCTACCCTAAAACTGCCTCTGCTGTTGATTCTTCCCTTCAGCAGTGGCAACAGAGTAGTACCGTCCAGTGAACCTAAGGGCAGCTACCTAGTTTAGGGGGGCCGACATTGCACATGTGGTGTCCTGATGCCACGCATGTGACATTAGGATGTCGCGAAGAGCTGAGTGTGGAGCCAAACATGGCAACCATGCAACTCAATGACTGGCAAGAGGCTTCTTCAACCCACCTTCCTCTCCAGGACTGGAGGAGGAGGAGGAGGAGAAGGAACCAGCCACTGGAAGCTCTGCACTTTTGGGACATTGGGGGGCGGCCCCTACCCCAAAAACATAGGGGTCCCCAAAAAAGGCTTGTCCCCTAGCAGCCTGTGCCCCTGGCAGTGCCTTATCTGAGGAATGCCATTGCTGGACAGGGATATATGGGACAAGATGGCTTCTTGGCTATCCCTGGTCCAAGTCCACAGGCCGCTGTTATCCTTGTCAGTGAGATATGCCGTGAAGGCCTGGCACATATACCAGGTATTCCTTGGCCTCCCATGATCTTTCGATCCACCCCATCTCACAGATCGAGGCTAGAATGTGCGTGCATCCCATGCATGCTGCCTCGGGAAACACAGAAGAAGGTAGGAAACACAAATGTGATTAACACAAAGAGCAGCTAAGTGAGTTTTCGGCTTGAGATCTGAAGTGGGGAACCTTTCCCCTCAAACAGGGGAACCTTCCCCTCTGCCTGAGGGAAGGACACAGAGGTGAGGAATCTGTGGCCCTCTGTATGCTGTTGAACCCCCAGCCAGCTCAGCAGGGATTATGGGAGCTGTGATCTAGAAACCTCTAGAGGGCCTCAGGCTTGCTGCTCCTGGTTTTACATGCTGAGGTAAACCACATGCACACTGTGTGGATGCTTTTTTGGCAACTTTGTGTAAAGGTCCCATATTTGTTGCCCTTTCATTGTGATTAAAAAACAAAGTCCCTATGGCAGTGTTGTTCTGGCAGAGTTACTGGCTAACATGAAACAAACCAGCAGAGTGCAGTAGCAGCCTTTCCAGGAGCTGGTGCTTAAATCTCCTAACATGGCATTCTTCCTCCTACTTAGATGTGTGATCCATATCTCCATGGAGAAGAAACCAGTCATTTTCTAAGTTTAGACTTTCCCCCTGCTTAGTATTCCCTGCATGCCCTGCAGTGAAGGCATAGAGAATTGCAAAACTTGCTGATGCTCCTCTCAGAGGTCTAATGAGACTGGCCTCATGAACTGAAGGTAAGTTCCATTGTTCAGGGGGAAGGTAAGTTCCATTGTTTAGGGAGGAAACCCCAAACTTTGGTGATTACACTAAATGCATTGAAGACTCATGTCTTGAAACATCTGAGGAGGATGAGGGTCAGGGTCAACAAATGATGTGGTCTGGGATTGGGGGCCAAGTAGAGTCCCAAGGGCCAGATATTTGGCACCAGAGACAGAGGTTCTCCACACACACACACACACACACACCCAATAGCCTTACAGACAGTGGCGTAGCGTGGGGGGTGCAGGGGGGGGCCGGCCGCACCGGGCGCATCATCTGGGGGTTAGGGTTAGGGGGCGCAAATCCACGGGTTAGGGGGCGCAAATTACTTGCCTTGCCCCGGGTGCTGACAACCCACGCTACGCCACTGCTTACAGAACAATCCTAAGCATGTCTACTCAGAAGCGTCCCATTCCGTTCAGTACGTATAGGATTGCTGTCTTATACATCATTCATTTATTATTACAAATGTTGCAGGGTCATTGAAGAGGAGAGCATGTGCAAACTTCCCTTTCTCTACCAAGAAACCGCAGTCTGCTTCGAATGCAGAGTTGCGCTTTCCCAACAGATTTGATCCTCTGCTCACACTCCCCCCACAACTGCAATTCTTTTTCAAATAAAGATCCATATAGATGCAAGTTCAGGTTTTTGTTGATGCAATCATAGCTTCCTTACTGAAAAATAGATGTCGTTTAAATAACAATTCCCCACATATAAAGGTTCTTTCCAGTCATCAGAGCGCTAATTCCGATTTTTATCAGGTTGGTGGGCAAAAATCCTGATCTTATAAGGGCAAGTTGGGCAGAAACAGGTTTGACTTTCTCTGGGCAAATCCCTGCTTTGGACCTGCACCTGATAAAGGCAAGGTCCAAGTGGGCAATTGCTACTCTCATCACAAAATCCTAGTTAAGTTAACTCAGAAGTAGTTCAGATTTGCATATACATAGGACTGCAGCCTACAGTGCTTTCTGTTTTCTCTTCAGAGGGAATTCGAATCCATGCATTTCCTAAACACACACCAAATGGAGCAGACTGGGAGAGAGGTTAGGTGATGTTCCCATGTAACACGATCTGGAACTCATGGCAGTGAATGAACATCTCTGTATTAGGGCCATTTATTTTTATTAACAGCAGCAACAACATACCCTTTAAACATCTTTTCATTCAGACTATTCAAAGCATTTAGATTAGTAATTTGGTTTTTTCCTATGCATGACCGAAACTCATTTTTCTCCAAAATTTGGCAATCATAGCGAACACAAAGTGCAGATGATGTAAATTAATATTTGTACAGTATCAGACAGTGGCGTAGCGTGGGTTGTCAGCACCCGGGGCAAGGCAAGTAATTTGCGCCCCCTAACCCGTGGATTTGCGCCCCCTAACCCGTGGATTTGCCCTAACCCCAGATGTTGCGCCCGGTGCGGCCGGCCCCCCCTGCACCCCCCACGCTACGCCACTGGTATCAGATCATCTGGCATTAAATCAATCCGAAGCTATAAAGGTCAGGTGCTTGTTGAACACTATAGCTGGATTTCTCGCTCACAATTAAAACAGTAAAGCAAAGCTTTGAATCATATTAGATTGATATTTAGTTTAACTCAGTACCAAAGGCCTTAGCCAACAGCCAGGGTCTCAGCAAAGATCCCTCTAACACCCATCTACACCCATTCTAATTAGAGATTAGTGTTTGGTGTCTTCTAGATGCAAAGTGTATAATTAATAAATGATAATAATAGTATATTATTTATATCCTGCCCAGCTGAATGGGTTTCCCCAGCCATTCCAGGCAGCTCCCAACAGAATATTAAAAACACGATAAAACATAAAAAACTTCCCTAAACAGGGCTACCTTTAGATGTCTTCTAAAAGTCAGTAGTTGTTTATTTCCTTGAAATCTGGTGGGACAGCGTTCCACAGGGCAGTCGCCGCTACCAAGAAGGCCCTCTGCAATGGACCTCACCCCTGGCTGAACGATGGGAGTGGAGACGCTCCTTCAGGTATACTGGGCCGAGGCCATTTAGGGCTTTAAAGGTCTGTACCAACACTTTGAATTGTGCTCGGAAATGTACTGGGAGCCAATGTAGGTCTTTCAGGACCAGTGTTATATGGTCTCAGCAGCCACTCCCAGTCACCAGTCTAGCTGCCGCATTCTGGATTAGTTGTAGTTTCCGGGTCACCTTCAAAGGTAGCCCCACATATACTATATGAAAGCCAGCACAAACCATTCTATAACCAATGTGGTCTCCAAATCATTGGCGTCGCTGCATGCATCTCTTCACTTTCTCTCATATATCTGAATGGTTGTCATTATTACCTCCAGGGAAAAGTATCTCTGTACTTGGAGACACTTTTGCAGCAATACAAAAGCTGCCCTGCAAATGGAACGACCCTCAGCTGACGCAGTGAGATGTGTAATGCACCTCAGTACACAAGGCACACAAAGATACACTAGGATGCCGCCACACACACACACCTTGAAATTCCCAGTGTCTATTTGCAACATACAAACAGTTCCTCCATAAGCAACTGCCCTCCCCACACCAGGGACTTGAGTTGGTATTAGCTGAAAGAGAGCATTCCATTTCAGCATTAATTGGCTGGCTTGCTTGCTTGTTGACATTTATGGCACTCCATATGGCTCCAAGGGATCCCTTAGGGTGGCCAACAACATGCCATACAGCAATAATAAAACCCATTAAAAAGTAATAACATTAATCAAGGTAAGCAAGGCAGGGGGAGGTGAACACGGCAATGCTAAAAACCAATAACAAAGCCAATGAAATAACCAAACCGATTTTGTATATTCTTGATACAGTAAGAAAAACTAAGGATGCCCCAGAGGAGGGTGGAATAAAATTATGTTTACCAATTTTCTTTAAAAAAGGGACAGAAGGGGGCCCATCAAACATCCTTGGGAGGAGAGATCCATAAGAAGGCTGGTGCCATACAAATGGACAGCCTAGTATCAGACCATGTCAGAAATCAGAGCAAGTCTCTAATGGCCGTATTGCAAGGATGGGGAACCTGTGGCTCTTCATGTGTTGGTTAGGGATGATGGGATTTGCAGTCCAGTAACATCTGGAAGGTCACGGCTTCTGTGTGGGAGGAGGAATACCACACCTCTGTGGAAGGCCACAAAAAGTAACACTCTCACACTTTGAGCTGGCAGCGTTTGCCGACTCTTAACACAGCTCTGTCATAGCCATGTTTTCCAAAGGACTCACAGTTTGACCTCTCTGAGAGGCCCTCTTTGTACATTGTCTAAGGAAGGACATTCAGAACAGAATCAGGAACAGAATCAGTAAGAGTGAATTTGCAAACCCTCTTTCCAACCTACATAATTTTGGGAAAGAACACAGTCTAGTGGAGTTCAGCTCCATTTATAGTGCCAAGTTCTTTCAGGTGGGGTTTGAAAACAACAGGGAGTTGTGAAGTTTTAATTTAAGGCCAAATACAGATTGTAGCATACAGAGAATAAATCAAAAACCAAGGACACCTTTCCCCTCTCTCTGATCAAAAAATACCACCTTGGATCTGAGTGGAAGACAAAGAGATGTATGAAACTGTAAACAAAGGTCGATGCCAATCCTAGACTTAACAACACTTCAAATAAGAAAAGCATCTAACAATACACGTTTTTGTACCTTTGACACCTTGTTTTCTGGGCTTTTGTCACTGTGTCACCCAGGACAAACAGTGTCTCCATTTATTCTCTCTCTCCAAGAAGAGAATAAACCATTTTTGTCATTTAAGTACGAAAGCAAGTTGCTTGGTGAAACCAGGATGTAGTATGGAAATCAATGTGACACACTTGCTATTTTTCTAGAACCAAACATATCCCCTTCCTCTTGAACTAAACTAGAATGAGGTAGGTAGCCGTGTTGGTCTGATGCAGTAGAAATATATATTTTAAAAAATTGAAAAATTGTCAAGTAGCACCTTAGAGACCAACTAAGTTTGTTCTTGGTATGAGCTTTTGTGTGCATGCACACTTCTTCAGATACCTCTGAAGAGACCTCATTCTAAACTAGAATGATTAATAAAACAAATATACAGCCAGGCTTCCTCGAAATGTTCACCTGTCTGATCCAGTTAGGAGGGGGGAAAGTCGATTTAATCTGTGCTGTTAAGCAGTTACCATGTGTACTCAAATCTCCAAAATGCCAGGAAATTGAGGCATTTAAGGGTCTCGCAGCTACGTGGGGATTTTAATCCCAATCTCCTCAGTTCATACCCAATTCTGACCACTGCGCCATACCGAACCTCTTCCTACATACCACGCTTCCCTATTGGCTAATGCCAGTTAAAACTTGGGTGGTGCATTAAGAGCTCCACTCCCTGCCTTAGTTAGGTACACTAATGGATGCCATCCCTCTTTGAACAAGCCCCACTTCTGTGTTCAGTATCCTGTGCCTGACTGGCCAAGGCTCCTACTTTGTAGGAGGAGCCTGTTGTTAAACATACAGGATCCCTTTCACATGGCTGCCAAACACAGGGCTGCCAAGGTATATAGCCCTGTGGTACATTAGTGCTGGGGGTGCCAGCATGGTTTGTAAGAGCAATCCTGCATCTCCCTCCCATAACTGCTGAATGGAGAGGGTATCTGGAGGCTATCAATGGCTACTAACACTGATGGCTATGTCTTACTTCCACTGGCAGAGGTAATATGCTTTTGAACGCCAGTTGCTGAAAACTACAGGAAGGAGAGTGCGAGACATCTGGCTGGCCACTGTGTGAACAGGTGAAGAGAGGAAAAAAATGAGGAAAAAAGGGGAGAAAAAAATTGCTGAAGGAGAGAAAAAAGAAAGGAACAGAAACAAATTTACATACATATTCTTGGGGAGGAGGGAATGGATTCTAGGCCGAATTTAATTTGAAGCAAAGCCTCGATTCTGTCCTCTTACATAAAAGGTAAAGGGACCCCTGACCATTAGGTCCAGTTGTGACCGACTCTGGGGTTGCGGCGCTCATCTCGCTTTATTAGCCGAGGGAGCCGGCGTACAGCTTCTGGGTCATGTGGCCAGCATGACTAAGCCGCTTCTGGCGAACCAGAGCAACGCACAGAAATGCCATTTACAGTGGTGCCCCGCAAGACGAACACCTCGCAAGACGGAAAACCCGCTAGACGAAAGGGTTTTCCGTTTTGGAGGCGCTTCGCAAAACGAATTTCCCTATGGGCTTGCTTCGCAAGACGAAAATGTCTTGCGAGTTCCTGCGGGGTTTTTTCCCTCCCCCCCCTTTTCCTAAGCCGCTAAGCCGCTTATCAGCTGATCCGCTGATAAGCCGCTTAACAGCTAATCGCTAAAAGCCTCTAAACCGCTAATAGCGCTAATCCGCTAAGTTGTCCATGGGCTTGCTTCACAAGACGAACAAACCGCTATACGAAGAGCCTCACGGAACGGATTAATTTCGTCTTGCGAGGCACCACTGTACCTTCCTGCCGGAGCGGTACCTATTTATCTACTTGCACTTTGATGTGCTTTCAAACTGCTAGGTTGGCAGGAGCAGGGACTGAGCAAGGGGAGCTCGCCCCGTCGCGGGGATTCGAACCACCAACCTTCTCATCGGCAAGCCCTAGGTTCTGTGGTTTAGACCACAGGGCCACCCGCGTCCCTGCATTCTCTTACATAAGGTGCATCTATTTTAGGAGTAGATCTCATGCTGAAAGAATGGTCACCGTCACAAGAAAGAGAGAGGATTAAAGAAGGCACAGGTTTGCTTAAAATCGGCATATGCTGTGCCAAAATCCCAATGGAGCAGAAAATATTATTTATGCATGCGACCACAGCTGCGTGGATGTCATTGGCCCAGAGATGGAAAGAAGATGAAGTCCCAACCAGAGAAGAATGGCAGATTAAGTTGATGGATTATGCCGAAATGGCAAAAGAAATCAGGGAGACCAAAATCTTAATAAGAAATGGGGAAAATTTATAATTGATCTTAAAAATCATTGCAAACAGTTAAAACTGTTAGTAGGATTGGAATAACACTTGCAGTTTAATGGTGAATTTTGGATATAATGGAGTTGTAAAAGATTTGGATTATTATAAAAGATGCAGGAGGAAATGACTAACGATAGGAGCCACAAAGGGGAGGAGGGAAGTCCAGGACATTCTTTGGCATCTTGTTTTTATGATGTATATTGGATATGTGATTGTAAAACTTTAATTTGAAAAACCAAATAAATAAATTTATTTTAAAAAATTAAAAATAAAATCTGCCCGTGCTGATTTATATGTGTGAGAGCAAATAAAAAACATAATTTCTATAATTTTAAATAGAAACACAGTGTGTCTCTCGCCATAGTGGGAAATGCTATGACCCAAAGACCTGGATGCCCTCTCTGTTTGTTTCCCAGTGCCCACAGTGTAGTGCAAGGTCTCTGCTCTCTCTCCATGTGGCTCTTTAAGCCTCAGCACCTCAGCTGGGCAGCCTTTCAAATACCAGGCTCTTGGAACTTTGCTGCACATTTTAAACAAGAGAGCTTATTGCCTGCTGAATTGTGCTTTTAAAGGTTGCTTCTGATCTGTGGATAACTTGAATTAAAGTCTTGTGATCCTGGTCTTGTGCTTTGTGGCTACGGCTGTTAGCTGCTCTAGGTTCCAGCATGTGGAAGGATGGAATTTAAGAACAAGAAACGAAGAAAGCACAGCTGCAAATAGAGGACTTCTCCATGTAAAATCAGATGCACAGCCACCCTCGGAGGAAAAGAACACTCCCAACCATTTGGGCAATGTTGTGCAAATGCTTTTCCTCCATTTGTAGGCGCTGTCCCAGCTTCATCACCGCTCTAAAATGGAAAAGGAGGTGTGCCAATGCCAACAAAAGACCAGGGCACTTTACAAAGGCCATTCTATGATGCTAAGACTGTCACTAGTTCTCAGGAGGGATTCAGACACACACCAGAACTTTTGGTTTGTATGGTTGAAGTGGGTTAAAACACACTGGCTGCATTCACTTAACAGTTTATTCCATTTTCATGATGTTACCTCCCACATTATATTTGATTCACTTCTGGAATGATAGTGGAATATAGCACAAGTTCAGCTCTCATTCAGTGGCATACCAGGGGTTGCCAGCACCCAGGTCTGCATGGAGGGGTTGGGAGGGAGAGAAATGGATGGAGTATACATACATTCAACTGCGTAATGGTGTCCACATCACCCAGAAGATTGCAGTCGCAGAGATAAGAAAAGAAGAGTCGTTCCATTGTCTGGAGAGGTCGCTTCCTGGTTTGTATGGAGAATCGATTTTTAATGGAGCCCAGTGACGGAAGGGAACAGCTGTATTGAGGCAACACTGAGTGTCAAAATTTTGCACCTCCTACCAATTTTCCGTCAGGGGCAACTGCTCCTGTCCCCTCCCATGCTACACCCCTGCTCTCATTTTCATATTATTTGCAAAGATAAATAGGTACCACTCCGGCAGGAAGGTAAACAGCATTTCTGTGTGATGCTCTGGTTCGCCAGAAGCAGCTTAGTCATGCTGGCCACATGACCCGGAAGCTGTACGCCAGCTCCCTCGGCCAATAAAGTGAGATGAGTGCCGCAACCCCAGAGTCGGTCACGACTGGACGTAATGGTCAGGGGTCCCTTTACCTTTACCTACCCACCTTGCCCTGGAAGCAAAAAACATGGAAATGAGTACACAGCTTGCACTATATTCCACTATAGTTCCATAAGTGTATTTTAAGCTGTGCAAAAGCTCAAATATAATGCAGAACACTTAGGACTTGGCTACATTAGCAAAGAAAAAGTGTTTTATATGCATTATAACACCATGGCAACAGATGGCGCTGTGGAGTCCCGTCTTTCACCAACGTGATTTCCCATAATGAAGTTTACAGTGTGTTTTCCTGAAACACTTTTTATGTGTCTAGATCCAGCCTTAGAGGAAAGCTGTGAAAAGAAAATAAACTGCCATGTGAACGTAGTCTCAGTTGTCCTAACATAGCAAATCTGCTTTAAGAACAAAAACAAAATGGACTTTGTGTAGTTAAGAAACCGATAGAGAAAAGCACCCAAAAGCATGGAATGGAGAAATGATTCATGGGAAGATGTTTAAACACTCCAGTAGCAAATCTGGATGAGTGCTCATTGCCTTATAACTGCCTAGCAAACAAATCAGAACGAAGGCTCACTAAAGACTGGGCAACTAGCGTTTAAGCTTTGTACAAGTAACTCAGGATGAGTGCTAACTAAACATGTTGTCATGTGGAGAAGCCTTAACACATATGGTTGTGCATCATGACCAGGTTATGTGAGAATGCAAGATCTCACCCAGTGGTGAAGCTGCATGCTCCACTACCAGGGGCGGAGAGCAGGCGGGGGTGTGGCTGGTGGCCCCCATGGGTGTGGTGACATTCCGGGGGGGCATGGTGTGAATCCCATGGCGTGGTGCGTGTTCTGGGGCCGTGGCGCGCTGCCTGTGGGGGTATGGCGCCTGGCATGCGCAGGGTGTGCAGCGCATGTCCTCCTACCTGAATAGTGGTGCCGGAGGCAGTCCACTCCCTCCGCACTCCCGTTCCTCTCCCAGTGATCTCACCCCATGCGGAAAAAATTGTTAGATCTGTTCATGCATAACTGTCTCTGGATCAAGGTAATGGCCGAGCAGTATACATATCGTAAATCATTTCGCTTTGTTATTTTTAGAGTGTTCAGAAACTGATAAATGTTAATAAATGGATGAGTTTGACTAACACTTGATGAACACGTAAGGCTCTTATATTTTATTTTTCTTTAGAGGAACTGTGCATCACAATTTTCACTTTGGGGGATTTTCTTCTTCCTCCGTTACTTCTGAAAGATAATAAGCTTTTATCAACTTTTTTAAAACCATGAAAAAACAGTTTCAAAACTCACCTAGTCAAACTGGTTTTCAGTGAAGCCATTTATCATCTTAGCGCTCAGTAAATTGGACTGGATCTCTTAGCAGAAGTTGAGCTTTCATCACATTGGAAAAGGGGAAGAAGGCAACCCCCGAGTGTTCCAGAAGATCAAAGCCTACATCCTTTGCTTCCGCTATCCAGCCTACAGCCATTTAATGCTATGATCATATCAGTTTCACTAACTTCAGATACCTGATTCATTTTGACTGCTGACCATAGGATATCATACAGATGAGAGTGATGGAGCAGAATTCAACATACCTGGTAATAACCGTACATCCAAGGACAATTTTTTTTTCAAAGTCTATGGGTAGTAATGCAATGCATCTCTCATAGTGTGCAGGTGACCTGGGTGCTGGATCAGGTCCTCTGTAGTTCCTCTGCTGCAAGGCCCCTCCTCTCCCATCTTTGGGTTCATTGTTTTCATTAGTTCCATGATAAAAGCAAATTCCTAGTACAGTGGTACCTCGGGTTATAGACGCTTCAGGTTACATACATTTCAGGTTACAGACTCTGCTAACCCAGAAATATTACCTCAGGTTAAGAACTTTACTTCAGGATGAGAACAGAAATTGTGCTCCGGCGGCGCGGCAGGCAGCAGGAGGCCCCATTAGCTAAAGTGGTGCTTCAGGTTAAGAACAGTTTCAGGTTGAGTACAGACCTCCGGAACAAATTAAGTACTTAACCCGGGGTACCACTGTATTTGTCCTGTTCCATTTCTCAGCTACAAACAGTTCAGGGCAGCCTCCCAGAATGTGTTTAATACAGTAGTGGCTTGTTATGAAAAATGAGAGGATCGATGAAAGCAGCATCCCATCTCAATGGGGGAACTGGCACTCACAAAGGGAAGCCGAGAGGCCCCTGGAAATTCCAGACCCCTCAAGAAATAAGAATTCGAAAATGGAACAATCAATATATGTTCATTTCAAAACACACTGCTTTAAAATTAAGAAAGCAAGAGTTGCTTCCTAGACTTCAATTGAGAAAGTGAAATCCACCTAAAAACCATCAAAGGCCATTCCTGCAGTTGTTTTATATCTGTTTATGAAGAGATGATAGATAGATAGATAGATAGATAGATAGATAGATAGATAGATAGATAGATAGATGATAGACAGATGATAGATAGATAGATGATAGATAGATAGATGGATGGATAGATAGATAGATAGATAGATAGATAGATAGATAGATAGATAGATAGATGATAGATAGATGATAGATAGATAGATGATAGATGATAGATATAGATAGATAGATAGATAGATAGATAGATAGATAGATAGATAGATAATAGATAGATAGATAGATAGATAGATAGATAGATAGATAGATAGATGATAGACAGATGATAGATAGATAGATGATAGATAGATAGATAGATAGATAGATAGATAGATAGATGATAGATAGATAGATGATAGATGATAGATATAGATAGATAGATAGATAGATAGATAGATAGATAGATAGATAATAGATAGATAGATAGATAGATAGATAGATAGATAGATAGATAGATAGATAGATACGGTAGATAGAAGCTTGCTGGGGACATCTAAAGCAAATGACAAACCATTATTTTCTGTTTGGTGTTGGTAACAAAAGGATAACCCTCTTTTTATTCTGCTTACACAGAAAGGGAACTCTTGTGACACATTCTCTTAATGAAGAGCCCTGTTACTGCATTGATCCTTAGATCTCTACCGAACGTCTTTGCCATCTTAAGATATTCCGCAAATGAGTGAACTTGGAAAGCCAGTCAATAGCAGCAAAGCTTGCAGCCCTTATCAGCACTGTGGTGAATGAATTGGCAGTTGTACTGTAGCCCAGCCATTATGCTTATCTTGAGGGTGAAATTTAATACAGAATGTAGAAATACCGTTTCCGTCCACCCTGAGCACAGCTGAAAAAATGAACGTGACCAAAACTTTTATTTTATGAAGGTTATATGGAAAGGAACTTTGAGTACCAAAACACAAAGCAAAAATCATTCTAGTGCTTGAGAACCACTTCACATATGCCTAGAGATGTAAAAATTCCGGAAATTTTGAAGCCATGAGGGGGGACCCCATTTTTCCGGCTTTTTTCCAGGCCTTCCCATCTCTCATCCAGCCACTGAAGCAGTCCTCCATAGCTTCCAACAATTCTCCCTTGAAAATAGGGACATCCTATTCTATTATTATTATTATTATTATTATTATTATTATTATTATTATTATTATTACCCTGCCCATCTGTCTGGGTTGCCCCAGCCACTCTGGGCAGCTTCCAACATATATAAAAACATAATAAAATATTAAACATTAAAAACCTTCCCTATACAGGGCTGCCTTCAGATGTCTTCTAAAGTTTGTATATTTATCTCTTTGGTTCAGGGGTTGCATAACTCCATACCCTCCGACATTTCTCCGATGAAAATAGGGCTGTTCTAAGAAAAGCAGGATATTCCGGGATCAAATCAGAAACTGGGACAGCTTCTGTAAATCCGGGACTGTCCCTGGAAAATAGGGACACTTGGAGGGTCTGGTCTTCTATGTACCGCTATTCAACTTCATCTACTAAATAGGTAACAGGAGCAATCGAAACCTCCTAAACCAGGCTGGGTGGGTGTGTTGCATTAAGCAGAAGCTTCCGTCCACCCAGCTCTCCCGTGACTAAGCTGGCATATGCATGTTGAGGGATCTCCACAACAGCCAGTGGAAGACTCTGAAATGGGGTGCTCTGAGGGCAGGGATTGGCTGAGCTAGCCTGGAATCTATCGGATTCCACAGCACTTTCACTACAGTCATGTTATGGCATGGGGCTTGATCTGGGCCCAATTGCTGCACCAGTTCCAGGCTGCTGGATGTGGCAGGGCTGTACATGTGGCAGTGGGCACTGTTAGAATTCCTGCTCCACGATTGGAGTCATGGGATTTTTGTCTATCACATGACGGTGTATGTTTTGACTCCACAAAGTGTGGGAAGTGACGGAGACAGGATGTTTGTGTTACTGTGTTCCGTGAAGTGGGACTATTGTCCTTTGTTCTTTCTCTTTGCCGTCTGATGCGCGAGAGAGAGGGAGCCATGTTGCAGTGCTCCGTGTGTGCTTATATGTAAATAAAATGCTGAGTTGCTGAGGTCTGTCACACAAGCTGCAAAGACTCTGCAGATCCCTAAGTGTGCCAATGTCTGTTGGCATCAGTCGCTGTGATGTTCGGGCAGAAGAAAGGTTTTGAAGCTCCCGAACGATCGACCAGGAGGGAGGGAACATGCCAGTCGGGCATGTGTCTCTACCAGGGTCATATTTGAGTGTAGGATGAGCTCCTAAGAGGCACATCACTTTGTGCAGCCCCACTGACAGGAAAAGAGGGCTTGGGTTGCAGTCCTGCTCTGCACATAAACAAGTGCTGTTGCAACTCCACAGCTTGATATATGTTGACCTTCAACATCCTGTGCTCAAGAACTTCAAGGTGAAGATTGGTTATTCCCAGGACATCATCTGAAGGCACATGATGTGTCAACCTTGCTGTGGTCAAGGAGGTCTGGGTCTCTTCAGTGTCTGGGTGGAAGGCTGCTTGCCGACCACCTTGAGTTCCCTCACAGAAGATACGCTGGCTGCAAATGCAATAATTTAATATTGCCAGAATGGTTTTCAAAATCTTCATGGCTATAACAAAGAAGGGTCACTCTGCCTTTCATTACACTCGGTATCGTTATGGCTGTGCAACAGCTTTTCGCAATGGCATCCTAAATAAAAACGCAACATATCCCAGAAAAAGTCTGGAATAGGAAAAGAGAAAAGAACAAAGTTGAACTTTGCCTTCCACCGCCTGACTTAATTAAGCAACTACAGTAGCTGTGCACACAAACAAAAATCAGCAGCCTATTCCCATTTCCCCTTAGCCTTCCAAGCGAATTTGGCATGGATTTTGGGGGATGGCAGAGGCAAGTTTATCAGAAGGCATAAGGGAATTGTTTCTATTTTCTCCTGGTGCTTTTCTCTCTTTTTTTGCATATGTTTTGAAAAGTGACTGGTGAATCGATCAAAAAGCACCCAAAGGGAATAGGAATGGTTTCATTTTGGCAGTAATTAACTGATTATCATTTTAGGGTCTGATTCCCTCTGACAGCTGAGTCTTGCAGGGTATTCTCCAGTGGTTTAGGAGAAGTAACGGATGATATAACCAGTCTTGAACTTAATGCAAGAAAGAGTGATTTTCTTATATTGTAATGGCAGATGGCGGAAATCACAGAAAGGTACATGGGAGAGGATCCAGAAACAATCAGGTCACAAGCAATCTAACCCTTGCAGCACATATTCTAAAGTTGGCAGCCACTATTTGGCTGCCTAATGCGGCAATTGCTCCTTGTGGAGGTTATAGCATGGAAAGTGCCACCCACCTACAGGATCTTCTGGCAGTAGGTATGGAGACTCATTGTGACATGGTTAATTGGTCTGACTCTACACTTAATGGCTCCACACTCTTCATAGTTTTAATGGTTCTACACTTCTTCTGTTGCCCTCTTTTTGTTATATCCAAATCATTTTGGGACTAATTGGCTGGAGTATCTGCAATGCCCAGCCAGACACCACCCACCCATGCTGATCTTTGGAGCCACTTGGTCAGGACAGAGTAAAAGAGGGCTTCCTATTTCAGCTACGTCTTGCTTGAACAACAAGGTCTTCCTTTACTGAATAGCCCAGGGGTGGGGAAGTGGATCTGACCACCTACCAGTCCATCACCTGATTTCACCATCAGGTGGAGTGCTGGCAATCAGCTGGTGAGTGGGACTTCAAAGCACAGCACAAGGTTCTTTGCAGAGTGCTTTGAAGTCCTGCTAGTCAGCTGATCGTCGGCGCTTCGGAAGCCCATCGGTTCTGAAACACCACCAATCAACTGATCTAAGGGGCTTCAGAAGCACTGCATGTGAAATGCTGACAACCAGCCAACCAGCAGTGCTTCAGAAGACTCTTTTTTACATGTCATATACAGCATGCCGGCATGATTTGGCCAAAATTGCCTGATGGTCCAAATTAGGCCCATGGACTGGAGGTAATCTTCACCCCTGATGTAGCCTTTGTTCTTTGGTCCTGATTTCCAGCTTGCTTCATGATCCTTGTTAAGTTGTGGGTGAACATATCAGACAACACAGCGATTCTTCAAACAGCACTTGTTTATTCACAGGCCAGAACAGAACTGAGCTGAAGGGTTCAGCCAGCCTGCTTATATAGAGCTCCACTAGAACGCAACAGTAACCATTTTCTGTAACTATCCAATCACTGAACGTCATTTTCGATCCCTTATTTGCATATGTGGACCTGAACTATCTACAGTATCCCCCTGCTGGCCCAGGGTGAGAACTTCAGTACATAACAATCCTGCCTTACAGTTTGCTCCTTCTGTCCTGGTTTTTAAGTCATAAAATCTGGTTTGTTCCTCAATTCATCCTCCTGTGTCTTGTTCTCTAAGGACATCTCAAACTTCTACCCACATCCCAGCCTTGGCGATCAGTTATCCTAACCAGCACACAGGCCCAATCCAAACCCATAATCCAAGTGGTAATTTTCAAGCATTGCTTCCATCCGTATGCATTTCTACACGTAATGTCAGAGTTAATTAAGCCACATCCAACCTCCTACCATCCCTCCTGTCAGCCTTTACAATGCTCATTAATCATGAAGCTCAGATAACTAGGCTCTCTCCTATGGCGTGGTGCCGCTGGGAATGTGATGCTGAACTACTGCTCTGACCTTGGCTTGAAAGCTGTTTGGGGCAAGAGCCAAGGTGGAAGGAAGCTAACAGAGCAATGTGTTACTTTGGGCAGGAGTCAGCATTAAAGAACACCATGACTGTGTTGCTCAGTTACCTTTACATGTCAAGTCTCTCCCATCTAAGTAGACAGTATTGTGCCTTAAGCAGGTTGGAGCAAATTTATTCTGAGAACTCAAATTCACACACCAGAAAATCTATGAATTTCACTGGGGAACCTTTCTCTGTCCAAAGTCCGCAGATGTTTGTAGACAACCCTTCTTGGCATGATGGTATATAATTTTTTGATGGAATCTAGTAACAATGGAAAACAAGCAATATATATTTACTTATATCCAAACCAAAAGAATACAAACACAGTGTATACTGACAAAATATCAACCATCTAAACCTGATATAGCGCACACAAGTTGTTGTTGTTGTTGATGATGATGATGATGATGATGATGATGATTTTATACCCTACCTTTTTCTCTGACCTGACTCAAGCCGGCTTACAGATTAAAAACAAGAATCACTAAAAACATAGAAAAAAGCATCATTTAAAAAATAATGAAACATCAATAGAATTAGAACTATATACACATATAAAATCTGTTTAAAACACACAAATAATTACAATACCAGCAAATACAAAATGAAAACAAAAAACAGTAAAATGGTGGCTCCCCTTTACTTTTCATATTTATTTGTTTGTTTGTTAATTAAATTTGTACACTGCTCTATACCCATAGATCTCAGGGTGATTCACAACATAAAAACACAATAAATAAGAAATCAGAAAATACATAAGAAAAACAAAAGCAACCGCAACATTCCCTGCTTCCGCAAGACATTTTAAAAGGGCATCAGGTGTCAATCAGCCAAAGACCATACCAGTCAGATCAGAGCTATAATTAGGAAACACTGGCATTTAGTGTAGAACCATGCCTAGCATTGGTGGGTGGAGAATTGAGAGGTAATTTTCTAAATAATAATAATAATAATAATAATACAGTCATACCTCGGGTTACAGATGCTTCAGGTTGTGTTTTGTTGGGTTACCTACCTGCCGAAACCCGGAAGTACCGGAACGGGTTACTTACGCTTTGCACATGCGCAGAAGCACTGAACTGCAACCCGTGCATGTGCAGACACGCCGCTGCAGGTTGCGAACGCTGTGGGTTGCAACCTGCATCCCACACAGATTATGTTTGCAACCCGAGCATCCATTGTAATAATAATAATATTTATACCCTTCCCATCTGGCTGGGTATAAGAGGAATTGCAATGTTGGTGGTGATTGTTGATCTGAAGGAGAATTTGTCTAGACTGGCTTTTCAGTCAATGGTCTAAAATGTGTTCAAAGAGCACAAAGCGTTGATCTCCGAACCACAATGGAGCGACATGGCTTACATCGACTATAAGGCAGTGGCTTTTCATGCTTGCCGTTTGAAATAAAGAAAACTTTTGATGATACAAGTTATGGCTTGATCAATATTAGCACTCTCAACTGATGGTAATTGCACTCTGATTGATATTAGAATTACTAACCAAAAGGCTTCAGATAGATTAAAATTAATCAGGACATGTATTCTTTTTCTTCACAAAGGGGGGGGGGAGAGAGAAACGAGGCCTGGGAAACCCTTGCAGCCTTCTAGTGGATGAAATATGAATGCACAGGATATATTTTCTGTCTAAAGCTGTGTGGTCAGAAGATGGCAATTATCGAGATATGTGCAGAGCAAAGTAACAGTCAGTGAATCATAAGGACATTTCCCACAACTGAATTATATCCTGCTCCAGGACACAGCGAAGTATTGGAGACAAAGCTGAACAAACTATCTTTTTATATAATAATAGATTGGATCATAAAATCCGAAGAGTGTCAGTATCTTTAAATGCCCTGTGGCCTTTTCTCCAAACTTCGGAGCAGTATCTCGGAATCAGTAATGGAAGTTGTGCTGAACAACCGAGGAGAGGGAGGGAGGGGAATTCGTATCGCTGCACTTTAGGCACCCTCCTGAACGGAACCAGTGGTGGCTGGTTCACTGACCCACCAACCTCAGCCTGCCCTCAGCTAGTGCCCTACTTGCCAGCCTTCTTACATATAGTAAGTCAGGGGGTGAAGGGTGCAGGAAGTGCCTGCCATTGTTTCTGTCATTACCTACTGTTGATCTCACTGAATTCTGCCCTACCAATCCCAATGCACACCCTCCAAGTTGTTGGAAAAACACCCGGGAAGGCCACCACCTTCCCCCCAAGACATCTTTCCGGTGGCCACCCTCTGTCTGTAAATCTTCCTCAGTCCAGAGACCGGTGATAAAAGATCCCTCCCTCCTGAGAGGAGCACGCTCATCTCCTCGCATCTCATAGCAGAAGAAGAGTTAATCAGTATCTCTAAAACTACTTTTAAAAGGTAAAGGGACCCCTGACAATTCGGTCCAGTCGTGGTCGACTCTGGGGTTGTGGCGCTCATCTCGCTTTATTGGCCGAGGGAGCCGGCGTACAGCTTCCGGGTCATGTGGCCAGCATGACTAAGCCGCTTCTGGTGAACCAGAGCAGCGCACAGAAACACCATTTACCTTCCCACCGGAGCGGTACCTATATATCTACTTGCACTTTGACGTGCTTTCGAACTGCTAGGTTGGCAGGAGCAGGGACCGAGCAACAGGAGCTCACCCCGTCACGGGGATTTGAACTTCTGATCGGCAAGTCCCAGGCTCTGTGGTTTAACCCACAGCGCCACCTGCATCCCTTTATTAACAGTCTTTATATACTTAAATATATATATACTTTATTAACAGTCTATATACAAAGAATACACCAGCATGACTGTGCTCTCTCAGCATCAGTACAGAACAGCCTAACACACAGAAGTGAAACTAAACTCACCAGCAGTACTCCAACAGTCCTGAGACTTCCTGTCTCATGCTCTCAGGCACTCACATGATATAAACAACATAGTTCTATTTGCTGAGCAAGCTTGGGTGGATAAAAATCCTAACACGTGTCCCTATTTTCCTGGGGAAATCCTGTCCTGGTTTCTGATTTGATTCCAGAATGTCCCACTTTTCCTTAGGAAGTCTCTTAGGAAGAGAAATGTTGGAGGGTATGGTGTTATGCAACCCCAAGCCAAGGAGATAAGTAACTATACAACTTTCAGAAGACAGGCAGTCCTACAAAATGAAGTTTTTTTAAAAAAATAAAAATAAAAATTAATGTTTTATTATGTTTTTATATAAGTTGGAAGCCGCCCAGATGGAATATAAATAATAAAATTATTATTATTATTATTATTATTATTATTGAATAGGATGTCCCCATTTCCATCGGAGAAATGTTGGAGGGTATGCCAATGGGCACCAGCCACTACTGAACAGAACTATCTATGACACCTGGGCCAGCTGGGAAATACTTCATCTACATTAAATTAGTTTTCCTAGAAAGTGAGACCACCGGAAGAGCTGTCTCGGATCAGACAAAGGGTCCCAAGTCCAACATTCTGTTTCCCACGGTATCTGACCACATGCCTCTTGGAAGCCCAAAAGCAAGGCATGGAGGCAATAATCCTCTCCTATTATTTTTCTCCAGCAACTGGAGGCCTGCAAATGGCTATCATGACTAATGGTCACTAATTGACTTTTTCTCTATGGGTCACCTCAAGAGAAGGAAGAGGTGCCACCATGACCCGCCAGGGACTTCTCTTCCTTTTCTTTCTCCATGGAGTTGGTAAGTGGAGCAAACAGGGAAGCACTCCCTAGTATTATAGAATACAGTACGCAATAGCAGAATGTTAAATATATTCTATTCCTCTGGTAAATGCTCTCAGCTGCTTGTGATTCTGAAAGTTTCCCCACACTAAAATGAATCAACAAGCTTCCCAATTTGAAGGTAAAGCGAGCACTGAAAGAGGCAAACGCAGAATCGCAAAGAATATTTAAAGGCCTTTCCTAGGGTTTCAGCACAACTCAATATCGTCCCCTATCAAATTGTGTTAATTAATGACATTAACTCAACTGAGATTTATTACTCCCCAACCAAGAGATGTATAATTAATACTCCTCGCCTATATATAGCTCTTTGTCACTACATTTAGGAATATAAGCCTCATTTATTCTAAGGTTATAATGAAAAAAATTGACTCGTGCAATTTTAATTGCTGTAATATTTTTCCCGATTTTTGCAGAGTTTCTTGGAATTTGTTGGAGCCACTAGCTCCTCAGAAACCTTTCTACAACGTTCATTTAGCTCCTGTCATTTCTTACACTAAATACAGTGGGGGCTTGATGGCTTATTTGATACCTGCATCAATCTTAATTTATTTCCATAATTTCCTCTGACAAATCTGTTGATGCCATTGACATCCTCTGCGGCAATCATTCTCACAGACTCAAGGTTATTTTGACATTTCCCATGCCCATAACTCACACATCTAGGACGTAGCCCAATTCTGCTGTCTTTTACCCTTCATCATGTTCAATACCTGTCCTTTACTTACCAGCCTGTAGGCTGATAGTCTTCATTATATCCTGCTTTGACTAATGTAGCATATTGCTTTCTCCCTTTGCAGGCCTGTGTACCGTACCACTCCACATCAAATATATTGCAGCCAAAGCATTCATCTTCCTGGTTCAATCCATTTGTCATTTTGCCCTGTCCTTTACATCTACGAAAGCCTGCATTTACCAGGTGACAATAGTTAAGATTCATGAAATCATACAATTGGAAAGATCATAAGCCCCAAAAGGGATGCATGCATACATTATTTATTTTTAGAATATTTACCCCACTTTTTTACTTTAAAATAAGGTGGCCATATGACCAACTTTAGGGACGCGGGTGGTGCTGTGGTGTAAACCACTGAGCCTAGGGCTTGCCGATCAGAAGGTCAGTGGTTCAAATCCCCGCTGCGGGGTGAGCTCCCGTTGTTCGGTCCCTGCTCCTGCCAACCTAGCAGTTCAAAAGCACGTCAAAATGCAAGTAAATAAATAGGTACCGCTCTGGCGGGAAGGTAAACGGTGTTTCCGTGCGCTGCTCTGATTCACCAGAAGTGGCTTAGTCATGCTGGCCACATGACCCGGAAGCTGTCTGTGGACAAACGCCGGCTCCTTTGGCCTATAGAGCGAGATGAGCGCCGCAACCCCAGAGTCTTCTGCGACTGAACCCAACGGTCAGGGCTACCTTTACCTTTACTATGACCAACTTTATGGAGGAGACCCCTCTGTTTGAAGGTCTGTCCCATCCAAGTCTACCTAAAGATAAGGGAGACAGCAAGAGGGGCCTTAAAGTTGCCCATGAATGGTGAACAATGCCTAGATTGCAGACTGAGCAGGCATACAGGTCATCATTGTCTTCCCCAGTATGGTGATATGTATTGTATTTCTATTTGAATTGAGTATACACTTAATTCAAATAGAAATACAATACATATCATAGAGTTGGAAGGGACCTTGAGGATCACCTATGTCCAACCCCCCGTAAAGCAGGGATATGCAGCTGTCCCATATGGGGATCAAACCTGCAACATTTGTGTCATAAGCACCATGTTCTAACCAACTGAGTGTCATCCTTCCTGAATTTGCATCTATACATACAAATTAGTGTGTGCACATTTTATGGAAATCTGTGTCCTTTCTGGGTGTGTGAAGCGTTTCCTCTTTTTCAGTATTATATACATGGCCACACTACCTCCAAGGCCCTACAGGTGGCTGATAAAAGTCACATCCAACTCAGATCTGCACTGCTTTCTTCAGCCACCAACAAAGAGCCAAAGAGCCATTGGCCGTAGACAGACCAGTGGAGGATTCCTTGATGTGTTGCCTGATCTTCTGATGCCAACTGAAGGGGGCCTCTGAGGAAGCCAGGTGTAAAGGCTGCCAATGATGACTGTTCTTGGGAGGGAGAAGCAGAATGGCAGGTGGTCCTAGCCAGGCTAACGGATGAGGCGTTGCTGTTTTGCCCTTCACTCTGGTCCTGAACATGTGGGAAACCAAAAGGACTATTTCCAACAGGAGACTTTGCAGTTGACTGGGGTGACCTAAAAGAAAGAAAGAAAAAGGCAGCAATTGAAATGTACTTTGTGAAATGAACGTTACCAGAAGACATGTTCCCAATCATTTTCTGCCAGTATTTCTAATTAAAAATAGTGAGTCATGTTTGATGTAAATGTGCTCCTACGAATGTAATTTTACTGACATTGGATATGATGAAAAGGAAAAGAAGCCCATTAAATGAAAAGCTAAAGCTATTATTCTCCTGCCTGCTGTCTAAATCCCAAATGAATTACCGTATCTCAAGGAGTCATGAAACATGGAAAACACAAGTCTGCAACGCTGCTGGTTTGCAGTGACTCTCATGCTTTGGGCCTCTGTAGCTAAGAAAACTGGGATGGGAATTATTGAACAATAAAGTCATCATTTAAGAACTTTGCCTCCAGTGACTGGTACTCATATTTGCATGATCAGAAAGCGCTGATGGCTATTTCGTCCAGCGAAGCTCTCAAAACACACAAGCTGTTATCTTGAAATGAACATTTTCAATGTCCCTCACTGTTGAACTTACAAGATAGCTCTGGGAAAGGTGCCACAACATGATTTTAAATTATCCCTTCCTAAACTTGCCTTGAACACCCTGAGTTTCAGTCAAAATCCAGTCCTGAGCAATCTTGTGTTTAATTCAGTAGGCAGAGTCCCAAGACTATGCTGTGGAGAACCAAGCTTGAAATCTGGGTTTACAAGATACTCCTCTATTGGCCAGCCACTAGACCCACCTTGACTCTGCAATTAGGAATACATATTCATGTTTCCTGATGTAATGGAGTTTTTCAAAAGCTCTGAGAAGCCTGGAAGCTTGAGGCTTAAAAGTGGGATTGCCTTGGACTATGCATCACAAGCATGAGAACAATGAAGCATTCCTAAATGAATTATTGACATGCCACTTCCCTCTACAGCATGAGCAAAAACCGCCTTCTTGACCGTTGGACCCACGATTTGTCACATCTGCTCAATCTGCCAGAGCCTGTCTTCACATGCAGGAGAAGTCCCTAACTCACTGATGGTTTGAGACCCATCAGCTACCCTCACCTGGTTTAGTCAACCCATCAAGGCCATTCCCAAGTTGTGGCTGCTGTCATATGCTGGCAGCTTCTAGAAGTCACAGGTGAGAGCTGAGTGCAAGGTGAGGACCAAAGGCAGATCAACTACCCCAGAAGGAACACTGCATTTTCTCCAGCCAGTGACGTAGCATGGGTTGCCAATGCCCAGGGCTACACGGAAGGGAGGTAGAAAGGAGGGAAATGGACGATGTAAGCATGCACATTCAACTGCCTAACGGTGTCCATGTCATTCAGGAGATCAGAGCCACAGAGATAAGAAAAGAAGAGTTGTTCTGTTCTCTAGAGAGGTCACTTCCTGGTTCGTATGGAGAAGTCACTTTCAACAGAACCCAACAACAGGAGCACCCAGCATTATTGAGGCAGCACCAGGTGTTGAAATTTTGTGCCCCCTAACAATTTTGCACCCAGGGCAACCGTCCCTGTGCCCCCATGCTACACCATTGTCCCCACCAGAGGCACTACCCCCCCCCAACTCCCATAAAATAAACAAGGAAGCAGACAAACCATTCTGGTCCTCTAACACCTCATACACTATATAATACGCCATATACCATAGTGAAAGAGCAATAAAATGTTACGTGTAACAAGCCAAGACACAGAAGCAGAGCAATTTGAAGCACTGCAAGGGGACATGACTAGGGCCATAGGCATCAAGACTCAAGTCCAATCTTCACATTTACTTCACAACATAACCTTGTCACATTTTCCTATCTTTTGCAAGGTAATGGCAGGGGGAAAGAGGTGAAATTCAACTAGCATTTACCACATCAGGGGAAAGACTTGAGAATTGCCAGAGCCCTTGATATGCAGGTTTCACTTCCAGCATGAACTCACTTGAGTAGCCTTAGGGAAGCTTCCAGTCAGCTCCTCATTTGCAATATGGGTATAATAATAGTAATGCCAGTCTCAGGGTTACTGAGATAATGCACACACCATGTTCAGAGCAGTCAAAAAGCGCTAAGTGTTATTATTCTAGGGCAAGTGCCAGCTATCCCTACATGGGGGGACATTCATAAGTAAATATTTTCCACATTAAACTGAAGAGGGGTAATCATCTCTTTCCTACTGTAAACCTGCTAGAAGTAAACATAGAACTCAGGCCCTAAACACGCCTATGTTATTATTATAGAGCTGAGAAGCCGCAAATGGAGCCAAAGCACATTTTATTTATTTATTTTGGTCTCTTTACTGCAAAAGCAGGCCAAGGCTGCCATACCCTATAGGCAGAACCCCCAAGTCTTTCTTATTTGCTTTCATTACATAATTGTTTTTCATAATTCATACAGAAATGAAACATTCTCATATTACACATTCATTTCATAGATGTCTCTCTTTCCAAAACTACACACAAAGCTCACCACATAAGGGACTAGGGTCTGCTTTTCCAAACATCAGCTGCCACTGGCAGAAGGGGAAGCTCTACGATTTGGGTTTCTCTCCAGTCTCAAGTTCAGTTTTCCATGTTTCCACATTAGTTTGTATTAATTATTTATTTTTACAAAGTCCATATGAAAATCTACCATATTAGTGCAAATTTCTCCTACTATTTTTTGCAAAGCAGTTTTCCATAATGTGGCACATTTTTGTGCGTTGCTTTTATTAATGTGTGCATTTTCTGCATTTTCCTCTAAAGATGTACTTCCGCACATATTACTCAGCCGGAAAATTGCATTTTGAAATTTAGAGAACAACAAATTTCTAAAGACGGCTGTGTTTCGGTTCTCATATTGCTTCAACTTCAGTAAATCTACCTTCAGATGTGAGATGAATTGCATTTCTGCCCCAACTACTTATTTACTTATTTATAGCTGCTTATTTCTAGTGTCAGGGAAGGAATACATTTTAAGAGAAATCACTCTTTACCTCTACGTTCTCAATTTCAGTGTTGGCCTTCTCCTTCTGGTTTCTAACGACAGATTACTCTGGAAATGGTTTGATCTGCTGGCATCAAACACTTCATATCAAGTATTATTAACTGACATTTGGAACAGGAAATTCCCCTCCAAAACTGTCACTGATTCATTCAGTTTCTATTTTTACTAGACAAGGCCTATAATTTCACGTCATTGAAGAACACAGCCTGCCTATCGGTGTCTAGTCACCAAACCTGATAAAATGTCATGCTTCTGTTTAGCCTACCATGCAACACTTGATGAGTCATCCACCTTTTCATGCATTTTCTTAGGCTGATCCTCTCTATTCAAAGTCCTGCTGGTAGGTTGCTGTTGTAATGAGAAAGGAGTGGATAATACCAAACACCCAAGAAACAGTCCACTCTTGATAAAGTGCAGCAAAAAGCAGGAAACCCTAGGCAAACTGGGGAGCAATAGGGTACTTTCTCCTACAAGCAGATAGGATAACAAAATATTAAACTTCTCCATGTTATACAACCTGAGTGGTCCAAAATTTGTTGGGTATCAAACTTGTCCCCTACCCCATTTTTGATAAAGTGTCACATCCTCCAGATACATGAACAGCAAATTGTGCACGGACACTGGGCCTTCTCACCCATGAGGTATGGTGAGATTACCGCTTCAGGTGGCAAAATTCACAGGGAAGTGGATCCTGATGTATATCTTTATTCCCTCTTTGTTCCTGGTGTTGATCTTCACCCCCCCCTTCCCTGGAAAGGAAGAGGATGCCATTTTGTGGTTTGCCTCAAGTGCCAAAATGCATTGGGCCAGGCTTGTGCACACAGGCACACTCACACAGATACACAGTTGAGGTGTGTGGTGCGTGGTGCCCAAGGTGAGCCATGTTACTATCGGAGGCAGAAACTGTAAGAGAAGAGTTTGGAAAATAGATTCCTACTCTCAAGCACACTGGCAATTGCTCCAAACACATTAAAAGTTGGTTAGATTTACATCTGCTATCACCCACCTTTAAACAAATGTTCCCCACCAAAATACTTAGGCTAGAATAAATCACAGACACTCAGCTTTGCAAACAAATGGTTTTACTCACAGAATTTCCAGAAGTTACAGCAAATAGGTCTCCATCCACTGGTACCAAAACAAAAATTTAAAAGGTTCCAAACAACTTAAAAAGAAAAGTACTTGTTTCTGTATCTACATATAATCTTTGGGTTAGCAAAGATGCAGGCTTTGAAATTTCCCTTTTGGGAAATTCAGTTCACTTGCAGCATTTGCTGAGTTGGGAGCCAAACCACATGGCTCTTTCTTCAATTGTTCCAGGAAGTATGAAGAAATGGGGAGAGGAGAACATAGGCTGCTGAGAACCTACGAAGCCATATCCACTTGTAACCTGAGCTTGGTGCTCAGGTAAACTCTTTCATGCACACAAGTGAATGTCAGTAACTGTATATTGCAACAGAAAATCCTACAAACAGCCCTCCCTATCCCCACCAGTAAAAATACAAGAATACATTAAAATATTAGAAGAAGAAGAAGAGATTGGATTTGATATCCCGCCTTTCACTCCCTTTAAGGAGTCTCAAAGCGGCTAACATTCTCCTTTCCCTTCCTCCCCCACAACAAACACTCTGTGAGGTGAGTGGGGCTGAGAGACTTCAAAGAAGTGTGACTGGCCCAAGGTCACCCAGCAGCTGCATGTGGAGGAGCGGAGACGCGAACCCGGTTCCCCAGATTACGAGACTACCGCTCTTAACCACTACACCACACTGGCTCTCCATTTGCAACCCTTTAATGATACCCAAATTCAGCCACCAGACTCTGCCTAATGGTAGAGCCGGCCCTGCAGCATCCAGATGGAGAGAGCTGTGAAAACAGGACCTTTCAAACCCTGCAAAATCAACTTAATATAACCTTGAGCCTGAATTAGCATGGCCTTCATACCAAGCACCACCTGAGAGCTGTTAATTGGCAACACTTGGTGCTTGCATTGCAGAGAGAGTGCATTTTCCAAGCGTTCGGTCTGCAATATTCTCTCACTTGGGGAAATGTGATGATTTGCCCAGCTAGTCGTGCTACTGCAGTGCTGATTGTTCATTCTGTGCTTGTTCAAATGAAGGAGAACAGCAAGTCTAGCTCCTCTCCCACCCCTGCATGTGCCAATATTCATTCCACTGCTCAGCACTTCAAAGGTATGGGGAGCCTGAACCTATTTGCATTTGGCTAATTCCAGGATCCATTGTATTCTCAGGGCTGTTCAGCTAGTCAGTAATGCTGTGTTCCTCATTTTTCGGAATGAAATACTTCTCTGAATTTATAGCTTTCATTGTGTGTGCCTGGTACGGGATTTACCTGCAGGGGTCAATTCAGCAACAGCTGGCAAATGTCTCTGGAGCACTCGCAATGCCACACTATACACATCTGATTCGGCGTCTAGTCGGCAAATCTTACCTTTGCTGACTTCAGAACAGCAGGGTAGTTGGCAGGTGAGAGCAGTAACGAAAATAAGACCTGTCTCAATTTACCTGTGATGGACTTGATTCTTGAGCTTTAAAGGAATCCCAAGCACCACAACCATATGTCCCCCAAACCCACATTAAAATGTTGTTTCCCCTTCATGGAATATTAACTTTGCCATGGATTGCTTGCACCGCTGAAGTTAAAGCTGATTGAGGGGACTATTAGGATTAGAAAAACCACAGTTCTGTGGAAGGAAGCCTCACAGAACACAACAGTATTTACTTCTGAGAAAAGGCATACAGGATTGCACTTGCAACCTAACCATTCAGCCCAGAGCTTACTCGTCTATTTAATATTACCCAACAAATGGAGAATATGCATGGATCGTGAAAAATCTGGAACCACAGGGAGCCCCTTGGCTCCGTCACTGCTTGTTTTCCATAGTCAGTGAAGACTTGGATATTCTAACGACCTTTCACAATGTATGTTCTGAATATCTTTTCTGAAATTGGTTCTGTGTTGTAGCATGCTGTTTTATTCTTGATATTTTTACGCCGTGGATTTTGGAGTACTGTGCCTGTCTATATTTTGGTAAGATTGCACAGCTTAGCAAATAAGCTTGCAAAACACACTAGCTTGCCCCCCCAAAAAAAAGTAGAATGCTGGAGGCTGACCTTTGTTACCTCCAGATGACCTGTCTATTGAGCTTTCATCCCAATTTGCTTGCACAAAGTTTTCACTGAGGTTAAATGATGCACATTCTTTACTGATCTGTTTGCTTTGATCTGTTTGCAGGGAGGAAAAACGTGCATCTTTATTTATCTTTATTGTTTAGGGAAGCTTTTAATGTTTAATAGACTATTGCATTTTAATATTTTGTTGGAAGCCACCCAGAGTGGCTGGGGAAACCCAGCCAGATAGACGGGGTATAAATAATAAATTGTTGTTGTTGTTAAGAGGTGGCCATACACCTTCCTGTCAATTGTTTATCCCAAATTTTTAGTCCCTCCCCTCATCACTTTCCTAACTGTGATCCACTTCAGTTGCACCAACCAACTGAACTGAACCAACTGCACTAACCAACCAGCCTGCAATCATGTCCCTCCCGCAAAATATCAACAGTCTGGAGGTAACCAGAAAAGGAACGGAAAGCTCAACTCCTCCTCCGGTAGCAGCAGCAGCAACCTGCTTACTGCCCTTCTGTGCTTGGCCTGGAAGAAGAAGCTTCCTTCTGCTAGCTGTTCCCTTGGTTTTTATACTGGCTGCTGAGGAGGGATGGAGTGCCCACTTGCCCTCTTAAGGTAAAGGTAAAGAGAACCCTGACCATTAGGTCCAGTCGTGACCAACTCTGGGGTTGCGCGCTCATCTCGCTTTATTGGCCGAGGGAACCGGTGTTTGTCCGCAGACAGCTTCCAGGTCATGTGGCCAGCATGACTAAGCCGCTTCTGGCGAACAAGAGCAGCACACGGAAACGCCGTTTACCTTCCCGCTGGACTGGTCCCTATTTATCTACTTGCACATGATGTGCTTTCGAACTGCTAGGTGGGCAGGAGCAGGGACCGAGCAACGGGAGCTCACCCTGTCACGGGGATTTGAACCGCCGACCTTCTGATCAGCAAATCCTAGGCTCTGTGGTTTAACCCACAGCACCACCCGCGTCCCTTCACTTGCCCTCTTACCAGCAGGTAATTTCCCATTTTCTGTGCCTACCAGGCAAGTACTTATTTGCAAGGTGGAGAATAGGGATGGGGAAGAAAGTTGATTCAGTTTGCATTTAAAGGGGGGCATAATTTAACTCATGCTTTCTGAAACAGTATGCGAACCAAGAAATAGACATCCTTTGAAATCCACACTTCTCTTAATTTTGCAGTGCAGATCTGCACCCCCAATCTACATGTTGCAGCCCCAACATAAAGGCTTCTTGAAACGGATTCCACACAGTGGCTGCTCCAGGAGCAGCTGCAAGCTTTGCCACATAAGCTGCTTGCACCATGTGGGCTTTTCCCCATTCCATCTCCAGAGATGCCACCTAGTCTTTCTGATTCCATGAAATTGTGCCTGTAATAAAAAAGATGACATGACAGTGTGCCATTAGGAGCGTTTGAAGGGGATTGTGATTACAGCGTATCTGAAGTGCCCTGGATAATTTGCAATATTATAGGTGTATTAAACCAAAAATACAGGGTGTCTTCTGTGAGGTATATGAAAACTCCAATTTGTATTAAGTATTTGATGGCATCTCGGGCTGAAACACCTGGTGTATGGTGCTTCAGAGACAATGTAATCACAGGGGAGATGCCACATCTCAATGGGTCTTTATTTTGTCTCATCACCGCAATCTCAGCTCTGTTTCTCCATCCCATTCAGCATCAAGCTATCATAATAAATGTCTCTTGGACTAGACAGAACCTTTTCATCTTGCAAGAGGCGAGTCAAATTGTTTCTGTGAGCCGTCTGCCATTTTCTAGTGAAAACCAATGTGTGAGCTATTTAACAGCAAACAACCACCATACATCAGTCCTCCTACCACACACCAGCAGAGGAGCAAGGATTCAAAATGGGTGACTGCCCCAGGCCAGTCGATGTCTCCAACTGAATGGTGGCCCAAGCTTTTCTTGGTATAAGGAATCTATGCCCAGAAAATACTGAGGAGAGAATATGTGAGGACAATCTAGTAAACCAGGTTGAATTTATGCACAGCACCTAGGACACCCTTCCAAAGCAGCCTTGTGCAGTTAGGGAGGGGGGAGAAACTGACCTGATTTGCACTTCTTGAAGCAATATGTGAACCAAAACACAATGGTTCTTTGAAAATCTCACTCCTCTGAATTTTGCAGTGCTGTTCTTCAACCAGTATGGTTCCGAGCACAATTCAAAGTGTTGGCACTGACCTTTAAAACCCTAAACAGCCTCGGTCCTGTATACCTGAAGGAGTGTCTCCACCCCCATCATTCTGCCCGGACACTGAGGTCTAGCTCCGAGGGCCTTCTGGTGGTTCCCTCGCTGTGAGAAGGGAGGTTACAGGGAACCAGGCAGAGGGCCTTCTCGGTAGTGGTGCCTGCCCTGTGGAACGCCCTCCCGTCAGATGTGAAGGAAATAAACAACTATTTTATTTTTAAAAGACAATTGAAGGCAGCCCAGTTTAGGGAAGTTTTTAATGTCTGATGCTGTGTTGTTTTTAATATTCAGTTGGAAGCTGCCCAGAGCGGCTGGGGAAACCCAGCCAGATAGGCGGGGTATAAATAATAAATTATTAGTATTAGTATTGTTGTTGTTGTTGTTGTTATTCAGCCAGCCACTGTGTGCAAAAATGCATGTGTTAGGGCAAAGCATGCATAAAAACTACAGAAAAACTAGGTGCATTGTACTGGGAGAAATTGCTTTCAAAAATGTGCATATTAATCAAAACTGCATGCAGAATGTGTATAGTAGGAGGAATTCACACTCAAATCCTAATTTCCACAAGATTTTTTAAAAGCACAAATTGCTGTGGAAATGTGGCAAACTGAATTTATTTTTGGAAAACTGAGAAACTGAAAGAAACCTACATTGACTAATCAACGTCCTATGCGCAGCTAGGACAGAAAGTTCATTACTCCACTGAAATGTACAGAGCAGCCACCTCTGGCTGTTCCATCTCTGAAATGGCTTAATTTTAAATAGCTCTTTTTTCTGTACTCGGCCCCCTGATTGCTCACTCAAGTTCTAATGCTGAGATGGCACCAAGATCAATCATATTCTCAGAGAAGATACACACACACAGTCAATTATGCTACAGATTGCTGTGCTCACATAGTATGCAATGCTGCTAATTTTTCTTATTATTATTCTCCTCACCCACACCCAATAGAAGCCCTGAGCTACTTAAGGGGCAAAGCATTGTGTAGTGTTAGAATGCCAGCATCACACAGTGTTTTAAATTTCCCATACATTATCACATGGCGTGAAATGCCCCAGCAAATGTCTTGCTATTTTTCTGCAGAACCTTTCTATAAAGTCTCCATCTTTTCTCATTGCAAACCTCCTGTATCCCAGTATTATCATGCATCATATCCCTGTTACTTTTAACACTTTTCATAATCTCACGGTCACCCTCTCACCATTGCGACGTAGCCTTATGCTCCTCCGTCCTCTCGTCTTTCCTGCAATGGACTGAGGGATGCATTGACATTTGCTTCAGGCAACTACCCTCCTCCCAGCATTAGCTTAAACAAATTCTGGCCTCTTTTTACAAAGGTCACCCACCACCCGATCAGTTTTATTTTGGCAGCCTCAGGAGGGAGTGTTATCTCCTGGATGTCTAAAAGAAAAAGAAAAGCCCCAAAGACTGGGCTCACTGCTAGTCAACGGACAATTTACAATCAGCGGTGAAATGAACCGATTTACACAAATAAGCATTGGCTCATCTTTTCTTCCTTTTGGAAAAGATGACGAGTCTACACTTTAGGCCCCGTTGGCTCTCTTATAGGCTTATAACAGGTTGTGCTTGCTTGCTAACAGATGTTCTGGGGCTGAAAATCTCTCTTAGTGGCTGTGTTTGAGAAATCCAATGGCAAGAGCACTACAAACATATTTAAGGGCATCCCCTCCTCCCCATATGTAACTATAAGTACAGGAAACTTGCTGTCTACAGTGGTACCTCAGGTTAAGTACTTAATTTGTTCCGGAGGTCCGTACTTAACCTGAAACTGTTCTTAACCTGAAGCACCACTTTAGCTAATGGGGCCTCCTGCTGTTGCCGCGCCGCCAGAGCACGATTTCTGTTCTCACCCTGAAGCAAAGTTCTTAACCTGAAGCACTATTTTTGGGTTAGCAGAGTCTGTAACCTGAAGCGTATGTAACCTGAAGCATATGTAACCCGAGGTATCACTGTATTATCTATCTATCCCAAAGTTAGCCTCTTTGCATTCTGTATCCAGTAGACTCCAGCCACAACTTTCATTTTTCTGCAGAAACTGCCAAGTAGCACACCTGTTCTCAAAAGACTGATACAGTCACTGTCAATTAATTAACTAATCATGGAATGCATAGGATGTTGCTATTTGCAAACCGTCCGCCTGTATCATCCTGCCTAACGGAATGGAGAATTTACAAACATGACGTGCCATTATGTGGATACATGTATCCTCTCGAATGCACGATGACTTTTCTCTGAGCAGACATACAGTACACTACTAGATTGTGCTGTGAGCTGTTTAAATTATGTTTGCCAATTTTACCAAAGGGGGATATATTGTGCCCAACAATTTGCAAAACTCGCTAAAATCCGAGTTGGCATTTTTGTTCAAATCAACTGCATTTATAATGCGATTTAAGCAGTTCCGTCTTCGAGCAAACACGTTTTTATATATGTTATGGCTACAAGTTTGCATCAGTTCAAGCCTGAAAGGCAAGTTACATCCCAGCCAGAAATTCTCTTCCTTGTTTTTGCAACACCCTGGCCGCAGTCCAAGATATCCCCAGGCATGCACACTTAGGTCCACCCCAATCAATGTCTGGGATTGCAGCTCTTTCTAGTACGCATTTTTTGTTGCAATCCAGAGCTGCCCATTATAGATAATGAATATCCAAAGAAACTCTTCAGATCTGCTATGGCATCTCCCAAACTAGAAAGATATGTGGTATGAACTAAACTGCATGCTTAAAATTAATTTTTAAAATAGCAGCTGATGTAATCTCCAGGCATATTAAAATATTTAGCACAATAGGCCATCTTTTTTTTATGCCCTCAGTGCTTTCTGCAGTACAAGATACACAAAACAACCAGCGTTAATCAGAGGTCACACCTGCAGCACATCACGAGAACACGCGCCAAAAAATCTGGTCTGACAGATATGACTTGGAATCTTTGACCATTCAACATTTTTTTATTCCTTTTTCCTTTTCTCCCCTCTCATAGGCTGGGCTGCTTTCTTATCTCCCCTTATCAACGCATCAAATGTTAGGAGGCCTGCCTGTCCCTTTCCCACCTGCAGTGGCAGCTGGTAACATATTGACTTGGTAGGACTGCAATTTCTATCCTTCCTGTTTTCCTCACAAATAGGACTTGTACAACACTTACTTAGGAAACATGTGCAGGGTTCCTTTGTCTCCTCTCTTTAAAAAAAACATGAATCATTTTGTGCACATCCGTGGACAGGAAAAGAGCTTCCATGTAGGATGACCCAAGTAGGATTTCGGACAAGATTGACTCCATACCTCTTATTAAAGCCATACCACATGATGTAAGTATTCCTGCAAATAGAGGACCATCCTCTTTAAAGTAGGACACATAGTCTGTTTATACCGGTTCAGTTTCAGCAACAACATTCCAATAATGTTCTATGTCTTTATCAAAGATTTGGTGCAGGCTTTGATGCAGGTTTCGTTGGACTCCCCCCATCGTTATTCCTGCATTGCAGGGGTTTTGATTAGACGGCCCTTGGGGTCCCTTTCCATTTCTACAGTTCTATGATTCTATGATTGTACAGCTTGTCTAGTTGCATGTGGCCTCTCATGGGTTATCAAGTGGCCGACAGTGCAATCAGATGCAGATAATTGTGCGGCTGAATCGACGGACCACATCCCTGACACATTCCCTAAATGTTTCCCTAGTGCATTCTGGATGTTTTGCGGATTCCCCATCAGAAAGCTGAAAGCAGCTGACGATCCTTGCTAGAAATCAGCCTTTCCTTCTCCCTGCTTCCCCCCTCCCTTTGATTTTGGTGTGGCACAGAAAGGGAGCTTGCTGTGCACAGCTCTGGGTAATCACTGGGTTCTCTATATGCTAGCCTGATTATTCTTTGCCTCCCTTGGTGCAGAGAAACGTACCATCTCTCAAGTCACACCCAGAATCTTCTACTATGGTTCTTAATCAAGAGGAAAGCGAGTGGAGAATGTGTACGTTTTGGTTACGTGCCGTTCAGGGACTATCGCATTGTGCACATCTGAGGAGCATCAGAGCAAAGCTGCTATCATCTCTCTGACAGATTGAGAAGAAAGCATGAACAGGGAGTTGGGGAAGAATCTGCATTAGTGATTTGTAGGTAGCACTTCCTTGGGCCTCCTGCTAAGATGCATAGAGAGAATGTTGCTAATACATTTTTATTCTGTGTGTGAGATGGAGAACTCCACAACTGACAGGCCTACAATCACTTTTTTTAAGAGTTACAGGAATCTATTCTTTTGTTCAATAATACATTTTGGAATCTAATGCATTAGCAGCCCTTGGAGGTGAAACTAAGGGATTCTAGATTGACCAGACTTGGTTTTCAAGGACTTACAAAATGAGTGCTAAATATTATTGTTACTTTTCTTTTCTTGTTGACCCTTCTTTCCACTGGGTACTAGCATATTTTAGCTGTGTAGGAACCTGTGATTCTTTCTTTCTTTATTTTTAAACTGGTATCTTATAGCAAAGACCAAGAGACAGATGCTAGCAATATCAGTTGCTCAGTGAATATGATAAAGAACTGGAGCAAGCAAGCAATTATATGATAAAATGGGATCAAAATATTGGGGGAAACAGGCCTTTAGATATCTGAGGTGATGCTCAAAAGTTTTCCTTCAATATAGGAATAAAGGAGAATTGGTTTAAGATGACAAGCAAGTGGTCTCCAGCCCAGATACAAAAAATAAAATAAAAAATGAATAAAAAATTATCCAAATATATGTTGGAAGTGCCAAAAAGACTAAGGAGATTTCCTTCACATGTGGTGGCATTGTGACAAGACAAAGAAGTATTTGGAGTGGGGACAGGGCTGACCCAGGATGTCTTGCTACTTCAGGCAAAACTGAAAATGCTGCCCCCTTTGCCATCTCCTCATCCTCCATGTGTGCCCGCCTCCTCCTCTATCACTGAGCACTGCAGAGGAGGAGGAGGAGGAGGAAGAAGAAGAAGAGTTTGGATTTGATATCCCGCTTTATCACTACCCGAAGGAGTCTCAAAGTGGCTGACATTCTCCTTTCCCTTCCTCCCCCACAACAAACACTCTGTGAGGTGAGTGGGGCTGAGAGACTTCAGAGAAGTGTGACTAGCCCAAGGTCACCCAGCAGCTGCATGCGGAGGAGCAGAGACATGAACCCAGTTCACCAGATTACAAGTCTACTGCTCTTAACCACTACACCACACTGGCAAGTGGAGGCAAGTGGCAATGGTGGCGAAGGGTATGGCTGGGTGTGGAGGAGGTGGGCAGCCATAGAGGTGACCACCCCACC
This sequence comes from Podarcis erhardii, assembly GCF_964252035.2. Taxonomy (NCBI): domain Eukaryota; kingdom Metazoa; phylum Chordata; class Lepidosauria; order Squamata; family Lacertidae; genus Podarcis; species Podarcis erhardii. Next base: position 25,221,036 of record NC_138507.1, on the reverse strand, counting down.
TTGCCTCCTGGGCAGGCCAGCCCTGGATAGGCAATTAAATGTTGAATTAAGATCTTAGGATATGATATCTTAAGGGTTATGTGATGCTGATGATGACAATGACAGAAAACAAGAAATGATAAAATGAAAGGTAGCCCTCAAGGCCTTGTTACCACAGGAGTGGACAAATTTAGACTTGCTACTTCGTTTTGCACTAGAAACCTGGAGTCTATCTAGAGCAAGGTGCAAAATAATATCTCAGGAAGGTAGGGATAAAACTGCATAAGAAGGCATGCATGCTTAGCCCAGGAATTTATTTTCCATACCAGAACTGGAGCTCACACACAAATCTGCTCTTGTTCCTGTGCCTCCCGCCCCCGCCTGCCCCCCGCCCTCTTTCAAGCTTTCATGAGTAGCTTCGAGATGACTGGTTTATTGAACATTGTGATTTGTTTGAAGGGAGATCGGATGGCATTGGATATTTTATTAGCATTCATTCTGAATTGTTTGTGGGGAGGTTAGATGACATTGCGCTGAAGCAAGGGGAAATATAAATATAGCTGAGAAATATACTCTAACAAGTTTGTCTGGAAATCCCAACAAGAGCAGTGCAGAAATGTATTTTCTTTGGCTTTGATTTGATTTCATATTCGTGAATAAAAACAAACACAAACCAGCTATAAAAAGATTTATCTCCTATCTTTTGCATACTTAAAAACAAACAAACAAAGGAAATAACCCCTTATTTTTCAATGCGTGCTGTTGCCATCTAGTGTTAAGTATATGCAATTTGCTTAAAGTTCTGTTTTCTGTATGTTGCAACAATGACCACTATTTGATGATACAGTGGTACCTTGGGTTAAGAACTTAATTCGTTCTGGAGATCTGTTCTTAACCTGAAACTGTTCTTAACCTGAGGTACCACTTTAGCTAATGGGGCCTCCTGCTGCCACCGCACCGCCGCCGCACAATTTCTGTTCTCATCCTGAAGCAAAGTTCTTAACCCGAGGTACTATTTCTGGGTTAGCGGAGTCTGTAACCTGAAGCAACTGTAGCCTGAAGCATCTGTAACACGAGGTATCACTGTACTTGCACTGCAAATTTAAAATGACTTAACAGTTATTACCTTCCCTGATGGAAAGTGTATTTCTGTGACCTGTGCTAAAACCTCTGTCAGAACAAGCACTTATGCATGTTCAGGATTGAAGCCTTCCAATATTTCAAGGAGTCTGTCTAGTTTATACAATATGATTGAAGATGCAGAACAGTTCTGTTTTGCAACAAACAATTGAGGGGACACGAAATGACTTTGAATACAGTAATTCTTTCAAGGCCTTGCACTGTTGACTGAAGCCTGCATACAATCTCACTCGGGTGGAAAACCTGCCTGTTGAACAATTTGTATGCCTCTGGAAGCAGTTCTTTCTTTCTCGTTTTCTGCCTTTCTTATGTCAGGAGAGGTTGTAAACCTTTGCTAACACTCTCCATTTCTTCCATTAACTCTGTTTGCTTATATGTACATACCGCTCCTTTTAAAGCCATTGTTTTGATGCGGTCAAATTCAGACTACGCAACCAGCAATCTGATCTCACTACTGGCCGTGCCAACACACCATCGCTCAAGAAAAAGAAGTTAGTAACGGAAAACTGCAGCTGCACAGCTACGGTCACCCACAACGGTTATCATCAAATGAGTTCAGCCAGTTGACAAAAAGAGCGTCATTAATGACACAAAGACATGGGTAACAGATTGTGCACCTGCTCACAATTTTCTGTACAGTGCTTAGCACATGTTAGATGATTTCTATACGGTATGTTTATATCGTCACAGACTTAGCTGCATTCTTCTAATGTATTAGCTGCATTCTTCTGCTAGTATAGCAGAAGAGTCCAGTAAAAAACCTTTTTGTTCATGCAAAGCCCAATGCCAATGACTGCAGCTGGCTCCTCATTGGTCATTTAGTTTTCCGTACTTGGCTCGTGGCTCCCCTCCCCTCATCTGTGCAGTGTGCTTTGTTTCTGCAGCATCAGTTAGAGGAGTTGAGCTGAGGTTCCTGTTGTGTGTGTGTGTGTCCGGAACACCGAGGCAGGATACCTGTGAGGATTCTGAAGAGACTTGTGAGCCAGTAAAGCATATGTGACATCATGCAATTGACATGTGGGCAACTCCACCCACCTGTCAAATTTGGCCCACAAGAATAGGATCTGATAAGGATCTGACTGGTGGAGCTAGAAAGGTCCCTCACCACTACAGCACAGTGTTGTAGTTTGAGTGTTGTATTTGTCAGTTTGCATTTCTTAGTGCAGAAAGTATTGATCTGATGTGTAGAGATCTTTTCTTTTCTAATTAATTCAAGAGTGTTCTGGAAGCTTCTCTGTGTGAAAGAATAAGCAGAAGGTTTGTGATGTTTGGGTTATTCCTTCATAGAAGCTGAGTACAGCTGGTTTAACCTGGTTCTCTTATCTCTTCTGTCAAGGTCATGCGGACTATAAAAGTAGGGCCAGAAGGAGCCTGAGTCTCATTTTCTCTTTTTCTTTCTCTTCTGGCGTGGTGTTCTGTACATGTATGCTTAGTATTAAGGTTTAGACTTATTATACGTTATTGTAAGTTTCAGTTAAGTCTGCTGCATCTGGATTTCTTATGAACAGTGGCAAACCTGAATGTATTGGATTTGGCACTTCAGTAGCAGTAAATCTCTGCTGGATGAAATACAATTGCCTCTGGTCTAATTTTTGGTCTCCACCCCCATTGTTCAACCCAGACACTGAGGTCCAGCACCAAGGGCTTTCTGCGAGAAGCCAAGTTACAGGGAACCAGGCAAAGGGCCTTTTCAGTAGTGGCACCCGCCCTGTGGAATGCCCTCCCACCAGATGTCAAAGAGACTTTTAGACGACATCTGAAGGCAGCCCTGTTTAGGGAAGCTTTTAATGTTTGATGCATTACTGTATTTTAATATTTTGTTGGAAGCTGCCCAGAGTGGCTGGGGAAACCCAGCCAGATGGGCGGGGTATAAATATCATCATCATCATCATCATCATCATTATATTTTGGGAATTCTGCAACGTGTTTAAGTTTTCATTCTGCTAAAGGTAAAGGTAAAGGGACCCCTGACCATTAGGTCCAGTCGTCGCCAACTCTGGGGTTGCGGTGCTCATCTCGCTTTACTGGCCGAGGGAGCCAGCATACAGCTTCCGGGTCATGTGGCCAGCATGACTAAGCTGCTTCTGGCAAACCAGAGCAGCGCACGGAAACACTGTTTACCTTCCCGCCGGAGTGGTGCCTATTTATCTACTTGCACTTTGACATGCTTTCGAACTGCTAGGTTGGCATTCATTCTGCTAACTATTCATTTAAATCTACTCTGGATCACTATTGAGTAGAATTACATGACAGTATTAAGACTGGGAAAAGCAAGTTGCCTTGGTCTCTGCAGAGCGACAAGTAATCTAGATGCCAACCCTGCTTCTCCTCGCAAATGTTGGCTTGGATTTCCAGAAAGCACTCCTGTCCTGGCTTAGAACATAAGAATAGCCTGCTGGATCAGGCTAATGGCCAATCTAGTCTAGCATCCTGTTCTCACAGTGACCAACCAGATGCCAGTGGGAAGCACATAAACAGGATTCAATTACAATAACATTCTCCCCTCCTGCAGTTTCCAGCAACTGGTAAGAGGCACCTGAAAGCTGTGCTGGCTGCTCACTTGACAACCTCTGGCACAACTGGTGTCCAAAGACATGCCGTCATGGAAGGAAGGGAAAGGTCTTTCTCCCACTTCCATTAATACTCCCATTATTATGAACATCAACCAAACTTGCTTCAGCTATGTGTGCTTTACGGAACTCCTCAAAAGTGGTCACAATTAATTTATGATTATCCCATGTGCTTCCCAATGGCAAAACGGTTGTGCCTACTTGCTATGATTAATCCTTAAAAAAAAAAAAATCTGTTGGCTGAGAAAGCAAATGAGAAGGTCCACTTCTCACTGATGCAATTTATAAATGGGACACTACTACCTTGATCTCAGTCTCTTGTTTCCAGAGAATCCACACTGATGGTTTTGCAAAGTGTCTTTTGTCAAAGGAAAAGAAGTACCATGCCAAATTCTCCATTGACGGATGAATGAATGACTGCATGTTCCACTTTTGTAATGCTTTTCATCCATCCTCCCGTCTCGGAGATTTATAACCACAAAATTGCTGCCACCTCTGCTTCCCATTTCTGCCAGAAGAATTCACAACCGTCTCCAATTGTTGTACAATATGATTCTGCGGGTTCCCATCTCCCCCTTAACAGCATGCTTCTGAATACTGCATTAATGTAAATCACTTGGTGGAACACTTGTTTGGCTGAAATTATGCATCATTAAATACACCAAAGAAAGATCTCAGTTGATACCGTTATGTAATAAATGGTGCCTTGTGCAGTTACGTGCAAGGTCTGGTTTCTGCTCCTTTATTGTTTGAAGTAATCTGTCCTATACCTGAAAACATTTCCCCCTATTAACTACTTTGGATGAAAATGCTTTTTTGCCGTTAGTGAAAGCAACATGGTAGTTCTTGTCATCCCATTATAAAACCTTGACACAGTTGGGCTGGCTTCAAGCATGTGAGATCCACTTTGTGTTTTATTAAGAACTCCAAGATCTGCTAAGTGGACACAGATGCAAAACACGGAAACAACACTTGAGCCAGTCATGGGATCTTGGTTGGGATTCAAATGTTTTATACAGCTCCTACTGATTTTGCTGGGGGGAGTTGCATATTAGTTTCTTTTTCTTGTGCTCTGTAGGCTGCTCTGATAATTTTATTGAGGGTCAGGGCATGTTGCTTGGTATCCATCTTTCTTGAGAGACAGTGGAATGAAGTCAAACTGCTGCTTTAATAAATAATAATAATAATAATAATAATAATAATTTATTTATACCTCGCCCTTCCCAGTTCAGAAAACCGGGCTCAGGACGGCTAACAACAAATTTAAAACACTTAATTGATGCAACAAAAAACAGCATAAAATACAGTATAAAACATGAATAACAATAAATTCAGAATTAAAAAACCAATTTGGGGGGAAATCCATCCAATAAACATTAGATGATCACCAGGGCTAGCTGGCTAAATTAGTCCTATTTGGGCCAGCGAGGAGACCAGGGGAGAATAAACTGTGGGATCCCAGAGTGGGTAATCTTCATAAAGAGGGGAGAGGGAGGGAAGGAAGGGGAAGAAAAGATCAGGCTAAGTTCAAATTGAAAGCTCTGTCTTACCTGCGGAAGGAAGTTAAAATCTGCAGGGCCCTAGTCTCACGGGACAGAGCATTCCCCCAGGTCAGAGCCATCACTGAGAAGTGATGGCCCTGGTGGAGGATAATCTAACTTCCTTAGGGCTCGGTACCTCTAAACTATGATGATTCATGGACCTTAAGGTCCTCTGTGGGGCATACCAAGAGAGGTGGTCCCATCATTTTATTACAGTCAGTGACCAGTATCAAGGGCTGCTTTAGCAACATCCATGGTGCGCAAGGCTGGGCAGTGTATGAGGTTCTAGGTTGTCCAAGCGACAATACCCCACTCACAGTTTTGTTGGTGTGGTCTAAAGGAAAGCAAAGCAATATGCTTGGTACCAGCTTGGGTACACGAGTTACTGGAAGGAGGCATACAAGACACCATCCAACCATCTTAGGGACTCCACTCTGGTTTTCTGTAGGCTTTACTTCTTAGTCTTTTCTTCTCCCAAAGATATCCCACAAGGCAGCAGAGGTTTAGGACCAGAGTTTTCCTTCTTCTAGATGGGCTGCCTCCTCGGCCAATGAAGTGACATGAGCACCGCAACCCCAAAGTCATCCGCAACTGGACCTAATGATCAGGGTTACCTTTACCTTTTTATTCCCTTTCCATAGCTGCTTCTACTACAATAAGGAAGGCACCTGTTTTTTTCCAAATCCCCTCAACCTTCTTCAGTTCTCTGTGTCATATCCCTGACTATTCCACAAGATCCTCAAACCCACAGGAGCAGTTTTTTGGGAGGCATGGGGGTAGGGCTGCTGTAAGTAGGGTCGAGTGTCCTGCTGGTCAAGTTGCTAGTGGAGGTGCAAAGCTGCATTAGATACATACAATACATACCAAACACTAAAGAGGTCTGATGCATATTTCATTGGTGTTTGAATTAATTCAAATTAATTTAAGAAAGCAGCCATTGGTTTCTAATTTGGCATTAGCTATTCTGTCCCATTTCTGCTCATTCATATGACATCTTTCCAAGGTACAAATCAAAAAGATGTGATTGTGTAGAGAAGAATAGAAAATTTCCTGTGCGATTGTCTGTTTAATTTTTAACTTTCTGTTTAATGTCTCTGACTAAAGGTTTATTGCTTGTTGTGTACACAGTCAAGTACCTTGTGCCACGTACCAGCTGAAGGCCTTGAGGATGACGTATGGCAAAGGTTGAGAAACTCAAACATCAGGAAAGAGATGTCATATAACAAACGCAGAGGGAACTGATGTGCGCGTGTGCCTTGCTCCGATTTATTTTGCCATTTATGGAAATGTATAAAAGCTGTAAGAACCCTTTTCTGGAGACAGTTTTCTTCAGCCTTACTCTAGGGGTGCTGTCCTGCTGCTGCAGTAAATAAAGGGGTTACCTATCTGGCTGCCTTGCTTAATATCCTTGGCCTTGTCTATTGTTTAAACTGGACGTACACTGACATGATGAATCTTTCGATCAATATGTAATTGGAGCATCCTTCTAAAGCCAAAGAATTAATCTGATGGGAGAGGTTAACAGTGATAATTAATGCCTAGTGTCAGTGAATACATTTTATAAAGTCGGAGATTTAAATACACGACAGAAAGAAGACATTCAAGTTCATTCATAAATCATGTTGTCCTCTGGGCAAATTTCTCTGCCAAAGCAAAGGTTCTTTGGGGCAGAGTGGAATGCATGGGGATTAACAGGAAACAAATCCTGATATCACACCTATTTGGAAGTAAGCTTCCCTGAATCTTCCAAGGAAATCATATACTTCCAAGTAAAATGAGTTTAGAATTGTGAGTTAAATTATTGCCTAACAGCATAATCCTAACCATATGTACACAGAAGTCCTCTTGAATTCAATGGGGCTTACTCCCATGTAAGTGTATATGGTAAGGATAAGGAACCTGAGTCCCTTCAGAAGTTGCTGGACTCCAAGTACCATCAACACCAGCCAGCACTACCAATGGTTAGGGATTAAGAACTGCAGCCTTAACCAAGGGACAGCTTGAAAGTTCCCTTGAATTCCAATCCAAGCATATGTGTAATATGTGTTTATCAGAATCAAGGTAATGCACTCTTCTCACATTGCTTTTTGTGTTTCTACAGGTGGGCAGGCACGGCGATACATGATGCTGCAAAATTAGGGCTCTATCCTAATAAACTGCTGACCAAATACAAACTGGATCTGACTATGCTCTGCCAGGATATCAGCGTTGCCAATGTTTTTACCTCCCTAGAGGCCCTGTACTCTTAATTGCAGCATGACTGCCAACGAGGCTCGTTTTCCTATTGTCACACCTCAATATGAGAAATGCTATAGCTCCTGAATCCCTGCCTGCTATGTAGTTTTTAACGAGAGGGGCTGGCACTGTTTTTGTTGTGACTGTGTGTTTTTAATAGATTTATTTTATTTATTTATTAAATTTGTGAGTTGCCTTGTCTTGGCCAGGGCAACCCAAAGTGACTTACAGACTTACAAACCAACAAAAGCTCTCAGGTAGATACACACAGAGAGAGAGAGAGAGAGAGAGAGAGAGAGCTGCACCCCCTATCAAGTATAAAAATAGTAAAAAAATACTTAACTAAAACTTGGTTCTTCCCCCCACCCCACCCCCACAATACAAATCTTTATTACGGTCATAGACCAGAATTTAAAATCTAAAAAGTGCTTTAGAAAGCTAAAAGGTATTAAAACACAAGGTGAATATAAAAGTCTGTAAGAATTTAAAAGAAGCTAATAGAATCCAAAATAAGGACCAGGAACACTGGGCGGATGTGGAAGAGCACAAAAGGTTGATATATAAATACTTTAACTATCATTTACAGAGCACTCTGATATGTTCATTAAAACTGGTGTGTGTGTGCATATATATATGTGTGTGTGTGTGTGTGTGTGTGTGTGTGTGTGTGTACATACATACATACACACACACACACACACATATATATATATTCTATTAATGTTTAATTGCTTTTTAATGATTGCTTTCTCTCTATCTCTATGTTTTATCCGCAAGCCGCCTTCAACCCCTATCCGGGGGAAAGTGGGAATATAAGTAAATATACAATAATAATAATAATAATAAGAAAAAGAAGACGATGCAAACTGAAAGGTTACAGAGAAACACCCGTAAGGTTGCGAAATTTAGCACACACACAACCCTCCGGAACTTGCTGCTGCAAATGTTCTGCGGAGCTCCATCCTACTACGCGCTACTTCCACGGGACGTTGTTCCTAAAGCGGGTTGTATGAACTGCAATCCGATGCAAAGCAGCGACGCCGCTCCGAGCCGCTTCAGCACGATTCGCGCTCTCTGGCTTCTCAGAGTTCTCCTAGCCCCGCCCAGGGGGCGGTGGGAGGAGTGTGGCCCCGCCCCCAACCCGCCTCCTTCTCCCAGCCTCCTCCTCCTGACCAAAACATTGACACGTGCTCCGGTCCCTCCTCGTCACGTGACGTGTGTGGGAGGTGGAACCTGGGACGTCACAACGCCCCGAGCAGCCAACCGGCGGCCGGGATGCCGGGTGGCAACAAGCGCCGCTCAGGAGGGCCAATGGGGGGAAAGCGAAGAAGGGAGGGGCGGGGCGGAGAAACCGAAGTTCCTTGTTGTCGTCGACGTCTCGGTCAATAGAGACAGTATCAGCCTTGGCTGGGAGCGATTGTGGTGAGGAGGCCGGGAAGGCGAGGTGGGGGGGAAGGTTGTGTGGGAGCCGTTGGAGGGGGAGGGGAGGCGGCCGTTGGAAAGCCAACGGTCCCCTCAGGGGAGAAAGGAGCACGCGGGGGGGGGGGGTGGAGGCTGTGTCTGGCAGGGCTGCCAAGAGGGGGTGTGTGTTGCTTTTAGCGTCTTCATTATTTTGGCCAAGAGTCCTTCCAATGGGTGGGGGGCTTCAGTTTGTTCCTCTCCCCCCCTCCCCCAGGTTTTACACAAATCCTCTGGTCTCTTTAAAAAGAATCTGCCTCTAAATGGCCCCCAAAGCCCCTGGCCTGTAGTATAGCTCCCTCCCCCCAAATGAATGTGGTGCCCCCTCAAAAGTTATTGGGAAGGGTACATGTCCCATTGCAGTGATGGGGGGGTGTTGGTCCCCCCCCTAACAGTTCTGTCCTTAGGTGTGGTTTTCTACTCTTGTGTATATGTATATATTATACACAGAATATATTAAATATTATAAATATGTATGTTTGTATATATATAATGTGTGTATGTGAATATATATATATATATATATATATATATATATATACACACACACACACACACACATACACAGTGGTACCTCGGGTTACATACGCTTCAGGTTACAGACTCTGCTAACCCAGAAATATTACCTCGGGTTAAGAACTTTGCTTCAGGATGAGAACAGAAATCGTGCTCCAGTGGCAGCAGGAGCCTCATTAGCTAAAGTGGTGCTTCAGGTTAAGAGCACTTTCAGGTTAAGCACGGACCTCCGGAACGAATTAAGTACTTAACCTGACGTACCACTGTATGTATATAATGTGTGTGTGTGTGTGTGTGTGTGTGTGTGGCGTGTAGCCAGGAGTAGAGGTCATTGAAACTTTATTTATTTAAGAACATTTCTAAAGAGATTTATGTTTTTAAAATCCTCCAAGCGATGCACATTGTGCTCAGTATAAAAATATCAATGAAAACAGAAATATAACCTAAGAACAATATAAAATCAAGTGAAACAGATTCAGAGCATTCATAGGAATAATGATATCCAGTCTTATGGTTCATAAAAGGCCTGGTAAAATAAATATGTACATTAAAAGCCTGGAGCAGGTGTTTGGGCACAAGTGATGTTGATCACCCTTCTTTCATGAAGGTGAGTAAGTGGGGATAAATTAGGTCCCAGTGTTGGGAGTCCAGGGCCTACTAGTCACAAATGTTGATAACTAAATGTAGGAGATTCTAATGGAGTTCTGTGTTAAGGTCCCTTCTTTAACCAAAGTGCCATTTTCATTTACTTCAGTTTTAGAAGACAAACAAAAACAACCCATTGTATCTTAAATAAGTACGTGTTAAAGGCATAGAAATAACGCTTTTGCCAAATATCAGCAATCTCTGTTAGTTCTATATGTATATATTATTTTTTATTGACTGTGTCAAAGACACATGCCTGGAATTGGACCACAGAGACTGCTGTTCTTGGTCAAGAGTTGTGGCCAGAGTTGGATAGCAGGTGATAGGAGTGTGGACTGTCAGAATTGTGTTTGCATCTTTGCTTGTTGCCAGGAGAAGGGAGTAGCTATAAAGAATATGAGATGGAATGAAGTGGTGTGAGTCTATTTTGGCATCCACTGAGGTTATAGAAGTGTGGAAAACACAGTTGTGGTTAGCAAAACTAAGGGCAAGGTGGTTGCTTGTGTAACTAAAACATTGTTGAATTTAATTTCTATATCTTATGAAATGTGTGTTGTGTAAAATAGCACCGGCCTGAATATTCTGCTGTTCAGTGCCATTGAATCTATGTATTAATATCACTAAATTACTTAGCATGATGGAAGAAAGACGTTATATATGTGTATGGGGTTAGTCAGAATAAATATTTTGCAACACTTATTTTGTTGGTAAGTATTACAGAATATTCTGATCATTAATCCACTGACTTAGATGGCTATAAAAGCTATTTAGGAGATTTCATGGGGGATAAGACTCTCCATGGCTACTAGTTATTATGACTATATGCAGGAGTTTTGATGTTCAAAGAAAAGTGAGGTGGTGGAAGAGGAATGTCAGAGTGATGGACAGGGGGGGTTACAACATATAGTAGATAGCATTCTTAGGATTGATGAATCCACTTTACCCATATGCAGCCATTCCTGAAACAGCCTATTATTTGTTTGTTTTATTTTATTTAATGAAATTTATATTCTGTTTTATTTAGCAAAACCTTATTACAAGGTGACTATAAATAAAATGTTAAGTGAAACAAACTACTTTGACATAACAATATTGTGTGTTCAGCATATTGTGCCATTTAGATCAGTGCTGGTAAAAGTGTGCACTAGTTCAGGATACTAATCGCATGGCCTTTGTTCCTTTCATGTTGCCTCCCATCTTCTTGCAAGGAAATGTTTAGCGTAATACTGCACACAAGGAGGCATGCGCTGACCAAATTGGTTAAAAGCCATTTATATTCTCATCTTCATGGCTATGTCTTTTATTTTGTTGCCATCTTTTGCCACAATGTTTCTCTTGATGTTAATTTATAAATATCATCCAGCTGACATAACAACAACATTGTTAAAAATTGCATTGATCATTTGTTGCCTTTAAGGAAACCATGCCTTTTCTGGGCCAGGATTGGCGATCTCCAGGGTGGAGATGGATGAAGACAGAAGATGGTTGGAAGCGATGTGAGCCCTGCAGCTCAGAACTTGAGGATGAAAACAATCAGCTTAACAACATCAGTCATAATGTGTAAGAGAAGAAAAAGAAGGGGCCCCTTCTCATTAGCTTAATACTGCTATAAATCAATGCCTATTTTTCTCTAGGTGGGCATGTATCTCAGGGCTGTATTTAACACACAGAGGAAACCGTCTGTTTATTTGCTGGTCTTAATCATGGCAGGAACCTTTTCCTCAAATTCATGTAGTGATTTGATGCTCAAGCTACAGGTACAGTCAGGAGCAGGAGTCATATAGGGGCAGTTTCTGATACCCTCTTTATGTAAAGTGTCGCATAGCTGGCACTTAGATTTAAAAACAACAACAACACATGACCATTACTGCCACCAGGATACAAAACAAATAGCATTGAAAACCTTTGTTCAAGGAATGGGAGGTAAGAGAAGAGTGTAGAGACAATTTATTGTGCCCACTTAAGTGAAAGCCCAGAAAGTCGAAATGCAGTAGTTTGTGGAATTAGAAACTAAGCATAGTTTTAAGGATTTGGGATGAAAATCATTTTAGAAGTAAAGCTGTTGCTTTTGGACTTCAAACCTTAGGACTGTAGGCAGTATATTTTTCCCCAGGTAAAACATTGGTCAGCATTGTTAAATCACTTGGACTTTTAATCTAGCTACAAAGAATGTTAGGTGTCTTACTGTTACTGACTTAAAATAATTTGCTATTGGATTTTGCATTGGGTTATGTGGGATTTTGTGGGATGACACAAGTAACAGTGCTGTGAATATTGCAAAATAATATCCTGTTCTTTTCCCTATGCAGTAGGGATAGTGTGTGGTGGTTCATGCAATGATTATTCTGTGGAGAAGGGACACCACCTTTTATTTAAGAGCAGGGTAACTAAAAGCTGCTTTTTAGTTATTTTAAATAATATGGCTTTCAGAAGAAATGTAACAACCTAATTATTTGATGCAGTGTTGTCATGGAGACTTGCCTGTTTTAAATATAAGGTGGGCTATTAGATCCATTTTGGTAAAACTAGGTCATCGTTGTGAAAAGCTTGAAATTACAGGCTTGGAGGGACTTGCTGTGTGATCTTCACTACAAGGGCATGAAGGATGCATATGTTTGAAAACCTAAGCACCTGTTTTGCTGGTGGCAACAAACAGGCCAATCAAGCCTTCTTTCGGGGGGGGGGGGGGAATCAGGAAGTGTGTATATTAGGATGGCTTTTATATTGTGTGGCATGCAGACATTTGATGATCTAAATAAGCACATCATGCGTTCACATAAACCACATAGTTAACAGTCACAGACAATTCTAATGGTAAAGTGGTATTCATAATAAAATGGTAGTTCTAATCACGGGTTGGTATTTTGTCTTGCCCCTTAGTTTGTGTTGTTATTTCCCCAAACTGGCAAAAGATAAGCCCTTATATCTGTTTGGTGTCAGCAGTGTGCCAGGTGTTGCTCAGACCTAGACCTATAGAAGGGATTGTGCTCCTACACTGAAACAGTTTCTTGCCTGGGTGACTTGCAGTGAAACAACTTTTGAACAGGCATGCTGCTCACAGCTTCCAGCTGTGGCGACATGACTTGTGTAAAGCAAGCAGGGTAGAATTGAATGGCTCTGCCTCAGTTGTCTTAGAAAATCAGGGAAATTTGACTTTGATACAAGTTTTTGCCAGTGCAAGCCTGTGTTAAACTTCTTCAAATGTGGGTTGTAGGCTGTTGCTTAATTCAGGTTTCTATTGGACAACTTCTAGCTGGAAAAAAATTGCACAGAATATACAAATTTAGAAATATTTTCCATAACTTAAGTGGAGATGCATCTCACCATCACTGGAAAGTATGTGGGAATCAGGTGGCCTATGTGCCTTCTTGGTCTCCTGTCCAGTACCACTGACTATTGGTAGCCAACTTCAAGGACCATAATCCCCCTTCTGATGATTCAGTCTCTCAAATAGAGGTCTCCTTTAAATTGAGCTCTGTTCTCTGACAGCTCATCAAATAGTGGCTAGTCCACTGTAAAGAAAGACCCATGCCCAACTAGAAGAGACTTCAAAAGTTATTCAATACTATGCTAGATCTCTCTGATTCATTTGGAAAGTTGGTGAGATGCTTTGTTAAATTCTTGATGTGCAATACCATTTTAATATTTGCTGTTTAATCCTCCAAATTAGTGTGTGATTTTCCTCCTTCTCTCCCCTCCCCCCCCAAAAAATATTTTTCTTGTCTTGGTGATTTACAACATCCAGGCTATATTGTGGGTGCTTTTTAAAACTCTGAATTGACAGTGATAAATACCTTCATTTGACAAACTCAGCTGTTTTAATAAAAGTGTACACTGGTGAGTGGGGGGAAATGCATGTATACAATTTTCCTGTCAGAATAAAGATGGGAAGATAAAAGTAATTTTACTTTCCTTTTGTACACTTTGTGCTGTAAAGCTTCAGCAGTTTTGCTTATCTGTGTGAGGCTAACTTCTTTGCAAAGGAAACAATCTCAGGTTATCAGTGTTTTGGAAAACTGTGTGTTTTGTCTTGTGTTGATATAACTAGTAGTGCACCTTTCAGTTTTCTGTGTGAAAATAAAAAGCTTTAATTTACAAGTTGTTGTAAACCTTCTAAATAGCTTTCCACATCAAACTCATTTTTAGCAATTTTATTTTCTATATCCTAGATTCTTTTTAAACTTGCAAAAAGATTGTCAATAAACTGAGCCTCTAGGACATTATGACAGGGTTGCTATCTCTTTCAGAGGTCTTGACATATTGCAGGTAGTGTAATGCTAACCCCTGATTTTGAGTGCTGAAGAGGCTTAGCATGGTGTGGGTATGTCCTTGAACCCCCTCCTGCAAAATACTGATCATCTGGACGGAACCCTTTCATAGCTTGCAAAAAACTAACATATTGCATATGAGGGTTTTTTGGGTGGTGGGTGATTTTTAAAGTAGTGATCACTGGGACTGGATCAGTCTGAGTAGTTGTAGAATTTATAAGAATATCTAGAGGATTTATAATAATATAACAACACTATTAAAACAATTCAAAACAATTCGCAACAGAAAAATATGAATTATTTTAGCATTATTTACCACAGATATTTTCTGTGTTTTGCGTATGTGAATGATAAATGAAATTGCTTCCTTGGTGATTGATTCACAAGGCTACATAAAAGCAGTTTGTAAATAAACACATGCATTTGTTTCTTTGTGAGTCAACAAGCAGGTGGACAGGGGTGATCTAGGAGACCTTCTGTACTTAGACTTTCAGTGTTTTTAAACCAAGTCCCTCACCCAAGACTCCATGATAGTATCCTATTATGGGATAAGAGGGTGGGTCCTCATTTGAAATAGTAATTGGTTAAAGCACTGGTCTTCATGGCCTGATCCAAGATGGGTCACAACAGGAGCACTACCACCATGCAAATATAAGGTAAAAGTTTAGGAAAAGGGTCTCACAATGCATATTTGGATTAAAAGTGGGTCCTGAGTCTGAAAAGTTTGAAGACTACCGGGTTAAAGAACAGGAAGCAGAGTAGGAACCTACAGGCAGATTTCAGAATTGCGGCATGTAAATAGGTAGGGTTATCCAGGATCTGTATTGAGATGGTTGCTTTCTAACTTGTTCATTTAATATATATATATATATTTGCATTTTCAAAACAGGAACAGAGAGCATAATTAACTCCCCTCTCCCTGTCCCACTTACAACCATACCAAATACAGCATATGTGTATATACCATATGACTTTCCTTCCACACTTTTCCTGGTTCCTTTTGCTTTTCTACTACTACACGTGATCCACCTCTTTTTAATCATCCAATTTGTTAGAAGATGGGTTATTTGAATTGTACGATGGAAAAATAATAATAATTGGAGACTTGAATGGGGTAGTATTCCCAGAATATGATAGATTATATCAAATGATAAGGTCCAATGAAGGGAAGGAATATGGAGTTAATAGATCTATGGAGATTTAAACACCTAACAGAATGTGACTGTACTTTCCATTCAAGATATCAAAATAGTTCCAATAGATTAGACATGGTGTGGGCCTTCAAAGACACTCTTCTAATTTTTATTTTTTATTTTTTGGTAGAAAGACAATTCTTGTTCATTTTGGGGCATTTTTCCTATGATTATCCATCTTTCCTCTATTTTAATCTCTACTAATATTATACTGCCTAACATGTTCATTTTTATTTTTCTGGAGTTGGTGTGAGGTGGTCCAGTTTTCAGATGACGTGTAATTATTTAGGATGGCAGACTTCAGTGGAGAATAAGGCTCTGAATGGTACCGGCAGAGGCAGCATGATTCTCTGCCCCAGTTCCTTGGGAGCAGAAATGAGGCAAGGGTATTTTGCTCCTGTCTTGTTTGCAGGCTTCCCATAGGCGTCATCTTGGCCATGATGAAAACAGACTGCTGGTCTAGGTGTTTGAAGCAACGGTGTGATTTTACATCTTTGTTTGAAAATAAAGGCCCATTATGTTCAATGGGGCTTATGCTCAGATAAGTGTACATAAACCCTTAGGCTGAAATCACAAACATTTACTTGAGAATAAGCACAACTCAATATGGTGAGATTTACCTTCAAGTACCTTGAGTTACCTTCAACTCAACTCAGGATTGAGTTGTTGCACTGGTAAAACCAACAGCCATCAAAACAACATGAAACTCTGAAATGCAAATGACTCATTCCTACCTTCACATACTGTGGTTTGTTCAATTGTATCTGAGGGATTGGTTCTTTAAATGGAATTTTTTTCCCTTTCAGCATCTTAGATAATGATGAAGAAATATACTGTGCTGATGATTGTGAATTTGCAAGCAAGAAAAGGAAAAAGGATCATTTTAGAAACAATGCAAAATCTCAGTGTAAGACTAAACTATTTTTTTGTTCTGATAATAGTTGACAGTGTAAGCTTGCTTTCCAGCGTATTTCAGCAGAACCTATACATAATGCAAATACTTATGTATTTGAGAATGCTAGAGTAGCTAAGAATTAATTAATTACTTTTGTTAATTAATGTGGTGTTGGCCATGCTTATCCCACAAAATTGCTGAGATTGGATGTTTTTACTTCCATTCTTGATTAACTATAGTTCAGTGTGAGCCCTAAATTGTGGCTAATCTTAACTACACTTAGAGAAAACGAACTAGCATCAAAAATTTTGTTTGAAATGGACTTGTTTCTGCTAACTAGGGTGAAGTCTATTACATGACAAACTGCAGGTAGTCAGAAGTGGAAGCTTCCAAACTTCTCTGTAGCTGCACTGGAAGAGGAGGTAGAAAGATCACTGACTTGTCATTGTAACTCTAAACCATGGCTTTAGGCAGGGATACACACAGAGAAATCTGCTTTCATATGCATAGTGCCACAGGTGGACAGGACAGTAGTTTGGGTTTTTAAAAAATAGGTGGAAAACCTTTCCCTCTCATATTATTAAAGATTGTTAGAATCTTTTTGCAAAAGAATTTGCATATGATTGCCTACTAGTTTTTGATGGGGAATCTTTGTCTTCTTTACTCGTAAATCAATACATCTGCAGCAGAATATTTAAAAAGGTGTTCCTTATCTTGCTTCCAGGCTTCTATCGTGAAAAATGGATATATGTTCATAAAGAAAGCACTAAAGAAGTAAGTGATGGGCATGATTTATGTGCTTTTGGTAATTATCCATTTAATTAATCCACACACGCTAATGTATTTATTAGCTAGCTGCACTCTTATTTATTTAGCTAGTCGGTTGGGGGGAGAGTCAGCATGACAAAGCAGTTGCATAGGGAAGAGTAATTCAGATTTCAATGCTTCAGTGTTGTGGGTTTTTCCTCATACCTTCTATATGCTAGCTTGAACATACTAAAGCACAATACTACTGCATAATACTTTCCATATGTAGACAGATGGAGAGAATGGCCACTGGTGAATGTAGGAGGCAGCATGAACAACGGCTCCCAAAGCAGCAACTTATTTCTTTCCTTCTACTTTCCAACCCATATGTCATGAGTATTGGGGAAATGGGTAGCTAGGTGACTGTGGGACATTAGCAGCTATGTGATTTGTGTGGGTGGTACATTCCAGGCTTGCACATTTATCCTCTCCGGGAAGGCTTCTTTTGTGACTCTAACATGTTTCTCCCCCTCCCCCACTTTTCTTTTCAAGAGACATGGCTATTGCACGCTGGGAGAAGCTTTTAATCGCTTAGATTTTTCAAGTGCAATTCAGGACATCAGAAGGTTCAATTACGTGGTAAAAGTAAGATGCTCTTGTACTATGTAGTTCTGTGATTGAATTTAACTTACTGTAATTTATATATATATATTCTCTCTCTCTCTCTCTCTCTCTCTCTCTCTCTCTCTCTCTATATATATATATATATATTCTCTGTATATTCAAAAGGTTGCTAACATTAAGAGAGTTCATCTTAAACTAGAGCCAAGGAATTGCCTCCATTTCTCAGATTAAGAATTGACATTGACATTTATTGTAAAGCGACAATGTCTCAAGCAATCAGAAAAGAGTTCTCCGGAGGTCCTTTGTGTGATATCTCTGAGAGTCTTACCATGATGCTCTTTGTGGTTCTGAACTATTATAGAGCAGTACCAAAGGACTGCTTGGCTGTACCTGTGTTCCCTACAAGGGCTTTTGACTTGTTTGTCCCGTGACATACCCCAGGTGTCACCTGGCAAGCTGCATCTAGAAAATGAAAATTTGTCAGAATTGGTTGTACACAAACCTTTGAGCCTGCCTAAAGCATCTCTTTGGATACTGGACTTTATTTTACTCATTTCCATTCTGTAAACTGATGTATTAAACAGCTTTGGTTAGGAGTCTGCATTTTAGTTCATGCTGTTTTACTATAATTTATCTGCCACTTTCTGTCAACAAACAAAATGGGCCTTCAAGTGACCAAATGTGATCTTATTTTTTTGTTTAGTGTCTATTCATGTTCCCAAAGACACGGGGATGGTGGTGGTCAGATTTCTCTGTCAAAGGTGACTCCTGGGAGCAGCTTTGTTTTGAATGTAGCTCACATTTGTAGGCTAATGCAGACACACTGCTGCTAAGGATCAACTATACTATGTTGTGAACCACCCTGTGATCCTGGAATGAAGGGTGGTATACAAATTTAATAATAATGATTTGCTCAACCATAGCTAAGCCAAATAGAGAGGTTGTATATTCCTCCACTCAACCATCTCCCTTCTAGAGCTTGACCACAAGCCAACTATTATATTGGCGGCGGCAGTAATCACAGTTAGGGCTAAGAAGACATTGGCACGACAACTCTGAACTTCATGCTTAAATGTGAACGTTGCCTGAGAAAGTGTGTTTATGTGTGTTTATCTTAAACATATACTATGAGAAGCCTAGAAAGAGTAATAAAAAGCCCTATTGAACACAGTGATACTTCATTTATGAGTAAACATGCTGTCACATCTGCACAGCACTGATCTTGCTGCCACCCTGCCCCATGCAGGCAAGCCACAGTGACACAAATATCATGAGGGCAGCTCATCTGCCTGCCCACCTGATTGCTATTTCCCTGCCCCAAGGAGCTAACAAACTAAAACTTGACATGGGAGAAATGGAGTAAGGGAAGGGACTCTACCCCTTCCTCCCCCACCTATGCTGTATGTTGAGGAATCTAAAGAACATAACTAATTGTGGCTTATTTGTTACACATCTTCTAATACACAATTATTATTTTGTAGCTTTTGCAATTAATAGCAAAATCCCAGTTAACTTCATTGAGCGGTGCAGCTCAAAAGAACTATTTCAATATCTTGGACAAAATTGTTTGCAAAGGTAAGGACACAAATTTCCATAGCTGCAAATGACACTTT
This sequence comes from Podarcis erhardii, assembly GCF_964252035.2. Classification (NCBI taxonomy): domain Eukaryota; kingdom Metazoa; phylum Chordata; class Lepidosauria; order Squamata; family Lacertidae; genus Podarcis; species Podarcis erhardii. The sequence goes on along the minus strand of NC_138507.1, from coordinate 25,201,612 downwards.
TGCATTTTGATCAATTGCTGTTTAGATTTTAAGAAAGCACTTGCCTAGTAGCCATGGATAACAAGAAACTGCATGCAGGTCAGTGAGTGGGGTTGTTGGAGGAGGAATGTACTGGCTTAGTGCAGTGTGGGAATAAAAAAGACAGCGGTGGATTACCACATCTGCATGTTCCTCTCCAAGAGCTCCCACATCTAGTTGGTCCAGCTAAGCTATAGTTTAGCTTGCCATGTTGTGTGAACAAGGCCATCATGCTGGAAACCCCAGATCCTTGGTCCTGCCATATGCATTTATTTGCTGGGGCAGCAATTCTTGGCTGTTACCTTTAAGATTATAAAACGACAATGGATCAGCTTTTCAGCTCTTTAAAATAAATGTAAAGTGTAGTAAGAAAGCAAGAATTCTCACGTGTGTTTCTAAATTCCCACTTGAAGTTCTGGAGGACCAATACAACCCACGTCTAATCAAAGACCTTCTTCAGGAGCTGAGTTCTGCACTGTGCATATTAATACGAGGCGTGGGGAAATCGGTGCTAGTAGGAAACATCAATATTTGGATTTGCCGGTTGGAAACCATCCTTCTGTGGCAGCAGCAGCTCAATAATCTTCAAATACCCAAGGTATACAAAGCTTTTATGGCTCTGTTAAATGTGACGTTTGAGCTGTGAAATCCTTTTATCTGTGGGTGTCACCAGGGTGTCATCTGTCTGCCTCTCTCTGTCCTCCCCCTCCTCTCTGATACGGAATTATAAACAGGCATAAAGCAGGTTTGGTTTTTTTTGAAAAAATCAACATTTGTTGAGTAGAGCGGACACCAAGATAATTAAACTGTGATGGTGAAATAGGCAATGTTTTGTTTTCAGTGCTTGATTTCAAGACATCATCCTGTACCAAGTTGCTTTCCAAAAAGTACTGGGTATCTGCTGATCATAGCTGTCAAGTGTCCCTTATTTGAAGGGACAGTCCCTTATTCCAGGGCCATGTCCCGCTGCTGTCCCTTATTGATGGATGTCCCTTAAATGTCCCTTAAATTATGTCCCTTAAATTTCAAAGGAAGCAGCTCCTCTCCCTCCCTCCCTGCTGGCCAGGGAGGCTCCAACTGTGTTGCTTGGCTGTGTTGCTCACCCAATAAGAAGTTTAAGAACGACTAGGGGGTGGAGCTTGCATGCCTTGTGTGTGGCTAGTTAATGCCAGCTGAGGGGTTTTTTGAATGCTGGATGCCATTTTGTTGCACGTGCTGCTGCAAACTTTGCAGTGCAAAGCCAGGCCGGGGAGCCATCTTAAGTTGAGGCTGTATAGGCCTTGTGGTGCATGTGATTCAGATTCTATTCAGTTGAACCTCTGGTTACAAAGTTGGTTGGACAGTGTTCTCGGAGCTACCAGCATGAGTTTGATCAGACTGCAGGAGGACAGGAAGACTAGAGTGCCTGGAACAGGTGAGGCTGCAGGTCCCTTATTTTGGCTGCTGGTCCCTTATTTTCAAGGCTGCTGGTCCCTTATTTTCAAATCTGTAAGTTGACAGCTATGCTGCTGATATTTAAGCCTCCAAAAATGTACTGTGGCTGCATGAAAATATTTATTTGGTCCTCTAACGGTATATTTTATAGGTTTAGTCAGAACCATTAAAAATGCATTAATAGTTGGCATTTAGGACCAGCCCCAAAGACACTTAACTACCTGAAGCAAAGTGCAAGATGGTGCACCTTCCCCGTTCTGCATACAGACTGGCAGACAGGGACAGGACAGCATCCTCCACAACATCTGGATGCAGCAGATGTTGCAGGACAAGCCACACCACTTTGGATCCAGGCAAATGGGTCCAAAATTGGGGACCACTTTAATAACTGTTGCCTTTTTCTTTTCACAATAAAGCATATACTCAACAAGTTTTATGATGAATTACAGTGCAATCCTAGCCATATCTACTGAGAAGCAAGTCCCATTGAGTTTGATGGGGCTTGTTTCCAGGTATGTGGCATTAGGGGTCTCGGGTGGCGCAGAGCCTCTTGGGCTTGCTGATCAGAAGGTCAGCCAGCAGTTTGAATCCACATGACACAGTGAGCTCCCGTTGCTCTGTCCCAGCTTCTGCCAACCTAGCAGTTTGAAAGCATACCAGTGCAAGTAGATAAATAGGTATTGCTGAGACGGGAAGATAAATGACGTTTCTGTGCACTCTGGCACTCCTCACGGTGTCCCATTGCACCAGAAGTGGTTTAGTCATGCTGGCCGCATGACCCAGAAAGCTGTGGGCAAGCGCCTGCTCCTTTGACCTAAAAGCGAGATTAGCGCTGGACACCATAGTTGCCTTTGACTGGACTTAACCGTCCAGGGGTCATTTACCTTACCTTACCTTTATGTGGCATTAGGACTGCAACCTTCAGATGAATTTAGCTGTTTAGATTTGAGTGTTTGGGGGGAGAAAACAAACACACCTAAGTCTGCTCAAATTGAAATAGTGAGTTTACTTTTGAACTTATAACTAACTGTTGTTAACTTGTTTTTCAGCAAGTTACCAATGGACTTACACTCTGCGATCTCCCTTTACATATGCTGAACAACATCTTGTATAGATTCTCAGACTGCTGGGACATTATCACTTTGGGCCAAGTGTCTCCCACATTGTATATGCTCAGTGAAGACAGGCAGTTATGGAAAAAGCTTTGCCTGTACCATTTTGCTGAAAAACAGGTTAGAGGAACTTTGTTATTGTAGAGTTGAGAGAGGCTGTGTATACCAACAGAAAACACATGGGGGTGTTCTCATGTGTTCATTATAAGCAAATGTATTTGGAAATCAATCCCATTGGTTTCAATGCAACTGCTTCCAATTAAGAGTGCATATGAGTGTAAGTGCATGGCACAGTCTGATGTTTACTGCTCAGTAAATCTTCCTGAATTTGGACCTGCTCTGTAATAAGCATGTAACTAGCTTTGATCACATCAAGTATGTAGAGTATAACCATTTGTAAATAATAACCTATTTTTTTTTTAGCACAGGGACTATACCCTCCAGCCCTTCAGAATGGGCAATGGTCAAAAATGATGGGAAATGGGGGTCAACATCTGCACAGTCTCTTAAAATATTTCACATCTGACTTTCCATTACTTTTCATACCAAAATAGTTTTTTAAAAAATCTGAGTCAGATGCTGGTTAAAACAGCACAATAGCCTTCAAATGTTACCTTTCTGTCCAGTTCTATAGGCACCCTATTCTGTCAGAAAAAGGTCATATTGACTGGAAGCTGATGTTCTTTGCACTTCAGAAATGTTACCCTATAAAGGAACAATATGGAGATACCTTGCATTTCTGTCGCCATTGCAGTATTCTCTTCTGGAAGGTAAGAAATGAAATACCTAGAATATTAGGTTGGAAACTATTCAGTAACTGAGGAAACAGAGGGAGGAGTAGTCTTATATATAGAGTTTCCGTTTCACAAACTAGAATAGTCTGCTGGTCTGAAATATGAATAGCTTTCAAAACAAATTCAGAATGTAAAAGTTCAGCTTTGTACTATGTTTAACAATTAAATATTTGGGGAATTTATTTTTAGAGCACATCGGGGGCTTGCCAAACACAACACTGAAAGCAACTTAAATATTTGCAAATGGAAGCTTCCACTTCCTGAGCCTGTGCGCAATAGCCAAAAGGGGGATTACAGTGGGGGAACCTGACTTATAGATAGGTCTTAAAAAGTTAGTCATTCCTTAGCTCTTGTTACGCTGCCTGCTCCTATGTTTTCCTTTTTAATGATTTGTGGTCTAAAAAAAAAAAAGACAAATGGGCATTTGCAAAAAGTTTCCTTTCCAGTTGCCTGGTTGTGATTCTTTCTTGTCAGATATAGAGATTGGGGGGGGGGGGAGAGATTTTAATTCAGTTTGAAGGGAAATCTATTTAATGTTATGAAACAATACGCAAACAAAAATGTAGCTATTTTCCAAATTCATACTTTTCTGAATTTTGCAATGCAGTTCTCCAGCCAAGTAATTCATACAAAAAGTGCATAGAAATGCATATATTAGTGAAAATAACAGTCAAAAAATACAGTGGAACAGGGAAAATTTCTTTGCAAAAAATATGTATATTAGGAGAAAATAGCACTAAAATGCAGATGGATTGTCAAGAGAAGTTTTTAAAAGAGAAAAATCACAACCTGATATGAAGAATGTAAGACTGGAAAAACGAGAAACAAAAAATGACATTTGCCTATTCTTATTCAGAGGTATCAAATAGCAAAATAGCAATTTTGCAAACTCTTAGTTGTACAAGCTTCAGGACCATGTAGATTTCTCCAGTGTGAGTTCCCCTTTAATCATTACATTAAAGGTAAAGGTAAAGGTACCCCTGCCCGTACGGGCCAGTCGTGTCCGACTCTAGGGTTGTGCGCCCATCTCACTTACATTAGAAACTCACAAAAGCTGTATGTTCAAGGTACTCCAGTATCCCACTTACTAGCACATCTAGCAGCAACTGAAGTTGCTCCAAAGAATGTATTTACATGTGGCATATAACAGCTCTTGCTTCAATCATGTTTGCAGTAAGAGCATGTGCTAGAATCTTATGTCTATCTGCATGGACACTTATTGGACTTTTAACACAAATAATACAATACAAGCTCAGAGGTAGTTGAAGAACCTCAGGTGGAAATGTGGTAATAAAGAAACTCTGAAAAGGGTAAAGATATGAGAGGCGAAGAATTCAATATAATTCATTCGCAGTCGCTGATGTTTAACTCTCATAGTGTTCTAAGGTACTTGCAATGAGATCTCATGTCTGCTTTCTTGGACTCAAGCTCTGTTGCTTTCAGCAGAACATGCTTCCAGGTACTGCTTTGAGGATATCATGTCCGCCTACGGGCATCTTATGAGAAAATCTTTGGTGTTTGAGATAATGAAGGTGGCCAAATTCTTTAAATATCTGCTGGGGTCAGAGTGGCAAAGTAAATCTTCCCTTTTTGTTTCCCGACCAAGGACTTTAATTATCACAGACATACAGTGCAAAAAAATTCTTTCACATGATTGATGCCTTTTATTTTTTTTCATTTTTCATTTCTTATAAGCAGGATAACTTTTCTAACCAGTAAAATTGTCTAGATAGGAATGCCCTGCAGAAAGCTGTTGTATATCATGTACTGAACTCTGCTGCTTGTCATTCTGTCCAATAAAATCTTCCTCTCTTTTGCGTCTCTGCCCCTCTACCTGTTTCTTCCTTCATGACTTCCTCAAAAGGACTACCACCTTGCTTTGTTACTCAAGGTACTTTATGTGCATTTCATCCTGCCTTTCTTCTGTATCCATGTTACATAGCTGAAGCAAATAAGATCCTTGTTACTGTAATGTCACAGCCCTGAACATGGTGTTCTCTAGATTTCTAGAATTCTTTTCTTGGCTATAAAATGCTGCTTTTTAAATCTTACATAAAAAAGATTCAGTGTCTGATGTAATCAGATGAAGTTTCCAATGAACTCCTCTCTTAAACTTTGTCACAGGAATGTAGCTAATTCTCCTGAGAAGTTATATTATGTTTAAAGGCTGTGTTTTTTAGGTTGCTAATGACCAGGATTACTTTCATTTATTTAGGCTGTAGTCCTATATGTTGCACTTATCCAGGAGAAAGAGAGTCCCATTGAACTCATTCTGGCTTACATTTAAGTAGGCATGGAAAAATTTGCATGGCTTCATTTTTATTTACAAGGTTTATAGCCATGCGCATTTACAGTGGTACCTCCGGTTGCGCACGGGATCCGTTCCGGAGCTCTGGTCAGATCCCAAGGTGTGCGTATCCGGAGGTGCTGCTTCTGCGCATGCGTGCGGCGCAGAGCACTTTTGCACATGCACACACAGTAAAACCTGGAAAAACACTTCCGGGTTTGCCGCGCATGTATCCTGAAGGATACATAACCAGAGGTGAACGTAAGTAGAGGTACCACTGTACTATACAACAGAAAGGGAATGTGCAAACAATACATGAAGAAGAAGAAAGAAGAAGAAATGTTCAGCATAAGTAGTAAAAGGACGTATAAGCATTACATTGTAACACCTTATCAAACTTTTACTGGAATCCCTTTAATTTGTTCTGCATCTGTCTTAAAACAGATTGCTGCACAAAAGGGCTAATCTTGATGACCACCATCACCACCACAGGTCTCCTGCACCTCACCCTACACTGTCAAAGCCACTGCGTGTTTCAGATGAAGAACAGGGTGTATTGCACTCCAGCAAGCAAGCTGTAGAGCAAATACATTGCCTATACTTGCACCCTTTTTCTCATCATGATACTTCAGTAAGCAAGGATGCATGATTCTTTATACTGCCTGCCTAAAGAAAAATGTGTACTGTATAATGCACAAGTGCATTTTAGGAAGACCATGCACAAGTACACTTTAGGATGACCACAGTTCAGTGGAAGAGCTCGTGCTTTGCATGTAAATTTCCCAAAGGTTCAGGACCCTGCAGATCTGCTGGTCAATGTAGTCAATACAATACTAGACAGACCTAAAGGGTCTGACTCTGTAAGAGGCAGGTTACTATGTTCTTACAGTCACAAAAGCACTTCCTTCATGAGCAACTATGGGATTGGTCACTGGGTACAACTGGAGCTCCCAAGAGGCTCCAGGCCTTGCCTCATATGTGATTTAAAGATAGAAGCAGGAGACCTTGAACAAGATACACATCTTTCTCTCAAAACAGCACTGCTGTTGTAATATTTTGATATCTATAAATAGTAGCAGCTACTATGTATAAACTGTTGGCTTTGGATACTGCTTCACAACCAGTAATAGTTTGCCTGCCTATGCAAAGAGAGAATAACTGTGCCCTTCATTTTTTTAGGATACAGGACATCCCTGCACAGCCAATGATCCCAGCAGCTGCTTCATGCCAGTTTCTCCTCAGCACTTCATAGACCTCTTCAAATTTTAAGTGCAATCCATTAATTCTTGGTGATTTCTTCATATATATTTTTGTACAGTCATGCAGTATATGTATTATGCTTTTTGTGCAATATTTCCCAGAATGTGCTTTGTAGTTATAAAGGGATGTCATGGGGTCAAAAGGAGAGAATACTGACCAGAGCATCATGTAAGATGTTCAGTTTGCAGCAGGCAAATCGAAGGAATATTTCATTTTGCAAGGGAAGATGTACCGTGGAAGCCGGAGAAGGTGTCTACAAAAGGAATCATTGGAGTTTTAGGCAAATTTTGGAACTGTTAATACATCGATGATTTACAACATTTTTGTTAGGGCTATAGTGAATTTTAGTTGATAACTGTAGGCAGTTTCCTTTTTGGTGACCAAAAACAACCTGCTTATTTGATCTTTGTCTTCATCCCCTTCACATCCTATTTCAATTGTGCACAATTTGCACATCCTATAAATGTTAGGAGATTCTCTGTAGGCTTCTTTGTACATACCATGTCAGCTATTGAGTTCTGCACATCAGTAAAAAACATAGTTTTGTGTACCTGTTGTGCATCCTCTTGTGAAAGAAGCCAATGCCATTTTGTAAATACATTATGCAGAATATTTATTTTTCTTAAAATATATTTTATTAATTATGTCAAACTTAATTGTGTCCCAAATAATGTGAGCTGCTGATTGCTGGCTCCTGCAGTGCGATGAAGTTTTCTGATGGTAGTCCCATCCTTTTATATGGTGGTGGTTTCTCGTAACAAGTACAGCAATGCTACGTGGTACTGCTGTGGAAACTATTGGCTAACTCCAGAGGAACTGAAAATAGCCTGATAATGGCTAGCACTCTCTTGGATGCTACTCCCCCACCCCACCTCGAGATGTAATAGTGTAGTTCAGAAAGGGCAAATTTAAAACAACTTGCAGCGTGTTCTGAAAATCTTGAAACAATCATTCCAATATAATGTAGTATACATGTGAGTACAGGCCTTACATTGCATACCACAGTGTGTTTTGAATCTAGTTTTGTACACAAATAAATCATGTTTTTTGCCTATTAATTCTTGTCTGGAATTCTTTTTCTTGGCACTCAGTGCTTCTTGATATTTGATTTGATTGAGATCAATGTGATTTTCTTCAAGCATGAATGCTTAAAAATGCATCTATCATCATATTGGCTTATTGTGGCTATTGGATCTACAGGAAAGTGGCTGAGTTGGCCATGTGATAACAATCCTCTGCATCTTGATAATTGCATGTCACATTCACTTGTGAGATGTCCCTGTTATCCCCATATGAGGAGTGGAAGGAGAGTGGCTTCCCTAAGAGCTCAAACAAGTCTTTGCCTTTTTAATAAATAGCCAAAGGAGAAGTAGTTTTAGAATGGAGAAGCAACAGGCAGGGGAAGGTTTAATCTATCTCTCCAACCCCAAACCCCTGGCTGCTTCTCTAGTTAGATTCCCCATTTTTCCACAACAATCTTTTCTTAGAATATTTAGATGCTTGCTATATGCATTTGTGTAGTTAGACCCTATGAGTGCCCCCTCTTCTACTAGCATACAGCTAGGGCTGACATACGTCTTGATTTTCCAGGACATGTACTGGAACTCGCCTCTGAAAATGGCATCCTGGATTATTTTTCACAAGTGGGGCAAATGTCCTGGAAAATTGGCAACAGGAGTTAAATCATGCCAAAAATGTCTTTAAAAGCTCCAGAGCTCAAAAATACAGTAACCCTAATGCAACAATTTTTCTTGATGAATGCTGACATCTCTCAAAGGATGAAAGAAGGGGATTGACTGCTCATTAGCCCCCTCTGTCTGGCTCATTCCAGTTTCCCAGCAACTACAGTCATACTCGGCTATAGCAATGTGGAAGCAGGACTGTATGGCTGAGGGAAAAGATGGTGGAAACAAGTACATATTAACCCAAGCCTTTGGGCATCTAGCATTCTGTTGTGTGACCTACCAGTGTCTAAAGATGAGAGGGAACTACTTGTACTGTGAACCTGTTGCTTATCTCCAACATAAATGCTGCTTGCCTGATTTATGAGTTATTTTATTATTCCTGCAAGATACCTGGATTCAGGCTTTGTTTGCCCTCGGAAGGGAAAACATACCAAAGTTGGGGTTCTGCTGAGAATAAAAATAGCAACCTTCAGTTATGCCTGGAAGGTGGTGTTAGGGCTTATCTTCTGAAATGTTGTCATCTGTCCTCCGTGCTAATGGTCTTCCTATCCCCAGAGGCCACAAAGGGTGCTGCTGACTTGGATTGTGTTTGAGTTCAATTAGATTGTATTTTGGAGCAATCAGTTTCGAATGTCCTGGCCACAGTTATATGTATGTCTCCATCTTGTGAACTGCAAACAGAAGCCTGTAGGGAATGCTGGGAAGTGCTTGAAGCAGAGACAATAAAGAAACGAAGCACAGCTTGAGTTTCCCCTGTGACAGAAAAGTGATGACAGCAATTGCCTAAGCAATTTTACCATGTGTGGATTTAACTTTCCCTTATAAGAAGTGTCTTACGTTGCAGCCTGATCAGAAATAAAATATGTTTCCCCACAACCCACATTGCCCTTAGATCAGGGGTCAGCAACCTTTTTCAGCTGTGGGCCAGTCCACCGTCTCTCAGACCATGTGAGGGGCCGGACTATGTGGGGGGGGGGGGGGAATGAACGAATTCCTATGGCCCACAAATAAGCCAGAGATGCATTTTAAATAAAAGCACACATTCTACTCATGTAAAAACACCAGGTAGGCTCCACAAATAACCCAGAGATACCTTTTAAATAAAAGGACACATTCTACTCATGTAAAAACACGCTGATTCCTGGACCGTCTGTGGGCCAGATTGAGGTGATTGGGCTGCATCTGGCCCATGGGCCTTAGGTTGCCTCCCCCTGCCTCAGATCAACAAGGTGCTATACCTTAAAGTATAAAATGCAGGTCTTGTTTTCAGGCTTAAAATATGAATAATCCAAGGTGCAAACTGATTGCAAACTGGAGCAGTCAAGGGCAGTGGAAGGAGGTGGAAGTTAAATCAAAGGTAGTCTATGTGGTGCTGTCCAGATTTTGTTGAACTCCCAACTCTCATCTGTCCTAGCCAGCACTGTCCATGGTGAGGGATGATGGGAGCTGGAGTCCCAACAACATCCAGAAGCCAACAGGCTTGCTACTCCTGAGATAGAGCTAGGATAGGAAGCCTGTGCACATGACCCCCAGCATGGTTTGACAGCATCTCCATAATCAGTATCTATGGGTGGTGGGAATGGCTGTCCAACAAGATCTGGAGAATGCTCAAGTGAAGAAGCAAGCTTTAGCATGCTCTTAATCACAGCAAAGTCTTGTTTGTTTGTTTTGGCAAGGTCCTGTAAAATGGATTTTGATCAACTCCAAGTTGAGATGTGTCTAATAATGGCTCTGAGGACCAATAGTTTCTCATATGTCTAGGAGAAACTACTTTGGTAGCCTAGAGTGTTGGTACTCTTTACAAAATAAAAGGACATTGGGGCAAAGTTTTGGCATGGCTTGAGATGACTGGAGAGAAGGCAAGCCTGGACAACAAAGTGTACACTTGACTGTTTGCAGCCTCTTGATACGCATTTATTTATGGCACATCCCCTCCTTTATGTGGAATGTTGAAGACATGGGAACAAAAGCCTACATCATTGCATCTGTGTTTCTGCTGTTGAGTTGGTGGCCACATTTACAAGTCATAATCAGAAGCCTTGCTTCCTGTTACATCCGGACCTGGGATCATAGGTTTTCCTCTGAAATGAGCCACAAATGCTAGCCACCTTTTTAAACCATGGTTGGTTTACGGAGTATGGCTTATTGGGAAGCAAGAAACCATGATCCCTAGTTTGGTTGTAACTAGAAGCAAAGCTTAACTGCGTCTTCCTGGTTTGTTTCTCTTGATTGTTCCAGGGCAGGAGCATAGTAGGAGTGATCAGGTAGCATGTATCACTCAAAAAGTAATGTGCAAGCTAAGAACCATGGTTTATCATGATGTATGAATGTGGTCATGTTGTGTCTCTGAGTCTATATAAATCTAACCTCTGGTGCATCTGGTGCAGTATTGTTTCTTGAGACTGGCTGTGGTTTCTATATGGCAGACAGTTTTGAACCTTACAGTATACATAATATGCATGCAAACTCTGCTAGGTCTATCACAAAGCTGTGGGCCTTCCAATAGCAGGGATGATACTCATTTTTCTAGCAAATGAAGTCAGCTAGTCTGTACCATCTGTAGAAGCTGTGGTTGAAAGACTGGGGTGGAGAAGGGTAGAAACTGGAGCGATTTTTTTCCACAGTAAAGATATTAATGCACCCTTCTTAGGTTGTTTTTTTCTTCTTTTAAAGGTCTTCAGAGGTGTGCCCTCTGGACCTGGTACAATGAAGGCATGAGTGAACAGAGTTGGATGACTCATGTGCACATGACTTCCAGCAATTGTGCCAAAGTTCCTGCAGCAATAATGTCCATTTCCTACCATGGTTGGTAAGAGAAAGAAGCAAAGAGATGCTCTTCCAGTGGCCTTGGAATAACCAGAGGACTGTGTGGGAGTAATTAACACTTAAAAGTTGGGCTTGAACTGCTCTGGTAGGATGTTGTAGTTGCTCAGATCACAGTCAGTTAATGTTGGAGAATTTCCATCATTTCCAATGGGATTTCCCTACACTGAGAAGGGAAGATGCTGAAACCTCTCTTCCAGCCTGAGTTTTTATTTTCTTTTAAAGCCCCTCTTATTCACATGGGGATTAATTCCAGTCTTGGGACCACCCACAGGAGACAATATTTTTTACATCATTTTTTATTTTTTATTACATTTATTTTTTACTACATTTGTATACTACCTTTATAGTCCAAGGATCTCAAGATGGCATACATAGTGTACAAGGTGGTGTAAACTACTTTAAAATAGCAGTTTGGGTAAGGAGGGGGATTTGAGCACCTTCCTATCAGCGTCTAACACTCTTTAAATAGCAGCCCAAGCCTACGTCATCTCCTTTATAGAGATTCTCTGGCAGACCAGATTCTGATGTATGAGCCAATGGCTCCAGATTAACCTAGCTGTGAAATGTGTTCCACTGATTTCAGTGGGTCCCAATATATCATATCTTTGAAATCAGTGGGAGCCATTCACATCAATTGGACTTAAGTTCAGTTAACAGGGTTGACTCTTTAAGTCATGTGAGTGGAATGACTTCTTATGTGGAATGACTTCTCCCGAACATTCTGCCCCCCCAAATTTGCCCTTGGCGGTGAAGGAAACTCTGGAGCATATTTGCTCTCTCTGTGTGTAGGCACATGTGTGGTGGCATAGGAGAGGAAGTCCCACTGCACAAACAGAAGTCGTTCCACTCACACAATGACTTACTTGGAGCCAACCCACTGTCTCATTTTGGTCCTGGGAACTAGGCTTCAGAGTCTTTTCCTGAATACCCCCGTGCTGCAGGAGTCAAACGACTGGGGTTAGTTAAACAGGATGGCCTTAGTTGGGTGAAATTTCTTGTGGGCATCTGAATGAGGTGACTTCAGTCTGAAACAGAAGGCTGAGCTCAGTTGACTGCCGCCCCCCTCTAGCCTGGCATTTCTTCTCTCTCCTCTGTGAAGCCAATCAAAGTTCTCAAGGACAAACTCATAAAAAAACCCCACCAGCAAATGGAAAGGCTTTTATGTTCACCTAGAAGTGACCCTGGCTCAAGTCCCAATACACAGCTGGGAACAGTAAGAATAAAATAGTAACAGGGCATGTTTGACAATGCCACAACCTCGTCCCACGGATCTGAATAGTTTTTACATTTCTTAGGAGCGGCAGCTGATTTATTTTATATGAAATCTATTTACATTAGGAATGTTAATTACTCTGCTGTTGAGGTGGGGAAATGGAAAAAAAAAAATCTTCCATAGGGCTGTTTCGAGCTGAAGGTAATCAACCCATAGATCTTTATCAAACAATAGCTTGCTTCCTAATGGGAAGCGAAGACTGATTTGTTTTCCTTCTTGTTTACAGCTGCCATATGCTGTACTGCCAAGTCATTATCATGAGTCTGTTGTTTACCTTAAACAGAGTGTACAGCAGGCGAAAGTGAGGAGGCTCGAGGTCCTTGAGCAGCAGGGGGCGGATAAAGAAAATCGGAGATCAGTAGAAGGCCTTTGTTTAACTTTTCTTGTTGTTGTTCACAGAAAATGGGTCACAAGACAATGTTTTCTCTCTGGGTTTGTATGGTCATTTCCCTTCCCTCTGCAAACTGCCCCTGGGTACACGATCATGTAGTGAATTTCCCCAGATCTCACCAAGCTATATTCTGCTGTGGTTTTTTGTGGGGGGAAATCAGACAGCTCTAAAAAGTGCTGGTCCGATTGTTTAAACATGTTTCAAAAGGGAGTTTGCATGCAAAGGAGGGGAAAATAGGGTTGGTTATAAAATACACAGTACAAAATACCATTGTGAAATCTTTCTGGAGATCATTTAAAGAGGGTTTCTTTCTCAAGAAGCATTTTTAGGGCATTCTGGTGTCTTTTGAGATACACCGAATAGCTGAGGGCTGCAGTTTAATCCATAACGGTTGGTCAAAGAGCAGTTCAGTTTAGCAACACCCCAAGCAGAAACAAGTGTAGCACCTTTGTGATTGGCATCTTCCTGCAGTGCCAAGGAAATGTTCCTGCAAAGAAACCCGGTGGCAAAAGGCTGTGTGCATGATATACCTTTAAAGTATGCTAGAGGACATTTCCCACCTCAAATAATTATCTGTGTATTGTAGGTTGTTAAGGGTTGCTTGGAATTGGAATTCTGAGGGGTTAACTACAGTGTCCAGAACTCTTTGAGGGAAAGAATGTACTTTGAATGTGTGTATGCAGCTCTGGTTTGTAGTTTTGTGCACATGGGTACAGTAGCCAGCATTGCTTATTTTAAGGCAAATAATTTCATTATTAGTAAGTGCCTCAGTGGCTGCCACACCAGCTCTCTATCTTTGATTTTCTTGTTTTTTATAGAGTCCAGGCGATGAAGAAATTGTCAAATTGTTGCAGTCCTGTGTTTTTATTTGTCATCCTAGGTTTTCCCCCAGGCCTGTTCATGTTGACTCTTTTGGCAGGCGGGACATTATACTTTTGCAAACAATTGTAGCACCAGCTTGTCTGTTGTGGAAAATCTCTCTTTCTCAAAAAGGAAGCAGTAAAACAGGCAGGAACTGCAACATTAAGCTTTTAATTAAATATTGGAGTGGGCAGGGAGTCAACATTTTAGGTGGATTTCAGTGCTGCCCATGTTTGAGTTCGAGGCAATGGGACTTTTCCTTTCTCTCCTTCATCTGCAATCCCACGTGCACCCCAAATATTTGCTCTGGAACTTTGGGAGATGCTTGCCTTGACATAATGGATCTGTCAGCCTTTAAGGTGCCACAGATCTCTATTTGCATACATAGTCATGAAGCAGCCATCAGTCTCTGGTTTATTTTCGATATTTATGCAAACCCCCATAGTGGTGACTCCAGAGCAGGTTTCAGACAAGCTGCCCAGTAGCTATTGCATTGTACAAAAGAACAAAGTAGCCAGGGATAACATCGCAGCTCCCTGGTGGGGATTTGACTTCTAATGCTAACGGAAGCAAAACTCTTCACAATACGGCTGGCTGAGATAAATGGCCACTTGCTGCTATGTGCAAAGGGGAGGCATAACCACACTGCGCCTTGACCAGTAGTTACATAAAGATTCCCATCAAAGCCAAACAAGAAACAAATACCACCAGCAAGGTTTTCCGCCCTTCTTGAACAGAGACAGATACCACAGAAAGTTATGCAGGCCATCTTTCAGAAATGATAAATGTTTTTAATCATATTTTTTAAAGCTGTGAGCTATGTGACTTTTTAAAGTACCCTGCGCTGTAAGCAGTGTACAGCTATGGACCCCAGTATCTGTTGGATTTCTTGTACTGAACCTCTTCCTGTTCACATCATCAGAGGCTATTCTCTTATTTGTGCAATGTGAATGGGGAGAGAGTATTTTTCAGGGTGGCACCTTCTGCAGTGCTTTCGCTAGGGAGACTTTGTTCGGTGCTTTTCTTGATGTGATTTCAACATCGGACAAATACCTTCCCCCCCAGTCTTTTTAATCTTGTAAGCGGAAGAGGGTAGCGTATTTTATTGTGCCTTTACCTACCATGTCTTACAGCTATTTTCAAATTAGTGTGGTTTATTGTGTTTGTTATGTGTATCATTTTTTTCATGTAAGTGAAAGGCTGAAGGCAAAGAATAAATGTAGAAAATAAGCAGCAAGTGATCTGTAGTTTTCTTCCAAAATGCTCTGTTAAACTAATCCACATTTGCCAGAGGTGATTTAAAAGCCCATTGCTTACTCAAACACTTATGCATTGTTGCAGCTGAGTATTTGACATTGGAGTACCTAAACTATGGTAACCACAGGGGAAGTAATATCCTGGACCTTTGTTCCTTTTTCCAGATGTGGAAACTCTAGGACCATGAAACTGACTTCTATAGCTCTACTGTGAAATCAAACAAATTGACCAATGGCACTTTGAGAAGTATGGCAGTCAGATGGGCGGGCAGGATCTCAGTGACTAATACAGACAGGTTTTCCTGTCTTAAGAGAAATAGATTTAATTGAAATAATTCAACAGCTTGGTTTCAACTATTTTTTTTTTTAATTCATCTGTGAAAATACTATATTTGAAGTGAAACTAATAAAATACCAGAGAAACTGTGAGCATTGTGACTTGTTACAGCCACATAAAGCGTTTTCACCTTCATGGAGTTCAAGCCAAGATTTATGCTTATGTGCAGCGAAAAGGCAATATAAACATTTAAATCATTACATATGTGCAATCTTGGAATACAATCGTAATGGTGTCTTTAAAACCAGTGGACATAAAATCAAATGTTTACAAAGCAAAGAAGGATATATGCCTTTTTTTAAAAAGGGAATGTCCACAAACATCTACATCGTGGATATTTTAAAAGAATTGAAAGAATAAAAATTTGCCCAACACATAAAATACCACAAAAGAGTAATCTCATTTCAAACAAATAATCCTACAAAAGCACAACCATAAATTACATTAAAATTTAACCACTGCCCTTAAAATTAAAGAATGATGCTTTAGGAAAATATGAGCATGATCCAGCCAAACTGAAGGACACTTGCATCTCACTGATTTCAATGAGAGAGAAACACATTAAATAGCATGGAAATCAATGAGGTATGAAAGTGCAGAACTTTTGTTGGATTGTGTCCCATTTTTACAAATATCTCCCCTAGCTTAAAAATCAGATGATACTTTATGTATCTCAGATTCCCGCTTGAGGCCTGATCCTGTGGGCCTGCCACCCACTCCAGAGCACACAGACCAAGAAGGAAACATCTCCCCTCACATCAGTGCTTGGGACAGGATCAAGCTCAGCAGCAGGCTGCTAGTGCTTCCTTCAGAGCTCCTGCTGTTCTTGGCAGCATAGGTTGTGGTGGGAAGGTAGAAAAGCAGGGCTAGGCACGCCTTGTAGTGTGCTGGCCTTGTAGAAGCTAAAGCAAAGGCTTGCCTGTCATGTGACTGAGAGGAGCAACGGGAACTGTTTTCTGAGAAGTGGGTCAGAATCTGTGCATAAGCTCGCACTGCGTCAGCACAAATGAGACTATTTAACAGCTTAAGCCAACACACAGGATCTAGAGTGATGGATGTTTCTTTGTCTTCATTGGTATCTAAATGCAGCACAAATGTGTGAACATTTCTTTCACGTGGAATCAAGCCGTAGCATCACAAACATGTCATCAAGGTAAAGTACAGGCACTTGACAGTATAATGTGCAAGGCATAACCCCTACCTATCACAGTTTAAGGAAGTTTCCACAGGTGGTGAACACTGAGCTTCTAACCACCTTTGCCCCATCGTTCCTGGGTTTTTTCCCCAAGACAGAGCTCAGTGCCAACATCCCACAATTCAGCTCCTGCTGTATGAAGGCCCTCCAAAGGACTGTAAACTATAGAAATCTTTGCATAAAGA
This sequence comes from Podarcis erhardii, assembly GCF_964252035.2. Taxonomy (NCBI): domain Eukaryota; kingdom Metazoa; phylum Chordata; class Lepidosauria; order Squamata; family Lacertidae; genus Podarcis; species Podarcis erhardii. The sequence continues at coordinate 25,184,698 of NC_138507.1, read as the reverse complement.
AAATGGCTATATTCTGCAATTATATCTAAGACATAAAATTCAGAACATGGTCTAGCCAAAGTTAAGCAGTATTAAGTCTTACTTATTTCTATGTGTGAAAGTTAAACATGCATTTCATTTTTCCATTCAACCGAATGAGACTTACAAGCGTCAGCTTTGACTGGTTTGCATCCTCTGCTTTTAACTTGCCTAAACAAATCTGCATTTTTCAATACAGGTTCAGTTGTGTGACAGCTGAAAATCCCAACCCTACAAAGCACAATATTGTATTGCCATAGCAAGCGGGTACAGTTTGGTGTTGGAAAGGATACAAGCTTTTTGTGGCCTCCTGCCAAAATAGCACAAATGCTATTGGCTTCAAATACATTTCCGGGGGGGGGGGGGGGAGCAAGAAGAGTTGGACTAATAGTGCAATTCCAAGCTGCAGGCTACTTAAACAGAACAGGAGGACAGCTCTTGTTCCACAAGCACTCTCTAGCTGTGACAGACAAGTCCACAGAATCCTGCAACCTGCACAAGAGTACTGTAAAATCTTTGGGTTGTATCCACCAGTGACAGAAACTTTCACTGGGTGACAACTTTTTATGTGGAATGGGCTATTAAATTATGAAAACATAAAATGGATAGTCTGCATAGTTATAAAACATTTCATTTTGTTTAAAAATTGCTGATCTCACTGGAAGCAAGTCTTGAATTTTTTAAAGGTGTCCATATTGCTGAATAAGGTACAAGCTGTGGTACATAGGCTCAGCATCAGTATCAAGTAAAGATTCATAATTTGGGACAAATAGTTAAGTCTAGCATCTTGGATTGATATTCGTTTTACAGAGTATTAAACAAGTGTCCACAAGGAACAAGGAAGTAATTAAAAGGTGTGAGCATTTATGGTGCAGTATTATAGAACAAGGCACTTTTAACATGTTTTTTTCATATTCAGATCAGTAATAGTGGCAGCTAGACAAACAGATGGCTCTCTGGTGACTCCTGTCTACTATTTTTCCTCTTTTACTGACAATTTGCTACTTTCATCCAAGTACAGTCAGGGTTAAGACTTCCTTTTGCAAGAACTGAAGAATTGGGCAAAATCATTCTGAGCCAGTTAGATCTCCAGCCATTGAAAAAAGTTGTACGCAGAGCCAAGTCATATGAAATGAAAGTTGTGGTGCTCGGTTATTCTGACCATTAACAATTTGTCTTCAATGCAGCAAAGATTATCTTGTATCATATAGCTAAATGTTAGAATTTGGCTATCACAGATGCAAAAATGGCACACATGTAACATATATGTGTATATCTTATGTTATGATTGAAAGGAGATGTTAAATTGATGTATTGGACTTCCTCTGTCACAGTGGTGCAAGTACACTGAATTACAGTGTGTTTATGTCACTCCAATCTCATAAATTGGACAATTTTAAATAAAATGGATAGGTAAAAGTACTCGGGGGGGGGGAGGTGAGATACCCTAAACTTTACCTACGGTACATTTCCAACTTCCCATGTGCACTATAATGCATAGCTCTTTGTTATTAATAATAAAGTAGCAGCAACCAGTAAGACTAAACCTCACAACAGCAAATACACATACTTAAATAACCCTTGTACATAGCAGAGACAGAGCATTAACTACTGTCATTCTGTAAATGCCAAGAGAACATCAAACACGTCCTGCAAAAGAGCAACATGGAGTCATAGTTTGAGGGAATGGGGACAGAAGGAAAAAAGCAATAATAACCCTTCAAACAGATAGTTTTCTGACAATTGGGCCTGATTCCTACATTTCCTAAATGATATAGTAGATGCTGACAACACTCATAGTCATAAGGGTAGGCTCCCTACTGCATTGGTAATGCACACAGAGACCCATTTCAGACTGTACTAGTATAGAAAGTACCTGTGTGACCTAGGTTATTGAGGCGATGGGCCCTTTTGTATGTTGTTACTGCAATGTGAAGCCCAAGCATATAAAAGCTACTTTTGTTGCCTGCTACAGCACTTAGGAAATTCATAAATCAGATCTTAGCGGTCACCTCATTCATCTGTGGTTATGTGGTTTGGGATGATTGCAAACCTGTTTTAGCCGTATTATTGATTAATCAACATAATACATGGAAGCCTGAAATTCATCAGCGAATATTTTGTAACGGAAGAAGAAACACGTACGTGTGGGTTTCTTACAAGTCATGTGCAATTCAGGACTTTAGGGGAAATGCAGGATCTTTGACGTTCCAGCCTGAGAATCATGTGTTCATGTTCAGGACAATGAAAGCAATGTATCAAGCTGAAACAATGCAGTGTCAAACGGCAAACAGCACTTTTACACAACAGGGTCAGCATTCAAAATATAGATCTTTGATGTCTGAAAACTAGGAAAGAGAGAACTTCAAACTAGAGAAGTTCTTATGTAAGGCAGTCAAATATTCAACCAGTGTATACATTCATTAAATTGTGGGGGTTTTGTTTTGTTTTTTAAAAAAGCGAGCCAAGGTGCTATAGAATATGTGTGAAATATAGGCACAAAGTAGGTGCTCGACTTCATTCAATATGGAAAATGGAAGAACTAAGAAACTTAGGATAAGGTGAGCAGATGGTTGGACAATTTGAATACTCTTCTGTAAAGGTGCAATATTAAGCAGTTTTGATTTTGGTTTGAAGATATACATAACCATGTCGCTTATTATCACTTATAGAACATTTCACATTTTGTATGTCATTCTAGTTCTTCCCAGTTATCAGTAAGGTTGCCTTTGCTTTGTCGCCTTATGCTAACCAACCTTCCAGCTGATCTGATGCTCCATCTTGAGCTATTTCCTGAGCTTGCCAGGTTGGTGTATTTTGTGGAGCCTTTGGTTTCGTCTTCCCAACCTGACCAAGATGGATAGTCACTCAGAGTACTTCCAGCGTCGCTGAGGTTATCACTGGCAGGGATCTGTGGTGGCTCCCATCCTTCAATTTCGTCTGGCTTCCTGGACTGGATGTTCTGTTTTATCACCAAACTGTCCCAAAATCCACCTTTCTTTTCGGATTTCACATCCTCTTTTAATTTTAAGCTTGTTCTAGGGAACAATAAAAAATTGTTCTTATTGGAACACATTTTGGGGGAAGAAAGTTTGACATATTTACTTTTAAGACAGAGGAAGACCAGAACAATTTTGTCGTTATCCTTGTATAACTGATCAAGTCTCACTAGAAATGTATTTTTATTTAAACGTTTTACATTTCTACTCTAGAAAAATGGCTAAACAGAGAATAAAATAATACAGAATTTATCAGAACGGAATACATTATTATGTATTAAACTTGTATCCTACCCTTTTTCCCTAATAAGAGAAGCTGTAGATTCCTATGTGCAACCAGCATAAGTCTCACAAGGAATAGTGTTGATGATCTGTGTGTGAAAGGTAAGGTAGGCAATGCTCATGTGTCTGTCATTTTGGGTTTATCTGCTCCTCTATTTGATACTATAATGAGCATATTGTTTCAATTGAAACTTACAGAATTTGCATCAGATGGTTGAAAGACAAAGACTGACTTGTGCTGATGGCCCTCAAAGAAGATTATGTACTTTGCTTCCACCCAACTGTCTTTAAAAAATCCCACTGCACTTCAGTAGATTGTCTACAATAACTGCTTTTTCTTCCCCATGTGGATCCTTAACTTAAACAGAATCTTGCAAGCTGAAAAATAATATAAATGTGACGTAAGAACTGTCTTGCCTTCTAAACTTTAAATTGTTTTTTTATCTGATTATCTTGATTCTAGCCTTAACACCTGTAGCAGCCTTGGTACTTGCATTATTTACTCCATGTTTATTTTATATCACTTCCCACTCCCCTATATACATACCCTTTAGATTTTGGAGATTTACATCCTGTTAGTAACTGTTCTTCATCATCCTTATTAAATATGGATGTTACTTCCTTCCAACCTCGAAAACCTGCTCCTTGAACCTAAAAATGATAGTTTTACAAATTAATTTAATGTATGCAAAATATAAGGTAGGTAAAGGTAAAATTTAATGTATGCAAAATATAAGGTAGGTAAAGGACCCCAGGACAGTTAAGTCCAGTCAAAGACAACTATGGGGTGCGGTGCTCATCTCACCTCAGGCTGAGGGAGCCGGCGTTTGTCTGCAGACAGCTTTCTGGGTTATGTGGCCAACATGACTAAACCGCTTCTGTCACAATGGAACACCGTGACGGAAGCCAGAGCGCATGGAAATGCCATTTACAAAATACAACACCGCTGTAGAAAATGGCACATTAAACCATAGTTAAAAATAAATTATGGTTTAATGCATACGTACAGTATACTAGTACGTGCTGCTGAAAAGTTTTTGCTTCGTTCCTCCCACAATCTTGGCAGAACAGTAATGTCAGCATGTTAGATCTCTAAAGTAACTTTGCATTAAAACTGAAAAACTGCCAAACATGAACCATCATTAGGATTCCTGCTCTCAAAGGGGATTTTCGTCTATTTTCTCTGCTCCACCAATTGTGACCCAGGGAGAATGCAAGAGAGCTTTGACTACTAGCTCAAATGATGGGACTTTGAAATGTTAAATATGCGTGTTTAAGTCTCCAACACTAATCAGGAGTTAGCTATGAATAATTTTGATTCATTTCTTTGCCTTAAAGAATTATGTCTTCATTTTGATCCATAAAGTGGATATTTAAATGCATGGTTCCAAAATCCACATTAGGTTAATACATGTATCAGACCAACCAAAATGTCACAGAATAATGTAGAAGTTTGTGAGTTCTTGATAACTCTTTATCGGGATAGCTGGCAAAATAAAGCAGGGAAGGGGAGGGAGAAAACCTCTGGTGTTGAAAGCATGGAGGCTGCATTTAGTTGCAATCTTAAAATGGAAGGTGGGAGGTAGGAGACATTTAAATTAGGCTCTCCTAGTTGGTATGTAGGTTTCAGGTTGCTCCTATGACTGCTGGAATGAAGAAATTACATCAGCTGCTCCTCCATTTTTTAAAGTAAAAAAAATAAAAACCCACCTGTTAACCAAATGTTTAAAAGTTTCTTACTGGGTTAAAGCCTATTGCCACTCATTTGCTAATCTGTTCACCGATATTATCAGGTTGAAAGTGTTGTTATAAAAGAAGGCTATAGAATGCTGCCTACTGTAATGAAACCAAGGAATTCTCAATTGTCTTTAGAGCTGATCACCTTTGCTGATAAGAGTACTCGCTTGAGGTAGTGGAAATTACCAGATTATTTTACAATAAGAAAGCTTTTACAGTGGGATAGGTTCCTTTTTTGTTTGGTCTAGAAGACAGTATGACAGAGGAGCCTGAGAGAATAGCCATTCCAGATTCCCAGCTTTCTTTTTTTTTATTTTTAAAGGAAGTCTCTAGCCCTTGTAGAACCCAAGGTGCAAAGCAAAATGGGCCTAACCTGTTGTTGAGTTTTGAGAGAAATCAGCTGGCTCCCACATTTCAGTCTTTATAGCCAATGAATAGTCACAGCAATCACTGATATTTGGAGAAATATTGCGACACATTTCAAAAATGCTACTACCCTGTATGGAGCACTGATTATGGCTGGAGTATGAAAGCATCTTTTCACCGTACATGGCTTACCTTGCAATACAGCCTCCTAGAGTATTTCATATAAAACAAGGCCAGCTAGGGCTCTTGATGCGTGCCTTAAATTAACTACAGAATCCATTCTAGCTATTCTGCAATCCATTTCATGCAGTGGCATGAATTTTCTGGAGGGGAACCACTTTGTTCTGTTCACCCCTATTTGGCTGATGACATAAAACATCAAATTTGTTGCCTTTACGGCTAAGATTACTGAATGCACACTGAAATTCACCTCAAGTTTGGTTGCCTTCTACACTGAGGCAAATGGGGTATACCAAGAGGTTCCTCTGCTGTGAACTATTAACAGGAAGCAACCAATTGGGTGTGCAACCAAACCGTTTGTGTGGTATGCTGCTGTGCAGGATTTAAGTAGCTCCATTCTACCAGCATGCTTTGTCCATTAAGTACACTCAGTCTTTATTGGTCTGCTTAGCTGGGGGGGGGGGCGTGTTCTAAAGATATTTTGTACTTCCGCAAACCTCAAGATTCCCCCATGCTTGCTGATACCTTACTCGAGCATATAGGTTGTGCTGTTTTAAACATGTTGCCATGTGGAGTGCTCCTTCTACTGTTCCAAGTCAGCCGTCCATACTCCCATTCCACTCTCCTGACACCTGTCCTTGCCAAAGGGTCAACATCCATGGCCACTTTTAGGAACTGCTGAGCACTGCCCCATGAAATGAGCCATGTAACTGCAGCCTCTCAAGTAGGAACTTTCCAGTTCTGGTCTGGCTCTACCTGCTCAGGTTGGCCATTGTCTCCTGCAGGCTAGGAAGGTTTATAAAGAACTACCCCCCCCCAAGCTGGGCTTTGCTTAGAGCAACAAGGCTTTCATGAACTCTATCTGGTCTTGCATTTCTGTTCTTGCTCCTTCATTCTGGCTCTAAGCTTGTTCTCCAGCCCTTCCTCCTAGTTGCCTTGAGATCCTGATTGTCCTTTGGTCCTGGCTCCTAGTTCTCAGCTTCTGAGTCTCTTCAGACTGCTGCTCATGGCCCATTCAAAAACTGTTCACCAACCTTTGGAGGGCTATTGAACACATTTGAAATTTCCTGAGAGTGGTGTCAAATGCCAGTTGCATAATTGCTGCCATGGGATTGTGGCATAACACATAATAGCTGCACATCTAAAAGAGCAGAGAAAGAGACAGGGCCACAAAAATGGTACTTGCATGCCCTACCACCATCAATGGGAGAAAGGAACAACTGCACTTGCTCACAGAGAGAAGCTATTTGCACCTACCCTCTGTCCAGAATGGGGAAGGAAAGGTGCACATCCAATCCTGGAATTCAATGAAATGTGGATATGTTTAAGGAATAGGGATACAGTGTAGGAGATACCAAGCCAGTGTAAACGGGAACTGAGTAGGAAGAGCAAATAATATCCCATGAATTGTAGATTTCTAAGGGAATACTTAAAGAATATGTGGGTGCTATTTAAGGAATTAACACGCACTCTCACGGGTACTATTCTGGTGTCCCCTAGAGTACACTATGGGAGCCTTTTAAAATCCAAAAGGAAAACTTAATTTAAATTGACTTATTTCCCCTGAAGGTTCAAATAATTCAATGCTACACTATATAATTTCAGCCTTATGAAGCAATATCATCATTACTATTACTAGTAGTAGCAGAAGTAGTAGATGAGCAAGTATAATACATTATATTGTTTTCATGACTGATCTTTGACAAGTGTGCTTGAACTGATTGTGTAGTGAAAGTCTAACTGAAGATTCTTGAGAGGCCATTTTGTCTTCTTATTTTTCAACTTCACACAGCTTCTTGGAGCAGGTTTCTACACTTTCAGTAGCCAACTTCCCAGCTCCCCAAAATAATCTTCTGCCATCAAGTAATTGTAATTTAATGAGCACAGCTTGTGAAACAAGAAATATGAACAGCTATGTGTCACTGTTAAAGGAAAACAGACGAGGATGACAATTTTGATTCTACTTGTATCAGCAGTGAAATCAAGAGGCCCTGAATCATAAGGTACATCAGCTAAAAAAAAAAAAAAAATCCAAATGCGCTGCTCAAGTTATAACATGTGCATGACAAACCTTCCCTGGAAGCATTTTGTTCGAGATAGGAGAGGGAAACAGAGGTGACTGTCATTTGGAAGGAAAAGATCCCACACAAACAATGCAGTGAATCAAATAGTAAGATTGGGGAATATTGTGAAATGAAGAATATCAAATACAGGTCATTAATATTAGGAATGTTACAGAAGAACATTTCAGAATAGAACTGTTGTATCTCCAAAGAAATAGGGTTGCAGTGCGATCAGGGCCATCTTAAGCATATCCGGCGCCGTGGTGCAAAGATCCCTCCAGTGGCGGCGCCCCCCCCCATTTTCCAGAGTTGTTAACCTTTTTTAAGGGGAGGACCCCAAAGTTGTTGACTTTTAAAGGAAAGGTTCCCCAGAGCTGTTTACCTTTTTTTTTAGGGAGCTGACACCACACTTACACATTATCTCTAACAACAAGCCCTTAGAACAAAATAAAATGAAAAGGCAAAAGAAAATCTAATGAAGTCCTCAATTCCAAAGCAAGACTCATTCAAGACTCATAAGTTCTTCTAATTCATCCTCATGATTCAGATCACCACATATCAAAAAGTTAAAGCAATCACCAGTTTGTTCTTTAAATAAATTGATAAAGACACAGAGAATGAAGTTATCAGCAAATTTGTGTTTAAGTACAAAGCTGACGTTTTCAAATATTGTGGGGGGTGGGTGTAAAGCAGTGACATCCTGAACCTAAAAAGGACCCAAAACTTGGGTCACAAAGGCTGCAGCCCTAACTGCACTTACCTGCTGAATCTAATAGGACCTTAAAACCCACACCCACCTTTCAAGGAATTTTTGTTGGTGTTTGTTTGTTTTTAACCACTAACTGCATGGAGAACATGCTCTCAAGTCCATCCTTATCTCCGAACTGAGTCCTAATGGTAGTGCGCCCCCCCCCAGCTTTCCCCTCCCACCACCCCAAATCTGAATGTATCCTTACTCCACCTTTTTCCTCGACGGAAGGGGGGGTGACGTTCTCGGCATGCCCCCTCCCTGCCCCCTGCGATGGGCACAGCTCAAGGCTCACTTGCCACGCGGGCGTCCTCAGCAGTCCCGCTACTGCCGCGGGGGGGGGGGGGCAGGAGGGAGAAGGGCACCGCGTAGCTTTGTGCCGCTGCCACCGCTGCCTCCTCTCCCAGGCAGGAAGTGAGAGAGTGCTGCTGGCCGTAGGAAGAGCTGCCGTCACCGCCCAGCATGCCCTCGCAGCTGTTCCCAGTCAGTCCTGGACTCCCGCTGCTGGGCACCCCTGATGGGCAGGCACCATGGCGCAGGGTGCCGCTAACCCTAATGGGTAAGATGGCCCTGAATGCAATTTTTGTTGTATTGATACAAGATCATTAGCTCAGAATAATTTATAAATGTTCTTAACACCAAATGCATATGGAAACCTAGGAAGAACAGTCTGAATTCATGATGTGAAACAACAATGAAAAATAAACAGATTTTCAACCTGCAAGCATCTAAAGGTGCTTCCTAGACTTAAGAAACTTCTTATTTAGTAATTAATTAAAAACTGGGGAAAGGAACTGAAGATCATAATGGAACAAGAAACTGTACTCCCTCCATAACAGCCTATGAGTTTCACACAGAGATACAGTGGTACCTCAGGTTACAAATGCGTCGGGCATACAAACACTTCAAGTTACAAACTCCGCTAGCCCGGAAGTAGTACCCCGAGTTGCAAACTTTGCCCCAGGATGATTATGGAAATTGCGCAGCGGTGGCACAGCGGCAGTGGCAGGCTCCATTAGCGAACGTGCACCTCAAGTTAAGAACAGTTTGGAGTTAAGAACGGACCTCCTGAACGAATTAAGTTTGTAACCCAAGGTACCACTGTAATAGAATCCTAGTCTATTTTTCGTAAGGTTGCCATATGTGTTTCCAAAAGTAGAAAGCTTTTTAAAGATATGTTTTCTGAAAAAATTACTGTAAATATAAAACAGTTCTGTTAAGAATCATTTATCTCCATTTACATCACGTGCTCAGAATTCTATCTTTAAATTATTTATGATGCTTTAGCAACTCAAAGCTTTTTTGAAAACAGATACGCGATTTAGCTGATTAGATACAATGGAATGGAAATTTGACTAAAAATTGCTCCTGAAAAGAGATCCACATACCAAAACAGGTTTCTTTTGAATGAAACTGCATGTACAGAGCGAACATAAATCTGCATTACAATGGGCAGCTAGAGGCAGGGGCACCATCTCACCCTTAGGATTGTGGGTGCCCGCCACTGTAACACAGACGCTCAATGTCACACACACTTGCCCTTAAGTAGTGCATGTGATATCACACGCACGACATGCAACATCGCGTTTTTGGAGGGGGGGCTATGTGTAGGCATGTGCATGTGATGTCACACGCCTGTGTTTCAGTTGCCAGTGGCATCTCTTCTTCCTTCTCTCCACAACCAGCGGAACAACCTTTTCTCTGGAGAGGGCTCAGAATCAGAGGCAGAGAGACTCTGCTCCCACATCTGAGCCTTCCCCCAGAGAAGGGTAACTCACTGGCTGGCTGTCGAGAGCAGCGCTGAAGGAGTGCAACAGAGGCTGGCTGGCTGCCTCTCTCTGGCTTTGCTGATTGACCTTGGGGGTGCCCAGCCCCACAACTATATTATTGTGGGTGCCCAAGCACCCACAGCCCACTGGAGTTGGCTCCTATGGCTAGAGGCAAGTCATCCAATGAGATCTCCGTTGCATCATACACTGCATGTATCTCTTGATAATGGCCAGTGTGCATAACTTGCCAATTATCCTCCAGGCCCAATTCAAAGCACTAATGATGACATCCTAAAAATCTTAAGCCCCAAATCCTCAACATATATGAAGATGTACCACTCTGAGGTGCGTCATGCTTCAAAAGTATTTTCCTTCCTGCATCAGATGAAGATGCATCTCTTTGCCCAGCCTTTATGAAAGGTGAAATATGGTTATCCCTGTAAATATGTTGTTTCTAGTTCCCACTGCCAACTCTTTCTCTCTCTCTCTGAAATTGTATAGCAATTTGTTTATTTTGATTTCAGCTGACATACTATTTGGCTATAAATGTGTGTGTGTGTGTGTGTGTGTGTGTGTGTGTGTGTGTGTGTGTGTATGGGACCTTTGGGTAAAATATGGTTTATAAATACTGTTAATTAATAGGTCTGACTTTGTAAATATAGTAAAATCACAGACAATGCAAAAGTAACAATTCTCAAGGATTTATTATCATATCCTGCCAGTGATTTCAGCTACAGTGGTGCCTCGCAAGACGAAATTAATTCGTTCTATGAGTCTCTTCGTCTTGCGGTTTTTTCGTCTTGCGAAGCACGGCCATTAGCGGCTTAGCGGCTTAGCGCTATTAGCGGCTATTAGCGGCTTAGAAAAGGGGGGGGGGAGGGAAAAAACTCGCAAGAACTCGCAATACGTTTTCGTCTTGCGAAGCAAGCCCATAGGGAAATTCATCTTGCGAAGCACCTCGAAAACGGAAAACTCTTTCGTCTAGCGCGTTTTTCGTCTTGCGAGGCATTCGTCTTGCGGGGCACCACTGTACGTAATTTCTTATCGTTGTAGGCCTATGTAAAATCTTGACTACAGTTTTAAATGAGCTAGAAAGTCTCATGGAACTAGATTTTACAAAGCCCCACCTTAAAGGGGTGGTATTAGGCTTTTGCTCAGTCCTTGGGCTGAGCATAGCCTCTGGGGAGGGATGACAAAAATACTTAGTCCAGTTCACAATTACTAGTTTCCAGGGTTACAGCTTCCAGGAGAGGGTAGAAACAAACAAAGTAGGCAATAGGCTGAACCTGTTAGATGATTGCCTTCCCAGAATATTGCTTCACATTGACATTCTTTCAAAGGTTGTCTAGCAGAGGGCTCATATCTCTTGTAGAGTTACTTTGAGCTTGGTGGCCACTGTTGAACTAGGCGTTGAAGCAGCTTAAGGAAGAGCCACCTGCTCCTGTCCTACCCTCCTCAGTTTGCAAAAGGAGAGAAGTTTTAACTGTGTTGATTTGGAAATCCTGCTCCCCCCTCCCACCCTTCTGCCTTTGACACAGCTAATGCACAATATTTGTTTGTGGCAGCTATACAATATGACAGTACGAGAGGCTAGAACAATTACTTCAAGGTGAGCCTAGTACAGAGCTGCTCCAAGCCTCGCCTTTCTTCAAGAATGGATGTCACCTTGCGAAACACAGGGGCAACAATGCAGCCAGTGACGCTGCAATTATTATCTTATAAAGATGGACGGTATAGCTTAATGCACCAGCTAGCACTTTCAGATTCTGTATGTTAAGAATGAACATCTTTATAACTAATATTTGGAAGTATTTACAGATGAATTTTGTATATCATGGGCCAAAATAAGCTTCAAAGTTGTTTAAAAACTGATTACACAAGCATTAAAATATAACTATTCATAATTAAAATGCACAATAAAAATCCAATTAAAAGAACATAGTCATTAAAACAGAAGACTCAAGTTGGGAGATCAAGGGAAGGTCTGTCTAAACAGGTGAATCTTTAACAGTTGGCGGAATGTAAATACATTTGGGGCCTCCTATATTTCAGTGGGGACTGCATTCCATAACACTGGCACCACCAGCGAATAGGTTGCCTCCACATCACCACAAGTCAGTTATCATCAGGCCATAGCAAGACAAAATGGGTTCTGTTTGATTATCCTAATGTTCCTATAGCGCAATGGAGGGGAACTAGTTTTTCAGGTAACCTAGTCCAGAGTTGCTTAAGGATTTATATGTAAGCAGCGAGACCTTAAAATTAGCTTGTGAAGATCCCTTCCTATGAGTATGATCTGTGCGCCAAAAGGGATACCACCCACCACTCAGGTTGTGGCATTCCAAACTAACTTTAAGGGAAGCCCTGCATACAGCATGTTATAGTAGTCTAAACATGAGGTTAATAGTGCAGGTATCATAGTGGCTTAGCTATCCCTGTCTATGAAAGGGTGCAGTTGATGTACCAGCTAAAGCTGCTGATAGGCACTCTCTGCCATGGAGCGATAATATGGTAGTTATTCCAGATTAATGAATGTGAGTATAATGTTATGAAATTGTTGTTTATTATTACAAAAACTTCTATGGCATGATTCAACCAAAGTGTTTTAAGTTGCTCTGGTGCTAATGAGAAAATTAAAGCATGCTTATGTCACTGCTATCGAAATCAATGGGCCTCACAATCCTTAACAGTTTTGAGCCCCTGTTGTGCACAGTTCTTGTTCATACGAAACCTAGATCAATTCTCTATTTCTAAAAAATATTATCCTCTAAGCCCGAGCAATGTCCATTGGAGCTTCACTGAAGCCACATGAATAAAAAGACCACAAAAGCTAGTGTTATCCAGGGGTGCAAAAAGAGTAATTTCTCCCTCACTACAGCCATGTTGGAGTGCCTAATGTTTAATGTTTGGTTAGCTTAGCAGAACTCCAATGGAAACAATGGACGGATCCTGAACTGCCTCTGCAATAGCCATTTGGCATGTTCTTTTATGTAACTCGAGCATAAGTTTTCAGTATTGTTCCTGGGACTTGAAAAACAAATAGTAAATAAATAATTATGGAAATACTAGTAAGAATCTTGTTCTATGGAGAAAAGAAAAACCACAACTGACAAGAGACTCCGTTATTATTGAACTAGGCCTGTTTTATCAAGGCTTAGTTTGGCTATAACAATGCAGAGCTGGAACTAGAGGCATTTCTTTCCCTTGATACCAAACTAAGGTAACAAAGACTTAGTAACAGTAAAGTTAAAGACTGTCAACTCTACAAATGCAATATGGACAGACTCTGAAGTGTTATAATTGTGATGTGCTTCTGCTGTTTTAGATGTTACTTGTATGACTCTGGAACACACAGATTTATCACTTAATAGAATGGGTGCCTTTTTTTGCCTAGGATTGTAGCTCTCCAAGATATATTCTAGTAGTGATATACTCAAACATAAAATGCTTTGGCATCAAATCCTTCTTTTCAACACAGCCATGCACCTGGACCAGCCTAGCAATGGCTGAATGGAAAAAGCAACTTCTACTTTTCAACTGATTCCCATCCTCTTGGGTAGTGAAGTTGTCCTTCCTCCTTTCATCACCGGATAAATACTTTTTTCTGTGCCACAAAAGGAAACAGAGATTTCAACTATTTCACCTCAGATTAACAATGCAATCACACATAGAGAGAAGTAAGTCTCACTGAGTTCAATGGAGCTCACTCCCAGGTAAGTGAGTATAGAATTGTAGCCCAAGGATCCTTGAAAACATACATTATTTTGGTAGAATTCCAGTAAGAAAAAGAGAAAGAGACAGACAGACAGACAGAGACCCATACTTAGTCTCCAACTGAAGTTCTATTCCTAAATAAATCAATTCTTACCAGCATACTTAGGATTCAGCATTCACCGACGCCTAAGTACTGCAATGCTGCTCATTTCTCTCCTGAATACAAAACTCTTCTATTGTAGGTACTTTTACCTGTTACTAACAAACTCCTCCCCTCAATTACAACACTCTTTACCTTTAGTCTAGCATATCTTGTATAGCAATCCCTGCTGTGACCCCCCCCCCAAAAAAAATCCCTCTTCTATTGAGCAGGTATGTGGATTATCTTGTTTCCTGGGAGCAGACTAAAATCTAGTCTGAGGAAATGTTTACATGTCCTGGGCCACAACAAGGTGTCATATTTTTTCAGTGTCATAAGTTACAAGCTGCAAAACAAGAAGAAAGCTAGTATAATTTGATGTTGAAATGCCAGCAAAAACATTCTGTAGAAAACAACGGGGGAAAAGAAGTAATACATAACAAGGGGATGGGCAGATTTGCATACATGTTGCTGGTGAGAAAGTATTGCCTTCCTGGCTGAGGAAAGGGCTGTTACTAGGATAAGCCCTTCAAGCTTTCCTGACCTGGGACCCACCTCTAACCTAAACATATATTTATAGACCCAAATTTGTGGCCCCAAATGCATTTGTGGACTTTTAATATGTAATGCTTTATTATGTTTTCATATAGATTGGAAGCCACCCAAAGTGGCTGGGGCAACCCAGTCAGATAGGAAGGGTAATTATTATTGTTATTGTTATTGTTATTGTTATTGTTATTGTTATTGTTATTGTTGTTGTTGTTATTTACCGTCTATTTGTATGGTGGCAGTACTGTACTGCTGTTGTGACCCACCTTAGATTAGGCTGTGAGTGAATCCCAACCCACCAACTGAAAACCATTGCTAGCCTACCTTAATTCATCTGCACCAGACAGCCAATGGGTAACATGTGGCCATATATATCCTGTTCACTCATTCTCGCAGTCTGAATCTCAGACCTCAACTTGAACTCCACCTTACAGTGAGGTGTCCTTCAGGAGGAAACTCTAGATCACTGACTGCGTCCTGAGGTCTAGCACCTATGTGTCAGACATCGAGATCAGACTGATTGGCCTAAGCTCTTCATTAATATTAAACCATTTGACAGGGTTTGAACATATTGTCACGCTTGATTTACAGTGATTAGCTCATGAAGTCTGCCTTGAGATTCTGAGAAAGTTTCTTCTTAAGAAATGTTCTAGTCAGATCCCAGTCACACAAGTGCCACTTCTTACAATGAATAGGCTTCTTCTACCTACAAAAGGCAAACAACATGTGCTAGAGAAACAAACCATGTTTCACTGAGTAAGAATGAAACTCTGATATAGCAGCTGTGCCCCATATCCTCTTACACAGAACGTGAACTTACATATTCATTTTAAAGGTCCTTGGCCACTATTTGTGACACTGCAGTTTCCACACTATCATGCTTCTCACAAAATCATGTCCATAGGTCTGGCACCTAAGAATACTGCTTCAAGGAGAAGACTTGACAATTCGCTAGGTTTAAGGTCTCTGGAAATGACAGTATGTGTCATCAAGACATTCCTGTGAATAATGAATTGGTAAAAATCTGAGTCTTGTTTTAATCTAAGGGGAAATTGGCAGCATTTCAGAATAATAACAGAATACAAACACCTAGAGGCCTCATTCAAACTTCAGAACAAAAGGAAAAGCACTACTTTGAGAACACCTAAGAATAACACATTTCAAAGGAATGCGTATGGAAGACAGGAAGTAAGGAAGAATGGGAGACATTCCATATCCTTTTGTGGCTTTTATTGTGAATTGCTAAACGACTTAAAAAAAAAAAAGAGTAAGCTTAAAAGTAAAGGTTTCAGAAGTGGGAGGCATTGTGGAAAGATACACTCTCAGTCTGACTTTGTTGGGCATGCAAATGATCTGCAGCCTAAAGTGGGCATTCAAGTGTTCAGGTGATGTGCCACTAGAACAGAGCACTTTGAAGAATCAGAAATGGAAGGCAGCAGCCATGCTCATATAATACCACATTATGTAAAAGTTACATTATTATAAGAACCTTGTTGTGTAATTCCAGTCTCGAGTGTTAATTATTTCAGTACTTTCAGGCAGTAAATGTTATAATTAAGACTGTAAAAAAGACACCAGCTGGTGATTCATGAATCTCATGAGTGGAGAGGAAAGAAAGCATTGCAATTCTATCATTTCTAATTTTGAAAAGAAGAAAAATTATACTTAAAATAATAATAATAAATATTATTAAAGATTAATCATCTGAAAGTCAGAAAACGTCAAATTTTTACTTGCACACACTTACGGTAATTTGACCTTTCACTGTGTATTATTTAATTATACTGACACATGGACTCGAAATATTTGTACCTGCAATCTTGCAGGTCGGCTTGTCGTGCCAACAAAATATTTCTCTATTACTGCCATAATAGAATGTTTTGTAAAATCATAGCTACTGTTGTGTTTCTTCCTAAATGCGAATCTGCTAGAAGTTGAAACACGAAGTTTAAGATCAGCCTGTTAACTACATATCCATATGTAATTTTATTCACAGCAATCTTAGCTCTTTCAGTACAAAGGTTAAACATCAAAGCATTAAAATTAAGATTCAAAGGGCAAAATAAATCAGTGCTGCAACTGTTTTAATGAACTCCTATTAGGATTCTTTATTTATTCATATTTTTTTCAAATGTTAAACCATGTGATGAACATATGAAATACTAAAGACCAAAATGCTTGTGACTCTAATACCAAAACAATTAAGTCGAGTCACTGAATACGTAATAGAGGAATGTTGTTTGTCAGCCTACCCAGAAAAAGTTGGTGCACTGTAAAATATCCAGGAAAAGGAAATACTGCGTGAAATAAGTTTGAATTCATATCTCAATATTAAGCTTATACCTTTGTTGCAATTTGTGAAACAGAGGATGTAACTTCGTTATGAAAACATGGATCTTTATTCTTAAAAGAAAAAGAAAAATTAGAAACTGTAATCAGTTTTCAGTTCCAGAGAGTTCATGAAACTTTTATAATGATTAAGCACTAATTAGAACCACAGATATTTCTATAAATGCATAGATTAAATGTCCATAGTTTACTTTCTTCCATAGAAACTCCCGTTCTTCAATCTAAATCAAATATACACTTCACTGTGCTGGGCACCTTTTCTGCATACAGAGATTCTCCGAAGCAGAAGCAGAAGTGCATAATAATTTTAGGTGGTGTACTTTCTAAAGCATGGGTAGGCAAACTAAGGCCCGGGGGCCGGATCCGGCCCAATCCCCTTCTAAATCCGGCCCACGGATGGTCTGGGAATCAGCGTATTTTTACATGAGAAGAATGTGTCCTTTTATTTAAAATGCATCTCTGGGTTATTTGTGGGACCTGCCTGGTGTTTTTACATGAAGAGAATGTGTGCTTTTATTTAAAATGCATCTCTGGGTTATTTGTGGGGCACAGGAATTCACTCTGGGTTGTTGTTGTTTTCAAAATACAGTCTGGCCCCCCACAAGGTCTGAGGGGCAGTGGACTGGCCCCATGCTGAAAGTTTGCTGACCCCTGTTCTAAAGAATCATTACAAGCCAAATTGGGTAGTGCCATCTATTTTTTAGAGGCCATTAAATGCTCAAAAGCTAAATTCTATATTTCAGTAGTAGCTTTGGTCAACTATTTTCGGCGTTCTCCAATACACACAAAAACTGTAGAACTAGTTGAGTGCTGGAAGTAGATCCAACTAACTGCTCGTCTTTACACATACAGATAGTGGAACAGCCATTGTTGCTTCTTCATCAAAATTGTCCTTGGTGCAACCTGAAATCTGTTTTGCCCCTAGGTCTTATTATGTCTCTGTAGCATCTCCGGCACTTTGTCCTAAGACTGTTACAGACTGCAGACTTAGGATCATTTACATCATGTCCAGCTGTTCTCTCCTCCCCCCCACTATTGCTGTTTTGCTTAATATCCAACTTTAAAAAAGTTGTGGGGAACTCAAAAGCTTTCTCACCAGCATCTGGGGCACCAGCTTCTAGCAAAAGTCTGTGTTCACCAGTGTCCCATAGTTAAGTGATGAAGGAGTATTCCCCTTCACTTAATATGCTAAAAAGATTTCCCAGCAGAAGTTCCTCTTAAGATTCAAGAATCCAGACAGCCAGGATGTATGACTTTAAATGGGTGGGTGGGTCACTAAGGAATATGGGGAAGGGTCAGTGAAGTAATGACCAGTAGCCATAAGTAGTTCTGGATGCTTATGCAGCAATTGTGCTAACCACATGATGCTTGGTCTTCAAAAATGATTTTATAGCCATCACAATTTCTAACATGTAACTACTCTTCTGCGGCTTGAAACCACAGCCAATTCAGAATATCTATTAGAAAACATTCCCTTCACCTTCAAACATGTGTAAGAGCAAATAAATATAGGGAAGAGTTGGATGCTTATACAGTATCTCAGTTCTTTCATATCTCAACTCAGTCTTAAACTGAGCAACCTTTAACTTAGAAGGTTCTGAAATGGTATACAGAGTATCTCTCATTAAAAGAGCAGTTATCAGTAACAATTTTCCCCTTTCATTGACAACCTCTTAATAGTCGCACAGATGGAGGCTCAAACAGCAGCATACTCTCCAGATGGTGACTGAGGAGTACAAGGCAAACGGCGACTGTAAAATTGTTCTTCCAAATTTGGCATGTGAACAGGAGCCAAAGAAAAATGTTTTCTAAATATGTGGATCTATGCCCAGGTAGCAGTTTTACAAAGGTCTACTGTCAGTACAGTTTGTATGCAAGCAATAGATGCTGCCATAGCTTTTCTGAAATGTGCTTAGAATCACCTAAGGGAGTCCTAATCTGCTAAATTAAAGCACCACTATATATTACACATTGGCATTCCAGTTCTAACCATTTCTGTTTTGAAGTGCATTATAATTGATGGAAGTTGCTTCCAAACATATATGCTTCAGATCACAGCCTCCTTTGGTAAGCATTTAAGTAGTAATATTTGTTCCTTGTTCGTTATCTCATCCATGTTTTAAATTTGTGTCCAAGCTTTGGAAAAGTGAGTAGTATTCTGATTAAACAAAATGCAGACATTCCCTTGTATATGAACTTTATGCTACCATATCCAGTATCAAAGCACACCTTTCTGGCTAAACCCATTATTATAATTAATGCAGGTACCAAAGTGTGTAATTCACAGAAAATGTAGCCAGAGGCTCAGAATTGCACTGCACTGAAAAACCAACTTTTCCATTCTATTCCTGGCTTGGCACAACATGAAATGCACTTCAAGTCCTTTTAAAACTATCTTCATATCACTATAAAAATATACTTTGATATTTTCCTGATTAGGTAAATATGAGCAGCCAAATGAAACTTCAAAACAAGCTGGACAATCCTACAGCCTTTAGATATAGTGACAGTTATAGTATATAAAATATAAAACGCTTTCCACTTCACTGTATTGGTTTTTCTAATAAATGTTTTGTAATGTTCTCCAACAATATTTTTATGAGCATTTGATAGATTTTTTTAATATAGTTTCAGTGTAAGTGTTTTCTCTATCTAGCTGGTAATTTTTCCTGATCTCATTTAGATAAGAGGGTATTTGTAAAAACTGAAAAGGGTAGATTTCTCTAACTTTTCTGCAGCTTGCTCAAATGTTTATATCCAGTTCAGATCTGATAACAATCCATTTTCTTTTGCAATTTGGAAATTTCCTAAATCAAACTTTTCCTCTCCAATTACAGTTGTTGTAGATGGTATCTCAGGTGCTAACCTTCACTCATGCTTACCTCATACTTCTAAACATATACTCACTACAGAGCTTAATAATATCTCCCTTTCCTACCTCATGCTCACAACAATCCTGGAAGGCAGGTTAGGCTGAGAGAAAATGACAGGCTGAAAGTCACTCAGTAAACTTTATGCTCTGAATAACATTGGAAGGACTGCTATTTAACAAACAAAAAAAGTCACTGTACACACCCAGTTGAACTACTGAAGAGCAACATTATGCCTAAGAAAAAATAAACAAAGCAAATTGCTACCACTGATCCAGATAAACCCTCCCAACCTTGCAGAAACATCTCAGGGATACTTCTGATCTACAGTGCCTTTCTATAGCCTCACTTTTGGATACACACAGGTAAAAACCTAAATGCTGTACAGGAGACATGTCTTCTGGCAGTTTTTGTTTTTAATGTAAAGCAGCTATAGAGACTTGCATGTTTTAATTGCGTAAAGGTAAAGGTGAAGGGACCCCTGACAGTTAAGTCCAGTTGCGAACGACTCTGGGGTTGGGGCTCTCATCTCGCTTTACAGGCCAAGGGAGCCAGCATTTGTCCACTCCACAGACAGTTTTTCCAGGTCATGTGGCCAGCATGCCTAAGCCACTTCTGGCAAAATCAGAGCAGCACATGGAAACGCCATTAACCTTCCTGCCAGAGCGGTACCTTTTAATCTACTTGCACTTTTTGGTGTGCTTTCAAACTGCTAGGTTGGCAGCAGCTGGGACCTCACACCGTTGCGGGGATTCGAACCGCTGACCTTTTGATTGGCAAGCCCAAGGCTCAGTGGTTTAGACCACAGCGCTTAGGAGAATATATTTAAGCATCCCTATATTAACTGCCAACCTAGCAGTTCAAAAGCACATCAAGTGCAAACAGATGAATAGGTACTACTCCAGCGGGAAGGTAAATGGCGTTTCCGTGCGCTGCTCTGGTTTGCCAGAAATGGCTTAGTCATGACCCGGAAGCTGTCTGTGGACAAACGTCAGCTCCCTCAGTAAAGCAAGTTGAGCGCCGCAACCCCGGAGTCGTCCGTGACTGGACTTAACTGTCAGGGGTCCTTTACCTTTACTTTTATATTGTTTCCTATACTGCTCTTTTATGGGAAGAAAGGCTGTCTAAACCTTTTCTCCAAAATACTATTTTTCTGCAGACAACAAAAAAACCCTCTCAAAGCTATTGGCTTTTCCATGGGGTCATGGGTATCTTTCCCCTGGATGGTAGAAAGAGGAGCTTGGGAATTTTGAGTGTAAAATTACCAGGTAAGGAAAAGGTGAAAGACCCCCCCACACACACACACACTCCTGCTCCTATCTGAGAAGTAAAACATAGTAACAGATTTTCAAAAAAATTCAATAGATGTAGTTATAAATTACCTCAGGGCAGGGGACGGAGAACTATTTTGAGCACCATATTTTGCAGATTGCCTTTCACACTGATGGGTATATTTCCTCAAGCAAAATCCATGTAGCTCTCATAAGTTTAGTTGCCTGGGTCAAGCCTGCTCAACAGGCTGTGCCTGCTTCTAAGACTAAATGCATATTTCCAATAAAAACAAAGCACCACAGGAAGTAATAATAACAATTCAATATGTGGCATTCTTTATCTCTGTCTGAGGTAAGCCACAGAATATGACAACAATAAAATGGCAGGGGCATTATGTTTAGGGAACAGTCTTACCACTGATTAGCAATCCTGTCCACAGCATTCAAGCCAAGTTCTCATTCAGAGTTCTTCCCTAAAAGCAGTAGTAATCTATATTACTTTCCTTGAAGGAAAATCAGCGTGATGATTATGTAGCAAATGCAATGGCTATGAGGAAATTTCAAGCACAGCTAAATATGGAATGTTTCCTGCAGGAACATTCTGCAAATTACATAAATTCAAGAGATTCATGCATTCTCAGATACACTTTTGGGCCTCTTGCTCGGAAGCCATCCTAATCATTCCAACATAAGAAACAGATCAGTGTTTCCAAAGAAATGGTATATTCCTCCATTATAAATTATTGAAGGCAGGGAAGGCCTAAGTATGCAACAAAGCCCCCCCCCCCCAATCAATAGATGTGATGGGGAACACTCAGGCTATGCAGCTATGTTTTCAATGGCCTATTTTAAGCTAGTGCCCTAATGTTAACACATATCTATTAACAGGTTGTATTTCTTTCCCCAAATATTATGAGGATATTAGATTTTTATCTGTGTATCTAATATTTAGTTTCCCTTATGCTAGTAGGTTTTGGTTATGACGAGAGCTTGAAATTGCCTCTTACTTTTATTTTGAACAGTGTTTTTACTACTGAACATTTTAACATTCTTTTGTTAATGAACAAGTAACTAATGGCTGCTTTCTATGCAGCAAAGAAATCCTGATTTAACGCCTTGGCAACAACCATCCACTTCTGGCAATATAGTGCCAGCACATTCAGTGTGCTTCCAGAGGAATGTGCAAATGCTCTTTTCTTGACTATTCTGCAAACCAGAAGGTGCTCCAGGGATTAATTCAACAAGCACACAGATCTCTTTTGTATACAGATTACTCTCTAGATCTACTTTTCCTCTGCTTCTTTTGTGGTTAAATAATAAACCAGTCTTGTTTGATCATTCACTTTAATAGTTGGGTCTGCACTGAAAAACAAATTGTGGAGCCTCATACAACAATGTCTGGATGTTAAAATTCAAAAGTGCCCCATTAATCAAGATATAACTGATTTAGAAAATTGGGGGGGGGGCATCCTAAATAAAGCTTATCCTTTCCAGTATGTTTCTCTCCTGCACCTTCTCTCTTGCACAAATTTATTGGTTGTAAAAATAAAGAATTCCTTGTCTGGATAATCATAAATGGAAACCTGGTTAAGCATTTTATAGATTTTTATTTATTTGGTTTAGAAAATTCCCAACATGTCTGTCCCATAATGCTTATGCACAGTGGAGGGGGAGCGGCATCACTATTAGCAGGGGGAGAATCAATGGACTTAACATGTTCCTGCCTGACAATTCTCACCCGCAATCCTTGCAGTGGACCATCCCCCCCCACCTGCCCCCCAGTTCTAAGAGTGAGGGAAAGTCTGTGGAAATAAGTGAGAGAAAAAGCCTGTGAGATAGAAGTTGCATGGGGGGGGGGGGAGAGGCATGCAAATGAAGACTCAAATACTCCTTTCCCACCATTGATTCTTCCTTTTGGATACCCCAGCCCTAGTACTAGCAAATGTATTTGCTGAAGTAACATGTACTGTCACTCTATGAATCTGTAAGGAAAAGCGTAAAGCAATTCCAGCCCTTATATTATGCCATGCAAATATATAGGAATAAAGTATATTTCCTGAAAGAATACAGCATCAGTTCCCACTTTTTGCTTATGACACTTTGCAGTTCCTGTCTCCAATGAAAGCTTTGCCCAGCCTGGAAGTACTTAAAACAAAAGGCATCTTGGAGCAACCATCCCTAACTTGAAAAGTGATCTGTGGTCACATTGGTCAGTAAATGTGACCACAGAATCTTTTATTGCCTATATTAAGGGCCAAGCCTCTGCCTTAGACCACACACTTCTTACAAGCAGTTTTACCACTCACAAAAGGGTGGTTAAGACGGATAGTAATTAATCCATCTCAATAAAGCATCTCCTTCCCAGATGTAGGCTTCCCTAAGATCTTAGCAGTGGGCCACTACTAGAGCACAGTGCTCAGAAATATTTGATCTTGGGCGCAATATCTCATTCTTACAGCTACACGAAACAACAAGGTCAGCAAAAATGAGTTAAGCTTACAAAAAAGTGTAGGTCTGAGAGATGAAAACAACTCTCAGGTTACATGCCTGATTGACAGGAATTAAATGAAGCAAAAAGATCAGTACATAAGTCAAGAATTTTATTTGCATAGTTAATTCTGATAGAGAATTTGGGATATGTACTTAAGAGTTAGAATTTTGGATCCTAAGAAAACATAGCCTCAGGATTATGATAAACATGACAGCCTTGAGATAATCACCAAGCACTTGTAAGGTGATGGTGGTGGTGGATGATTTCAAACAAAAAAACATCCTCCCCTACCCAGGCAAGCACCCCACTTCCACACTTGTGCTTGCAGGCACTCCTTCAACTCCCTTTCCCTCACTTTACAAATGTTAGAAGTACCTGCTGGCAGAATATCACTTCTAATAGTAAACACAAAGTCTTGTGCTAGCAGGTTTGTAGTAAAAAAAAATAGGAAGTGAGAAACAAGAGCAAGGAATTACCGGTAACAACATTGTAGCATCAATGTTATTGTATTGATTTTTTAAAATGTATTTGTGTCACTCTTGTTTTAGTTGGAAGTTAGACAACATATAAATTTAATAAATAATACTGTTGGGGGGATTTTTGAAACCACAAAAAGGGCTGAGTTACCATCACCCCAAATCAGTCTAGGGGGGACTAAGCATGTTCAGACTTTAGGAACGTTGACTGTCACTTTGAAAAGAAAAATAGAGAAATGTGGGGGATAGGGAGAGTGAATTGGCAATCTTTAGTGTCCTGGAGGAAGGTGTGGCTGATTGGCTGGAACAGGAGCTCTGAATTCTTACAGGGGAGTGAAAATACATTGCAAAGGAATTTTTGTTGCATATCACATGCTACTTCTGAAGGTAAAAAGACAAATTGTGCAATCTAGGGAATATTAGGCACATCTTATCAATGCATGTAGTTCACATTTGGAATTCTCCGATTTCAAGAGAATTTATTTACTGGTAATTTCATCTGGATTTTTCCCAAAATGTTACTCTCCCAATTCAAACTATTTCTTTGTTGCGTACTGTATAAAAATCTGACTTCATTACTCTCATTTGATGTATCTTTCTAAAGTACATCTGGAAGGTACTGATCTCCTCCTATGCCCTCAGGGACTCTCTTGAAGTTCCTTCAGTTAACATAAAAGCTAGTGTCAAAATTGTATAAAAAAGACTTTTAAAGTCATTAATTAATATACAGATAAAATTGCATGGCCAACTTATGAAACATTCACTGAGCAGTCATAAGCTGCAATTAATATGAAACATGTCTCTGCACTTCTACTGCTTAAGTACAACATAATACAAGATCAAAGGAAAACAGGTCAAAGGGAAACATCAATAATTTTCAGCTCTTTTTCTATCTTTTTCACTTTCTTTAATTTCAGGGTAGGAGAATCAAGCTGGCAGCTCATTCTCAAAGTTCAAAATTAAAGTCTGCTTTCAATACTTATCTTATTACATTAACTAAATTAAAAAACACACCCTGTCAATACAAGTATTAGAGTTTGACACATCACTGACAACTTTCACAGGCTGCAGTACACTAGCAGGGACAATCACAGCCTCCCACTCTATAATATATAAGCAGCTTTAGAAGACACCCCCTCCACACACACACACACTATCTATACAGGAACTCTATTAATATGATTGAATATGAAGGAGCTGGGATGTTTTATTTCGGACTGAGCATAATAGTGACTGAAATCCTGCTGGCTCTCTTATTGCTGTGTCTGTAACATTAACCTTTTTGATTAAGTGAATAGCTGAAAAGATGAAGGGTGCAGTCCTGTGGCCCTGAAAGCATAGAAGAGTGTGCTGAGCTTCCCCATAGAAGCCAGTAGCTGCCATAATACTGGGGCATGCAATATAGCATCCAGTCCCTACACTCCAGGACAAAGTCTCATGCACCTCCCTTGGGAATATCCAGTATCTTGTTCTTCATGGCTCCAGAGATGGCTCTGTTCCCATTTTTCCAGGAGTAGCCTGGACAGCAAAGAAGTTCAAATGCCCCAGAAGAAGCGATAAAGACCTTCACTTGGGGATTACAATGTGGCTACAATGCTATATGAAACAGCAATGTTAAAGCAACCTGGCAATGATCCAGGAAGGCTATTTAAAAGCTTCTATGGGGTGTCTCCATATGACCATTTGTGTATCCAGGGCCAGCAGTAGTATACCCTTCACTTTTTTCTTTTATTATACCAATCAAAACAGCATATAATGAAACAGCTTATAATAAAATGATGCATTAGGAGATCTACTGCAAATCCAAAATACAATCCACACCAATTTATCAACTATGCCTTTTAACTACACTTTTCTCTCCGCAACACACACACTTAACCATATTTAAAGAGACAGAAACTTGACTAGTTTGGCCCTTAGTCCTCATGTGTCCATTTTGGCACGGTAAATAGTTGCTTTCATTCCATCAGAATACTTTTCTACAACATTCATTGTTGATGTTATATTAAAATGATATGGCAAAATCCCCCAGTGATTATGATTCTATGTAACAGAAGATTTGGCAACGACTTCAGGTGAAAATTGTGGAGTAACATGCAGATGCTGACTACATAAAGGAGAAATTGTGCAACCATGATATAGAGGAGACCATTAAAAAGCTTCTTGCTACCCCAAGATCCCAGATATTAGATAGGTTTATGAAATGTGTTTCCTCAAATTATTTGGCAACATGTATGATTTCACATCAAGCACCTATGAGGGGAAGCAGAGTATAATATCAGTTGATTAAACAGAAGTTAGTAATACTGTGTAAAGTTTCATTTCCCCAGTTTTTTCAGAAATAGCTCATTAATGCACAACCAGCAAAGAGGATGACCTATGGAGCTACTATGCACAGTAGGTTTCACTACATTCCTTTGTCTCACACAGCCTTGAGGATGTGTCATGTGATGGAAGACGGCAAACATGTCATGGACTGGAGGAGTAAGATTGCTACACATCAAAAAATGAAAAAGCTGAGTTCACTAGTTGCTAGTTTGCTATTAGGAACAAATCTCCTGATTGAGTAGAGCGGAAAGGTCCACATATTTTGGCTGGGATTAGTAGTCAACCATTTCTAGTAGCCAGTTAACCATTGATTCTAGAAGCAAATGAGTCTCAAGCCACATTTCTTTTGTACCTACTATCCAATGAGGAGATTAAGGTTGGCAGGTTGAGTCCTTGTTACTGTTCACAGTAGTAGCTCTCTATTGGTCTTTGGAAACCAAGCAGACAGCTGTCCGTGTTATTGGCATT
Source organism: Podarcis erhardii (assembly GCF_964252035.2). Lineage (NCBI taxonomy): Eukaryota > Metazoa > Chordata > Lepidosauria > Squamata > Lacertidae > Podarcis > Podarcis erhardii. The sequence continues at coordinate 25,157,881 of NC_138507.1, read as the reverse complement.
ATTATAGCAGTTTATTACTGGCTTAGTTACTGAATGTTTTGAACATTAATCTGCTATTCAAAAATATATTTATTATAGAACCTAGCAATGGAAAACCCTTTTAACAAAAATGCCGAAGCAGACCAAAGCAAACAATTTTGAAAGTACAACTGTAATAGAATCCAATCCCACTCAACTCTGCCCATCTCTGAATCCAAAGAGAAGGGGAACAACATGCACTCTCCCATTTCTACCTCCTCCACACTGCAGGCAAGCTACTGTTTATCTACAGCCCAATTTAACATAAACTTCTGATCAACCTAAATCCAAGCACTTTACTGTAACCAAGTTGTGGATTAGCCAACAAAACAGGCAAGCAGCTTCATTATCTTTTATCAACAAATCCAAATCATATTCCTCATGAACAATTACATACAACATACGTTCAGGTAATTATTATTGTGGTCAGAACTATCTAAGACAAGAAGCTTGGAATTACAAGGAGCGAGTACTAGCTGTTAGTGAACTAACTCTGCATTAGGATGCCTCACGTACTTGATTTCACAACTTCTGTGGCATCTCAGGCTTGTAGAGCCAGGACAGCAGTTCTCTTTGCAATGTATCTGCAGGTTGATCCTCTGCATGTTTATTCAGAAATAAGTCTCAGTGAGTTCAGTGAGTCTAATTCCTAAGTAAATGTGCATAGGGCTGCAGTTCTAGTAAAAGGAATTTGCTCAGCAACAAATAAGCATTCTGACACACCTCTAGTCCTATGTAGAATGTGGGTGGAGTTCTAGATACTGTATGAGGAAAAGTAAAGCATTGTGGCAGCTTGGATAGAGAATATCCAAATTTGGGTGTGCATTTAGATTCACATCCTATCTGCACCCACAGTTCCTGATCTAACAAGTGATATGTAGTAGAAGCCTACACATGATGACTCTTCTTATCTGAATTGGGGTGAGAATGTGAAGGCCACCAATTCAGTCTCCAAATTGTTCACTTGTCTTTATCCTGTTTTTCAGTGCTGATATTTCCTGATTATGAGTATTTTACAAGGATTTTGGTTTTAAAGCAGGTCAAAATATGAAGTGCTGGAACTGAGACCTAAATGGTTGGATTCAGAGTCGGATAAATATTTCTTAATTCTTAACAATCTTCATATTTTCAAACATTAACCTAAATCCAACCTTTGTAAGTTTTAAATACAAGGGGTTGTCTCCAAAGCAGTGCCTTCAGTGCAGTGGCACCTCTATTTCCAATTCTTCCATCCCCCCAACCCAACAATCATTAAAGGGGTCCCCAACCCTCTGGATCTGATTTTAGGGGCACACAAAGGGCTGCGGTGGAGAGAAGATGGTGGAAGAGTTCTGCTAGTACACATCCATTGTGCTAGAAAAACAGGAGCATTGGATACTGCCCAAGTTACCTTAAACATTTTGTACCGTTCAGAATTCTTTAAACTTTACATTTTCAAAAAAACCCCATACATCCCAATTAAATTAGTAGCATCTTAATACATGAACTATTTATAATTAATGGATCTAAACTTATACTCCAGGTACGCCACTTACGTTTCACTAAGTTAAATAAGTTTTGAAATCAATGTTTTAGATCAGGACATAAGTCATACATCCATCCATTTATGATATAATTCGTTTTCCTCCTCTTTCACACCCTCCTGTTTAAAAAGTAAACTGTAACAATAAATTGTAATGCTTTCAGTAGACTATAGTGCTGATAGGGAACTTGCATTTGTACAAAAAGGTAAAAGAAGAGACTTTAAACGTAAAGGAAACTTGAGACAAAACTACTTACATATTTCAAACATAACAACATAAAACATAAAATGCAAAGAAATTCCATCTCAAATCTTAAGCCTCTTTGCTTTAATCATAATGATAAGGATTTTCAACAGAATCATAAAAATTTTCAACAGACCAGAATGCATAGCTTTCAACTTTTCCCTTTTCTTGCGCGGAATCCTATTCGGAATAAGGGAATTTCCCTTTAAAAAAGGGGAAATGTTGACAGCTATGCCAGAACGCACTACTCTTTTTGCTGTGTTTAACTGAGCTTGTGCCTTTGCTGACTATGCCTAAGGATGAAGACTGGGACAAAAGAGAGTGGCCTGAAGTATGAAGTCACTAGACTACAGGAGTCCTAACACTGCTGAGCATGACGTTTTAGGGAGAGACTGACACCGGCTTCCCAGAGGGTATGTACAAAACAGCAGTGGTTCATACCAGTTCCTCCTTGCCACAAGACTCATTATTAAGACATCCAAGGGGAATGGAAAGTGATTACTCATAATGCCAGATCAGAGATAAAAATGCCAAGATTCTGGCATGGGTAAAAAGGGGTGGGGGAAGGAGGAGAGAAAGAGACTGTCCTACAAAACTGAAGGAAAGGTGACAGACGCCAGGGCTGCAAAGGTACTAAAAATACAAAGATGCACAGAGTCAGCAGTCCGGTGCCTTTTACCTGTGCTGAGAAGGTAGCTGCTGGTGTCGCTGGAGGTGGGGACTGGCTCTCTTCTTCCTCCGGAGAATCATCCAGGAGAACTTTGCCGCTCTTGTTGAGTTTCCACATTATTAGAGGGTGGCGAGGAGGAGAAGAGAGGGATGTGGGGAGGGGGAGGGGAGGGGAGGAGGAAGAGGTGTAGCGGACAGGCGACTCCGGTCTTATTTATTCCTGAGAGTAGAAGAAAAGAAAGAGGGTTAATTTTTTTAAAAAAGGAGATGACTTTGCTCTTCAGCTCAACAAGCCCTTCTTGAGAGAAAATGAGCTTTCACAGAGACACATGGCCCAATGAAGGGGATCCCAATGCGAGATAGATATGGGACAGGCGCAACAAACGGGCTTGCAAGGTGCAAAGAAGTGGGGGTAAGACAACCCCTTCCCTGTGCAGGCAATGCACCCCACTAAAAAAAACCCCCACACCATCAGACCTCCCCTGCCTCACAGTTCACGGCCCCCACCTTAAAAATACTGGGGGCCCAAGTTTGATCCCCTCAAGCAAGAAGTGCAGCAACCTCCCCAATGTGGCTGTGATGTGGGCAAGGGGGGGGGGATGCACTCTGTACATACTCAGAGGGAGCCGAAACAAAACGCGTTTTACGTGGTGAGGTCCGGAAGGAGCCCCGATGCCGGAATGAGGGGTTTGGAGGAGGCACCAAGTGTGGGGCTGAGTCCTGACCGCCCCCCCCACGGCCACGCCTCCCCTTCCTCCTCTCCGGTGGGGAGAGGCGGTAGGAGCTCCTCAGCCTGAGAGGGCGCCGCTGTTGGAGAGTTGAGGGGAGAGGATGGAAGGGGAGGAAGAAGAAAGGAGGAGAAGGCCTGGCCGGGGCTGCCTTGCCACCTCAATTCCCCGCCCCGCTCGCCTCACCTGTGACCTTCCTTCGCGGCCGTGGCCGTCCCAGCCGCCAGCAGCACCGCAGCCGCAGCAGCAGCAGCAGCAGCGCGGAGCCTCCGAGCGGCCGCTGCCATGTCTGCGGCTGACTGGGCGGCGCGAGGGGAGCGAGAGCCGTTGGGGTGGCGGGCGCGCGAGGGGAAGGAGGGAGGGCGCTCGAGCGGGCTTGCCTCGTCGCCATGGCAACCGCTGGGCCTGGTGGAAGGAGGTGAAGCCTGTCTGATAACTGGAGCTGGTCCTGCTTCCTCTGTCAACAACACGGGGCGCCCGTGTGTTTAAATATATATTTAATGTCGACGCATCATCTCTCCCCCCCCACACACACACCCTGGCATAGGCGCCAACTCCTAGGGCCCGAGGCCCCTTTTGGCCTCCTCAAAGTTGATAGCCATTGCCATTCAAATGGTGCGCGTAATTGTGATCCATTATGTAGGGTGGCGCTTACCTGCCCCCCCCTATTTTACTCAAGTTGGCACCCCTGAACCCCCTCCCCCTTTTCTCCCTCATACACACACAGGGGTGCCAACTTCAATGGAATATTTTTTTTGGGGGGGCAGGTCAGCACCACCTTGCCTAGGCATGACAGGGCACACACGCAATGAAATGCCCATCAAAAAGAATTGGGGGGGGGGAGGAGGTGGACCCAGCCCCCTCAAATATTTTATTAGCCCTCCTCAGTCCCTAAGAGTTGCCTCCTATGCACACACACCCCAGTTTCTCTGCCACAGCCCTCTCCCCTTCTGACTCACAACCAGGAGCACAGGGCTCACTTAGCTCATTCAGCAGCACCTCCCAATTACACTCCTTTCTTTCTCCACCCCCCCCCCAACATTGTGCATATATAGATACACACTCCCACCTACAGGTTCACACAACGCTCCCCCCCCCCGCTCCATCCAGCTCCTCCAGAGGAGCTCGATGCGTGTCTCAAATGTGTGAGCAGGGACACATCACTTGGTTTGACACAAGTCTCTTTAGGCGAAGAGACAAGGGGGCATGCGCACATAACACACACACTGCACACGAACAAGAAGTCCCGTGGCGTGTGAAAAGGGCGTCACACACTTGGTGTGGCAGGAGCCAGGCTGCGATTTTGTAGACCCTGTTCATGAACAGTGCCGGACTGATGTATAAGCTAAACAAGCTATAGCTTAGGACCCCACTTTCTTGGGGTCCCCCCAAAAAATTTAAAGGAAAAAAAAAGCCTGGATGTACATTTCCAAAATATAAGATAAAATACAAATAAAATAAAACCTACATACAGCAACAGTGGCAAATGGCTTTAGATACCTATTAGGTCCATAAATTACCATATAGCATATATCCAACACCAAAAACAGCAGCAATTTGTTGTTGACAAAGGACAGCTGGGCCCCATTACTTTCAGCAGCTTAGGGCCTCATCAAACCTAAATCCGGCCGTGCACATTGCACACGGACAAGGTGTCCCATGGCATATGGAAAGGGCGTCACACGCTTGGTGTGGCAGGAGCCAGGCTGCAATTTTTGTAGACTCTGCTCATGAATCAAAGAGCCAGCCTACAAGGTGTGTCACAAGGCTGCTTGGGGTTATCTGTTCTGCAAGAAACTAAAACGCAGCTCCTCCCAAAGTTGTTACTCCACCCCACCCCCAGCTCCATGGACCAAAGAGACATTGAAGGTGTTTTGTCTCGTCCTTCACTGTTTATCCATCCCATGAGTTCCCATACAAGCTAGGACAGCTCCCATGGTGATCCATTTTCCATTTGCTGGTGTGTGTATGTGTATATATATATATATATATATATATATATATATACACACATACATACATAAACATAAAAAAACATACAGGGTATAAAAGTAGTTTGTGTATAAGCTCATTATCAGCACTGAATCCAACTAGTTTCCACCAAAAAAAGAAAAATCTTACCCACTTAGTAAGCATCACAACAAATTAAAAATATAAGTAATATCTTTGATGAATGTGGTTTCTCTCTTCAGTAATTAATGTATGTGGACCACTTAGGGGGAGGTGTCCTGCTGTAACAGTGTGTAGCTTAGGTCCAGTGCCGGGGGCCTTCTGGTGGTTCCCTCACTGCAAGAAGCCAAGCTACAGGGAACCAGGCAGAGGGCCTTCTTGGTAGTGGCACCCACCTTGTGGAACGCCCTCCCATCAGATGTCAGAGAAATAAACAACTACCTGACATTTAGAAGACACTTGAAGGCAGCCTTGTTTAGGGAAGTTTTTAATGTGTGACATTTTAATGTATTTTTAATCTTTGTGGAAGCCGCCCAGAGTGGCTGGGGAAACCCAGATGGGCGGAGTACAAATAAATAAATAAATAAATAAATAAATAAATAAAAATATTACTATTATAAATTGTTCAGCTACTGCAACGTTATAAAATTTGTTGCTCCATTCGCCTAGTGATGGTGTTGTTTTTTATGATTTCCAGTACCTAACATTACAAAGCTGTGCAACTGTTATAATACTGAAATTAATTCCTGTTTCTATGGTAGTACGCTTTAGGTTAATAAGAACATAATTGGGTCATACAGTAACCAACTTCTAATTATCTTTTCTACAGATTGTATAATTTCTCCATTTAAAAAATTCTGTGCACAATCACTGGTTCACTCCAAATGCAAAAAATAAAATAAAGGTTTCAACTGCTTTACTAATTTTTAAAAGGGTGATTTTATGAAACAAAAAAGTTATTTTTCAACCATTTCAGCCAGATTTAAGCCCTTGTAACTACTTTGATAACTCCAGCTCTTAACTCTCTGAACTAGAAATTGCTGAAATACAATTTATTAGTATGTTTGATCAACTTTACTTAGGTCTTAATTGAGATAATGTTTTTCTTTTCTTTTGTAGCAGGTGTTCAAACAGCATGACAAAGTTAGGAACATTGTATTATTACTTGTTACTGCTGTTACGAAAAGTCATTTCTTAAAAATCCGGTATACACTTAATCTTACATCGAATTGTCACAGACTGCACATCTTGCATTTCATAACTATTTGGCCATCTTTTTAACTTTCTCTCTCTCTCTCTCTCTCTCTCTCTGTGTGTGTGTGTGTGTGTGTGTTTGTGTGTGTATGTGTATGTGTAAAACACTTTATGCATATCATCAGGTAAGCTCTAGTCTAGTGCACAAAGGCTTATGCTGCAACAAAGTTATAAGACTTTGCTATTTTTGCTAAAACAGACTAATAAGGTTACTCCTCAGACAATTTGTTTTATTAATTTATTGACTGTATTTTTCCGTGTGTAAAACTATATTTCCCCTCATTTTTTTCAAATTTAAAATGGGGGGGGGGGCTCGTCTTATACACGGATAGTGCATATGGAGGATTTCTTTATTTGAAGTCCCCAAAATAGGGGGCGTGTTATACATGGGGGCATGTTATACAGGGAAAAATATGGTAGTTAGTTAATTTTCTGTATTTCTACCTCCCTATTTGATTCTGCCACCCAAGGCGGCTGCTTCAGTGTGCCTCGTGGGCAGGCCAGCCCTGGGGATTGCCCTGTAATAATATTTTGGGGTATGATCATAGGAAGCTTTCTTCTATTAAATCACTCCACTGGTCCATTTAGCTCAGCACTGTCTATGCTAACTTGGCAGCAGCTCCTCGGGGTTTCAGACAAGTCTTTTGAAGCCCTTCCATTGAACCTGCAATCTTCTACATCCAAAATGTATGCTCTGCCACCAGGCTAGAGACTTTCCACAGTAATTAAATTACTATGAAAATATCTTGCAGCATATTTGTTATCAGATTTTGAAGCAACGTCTCTTGTTCCTCATTCAGGCTCAATGCACAAATATTAAGGAAGCAAATAGCAACATATAACATTTCCAGCGTGCAGTAAGTCAACTTTCATTCTTTCTTTCTTTTTACTTTCTTTTATTTTAGTTCTTCCATAAAGTCCATGCTTTGCGTTAAGTACCAAGCCTTGTGGGTTCATCTCTCATTTCTGTTTCTAATCTTCCTTCATCTTATGTTTAATATTAGGCCTGTAAACCCCAAACTCTTAAAACATTCCCTCCTGTGGATAAACTTGTTTAAGTGGGTGCTAAAATAATAGTCTTATATCTGGTTACAGTGACATGTAAACTTACAAATTCTTTTTCATCTGTGTGCGTAAATATTTTGCCTTGGGGAAGACATTTTGTTCTTTTAGCCTTCACATACTTCTAAGGTGATGGAACAGTATGAATCGCCAGGAAGTTTTTTTTTCCTTCTCTCTGATGAATATCAGTGCTTCAAGCAAAGTAGCTTCATGAGATGAGAGCATTGTGTCATGCTCAGTGCAACTATATTATCCTTTTATAAAGGATAAATGCAATAGATAAATGCAGTGTTTTCATCCTCTGAAACAGGTATAGTTCAACCACATACTTTCTAAATTACTGAAGGAAATCAGTCTTGGCTACTAATGGAACTGGAGAGACCACTTGTGATCAGGTAGGACCTGAACCCAGATCTCAATGGTCCAAGTTATCATCATAACAATTATGAATTCAGTGGCTGTCCATGACACTGGACCTTCTCGGGTGTGGATCCCCATCTGTGGGGCGTTCCCTCCCATCCCAATTCAGTCTTTCCTTCCTTCTTGAGATTCTGGTATGGTGTGAAGACATACCTTTTAAATCAGACATCCAGGTCAGAATGGCATTACTTGACATTCTGTGATGCAGGATTTCTGCTGTAGTTTTGTTCAGTTGATTGGACTACTGTACTTGAAATGGAATGACATTTTGCTATTTTCGTTTTATTATATAATTTGTGTTTTTAATTGTCCACATGTGGATATCACTCTAAGATCTCCTTTTTAAAAACTTTATTATGAAGTTAAAAAAAACAATTTGGTGTATACACACACACACACAGTGGTACCTCGGGTTAAGAACTTAATTCGTTCTGGAGGTCTGTTCTTAACCCGAAACTGTTCTTAACCTGAAGCCCCACTTTAGCTAATGGGGCCTCCTGCTGCCACTGCACCACCGCTGCACAATTTCTGTTCTCATCCTGCAGCAAAGTTCTTAACCTGAGGTAATATTTCTGGGTTAGCGGAATCTGTAACCTGAAGCGCCTGTAACCTGAAGCGTATGTAACCCGAGGTACCACTATATACATACATATACATATATATGTATGCATGTATGTAGAAAATAACAAAAAAGAAGGAAAAACTACAAAAAATAGCCCTGGGTCCACAGCCTTTCCCACATAAAATAAAGTACATTCGCAAGTGACCACACAATAAATTAGATATTACAACAAAAACCAATCTGATATAAAGAGAATACGAAACAAGTGCTATAAATAAAAACATATTCCATTGGGACATGTCATCTCTGTGATCGACTTGTCATATAAATCTATAGGTTTAGCTACATCAAAAGATAACCTTAATTTATGAGACAATTTTTCTGAAATGAGGATAAACTTTATTTTATTGAACCAAATGTTTAAGGAAAAGCCCAATGACTCATTCCAGCCCTGTGATATGGTTATACGAGTAGCTACTAATAGAAAAAATATATGTGGTTTACATAATAAGTCCATATTCAACTCCGAGAATTGATAGAAGACACAATTGGGGGTCTAAAAGCACTGGTACCCCTATTATTTCAGAAATTTCTAGGGTCTCTTTTGAAGAAGAGCAGTTTAGAAATTATCTTAATAAATACAAGAAATAAAAATAAAGTTTCTCAGCAGAACATGCAAGTCAACTTAATGGGGTTTCCCCCCATATGTGTTGGCTATTTAGAGAAGCAACCTCTCAGTTTAATTATATTTATTGAGAACATTATTTTAGGACACGAGTGATTTTCAGACTGGAACTCTGGGAAGGAGCAGAAGGGATTGATCCCTATTACAGACATTTCCTCCTCTTGTGAATAAGGATCATTGATCACATGAGGGCCTGATATGGAAGGTGAAGGAAGGAAGATGCTCCACTGAGCCTGATAGAAATCCATAGAGATGGTCTTGGTGGTGAAACTGATTCATGCTGTAAATTTGTAGCTTTATTACAGAACTAACTTAGCTGTGTCCTTAAATATTTTTCAGCATCAGACCCTCACATATAAACTGCTTTTATATGTGAAGTTCCCCTCAAGTTTAAAAGCAGTTTGCCACGTGGCAGGGGGGCCTTGCTCTAGAGAGAAACTGTTGTCCAGACCACTTTTGGTGAATGAAAGGAGTTGTGCAGTTCTTTGTTTGGATATTGGCCAGGTTTGGGGATGAAACACTGCACTTGAATATCTCCAGTTGGGGAACATGTTATGTACTGAAGTTCTCACCCTGGGCCAGCAGGGGGATACTGTAGATAGTTATGCAAATAAGGGATCGAAAGTGACGTTCAGTGATTGGATAGTTTTAGAAAATTGTTACAGTTACATTGTACTGGAGCTCTATATAAGCAGGCTGGCTGAACCCTTCAGTTCAGTTCTGTTCTGGCCTGTGAATAAACAAGAGTGTTTTGAAGAATCGCTGTGTTGTCTGATATGTTCACCCACAACTTAACAGAACAGATAGCAAAATATTGTAAAAGGTTTCCTGTAACTTCTTTAAAGTACAGTTATCTAAAGTATTCCCAAGGTTAGAAGGGATAAATGAGTTCTATAGAAAAACTGTCAGTTTCCTGTTCTAAGGGGGGGTGGAAAAACTCGTTTTGTCGCAGTACAACAGTTTGTAGCAGTGAGATGCCTGTGTTCAAAGCCATAACAATTTTATGTACTGCAAAATAGTTGCTGCCCAAGATTCAATCTCATTCTTCCTTGGCCTCAAATCAATATACTTTTGGGAAGATATATAGAAAATATGTAAGGCTTTGATAGCTTCACTGAAGCTGTTCAGAGATTTTGAATGCTAGAATAAATCTGAGATGACTAGACACAGGTGATACAGGATAAACTTTGAATACATTTATTGGATGAGATTGGGGCAGTTCACGGTTTCGGTGACCAGTGTCGTCTGCTTAAAAATCCCCTCTGAGCATCAGGTCTGTCAATGGAAGCAGATTAATATTGAAGTTTCCAGGGAGGATAAGTTTTTTTGATATATTCAAATAAATGTGCACATTACCAAAATTATATGTGGTAGCCTTTTTGAGACTTCCTGTTGGAACAAGAAGGTCTTCACCTTCAACATCTCTAGGGAGGGAGTTCCAAAGTCTGGGAGCAGCCACCGAGAAGACCCTCTCCAGTGTCCTGCCACAATGACACCATCATGCCAAAATGATGGAGAGCATTTCATCTCCATTTGCCACTGCAATGATCAACTGTGGAAAGCAGGATTAGTTCAAAGGTAACAAAACCTGGGGCATTTTTAGAAGTGATCCAGGAGCAGAACCAGTCCAAGACATTTTGACACCCAGGTTGAAGGTCCTTTCCATGTACAAAATCTGACCAGACTGGCAGTTGATTCTTATTTCAACACTCTGAGACCGCAACCTCCAGTGCACCACCTTAGGGACTGCAGGGATTTATTACATCATACACATAATTCTGTTCACTCCCCATCCCTCATGCAGCTGGTCCTGCCCAGGGAACCTGAGCCCTGGGTCTTTTGTAGTGAGCCACAAATATCTTGCCCCTCCCCTCTTTTTTAAATGGCTGGTGCACTGTAAACACAGTGCTGATAATATCTTATTAAGCCACCATCTAAATTACCCAGCGTCATCTATAGACATTAGTTAGCATACACAAAGTTCGTTGGTTGATTATTGAGCAATTATTTAATTTCTATACTCCTTAATATGTTAAATATAAGCAACGTGCAAAAAACTGAAGCAGCAACAGATAACTTAAACAAAATATTACAAAAACACACAGTTACATACAAAGTTACTAATATGTAAAAATCACTCTCAATTCATTTTCCTTCTGACATACCTACCCACTCAGCTTCTGAGTTTGGACCCTCACCCAGGGTCCAAACAAACTCTCATCTCACTCATAAAAGTCTCACAAGAAGAAGAGATCCTGGAAACAGTGGACATCACCCTAGTCTCTCACTCTAGACTTGCTTTTTATGGGCAGGCCCAAGGTAGATGGTACCTAGATGGCTGCCCATAGCTGTGTCCCATTCAGTTGCACTTTCCATGCCCAGTTCCAGGAATAGCAGGTTTGTTCAGTTTTCCAGGAAGCCCAAAGGACGGGGAAAGGGCTTCCCTCCACTCACAGCTTTTCTTCCCCCTCTGTCCTCTCCTCTTCCTTCAGCTCCTCCATTCGCCTGTGCCCAGAGACTTTCAAGAACCTAGCAATGACCCTAGAACAAACCTGGCACTAAGGTATATATAGGTGTTATCAAATGCCAATGCGATTAATGTCGTATCATTGGTTCTCAGTAGAAGAGATTTAGCTTGCTTAGGTTACAGGGTTAATCCAGAAGTAGTGCAAGGATATCTGAAGTGCCAATGACCTTGCAAGTTTCTTTGACATCATTCCACAAAAGCCAACACTGGTAATTAAAATCAGCATGCTTCTTGGTGTCACAGTGTTTTGACCCCTTGCTGAAAATCCCTACATCTTACAAATAGCTATCATAGCTTCCAGCTACAGATACAAACACAAACTTGTATTCAAAATCAGGAAACGGAATAAGCTTCTTGGGTGACATTTTCATTTTTCATTTTAGGAAAGTTTCTTTGTTAAAATGTATAATTCAAAGCAAGGAACACATTAATATGTCCCAACAGTGTTTCCTCCTAACAAGTGAAGCTGATGTCAGAGCATGTTTTCTATACAAACATAAATAGCAGCCCTCCTAGTAATTACTAAGCCTACAAAAAGAAAGAAAGAAATCTTTTCCTAGTACCGGTATGTAGCATTAACCTAATGAATGCTTTACTTGAAGAACTGCTATGAAACATTTGTTAATGAAGTATAGCATTATTTCTCTTGCAAAAGAATGAACGTAAGTTCTTCTAAGGTACTATATATGCTACTTATAATTCCAATACATATTCCTACATACATTACTATTCATAATTCCATAGTTTAGATACTATGACCAATTCTAAATAAGACTGAGCTGTAAATACCCATTGTGCCATGTGAACATTTTCAGTAGTGCTGAAAATCTGTATTTTAATTCACAGTAGTGATCCTCAGTCACTTGTTTGAGGTTAGCTCCATTTAAACCAGTAGACACAAAACTATCAGGATATAGCCACAACAATATGATGCTTGGAAAGTTATTGGTAGTACTCTGCATAGGTACAGGCTAATGACACTACTGACTCATGTAAAACACTGTTGGATGCTCAAGTACCACACTCTGGCATCTGCACTCTGCTAAAATATGTTCTCAAAAATATAAGCCCCAGCAGCCCCCATCCCTTGCAACTAGGTCATTATCTACTGAGTTTTGAAATTCTAAAAATGTTAGCATTTGGAAAGGAAAAGTTTTATGCTCATTTTGTTTGTGTTCTAATTGTTAGCTACCAGAGAGCCAGTGTGGTGTAGTGGTTAAGAGCGGTGGGCTCGTAATCTGGGGAACCGGGTTCGCGTCTCCACTCCTCCACATGCAGCTGCTGGGTGACCTTGGGCTAGTCACACTTCTCTGAAGTCTCTCAGCCCCACTCACCTCACAGAGTGTTTGTTGTGGGGGAGGAAGGGAATGGAGAATGTTAGCCGCTTTGAGACTCTTTCGGGTAGTGATAAAGCGGGATATCAAATCCAAACTCTTCTTCTTCTTTTACCCTGGGCTCCTTCAAGAGGAAGGGTAGGATACCATGTCAACAATCATCAACAGCACATGTGCTTCTTTTCTTCTTTTGCTTACTGAAGGGCATGGCAATGCTTTGACATTTTTCACTTTCCCCTTCACTGCACCTCTAAGATATCATCAGAAAGAGCACCCTACACAATGTCAAGCGTCTAGGGGCATAACTAACTCTGATTAGATCAGAGTACTGTATCTTCTGTATTTTTCTTATCTTTTCTCTTTTTCTCTCCCAGCACAGCTTCTAGGTCCACAAAAATCCATTCATCTGTTTATGTCTTTAAGATACTACAGAACCTTTTTTTATTGCACAATAACAGGTTGGCTAATGAACAAAGATATTTTAAAACATTTGCATCATACTGATAATGGAATAGTTTAAAGATGTGATAGCAGCATTGTAATCTCGCATCCTTACGTATGACTTAGTTTCTAAACTTTGTGCCAAACCATCTCATAGAACCTCAGATTACAGTGACAGAATTAAGATGGGTTAGACAGGCTGAAATGGAGATGGGTATAGTAGGGACTGAAGGTTTACTTTGCCCTGTTGTTTGTCATTGTCACCATCCCCAGTTTCTGGCAGAATTTGTGATATTATGGGAGGCTATGGAACAGGGATGCTGAGAACTTGCTATTCTGACTTGGTGTTGTTAATATTCCAATGTACACACAGAGCTCTCAACTGTACAAGGGCTCCCTCCAGTTCAGTGGGATTCCAGGTTGAGGGAAGAGTAATTGAATTCTAATCCTTAATTGTAGATTATTCAACTAACCTAAAGTACTTTCATGTATAATACTAGTTGTTGTTGTTGTTGTTGATTATGATGATGAAGCATTCATTCAATATAATTTACCCAGTAAGAAAACATAATGTATAGTGTGAAACCTGCATATTTTCTCATTATTGAATACAGAGCCTAGTCTTTAAAAGTGCCATGCTGACACAACCCTTCCTACACACACACACACACACACACACACACACACACACACACAACACCTGGCTTTTCACATGCAATGATGAGTTCTCACAAACATAATAATTTGCCCCACTTCCAGACTGGAAAAAGCATTCTTCCCGATAATACTTTGGCACAAAGATGGGAAAGCACATCACATAAATTAGCTTCTTATAATACTTTCAGAAGAGTTTGAAGAAGGTTAACCTCTTAGCTGAGAAGAGGATTAAGATGCCACCATCACATGACTATGTAGAATTAGTGAGTCTAATTCTGTGCTGGCTTTAGCTAGCAGTCAGACACTTTCACTGCAAGTCAGATCATCTGGATTCCGCTTTGTTTACTTTAGCTTGCAATAAAGACTACTTCTCCAGATGCATGTGCCCCTCTCCAATATTCAAATGGCAGTTTGGGATTAAGATAGCATCATTACTCTTGAAATAATTAAAGGGCCTTGACCTAAACATCTTTACTGAAAGAGCATCTCTCCTCACCGATGAAAAATAACACTGGCAATAAATAATAGATGAAAATTAATAAATTACTAAAGTGCTTTGAGCTATAATTTACCAAACAAGTAGGAGCTGCCATGAAGGAAAGAATAACAAAAGTCAAATTGGGGGCAAAGTTCTCTAGGTTTTGGAATGTTACTCTTTGCTACTCTTTGGTATTATTAGTTAGCTATTTACACTGCAACAAGGGAGGCGATGCACTGTGTCTCGACAGTGTTATTTATTTATTTATAGATTCATTTACCCGTATTTTTCACTCTATAAGATGCACCAGACCACAAGACGCACCTAGTTTTTGAAGGAGGAAAACAAGAAAAAAAATATTCTGAATCTCAGAAGCCAGAACAGCAAGAGGGATCGTTTGCTGTTCTGGCTTCTGGGATAGCTGCACAGCCTGCATTCGCTCCATAAGATGCACACACATTTCCCCTTACTTTTTAGGAGGGAAAAAGTGAGTCTTATAGAGCAAAAAATACGGTATATCCCAAATCTTTGACCCTCAGGTCTGCAAAGCAGTTAATAAAACATACATTAACATGTCAAACCACAAAACAGTAATCAATCAATAACATTTCAGCGACAAAGCCTTGATGCAATGGGTGACAGGTATATACTGTGTCCCAGATAAGGTGTGGAATGGGTGGGTTCACAGAGAATTTGGCCATTGCCTTCTGTCATTCTCTACTTTCCATGTGAAGTCACTCTCAGTCAGTGTCATTGTGACTGATAGGTTGTAGAAGAGTTTCCAGGAGCAATTTGGGAGTGTACATAGGTCCCCATATTCTTTTGTTTCTCCTGCAGTAATTGTGCTTCCGATCAGTGTGTTCCCAATCTGTGTGCTGCAACCCACAAGTGGGTCACAGACTTTATAAAAATCAATGTGACAACAAACTTGGGAGTCGTCATACCAAAATGGTTAGGAAGCATTGCTTTAGAATTTGCAGCTGGGGCTGCTTGAGACCACAAGAAAAGAGCCTATTTGTAAGAGACATCCCTTGCGCTGGACAGAATGGCCAACTCTTGTTTCAGTACATTCTGGCTCTGCAAAACTGTGCTAAACAAAGACAACTGCACTGCCGTTTCACTTAACTTAGATATTTTGACCTGGCAACCCTGGAGCTTGGAAATCTGTCAAGCTTCCTTCCAGCTGTGCCCTTCTCTAACTGCATTAAGAAAGATGACAGAATGTACTGCAACAGTATTTTGTTTTTAACCACATTTACTCTCATATGTATTATTGAGAACACACGGCACTGTGTACAAAACAGAACATTCCTAGAGTTGCTGGAAGGTCTCAGAACTGAATGGTCACACATTGTTTGTGCGATGAAACCTCTGTTCGCCTCTGCAGATCTGAATGCAAGTGTCCTCTTCAAATTGCCTGATATTTTGATGGATAGCTAAGGATGCTGACCTTCAGGGGCAATGTCAGAGGGTAGCCCATGGTGCCTGAGCCCTGGGTCTTTTTGTTCTGGGCTCTGAATCTATCACAGTGCTATTGACATCCAGACACTTACCATCTTAATCTGCTCATAGGCAGATATAGCTTACCCTGCAAGTGTCCTGGAAAAACTGGGACATCTTGTTTTTTATCACAAGAGAATGGCCATTTGGATTGCTATGACCTCGTGCAATTTTGCACTTGAAAAAAAGTGTTTTGTGGGGGGGGGGCTGTGATCTCACATAGTGCTACAAAGTGTGCACTTTTGGGGTGCCTGAAAAAGCACTTTTGGGTGAGGCTGCAGTGCAAAATCATGTGAGATCACAGCAACCCAAATGGCCACTGTCCTCTCATAAAAAATAACAGGAAGGTGGAGTCCTAGATTTTGTCTTCAAGGGGTTGGAGGGTGTGATATATACAGTGGTACCTCGGTTTACAAACTTAATCCATTCCAGAAGTCCATTCCTAAACCGAATCCGTTCTTAAACTGAGGTGCGCTTTCCCTAATGAGGCCTCCCGCCACCAGTGCCCTTCCACCATTCGGTTTCTGTTTGTGGACCGAGGTAAAGTTTGCAAACCGGGACACTACTTCTGGTTTTGCAGAGTTCGTAAACCGAATCGTTCATAAACAGGACTGTTCTTAAACCGAGGTACCACTGTAGTTGAATAGGCTGGAGGATGAGGGATGTGTGCGTGTCCTAGAGAGGCATAGGGGTTAAGGTAAATGGTACATAAGCAGCAGGTTTTGCCAATTTATTATAACTGAAACTGAAGGCCTAGTGGGTCCAGAGAATAATGTTGGCATCACTCCATACATCAAGCCCTAACAGAAAGAGCCAGAATTCATTTTGTCTCCTCTGAATGTCGGCCTGAAGATGCATTTATCTGCTATAAATTTTTGAAAGTTTCAGTTTGGACACCTCTTAAGATTCCTCATGATGGTTCCTAAGATTAAGGAGCTGGTTTTTGCCCACATTTGGATACAACTGGATACCATTTTGAATCAGCATGAGGCTGCACTCCTAAACACATTTTCCTTGGGGGAAGGCCCATTGAACTCAATGGGGCATACTTTTATCTAGAATTGCACTGTAAGCAGGCCCATCACAAGGTTTGAGGAGACCATGGCAAGTTGCCCTCCCGGACTTGCCCCCCAGCACCACCCTGGGACCACTCCTGGAAATCAAGATTGCAATGGCGGCAGCTGCTTCTCTTGGTGTTTCTGTGATGAGTGTTACTTCCCAACCTACAGCCTGCCCTTA
This sequence comes from Podarcis erhardii, assembly GCF_964252035.2. Classification (NCBI taxonomy): domain Eukaryota; kingdom Metazoa; phylum Chordata; class Lepidosauria; order Squamata; family Lacertidae; genus Podarcis; species Podarcis erhardii. The sequence continues at coordinate 25,140,591 of NC_138507.1, read as the reverse complement.
AGAAGCTAACCAGAACAGTGAGTGCTTTCATTTTGGCCATTAGGGGTAGTGAGAAAAATAACATAGGTTTTAGTAAAAGCTGAACTGTAGCAGAATGAAATCAGCACTGATTGTAATGAACACAGAATGAGATGGAACTCGTATATCCCTACCTGTGAGAGAGCTCATTGATTTACTAGACTCTATTAAATAAATATGGTGTTCCTACTTTTACTCCCATATAAGTGTCTCAGTTGTTCTAGGTTTTTTTTTAAAAAAAAATCTGTGATGATAAATCTCTCTATTTTAACAGAACTGCATATATAATTCACCTGCCATAGTGTGTGGTTTTTTTGTTTTGTTTTTTGGGTTGATATGAGGCTACTAGACTCTCATTTTCATAAAACTGCATCCTCCCTCTAAAATCTCTAGTATGATTTATGATAAATTGATGTGCAACATGCTGTTATTGAAGTAATAAAAGGATATGACAGAATATAAAATTTCAGTTTCCTTTAATGACATACTTCTGTGAATCACTGACTCTGACATTTTTGTTTCACTGTTTATCTCTTTCTTTGGCAAATGCATTAATTTCTCAGGCAATAACACAGAGATTAAATACCAGGCATAATTATTCTATGATGGCTCTTTTACAGAGAATGCATTATGCTATTTTCTAGGAACTGATAATATTTGGAGTCTAAAAGAAACAGCCAACACTATTCAGATTTTTCTAGAAGAGCAGTTCAAAACCATCAATAGCATTTATATCATAACCATCAATAACAATACTGTGGTCATCGTTGGCCAGCAGCTGCTATGCATAACACCATTGTTATGCCAGAACTGAATAGTTGTGCAGGAAAGCAGAAAGCAAGTAAAACGGCCTCTCTTGATTCAGATGTTATGGAGAAATAGAGCTGAGTGTCATCAGCATATGGATATTGCCTTGCACCTGCAAGTTACCAACAATCAATGGATTCCTCATCACTTGGAATTATGCAATTAAATCTGAAAGTGTTTCTAAAATAGGCCTGCACAGCTGATGGTAAAGACCCCTGTCTGAAACCCAGAATAGCCACTGCCTGTCAGAGTGGGCTAGAACGCCCTCCCATCAGATGTCAAGGAGATTGGTAACTATACAACCTTTAGAAGACATCTGAAGGCAGCCCCGGATAGGGAAGCTTTTTAATGTGTGTTGTGACGTGGGGTTTGTGATTTCAGCTCTCTTGACATAATATGCTGGAGACAGTTCTCTAGTAACACTTCTTTATTAACGCAACAAGACTGAAACTTGAGGAGGGGAGAGCTACATTTATAGGGACAGGGAACCAGCTAGAAAGGATACAATTTTGGAGGGAACAATATCAGGCAATCACAGTCCTGCCTTTTGGAGGCAACCAATAAGACAGAGGATCCAAATACAGCAGCTTAAATGAACCAATAGTAGCTGTACCCTCTGGAACCAAAAGGCAGTTACTTTACCCTAATGCAAATACAGACAATAATAATACAGATATAAAATCCTTTGACTCAATACACAACACCCCTCCCCCCCCCCAGTGAGCACAGCAGACGTAATCTCTCAGGTACTGTGGGGTCCTACAACTTCTACTTGATCTCCTGACAACAGGTGTTGCCGGTTCTGGATTGGGTGTCACCTGTGGTAGGGGGGCTGCTATAGGGGTTTCGTCAGGAACAGATGGAGTCCCAGACATCTCAGGGTCCCCTACCTGTACCTCGTCATCCTGAGGACTAGCAGACCCTGGTTCATTTGCTGAAGCCCCTGGTGATTGCACCTCTGGGCCATTTTCACTCTGGTCTTGCAGCTCTGCGTTGTTAGCCAGGGATGAATTATCAGGCTCCTCCCTGCTGAGCGCCCGGCGCCTCAGCTGATCTATATGTCTCTTCCAAACTTGCCCATTTTCCAAGGTCACATAATAGGACACAGGTCCACTAGCCCGGGTGACCACACCAGCCACCCACCGGGAACCTCGTGAATAGTTCCTCACCCAGACCAGATCTTCAGGGGCGAAATACCTTGTTGTGTCAGTCTCAGCCTGGGGGTTTGCTCTTGAATTACGGTTTGGCATTTTATCCGGGTGGACATAATCCAGCACCGTTACCAATCTTCTACCCAAGAGCAGCTCAGCTGGCGACTTGCCCGTCGCAGTACACGGCGTCGCATGCTGCAAAAATAACATTCGCGCGATGCGAGCTGACCAGTTACCCTCCATTAAGCGTGCAATGGATTCTTTGGCTGTTCTTACCATGCGCTCCGCCTGCCCATTGGAGGATGGGTGAAAGGGCGCGGATGTGACCCCCCTTATGAAGTTATCAGCCAAGAATGCCTTGAATTCTTGGGATACAAAAGCTGCCCCATTATCTGATACAATGGTCTCAGGTAACCCGTGGGTTGCAAACAGCTGCCTCAACACCTTGATTACGGCAGCTGATGCCATGCTAGGGACCATCGCCACTTCTAACCATTTGGAATATGCATCGACGATAACCAAAAAGACCTTCCCCTGGAATGGCCCAGCAAAATCTAAGTGCAGCCGGCTCCAGGGAGATCTGGACTGCTCCCACCAGTGAACTGGTGCTCTGGCCACTTCTGGCCGCACCTCTTGGCATGCCTTGCATGTACATACCCATTGCTCTATGTTCTGGTCCATTCCAGGCCACCACACATAACATCGGGCTAGCGACTTCATCCTGACCATTCCCGGGTGTCCCATGTGAAGCGTCTCAAGAACCCTGTTTCTCAGTGGTGCTGGGATGATCACCCTATCTCCCCACAGGAGACAACCCTTATGCATGGATAACTCGTGCTGCCTTGTCGCATAAGGCCTGAATTTGTCTTCATGCGGACCACCTGGCCACCCCCTCCCCACCCAAGTGAGCACACAGGAGAGAACAGCATCTTTCCTCGTTTTCTCAGCAATATCAGTAGCCGTTACAGGAGCCCCCGGAAGCGTTTCCAGCATCATTATGTGCTCCGCTGGAGCAGGATCCTCATTGCTCCCGCCAGGAAGGGGCAATCGACTCAGCGCATCAGCGTGGCACAACCGTTTCCCCGGCACATGGGTCAAGGTGTACTGGAACCCGTTCAGGAATATAGACCAACGCAACATTCTGGGGGAGAGAATCTGTGGCGTTTGTTTGTTCGGGTTGAACAACCCCAACAGTGGTTTGTGGTCCGTTTCAATGGAGAAATGACGACCGTACACATAATCATGGAACTTTTTGATTCCTGCCACAATTGCAAGCGCCTCTTTGTCAATTTGAGCATAGTTGCGCTCCGTGGGCGACAACGTACGGGAATAGAAAGAGATGGGCTTTTCCGACCCATCCGGTTCCCTATGACTCAGCACCGCCCCCAGGCCGTATTGAGAGGCATCACATGCCAGGACCAGCGGCTTCGATTCATCATAATGAGCAAGGACGCTCTTGCTACTCAGCATTCCTCGCAAGGAGTCAAAAGCCTTCTGCTGCTCCTGCCCCCATCGCCACACATTCTTTTTCTGCAACAGTCTATGTAATGGTTCAGCTACCGAAGCTTTCTGGGGTAAGAACGAATGATAAAAGTTAATAAGTCCCAGGAACGACTGCAACTCCGTCTTGTTCTGTGGTCGTGGTGCCTCGATGATGGCCTTAACCTTAGCATCTGTGGGGTGGATGCCTGATGCATCAATTTTAAACCCCAAGAACTCCACAGTTGGCACCCCAAAACTGCATTTTTCCTTTTTTAGTTGCAACCCCACCTCCTTGAACTTGAGCAACACTGCACGGAAACGCACAACCAGTTCCTGTGGGTCTTTTCCAGCAATCAAAACGTCATCAAAAAATGGCAAGACCCCCGGCAGACCTCTTAACAGGCGTTCCATGAGCCCTTGAAAAATCCCTGGGGCCACACAAACTCCAAATTGTAATCTGTTAACTCTGAACGCCCCTTTATGTGTGACAATAGTCTGTGCTTCCGCTGATTGTGGGGTTACTGGCAGCTGTTGGTAAGCTTATGCCAGGTCAAGTTTGGCGAACACCTTGCCCCCAGCCAGTTTAGCCAACAGATGTGATACGACTGGAATGGGGTATGAATTTCCCCTGAGTGCCTTATTGATAGTACATTTGTAATCAGCACAGATCCTAACTTCCCCATTTGCTTTAAGGGGCGTGACGATTGGAGTCTCCCACTTAGCGGAGTCCACGGGTGAGAGAACTCCCTGCTTGACCAATTTATCCAGCTCTGCTTCGATCTTGGGTTGCAGTGCAAATGGCACTCGCCTTGGTTTGAGTCGGATTGGGGCCACCCCAGGGTCCAATTCGAAGTCAACTGGGGGCCCTTTATAACAACCCAGTTTTCCATTAAAGAGACCAGCAAATTCTTTGTATAATGCCTCGCTCATCTCGGGGCAGGTTTAGATTGAAATAAGCCCTGATATACTCAGTCCCAGGGCGGGAAACCAGTCAGTGCCCAAGAGACTGGGGCGACTGCCCTTCGCAATCACCAGTTTGAGTACCGCCTGTTTGTCCCGGAACTGTACTCTCACGGCACACATTCCCATGACATGGATGCGGCCCGCTGAGTATGACTGCAAAGTTGCCGGGAAGGGCTCCAGAGGGGGCAACTTACCCCTGGGGAAGAATGTCCTCGCGGTCTGGTCCGACACAATAGTGAATCCAGATCCGGAGTCCACCTCCATGTCGCACAGCTGACCCTCAATCTTCACCTTGACATGTGCCTTGCCTTGCGCTGGAAACTGCACGACCCTCCCGTTGATCTCCGTTACGTAGTTGCAGTCCTTTAGAACATGGTTTGCTGTGGCCGATCTGCGATGCTCCAGTCTAGGTGCTCCTGTCGCTCCCAACGCCGCCGATCTACAGACCCTGGCGATGTGACCTGTCTTTCCGCACGTCCGGCACATAGCATCCCGGAAACGACAACTCTTCCGCTCATGGTTTCCGCCACAACCAGGGCACCTGCCTCGGTGATCTTTGTGCACTATGCAGGCCTGACGCACTGACTCGACCCCACGAACTGGGCTCTGGCTCGGAGTAGCCTCTAGCTCGTCCATGGCATGCGCAACTTCTATCTGTGGCTTAGGGGCCCTGCGACTGGCATCAAGCTCCTCTCTTTCATAATTCTCTGTGGCGGTGGCCTCCTTCAAGGCTGAAGCAAAGGTAACCTCTTCTTTAGCCACGATGCGTCTTCTGGCTTTCTTGCTGCTCAGACCACCGACAAACCGATCCAGGAGAGTCTCTTCCAGATCTTGGAAGTCGCAGTGCTGAGCGAGCTTCCGCAGTTCAGCTAGAAATGCAGATACAGACTCCCCAGCACGCTGCTGCCTCTTATGGAACTCCATCCGCCGGGCCATCTTGGTCTCAGTAGGCGCTAAATGGCTTGTTAGGCAGGCAAGAATATCTTTGAGAGATGTCTCACTTAGCTTTGCTGGGGCAAGTAATGCCTTGGCCAGCTTGAAGGTCTCAGGCCCACAGTAGCTCAGGAATGTGGCCCTTCTTTTGCTGGCATCGGTGATCCCTTGAGCCACTGCGAAGAACTCGAAGCGTTCGACGTAGTCTTCCCACGTGTGGGGTTCTGATGGCTGGAAGGGCTCCAATACCCTTGGACTCTCCATTGTCCTGTGGGCAGGGTCGTCTTCTCAGCTGGCCAGTGAGTCTTGTTCTTAGCTACAATCCGGACTCTGAGGCAGGGCTGCGTTTAACCGCTCCTCAGCATTCCGGATCCCACCTTCGTCGCCAGTTGTGACGTGGGGTTTGTGATTTCAGCTCTCTTGACATAATATGCTGGAGACAGTTCTCTAGTAACACTTCTTTATTAACGCAACAAGACTGAAACTTGAGGAGGGGAGAGCTACATTTATAGGGACAGGGAACCAGCTAGAAAGGATACAATTTTGGAGGGAACAATATCAGGCAATCACAGTCCTGCCTTTTGGAGGCAACCAATAAGACAGAGGATCCAAATACAGCAGCTTAAATGAACCAATAGTAGCTGTACCCTCTGGAACCAAAAGGCAGTTACTTTACCCTAATGCAAATACAGACAATAATAATACAGATATAAAATCCTTTGACTCAATACACAACAATGTGTAATGTTTTATTATGTTTTTATATATGTTGGAAGCTGCCGAGAGTGGTTAGGGCAACCCAGTCAGATGGGCGGGGTATAAATATCACCATCATCCTCATTGATGGACCTGGTAGAAGTTAGCTTTCTACGTGCAGCATTCTATTAAAGAAGGTTAGCTGTACACCATAAAAATGTAAGAGCCCAGTTGGATCAGACCAACAGCCCATTTAGTCCAGCATCCAGTTCTCACAGTGGACAACTAGGTGCTTGTGAGAAAAAAACAATGCAAGGTTTTAGAATTGCAAGATAGGAAGGGGTTTGGGGTTTTTTTTTAAGGCCATTTAGTTTAACCCTGACCTTAATAATAATAATAATAATAATAATTTATTATTTGTACCCCGCCCATCTGGCTAGGTTTCCCCAGCCACTCTGGGAGGCTTCCAACAAAGACCAAAAATACATTAAAATGTCACACATTAAAAACTTCCCTGAACAGGGCTGCCTTCAGATGTCTTCTGAATGTCAGGTAGCTGTTTATCTCTTTGATATCTGGTGGGAGGGCGTTCCACAAGGTGGGTGCCACTACCAAGAAAGACCTCTTCCTGGTTCCCTGTAACTTTGCTTATCGCAGTGAGGGAACTGCCAGAAGGCCCTCGGCACTGGACCTCAGTGTCAAGGCAGAACGATGGGGGTGGAGACGCTCCTTCAGGTATACCGGGCCAAGGCCGTTTAGGGCTTTAAAAGTCAACGCCAACACTTTGAATTGTGCTCGGAAACATTATGGGAGCCAATGTAGGTCTTTCGAGACTGGTGTTATGTGGTCTTGGCGGCCGCCCCCAGTCATCATGAATATTCCTCTATCATCCTGTGTCATTTCAAGCAATGAAACTGAGAGTGTGAGTCCTCTGACGAAAGCACATAGATAACAAATAGTTCAAAGTGTGTCAGGGAAACAGACGAAGCCACGCAGTCAGAGGCCAAACCTTAAGAGTTGCTGCCATATTCCTGCCCCATCCCACTGGCTACAAAGCAGTACCCTCCAAATATCATTGGACTCCAACTCCTATCAGCCCCAGCTAGCATGGCCAATGGTCAAAAATTATGAGAGTTGGAATCCAACAGTATTTGGAGAGTAGCACATTGGCTATACCCTGTCATATATGGTGATCATCTAAGCTATGAGCTATGAGCATGAGCATGAGCAAAACCCTGAGGACCATTTAACTGAGTGTATCACACTTTTTGAAATAAGAAATCAACCAGACTGCTAAATCCTACTCGCTGGTTTCTTTTATGTGCATGGCTTGCTTACTCTTTCTCTCACTTGCTTCCTTTGTCAAGTAAACACACATGGAAGGAATTCACTGAGTAAGAGCCCTGTCTTTCGTTTGCAACTGCAACTTCTGACAGTCACCACAAATGCAAAGTGTGATTCATAACAAAATCTGCCTGCTTACGGAACAGCAAGAATTTGAACAGGCGGACAAGTATGTGAACACATTTTTAATATTTCAGTGGAACTATTATTAAATTACAGATGAACATCCCCTCATATTCTGGAGTTTGATGAGGAGATTAATTGTGTCAGATCCTTGCAGGAAGGTTGTGTGATAAGGTCACGCTGGGAAATAATTTGGTCATTTTGCACACATTCTGTTCCTCACACCTATCTCCACAATCATGAGATCTTGGGGGGGGGGGAATCTTTTTAGAGAGAGTTTTCTCTAAAATGTACCGATTCCTCCTTGACTGGGAAGTCAAGAAGGAGGAGGTAAAATCAGTAATGGTTAAATGGGCTCAGGATTTTGGTTACAACATCCCTATGGATGCCTGGCGAAAAGCTATGGAAGGTAGATATGAAGTTCACCGCATGTTATGCCTTGAAAGAGAATTTTATGAAGATGCAATTCCGCTGGTACCTGATGCCATTAAAATTATCTAAAATATATAAAAACACTTCAAGTAAATGTTGGAGATGTGGGGAAGAGGAAGGTTCAATCCTACATATGTGGTGGACCTGTAAGAAAATAAAGAATTTTGGGATGTAATCTGTAACGAGCTCAAAAGAATGTTTAAGATCTCCTTTATTAAAAAAAAAACATGGAAGCCTTCCTCCTGGGGATACTAGGCATAGATATACCGAAAAAAGTGACGTATGCCATGGTAGCTGCAAGAATATTAATTGCTACAAATTGGAAAGGGGAAAAAATCCTGAGTAAACTGGAGTGGCAAAGTAAACTGTTAGAATACGCTGAGTTGGCAAAAATGACAGGGAAACTGAGAGGTCATAGTGAACAGATATTTATTAAAGAATGGGATGTGTACAGAAAATACCTTAAGGAACATTGTAATAATATGGCAGGCCTTGAATGACTCCTGCTATATTGTGGATACTTATAGAAGAATAAGTCTTTAATGGAAATTAATAAAGGAAAATGGATAGTGCGTTAGAAAAAATAAGTGGTAGATGCATGATGGGGTGACGGGAAGTCATCATAGATGTAAAAAGAATTTATTGTGATTTGATGTAACATTTATTACTGTTTTCTTTCTAGATGAATTTCTGTTCATTGTTTCTCTTTAACTTCAGTAAAGCATTTAAAAAAACATTTTAGTGAAAGCCGGGATTTTCAGGGAGCAAATTGCTAGATGCTAAAATCAGAAGAGATTCCTATAGCCATAGACTATGGAAATTCTGTATTTTAATTTTTTTAGTTCTCCCTTATGCATGATAGAAAGCAGAGGACTATTTTGAGTGCTTTCTCCATATGCATGTTTGGAAGCCTAAACCTATTCGGTCATAGCATCAGAGTGCTAAATAACATTAGTGTTTATCTCCATAGCTAATTAGCTGAAAGAATATCAATATTAGATCCAAATACTTTGCTAGGAAATGCTTAAGAGTGGGGCGGCAATATTATCTCTGCCATGTACAGGAAGCTTAAAATGGCCTCAGTGTGACACCAGGGTGCCAGACTGTGATAGGTCTTTGGACTAATCCCACAGAGCTCTTCTTATGTTCTTACTTCTTAAATTCTATGAGTTGTGGTATTTGTGTGGATGTTCTGTGTAACATGAAAAAATGTATATAGGAAGTGCAGTGTAAGCGATGGAAGTCAATCAATGAATTTTTATTATTATTTTCATATTGAGATATTTGTAGAATAATTTGGAAGAAATTCTTCCAACTTTTCTTCTTCTTCTTTTTCTTCTCTTCTCTCCCCCCCCTTTTGTTCCTTTTTCATGTATATGTGCTTATTTGAAGTGTATATGTGTGTACGTATTTGCTGTGTTTTGTTTATATTTTGAAACAATTATGTGAAATAAAATTTATTTTTAAAAATGTAGTGATATGTGGGATCCGCAGAGAGGAAATATGTGTATTCTGAAGAAATATATGCGCAAGGGTGGTGTTCAGTTCCATTTGTGAACAGAAACTACTCAAAGGTCTGAGCATCCATTTTTTGCTGGCATATAGCAACATACAGGTTTGTTTCTGAATGTATGGAAGAACTGGAATGCAGCAGTAAGCTGCATGAAATAATGGAATACTACCATGGCGATCAGTATCCCTTCCCGGCATACCTCTCCATTAATACCATGCAAGCCCAGCTGTCTTTAGGTCCGTTGCGCTTACAGGTTGAACACCTGAACCATTCAATTAAAATGCTCATTAGAGCGATGCATTCTGCAATATTCTAACTGTTCAGTCAATGCCCTAGGGGCCTAGAATAAAAAAATTAAAAAGGTTTAAAGGACTTCAGCTTGCATTTATTTCACTTTTTCATTCTATCTGGGTGATACCCTGCCCACTCTGAGTAGCAAGAGCAAACCTTTTTCTCTCTCTCTTGGAAATCTAAATGTTCTGTTCTTTATGTTGATACCTCCTTTATGTATCCACTGCCAGAGTGAGTGTCAAAAAGAGATTATGTAACTCTGGAACCTTGCTTCCTTCCCACAGTTGACACCCACTATTTTTTAAAAAAATATTAATTTAAATGGCCAGGTTATAACAACTTGACATTTCAATTGGAATTTACATTGGTGTTATGACCTTCCCTGTGTCTAGATATGGAGCAATAACCTTCAGTGGTAACAAGAAGGTGGTGTCAATATTGGCACTATAGTTTTAAATTATAGTCTGGATGTGTCAGTCAATATTGAGGATGGTAGCATCCCTCACCCACCCACCCTGAGGTTTAAGGAAAATAGTTATTTTATTTGTTTAAAACTATTTGAATAACCCTTACTTTTAGCTAGCCAAAGTGAAACTGAAATGGATTCTCCTTTTGGGCCAGAACTGAAGAGGAGGAGAACCCAGACATTAATCCCTACAGCCGTTAAGCTTATTCTGCATCCTGCTTCTAATTTCTCACATACCAGACATTAAGAACATTCTTATGCCACTTGAACAGTCACGGGAAAATTATGGGAAATGTAGTTTGCTAAAGGTGCTGGGAATGGCAGTTCTGTGAGGTCAGCACCCTTAAACTATAGTTCCCAGAATTCTCCATGACTGTTAAAGAGTATAAGGGTGCTATGAAGGTCTGGTGTGGATGTGACCTAACAGTCTCAGGTCCTCTGAACCAAACAAAAACATTCTCTATAGGGTTTTTCCTGTCAAAAAAAAAAGGGGGGGGGAGTCAGAAAAAAAAACCATTTCCAGTTATGGATCTCTCAGGTCCCTATCACAAACTTCAGTGCTGAACTTCAGTGAATAGAGGAAGCTGCCTTCCTCTGAACCAGACAAATCTGCTCCACTTCCCAGTGGGGAGGAGTCACGGTGGACCGCGTGGCCACCCACTCCCCACCGGGGGCGAGGGACTTTGTCCCCCATTGCCTGGGGGATCCCGGCCACGTCAGAGCCCGGCTAGCCAACCTGCTGGCCGGAGGGCATGGCCGGGGCCATTTAAACAGAGGAGCGAGCCAGAGGACTTCCTCTTTGGCTCGCTTCCTCAATCACCTGCCCTCCCTCCATAATTTGCAGGTCAGGCAATGGCCTTGCTATGGACTTTGGTTGGTCGCCTTGGTTGTCCGAGGGGCCTGGTAGGAATTTTTCCACTTGGCAAATTGGCACCGGCCACTTGGTTTTCGCCTACCTCGTAGCAATCGTCACAACTTTGTTAGGGTTGCGGTTAGGCATTGTTTGACCTTGTGCGGGGGAGGGGAGGTGTGGCCAGCACCTGCCCCTCCATGCTTAAGGGTATTCCGTTAAAGGAACCCGGGGGTGTTGATCTAGTCTGAAGCCCGGCTCTGGGGCTAAGGCCTTGACACGACCCCGACGGGAACACCCCTACCGGTGGCTTACCCTTACTGGACTTCCTGCACAATGGGCAGGAGTCAGATATAGTCAGGTCCAATCAATGCTTAAGCCAATACCGCTCACATTTTGTAATTTCAACAAAGTTGTGGCCAAAATTTGCCCAATAACATAAACCTAATATCCGTGTCCTTGTGTGAGTTATTTCCAACAAGGGGGTGGCTGTGGGGTCTCAACACGCAACAAGTCTATCTTGCCCAGTATTGTGTAGCAGTGGCTCTCCTGGATTTCGGACAAGGGTCTCTGCCAGCCCTACAGGGAGATGCAAAGCAGATGCTCTACCGCTGAATTAAAGCACACTTCCCTTCAATGGAAGGGGTAGCTGTACATTTGCATCTTTTTGTGACTTTGTGCACTTGTGTCCTCTAACAAAGCCAATAGAGAAATCCTGTGCATTGAAAAAGTAGTAGCCAGGAGGAATTGACGAGTCAGGCTGCTAAACAAGCAAAGTGGATACCACTTTGCTGATCTGTTTTCAAAGGGTAAGCCAATATTTGGCGGTGGTTGCCGTTGTCATACGATTCCCAACTGTCTTTCTTCAACACCCCTAAGGAATAGTCTAGTGAGATCCTGCTTTGAGATGTGGAAAGAAGCCATTGCGTAAAAATAGAAAATAGAAATAATAAAAAAGCATTTTTCTAGAACAGATGCCAGATGTACTGGGCACTTGCATTGATTGTTTTTATTTTTAAGTGCATCCTTTGCCAGCTAAAGGGAAGTAAAGTAAGCTGAAGCCATAATTTTGTTGGAAGCAATGTCATCAAAGTTCTGAACAGAGGCCTCAAGGCTGCATCCTTCATATATTTTCTTCCAGAAAAGGAGCTGCTGGCTGCAGACACTTGATCTTCCGCTGCTTGTTTTTTCTCAAGCAGTTTTACTCGGTGTTAATTCAGAAGATCTGGGAAGATTAAAATATTTGTTTGTGTGACTCTCTTAAAGATGAAGCATCAGGTGCATCAATTACATTCACGCAGAAACCCCATGCCAGAAGGCATCCTCCAAATCTCTCCGTTTAGAATATCTCGTAACCGTAAAAACGAGCACTACAGTCACTTAGCCAAGATGTATGAAATTCCATAGAACCAGATGGTCTCCCTGAATCATTCATGATCTTGACTTGGCAGCGCACAAGGACCTTGACAAAAGCTCCAGTTCATTTTCTGATAGGCAAACCACTGAATGACTCGGAACTATGAGTCTGTGCTGATAACAGGCTGATTAACAAGTGAGCACGCTTCCGTCAGCAGCAATACTTCAGTGAAACGTGTTTCTCTAGGGCCGAAAGCGGCATTACGTCTAACTGTTTTGAAAATACTGTATAAATGAAGTTAGGCATTTCCTCCTGGATGCACAAGGTCTCTTCGGGATTTACCAAATGGTGTCACCACATGAGAGGGACAGTGACGATCACTCCCATCTTGTAAAACAGGGAGCACTGTCTACTTGTATAGGTCTTCTATCATTCCTTCAAACATTCCTCAGATGAAAATGGGGACATTTCTCACTCCCCCACAACTGACCCTCTTTGACACCCCATTTTTTGTCCTCCCCCTGTGCATTTCCTATCAGAAGAAGAGCAACTGCCACCACCATCTCACCAATGGAATACAGCGAGCACACCCTCCACCGTCCTGAGAAAACAGCTTAATCCTGATTTTGTTTTATTTTAGTCTTTGGTAGATTTACAATAAGTAAAACACACAGAGTGCGTCCGCCATGGCGTTTGGCAGCTTTCCCAGAACAGTGGAAGTCATTTTAAAATTTATAGTTTGGAATGTATAATTGGCTTTATTATTTGCATTATGCTGTGGTAAGATTTGGTATCGTATTAATTGGAGTATTAATAATAAAAGAATTAATTAAAATTATTTATAAAAAAGCCAATAAATAAATTTTAGAAAGGGGCAAGATTAGATATGGGGGCACAAAGCATTTTCCCCCCCAAAAAAATAAATCAAGACTTCTTGTGCTCCACTCTGCTTCCCTCCCTCCCATCAGACGTGAAGGAAATAAGCAGCTATCCTATCTTTAAAAGACATCTGAAGACAGCCCTGTTTAGGGAAGTTTTTAATATTTAATGCTGTATTGTTTTTAACACTCGGTTGGGAGCCACCCAGAGTGGCTGAGGAAACTCAGCCAGATGGGTGGGGTATAATAATAATAATAATAATAATAATAATAATAATAATAATAATTCCCCTTTCTGCTGCCCAGGGGGCCCCTGCCCCCTGCCTGTCTCTCAGAGCTGGCACATCACGGGGGTCTGGGCCTTGGCAGTCTCTGCTTCTCTTCCTCCTCACCTGCTCTACAGCTGCCACTATGAGCTTCTCAAGGGAAGAGACCACCAGCAGCAGAGAGGCCATGGGGAGGCAACAGGATGCCCTCTCACAGCTCCTGTCACTCAGGACATGTGCCAGCTCCTCCTCCCCAAGTTCAGCTGAGGCAGCACTGGTGGAGGAAAGAGGGAGAATCTGGGATCAAATCAGAGGTCAGAATGGCTTTCGTAATTCCGGGACTGTCCCTGGAACATCGGGCCACTTGGAGGGTATTTCATTGTATTTTGCAACCCTGATTTTCCAGGGGCCATAAATGGGGGGAGGAGCCTCTATGAGAACAGGATGTTCCCTTTTTCAAAAGATTGCTTTCCATAAGTCAGATGGTGACGAGAATGGTGATGACGTTTTAGCACAATGTGCTCACCCCTTCAGCTCGCTCTCATGTTGTAACTTAACTAAGGTTACCAGATGTCCCAGTTTCTTGAGGACAGTCCCCGGATTTACAAATCAGTCCCCATACAAAATCCTATCATTCCTGCTGAAGTTGAAAAGTGTCCCCGGATTCATTGAAAAAAATCTGGTAACCTTAAACTCAACACTTATTGTAACAAAGGCCCCCCCCTCCCTCCCTCTCTCTCTCTCTCTCTCTCTCTCTCTCTCTCTCTCTCTCTCTCTATATATATATATATATACACGACTAGAAAACCTGAGGACTATTCTGTGATGTTTCATTCTCCAAGCTTCGCTAGGAGGCTGTTCTACCCCTTGGTATTCTTGTCGATTCCAGGGGTGCCATTTCAGAGGCAGTAGAGAAGAAGCAAATAAATTTCTGTCTTGGAGGGGAAAGCCAATATTTATCTGTGTCCAAAAGTTCCCTCTATTGAAAATGGACAAAGTTGCAAAAGAAAAAATGTGGGACGCCCCACTGTGTTTAAAGATTTTGAGCAAGTGTTTGTTGTGCTCACTTATTTTGTTGTTGTTTAGTCGTTTAGTCGTGTCCGACTCTTCGTGACCCCATGGACCAGAGCACGCCAGGCACTTCTGTCTTCCACTGCCTCCCGCAGTTTATTCAAACTCATACTGGAAGCTTCGAGAACACTATCCAACCATCTCATCCTCTGTCGTCCCCTTCTCCTTGTGCCCTCCATCTTTCCCAGCCAGTGGCGTAGCGTGGGGGGTGCAGGGGGGGCCGGCGCACCGGGCGCAACACCTGGGGGTCAGGGTTAGGGGGCGCAAATCCACGGGTTAGGGGGCGCAAATCCACGGGTTAGGGGGCGCAAATTACTTGCCTTGCCCCGGGTGCTGACAACCCACGCTACGCCACTGTTCCCAGCATCAGGGTCTTTTCCAGAGAGTCTTCTCTTCTCATGAGGTGGCCAAAGTATTGGAGTCTCAGCTTCAGGATCTGTCCTTCCAGTGAGCACTCAGGGCTGATTTCCTTCAGAATGGATAGGTTTGATCTTCTTGCATAGAGGCACTCTAATATGAAGGCGCTATCTTAGTGGAAAGATCCCCTTAGCTAGCCAGAATTATACACGGGCCTAACAAATAATAGATCATCAAACACTGGGAAGAAGGTAGAGGGGGTGCTTGCCCCCTCCCTAAGTCGCAGCCCTGAACATCTGATCCATAAATGGCACAATGCTTTTTTGTAATGCCATACAGAACCGGAGGCATTGCTCCTACAAATGTACTGTACCTTGAGGTACACAGAGAAGCATAAGTCAAAAAGAAATTGGGGTGGGTGGGGATAATTTTTATAGAGAGCCTTTGAGGAACTGCATTAAAGGAGCAATCACTGTGGAGCAAGTGGCTTTTGAACACCCAGAATAGAGACACAGAAAAGATTATAGATGGCAAAGCCTTAAGGGGGGAAAAGGAGGAGTGTGCCTTTTGCACAGCACCATAAACCTTTTAATGGAAAGGCAATCAAATACAGAAAAGAGAGACAAAGCACCTCCAAGGCAAACAGATTTAAGCACAGGTACAGTACTGCCATTATATATGCTTCTCCATTCTGATAGAAAGAAAGGAAGAGGGTGTGTTGTTCCCAGTTTGGGAGAACATCTTGTTGGCCACTGTTAAACTGAATAAAGTCTGACATCTCTGCTGGTATGCTGTTTCAGATTTCAGCGAATAGGTGTTGCAAGGAGAAGGTAAGACTCAGCAAAGTCCAAAAGCCAGTTCTTAAGTCATTCAGGGTCGACTTGTGAAAGAGCAGGGTATTTTTTAAAAGGCATTCTTGGTGATCGTTTCCTATACAGTGGTACCTCGGGTTACAGACGCTTCAGGTTACAGACGCTTCAGGTTACAGATTCCACTAACCCAGAAATAGTACCTTGGGTTAAGAACTTTCTTTCAGGATGAGAACAGAAATCGCGCAGCAGCGGCGCAGCGGCAGTGGGAGGCCCCATTAGCTAAAGTGGTACCTCAGGTTAAGAACAGTTTCAGGTTAAGAACGGACCTCCAGAATGAATTAAGTTCTTAACCCGAGGTACCACTGTATAATTATAGCAATGCTGTCTGCCCAAGCAAAGACGGGAAAAGGAAGGATTTGTGACTTTTGGTGTGTGCATTAGTACATAGGACAATTTAACTGATTATAACAATAGCTCCCTGCTATGCAGATCCAAAAGGGACGCAGGTGGCGCTGTGGGTTAAACCACAGAGCCTAGGACTTGCTGATCAGAAGGTCAGCGGTTTGAATCCCCACAACAGGGCGAGCTCCCGTTGCTCGGTCCCTGCTCCTGCCAACCTAGCAGTTCGAAAGCATGTCAAAGTGCAAGTAGATAAATAGGAACCGCTCTGACGGGAAGGTACACGGTGTTTCCGTGCACTGCTCTGGTTCGCCAGAAGCGGCTTAGTCATGCTGGCCACATGACCTGGAAGCTGTACGCCGGCTCCCTCAGCCAATAAAGCGAGATGAGCGCCGCAACCCCAGAGTCGGTCACAACTGGACCTAATGGTCTGGGGTCCCTTTACCTTTACCTTATGCAGATCCAGTGAGCCGGCCAGATACATAGGCGGTCCTAAAGTTTCTTTATAAAACATTATACTTTGGCTGTTTGGTTTTTGGTATTTGCATGCCACCTTTCTTAAGGTGGCTCGAGCATCCAGCTGGGGAACAATGTAGGGGACAGTTTAGAAGCAAACTTATTTGAGCCTCATATGTGAAAAGGCTCTCAAGAGTAGCAGCATTTAGCAAGGGTGCTAGGAGAGTCTGGGGGTTTGGGACTGGGAGAGCAGGAGAGGTACACATGTATGGAAGGCTTTTATCAATTCCTTTAGACGATCATGCATCCTGACTTTCTGTTCAGTTTTGATATTCAAGAGGGCTCAGAGCAATGGCAGTCACATAAAACAAACTTCAAAAACCAGTGAAAGATGTGGGAGGGAGGAATCAGCTCTAAATAAAATAATAATAATAATAATAATTTATTATTTATACCCCGCCCATCTGGCTGGGCCTCCCCAGCCACTCTGGGCGGCTTCCAAAAGAATATTAAAATACTATGATACATCAAACATTAAAAGCATCCCTAAACAGGGCTGCCTTCAGATGTCTTCTAAAAGTCTGGTAGTTGTTGTTCTCTTTGACATCTGGTGGGAGGGCATTCCACAGGGAGGGCGCCACTACCGAGAAGGCCCTCTGCCTGGTTCCCTGTAACTTGACTTCTCGCAGTGAGGGAACCGCCAGAAGGCCCTCGGTGCTGGACCTCAGTGTCCGGGTAGAACGATGGGGGTGGAGACGCTCCTTCAGGTATACTGGACCGAGGCCGTTTAGGGCTTTAAAGGTCAGCACCAACACTTTGAATTGTGCTCGGAAACGTACTGGGAGCCAATGTAGGTCTTTCAAGACCGGTGTTATATGGTCTCGGCGGCCGCTCCCTGTCACCAGTCTGGCTGCTGCGTTCTGGATTAGTTGTAGTTTCCGGGTCACCTTCAAAGGTAGCCCCACGTAGAGTGCATTGCAGTAGTCCAAGCGGGAGATAACCAGAGCATGCACCACTCTGGCGAGGCAGTCCACAGGCAGATAGGGTCTCAGCCTGCGTACCAGATGGAGCTGGTACACAGCTGCCCTGGACACGGATTTAACCTGTGCCTCCATGGACAGCTGTGAGTCCAAAATGACTCCCAGGCTGCACACCTGGTCCTTCAGGGGCACAGGTACCCCATTCAGGACCAGGGAGTCCTCCACACCTGCCCGCCTCCTGTCCCCCAGAAACAGTACTTCTGTCTTGTCAGGATTCAATCTCAATCTGTTAGCCGCCATCCATCCTCCAACCGCCTCCAGACACTCACACAGGACCGTCACCGCCTTCACTGGTTCTGATTTGAAAGAGAGGTAGAGCTGGGTATCATCCGCATACTGATGAACACCCAGCCCAAACCCCCTGATGATCTCTCCCAGCGGCTGCATGTAGATGTTGAAAAGCATGGGGGAGAGGACAGAACCCTGAGGCACCCCACAAGTGAGAGCCCAGGGGTCTGAACACTCATCCCCCACCACCACTTTCTGAACACGGCCCAGGAGGAAGGAGCGGAACCACTGTATGACAGTGCCCCCAGCTCCCAGCCCCTCAAGACGGTCCAGAAGGATGTTATGGTCGATGGTATCAAACGCCGCTGAGAGATCCAGCAGAACCAGGAAACAGCTCTCACCTTTGTCCCTGGCCCGCCGGAGATCATCAACCAGTGCGACCAAGGCAGTTTCAGTCCCATGATGAGGCCTGAATCCCGACTGGAAGGGATCCAAATGGTCCGCTTCTTCCAGGCGTGCCTGGAGTTGTTCAGCAACCACTCGCTCAATCACCTTGCCCAAGAATGGAAGATTTGAGACTGGGCGATAGTTGGCCATCGTGGCCGCATCTAAAGATGGTTTTTTAAGAAGTGGTTTGATAACCGCCTCTTTCAGCGGGTCTGGGAAGGCTCCCTCACGGAGGGAAGCATTCACCACCCCACGAAGCCCATCACCCAGTCCTTCCCGGCTAGCTTTTATAAGCCAGGATGGGCAAGGATCAAGGAGACAGGTGGTTGGTTATTATTATTATTATATTATTAAATAAAAACGCATTTCACGACCAACAACAGCCAGAAGTGAGCATCAATAGTGGCACACAGCATCACTGAAATGCCCTCGTAAATAACTATATTTCCCCAATATGGAGGAAAACAAGAAGATATTTTTATTTATTTGTAAAAAAAATTACTTCTATACTGCAATTTCATTTTTTAAAACCATGCATGTACAGATTAAAAATCAAAATTGCAGATGACAGGCTAACTGTAACAACAACGCCCCCCAATTTAATTCTCTGCCTGAGCCTGACAACATAAACAATGTGGTTGGTTTTTTTAGTAAACATTTCAAAATCAATTCTGAAGATGCCTGCTAATCACTGCTGAAAGAGCATCTGCAAGCCTGGACCAATAACACTTGAAGGCTCAGTCTGATTGTGCCAAGAAGCTTTCCTGGGAGAGGATATTAGGTTTTCACTGAGCTAACCTCCAGTATAAGTCTCCCATTATATGTGAATAATTTGTATGATCCTCAGTCCAGTAGCATGGGGACTCATTTCCTTTATGTTCACCCCTTGGCATAACAGTGCTGCCATGCTCTTAATTCTGGGAGCTGCATCTGAGAAGGAAAAAGAATCAATAAAGGAAAGAGGTGGCGAGAAAGGGGCCTATATGGGCACGTGAGAATTAAGTTTGGCACTGACTTCCTACAGGCAGAATTGTGATTTTAAATATGGGGGGGGGGTCAGATCTGGAAGGTGCTCCTTATCCCTTACCCCATTCATTCACTCAGCACCCAACCCACTGAATATTATCAAATTAAGCATCAGATTCTCAGTAAGGGAAGAATGTGGAAAAATAATCCTCTAGGCAAACTCAAGGCCTGGAGCAATGTGTTTAATCAGCGAGCAAATTAAAAGACAAGCAGGGGAGGGGGATAGAAAAACGGAGTTGCTTGATGAGAGATCTCTTGCCAGAGCCAAGCAGCAGCCCAAACTGAGACCCAAGGGAGGCCTTTGTCTTCTTCTTAAGGATTTGAAGTGCCCTTGGGTTACAATAGTGACATTCTCCTTCTCACCTCTTCATTAGCAGTCTGTTGTAATTTGATCTTGACCTTCAATAGATGCTTGATCTAGCTGGCTGTCCTCCTTTAGATGGATATATAAGGAAGCTTCCGATACAACCAAACCAATGGGAAGCCATTTTCTGTGGTCTAAGGCACAATGAATTCACTATGCACTGTCTCTTTAAGGGCAATCCAGCCACTTCCTTTCTCTCTCCCTCCCTCTCATCCCTTGAACAAAGGCAAACCCAGCTGTTGCAGGCCTGTGTTCAGAGCCCTCTTCTGGGCATATAAAAACACCTTTAATAAATCACAACAAGCCTTGCTCCAGCCTGACCCATATTAGGATCCTCAGCTGTTCTGCTCTGTAGTCCCCTTTCAAGATACTAGCAGTGAGTTACCACATTGGATATGGTCTTTTCCACTGTTACACCTACTCTCTGGGATGCTTTCTCCAGTGCGGCAATACTGCACAGGGTATGAGTTGTCATGTGAAAGGGTCTCACACTCAGATGATGAATAACACCAGCACATAGCCCTGCAAAAAGGTTAAAAGGTAAAGGACCCCTGGATGGTTAAGTCCAGTCAAAGGTGACTGTGGGGTTGCAGTGCTCATCTCGCTTTCAGGCCAAGGGAACTGGTGTCTGTCCACAAACAGGTTTCTGGGTCATGTGGCTAGGAAGACTAAACCGCTTGTGGCACAACAGAACACCGTAATGGAAACCAGAGCGCACAGAAACACTGTTTACCTTTCTGCTGCTATTTATCTACTTGCACTGGCATGCTTTCGAACTGCTAGGTTGGCAGGAGCTGGGACAGAGCAATGGGAGCTCACTCCGTCGCGGGGATTCGAACCGCCGACCTTCTGATAGGCAAACCAACTGACTTTGAGTCAGTGATGTATGCATTCAGCCCTTAGCAGTGACATGTTGCAGCATTTGTATACAGTGGTACCTCAGGTTACATACGCTTCAGGTTGCAGACTCCGCTAACCCAGAAATAGTGCTTCAGGTTAAGAACTTTGCTTCAAGATGAGAACAGAAATCGTGCTCTGGCAGTGCAGCAGCAGCAGCAGGCCCCATTAGCTAAAGTGGTGCTTCAGGTTAAGAACAGTTTCAGGTTAAGTACGGCCCTCCAGAACGAATTAATTACTTAACCTGAGGTACCACTTTACCTGATAAGCCTGTTGAGAAGGATTGGGGTGGAATCTACACATATATAAAAACCATTCTGAAAATGCTTTTTTAAAAAAAGTGTTTTGAAAAATACATTGAATTTCCCATAAGGCTCACCATTGCTATCTAGTGTCAAACTGTATATTGCACTTAAAACACACTTAAAATGTTTTATTTGCAGCTGTATAGCTGGCTGCTGGGAGTGGTTGAGAGTTTGGAGTTAGCTGCCTTTGTTATTCTCTGCAGGATCAGCGCTTGGTAGTTCTGTTAAATCTGCCTTGCCGATGAGCAGATCAAGAATGCAAGTTGGATTCCGAATTCAGTAACAGGAACTGCACGTACAGCCCTGGAGGCTGGATGCAGCAGTCCAGTGGGTGCTGTATTTGCTATGCCCTCGATTGCTTACGATTCCCAATGGGGTATGTACAACCCCAGGCCTGTGTCTCTGTGTGCATACGGAATAAATATAAAACTAATATCTTCACTATGTTGTTAATCAGTGTCTTTAGTACGCCGAGTTATTAAGCCCACCATGGTTCAATCAAAGCATTAGACCTGTTTTGTAATTAGGAACTTTCCCCCAAAGGATTAGAACTTAAAAAATAACAAAATGAAGCAAGCACATATTATCACAAGCCACCCCACCCCACTGTGGAATGTTTATTTGATTGCATTTGCGAGACTTGAAAGCAGATGAGATGCATGATGTGTCCCAGCTAAGGAAAAATCAAATCCATTATAAATAAGGAACTGAACATGGTGACACTCTGGCAGTTTAATCGTCACCTTTGTGCTAGAGAGAAATATTACATTTGGAAAATAAGTTCCCCACAACAATTTAACTTTTTAAAATTGTTTGCATTGATGTAAAAACGTTGTTTTAAAAAAACACCTGTCTGCTAGGGCAAGTTGTAATATCCCCTATTAAGTATTTCCAAATACTCCTAGATGCTATGTATTATCTTTGTCTGCTTGCTTAAGAGTAGAGATGGAAGAAGGAACATTTTGTCAAATAATTCTAAGGAGCAGAAACAAAACGTACAATGAATTAGACAATTTTCCAGAGAATTAATTCTGAAAACCTAATTTTCTTATTTATTTGAATCCAATAATATTCCAAATATAAAGAAAAAGCACTGCAGCATTTAAGGATAAGCCTTTCTGTGATTTATAAAGCCGCATTAAACAACGCTGAAGTCTATATTTTTTTAAGAAAAAAAAAGACATGTGTGATGCCCCACAGTGGTTGAACATAAATACTGTTTACAAAAGGAAATAATTTGTATCATTAACAAAAGAAAAAAATATTGTTTCACTGACCACCAATGTTATAAACACAGATGAAAGCAGTCTTTGCGCAAGATGCCTGCAAAATAATGATTGCTGTCTCTCTGTTCCATATTGTTGTGAATATGATGCATCGAAGAGGCAAACTCAATTCTCAGTTGAATCAAGATGTATTGTCAGATCTACAGCCTACAGGAGGGAAAGTGATCAAGCATCTTACTGAAGCAGAGTACTGAAGTGCAAAACCACAAGTCAAAACATAAGTTCGGTTTTTTAAAATTCCAGAATTTTTTGGTATTTCTATGCTTTCAGTGCCTCTCAATGTATTTTGTGTGCATAGATCACTCTTCTGAGAGTGATTTCGTTCCTGCAAAACAATGGCACCTAAGGGAAATCTGGAAGTGGTGGTGGGAGGGGACATAGTGTTCCTGCACTGCAAATTCACTGCCCAAACAATGGCCAGAGGTTTCAGGCTCCCAAACCCTCAACCTTACAGGCAATGTGCACCTTCAGAGTTAACTGTGCCAGCTAGTAAGCACAGATCTCTTGACATGTGCAGAGTGGTTTAAGTCCGTTCATTTTCTTTGCATTTTCCTTGAATTTCAGGATGTTACTTTGCACAAAACTCCCAGGTTATCTGTATTGCTGGCCAACGCCATTTGAAGTCTCTTACTGTACTGATCTTCCCCAATGTTTACAATGTTTTTTTAAAAAGAAAATACAAGGGGAAAAGTGTCCTTAAGGGACTGCAGTTATTCTTCCTCCATCTTGCCAAAATTGTCTTAAGCATTTCCTCCCTTTCCAAGCAAGACCTTCTGTTCAAAATGACTTTCTGAGGCTAAATAATGAGATTATCCTAATTGAACATAGCAACACACAGAGAGAGAGCCGATCAGCCTGTACTTGCTTGCCTATTCATTTTTCCTGTTTGGGTATAAAGGTCTTTCTATACGTATTGTGTAGAGCAAAAGAAATCCATCACATTCTGGAGGCACTCTGTCTTGAGGTAAAATCTAACGTCTCTCTCAGTCAGCGGTCATTTATTTTTCTCCTGGGAAGATCTGCAGTTCTTCTTCCATCACTTTAAGTTCAGAAAGGAAAAAGATGAGCACAAGACTGAGGGCTCACAACCTCCATAATGATAGCGGAGGACAGGCCTTCCTTTTCACTGGCATATTTGCCTCCTCGCACTGGCTTGACACAGTTGGTGGGAATAAATGGGTGCTTTTCAGCCTCAGTTCCCAGGACGCAGGTCAAAAGGTCAGTGGGAATCGCTTCTTTTGCGCAAGCTGAAGTGAGCTGTAAGTGGACATACTGACTCCAAACATGCCCAGGAGCACAGCTGCACGTTGCATCACGGTGTCTGATGTGTTGATGACGATTTTCCCAGCAGCCTGAGTCTGCAAGAGAGCATGGCACATGATAGGTTGGAATCATCTGAAGGCGATGCAAAGAGAAAGATATATGTTTTTGGAACTTGGAATATGCAGCGGGACCCGCAACCAAATGTGGCAAGGAATTCTCCCTCAAAACAGCTGTGATGGTCAGTGTCAAGGAAGCCATTCCTTCCAGTCAGAGCCTGGCATTCCACTCCCCAGACCCTGTTTTCTTTTCAAGTTTGCACTCAACATTCTGCTGCTTCTGAGCATGCTCAGTTCTCATTGAGTTGGTTTGTTTCGCAGTTGCCCCCTCACTGTTTCCCCATGCATTCTGTTACACCCCTACTCTTGTTTCTCAGTGGCCATGTTTATGCTCCATCATGTTGGCTCTCACCATCTGAGTTCTCTAATACAGGGAAAGTTGATTTCCACCACCCCATCTCCTTTCACTGGCTTCTACTTCGACCTAACATCATCCATCAAAAACATGAAAAGTTGTATGTCCAGTTTACTGAATACGCTTCAGTCTCCTCTTTACTCAAAGAAAACTGGAAAAAGTATTTAGCCTCTGCTTATTTTCCTCATTCTTTGACTTTGGCTGTATACATAAAAAGGTAAAGGTAAAGGGACCCCTGACCATTAGGTCCAGTCATGACCGCCAGGCTTAAAACCCAGCGAGGTCATTCTTTTTCTCAATTTGGATTGAAATTGGTTTGGGATGAAACCAGAACTTTTTTTCTTAATTTTTTTTTTATGGGTACTCTCACTTTCCTACTCGTATTGAAATACTGCCCCTCAATGAGGCCAAACTTAGATTCACAAAAAGTTTAGGGGTATGCGTCCCCCCAGAAAAAAGCACTGGGTGAAACATATCAAAACACAGTATTCCATAACGAAAGACAGGCTAGGTACAGGATAGATATGGACTGTGTGTGTACACTATGAGTACAGTGGAAGTAAACAGCAGTGTGTACATTATGGAATGTCAAGTTTGCCCCGGTTTCCTAAGCAGAAACTTTGTGTGAATCACCATCGTCACACAAACACTACCAGTGTGATGCTGAACTCTGTTTTAAAGAAGCAGAGTGCCAGGGAGAGCTTTTTAGTTTTTTTCGCTTCCCCCACCCAATAGGCCTGGTTCATCATCATTCTTCGCCAGTTTAAAGAACGAGAGTTTATGGCTTTAGCCTTGGTGAATGCCCCTGATGCTTTAATGCATTATAAACAAGGATTCATAAGGACATGCAGAGCACAGGCTACAGAGTGAGAGTTCTAGTTAATAAGAGACAGAGACATACAAGGTGACGAGAAAGTCATTCTATATTAATTGTTATAGAAACCCTAACTGCTGGCATAATAAACTATTCTGCCAATATTTGTGGAACATCCTGATCAATGAATACTGGGTGCTTGTAAATGCCATGAAATTGAATCGTGGTAAATGCCTCAAAGTCCTCAATTCAGATCTTTGATGCTGCTACTGTATCCTCAACCGCTACATTTACTTAAGGGAATTATTCTCTCTCTCTCTCTCTCTCTCTCTCTCTCTCTCTCTCTCTCTCTCTCTGTGTGTGTGTGTGTGTGTGTGTACACTACTAAATCATTTGGTTTCCCCTAGGCTGTGATTCATCTGTATTTGTTAAAGATCAGATCATCATCAGCTAAAGACTGAAACATTTCGCTGCTTGTCTGTGTTAATGGGTTTGGAGTCTTGCCATACTAACGTTATTAACATTTTCTTCACATATTAAATGCCCATTTTCTTTGCAGTTTGCCTCCAGGAAAATACAGCCCTTGCTTAAATCCAGAGAAAGTGCCAACATACACTTTTTTTGCGTTGTGTGACCTAGAATGATACCAATTACCATGCATTATAGCAAATGCACTTCCCGGAAAAGGTTTAATTGGACATTCATGAATGGATGGGAAATTTAGTTTCACCAAGTCATTCTGCTGGGTGGAGCACATATGATAAGCTGTGTGAGCAACACAGAGGCATTTCAGAAGCGTAAATAAAATAGATAGCCAGAAACAGATGGATAGGGAGAGGTAGGTACAACTGTCTTACCTGCAGTAATCTGATATAGCCTGGCGTGATCCTCCGCAGAAGTATAACCATTTTATCCAAGTCTTTGGCGGACTTTCAGTTTCTAAGATACCAGAATTATTTTTTAGGATAAGTTGGTAGATGAAATCAAGAATGCCACATAGGTATATAATGCAGGTATATATTATTATTCCCCTGAAAACACTTCACTCAGCATTATCAGAGAGATCTGTACAGTTGGACAAACATGTATTTCCCCCCCAGACCTGGAAACAGGTCTTCCTCTTCATCCCAGTGTCCTACTAGTATATAAAGCCCAAGCCAATTATATAAGCTGTCACATGCCATCCATCTGCAAAGCTTAAGTATTGGCAGAAGGCCTTGACACTCCTGCCTGGAGCAAGGTATGTTGACAATATCGGAAAGCTCTTTTGGTATGTACCAAGCTCATTAGGAAAGCAAATAAAGGGTTAATGAGCTTTAGGGGCAAAAAGGCTAAAGCCTTTGACTTCTGTATAGAGAGAAAGGTTATAGATTGTGCTGAAGAAGGTAAGGAAGGGGAGAGAAGAAAGAAGGTCATTGAAGAGATGTAACAATACAAATTGGATTGCGCTGACTTATGGGCTTCGCTGTTGTCTGTGTATTATACATGGAGCTTTTAAGAGGATGAACTAAAATTAGTGTTTGATAAACTTGTTCAGGTGTGGAAAGGTAAACTGTTTCCATCTTGCTCTGTCACATTTATAGCAAATGCCAGTTCACATTTCCGGCTAGGTCTGAGTTATTAAGCCACTCTTTTGAGGCTGAGCACTGCCCTGCTGGGCCACTTACGCAGTTCTTCTTTTTAAAAAAGGAAGCAGCTGCAATATTGCAAATTGCCCTGTCTCTTACAGCAGTGCCATGTCGGTTTTTTTGGTCTGGACTAGGGATGGGCGATAAATTTGATTCAGTTTGCCTCTAAAGGTGTACCTACCCTATTTTTACTTTGTGAAACAATAAATGAACTGAAAAAGAGGCATCTTCTCTGAATTTTTGCAATGTATTTCTCCAGCCATGTAAAGTGCATAAAAATGCACATACTGGGGCAAAGTTTGCATAAAAATATGCATATAGTCAAGAAAATGCTGTACTAAAATGCATTACATTAGGAAAACATTTTGCAAATCAGGCAAAATTGCATGCGCACACACACATACACACACACAAATTTTATTAAAGATTTTGTGACCTGAAGAAAGAGACCATGCACATAGTTTCGTAACACAAAAATGTATATTTTAGGAGCAATTTACACAAAGAGGCTGGCGAATTTTCATGATGTCTTGTGAAGAAGAAATGGGAAAATCATGGACATGTGGAGAACTGAAGATTGGGAATATGGCGGACAGGTAACAAAATCAACATCCCTATTGGAGGTTATTTAAAACTTCAGATATTCTGTTAGTGAGTGAGTGAGCCTGGGACTATTCAGGGTGGTGGTGAAACTTGGTGGACTCTTAATATGAACAGAGCCAATGGCAACATTTCCTTTTTATTCCAGTGGCAAATGATAGCTGATACAGTAGCCTAAACCTGTGCTTTGTAGGGTGGGTTGAAGACACTGCAGAAGAATCTGGGCACAAGAGTAATCCTGATAGCAGCCACTGCCATTAGAGGGAGGCCTGTAGCTCAGGAGTAGAGTTCAAGGTTTGCATGGAGAACGTCTCAGAAGTGCCAGCCCCTGTAGTGTCAAGGTCTACCAGTCGGTGTAGAGACAATACTGAACAATCTGGATCAATGGTATGGTTTGGTATAAGGCACCTTCTTGTGTTGCTAGGCTACACTTGCTTGGCAACCGCCTTCCTTTGACTCAACAGAACTCACAGAAAGTGGCTACAAAAGAAGGTCGCAGGTGGGCTCTCAAACCGCAACATGTGAAATGATGAGCTGGAGTTGAGCTTTTGGGAAGGGGTGGCAGGATGCATCTGTGAGCACGTTGCTAGGTGAGAATAATGCTGGTGGTTTTCATGAAACAAAATGAAACACTTCTGCTTTATTCGAAACATCCTGGCAGCTGGCCAAGAGACTGGCAGAAGTCCATGCCCACCCCTCTTCATTACCCCAGCCCTGTGTGATAGCAGTAACACCAGGTGTGTCCATCCATAGACAGTGTGGTGAACATAGCCTAGATTTAACATGATGGCTAAAACTTCGCCAGCTTGACATCACTGGCTTTCCATTTTGAAGGGCAAAACTTCTTTTGGGAAGCCGAAAAAGACTAGTCACTTCTACTTCCACTCTTAAGAAGCCTGTAAGTAACACACACACTGACCCTACTCTAAAAGGTAGAGAGCAATATATAATTCTACGTATTATATTCAGCTAGTTTTTTATTCAGTGTAGACCTAATTAAATTAATGGCCATGGCTAACTAAAGTCTATTAATTGCAATGGTACTGCTCTGATTAAAAGTTAGTTGAGGCTCAGCAGCCTAAAAATTGATTTATTTTTATTAATTCCATTCTAAAACTGCCTCTGGAATTGAATCCTCTGTGCCAACCTATATATTTAAGCACCCTGTTGTATAACTACAGCCTATTGGCAAGCAGCTATTTTGATTTTATAGAGTAGAGGTCAGCAAACCTTTTCAGCAGGGGGCTGGTCCACTGTCCCTCAGACCTTGTGGGGGGCCGGACTATATTTTTTTGGGGGGGAATGAACGAATTCCTATGCCCCACAAATAACCCAGAGATGCATTTTAAATTAAAGGACACATTCTATTCATGTAAAAACACACTGATTCCCGGACCGTCCGAGTGCCGAATTTAGAAGGCAATTGGGCCGGATCTGGCCCCTGGGCCTTAGTTTGCCTGCCCATGTTATAGAGTCTCCTGCCCACGCCTGCAGAGGTCAATCATAGTGAAGATTTGTCTAAATGAAAGCCAGACATTATACAAAAGCATTTCCCCCATTTTCTCTATTCAAAAGGTTTAATTTACAATTAATGCATTTTCTGCCACGGACCATTCTTGCATTAGCCACAGAAAAGTAGAGTTCAACCAAAAGGCAACATAATGTACCTCTTCCTGCAGATTATCTCCAAGAATAAGGATCTGATCTAGTTGTCCCCAACTGAGCTGGCACAACAATGCTGTTCCCCAAATAAGCACTGTGGTTTTAATGGATTAGGACTTTAATCCCTTAAACAAGAATATTATCACAAAAGGAAGTGAGCCAACTTCAGGTGCTTAGATGCTGCTGTCCAGTGTAAGAAATGGGCAGAGAAAGACAGCATGTCTTCAGCAAAGTCACCCTGATGCTGAGAAGCGTATTTATTTAGGATGCAAGTCCTGTTGATTTTTAATGGAGCTGATTCCAAAAAAGTATGCTAGGGACAGCAACCTTAGTAGGGTGATTGCCAAGCTTTCTATCTTCTAAGAATGAATGCAATGTGATCTCCAGGTTGTCTGCAATATCCTTTTGTGTCAGCTTTCATAGCTATGTAAGTATGTCTCCAGCACATGCAGGCAGCAACAGACAAAAAAAAAAAAAAGGAGAATAAAACATTCAGAGGCAGAGGGCCTTCTTGGAAGTGGTGTCCTCACTGTGGAACGCCCTCCCATCAGATGTCATGGAGATAAAGAATTAGCCAACTTCTATAAAACATCTGAAGGCAGCCCTGTTCCGGGAAGTTTTTAATGTTTGACATTTTATTATTTTTTATATTTTGTTGGAAGTTGCCCAGAGTGGCTGAAGAAACCCAGCCAGACAACAAACAAACAACAACAACAATAGAAAAAAATAACATAAGGAGAGTTTTGCTGGGTCAAAACTAAGATCAGTCGAATTGAGGGCTTCCGCCCTTCCCAAAGCAGTAGCTTGCCAGACGCTTCTTGAAAACTTACAAGCAGGATGCAAAGACATCTTTGAGACATTCATATACAGAATAGATGTTTTATTATAAACACTGACCAAGCTATCTGTCAAAGTCCAGGGTCATTCAACACAATCATGTGAAATCAGTGGCCCTGAGATGTGCTAAAGATGAACAAAGGGGGTTCTGCCCCCCCTCCCCATAGCCTTGCAATGGCCTAAAATCCTCAGCTTGTGATGTGGAAGCAGGCGTTTTCAGTGCTGGTGCTGGTGTTATGCAATGCACTTTCTGCTGAAATATGAGAGGCCCCATCAGTATTGGCATTCCACTGGCTTTTGAATGTGTTCTTGTTCATAAAGGCATTCTCTTGATACCCCACCTGAGTTTCATGTTTTAATAGCGGTTTTAATGGGATTGTTTTAACCCCTCTTTTTATTACGGCTGTTTATATTTTAATGTTTGTGTCATTGATTTTTGTGCTTGTAAATCTCACAGGAGCCTATTTTGCCTTAAGCTGTATATAAATTAAACGACAGAATCGTAGAACTGTAGAGTTGGAAGGGACCACGAGGGTCATCTAGTCCAACCCCCTGCAATATGGGGAACCTTTGCCCAATGTAGGGCTCGAACCTACAACCCTGAAATTAAGAGTCTCATGCCCTACAGAATAACAACAATAATTATTAAGGATCCCACCATTTTTGATCGATTTATTACTGAAGAGGATTTATTACTGAAGTGGAGAGAGGGCACTGTTGGCTCCAGATTTTGGAGAGTTCTTGAGCAAGGTGTCCTTGATTAGCATCCTTCCCCCTATCCACTTCTCTGCAGCAAGTCCGTGGGGCTCTTGCCAGTGGTCCCCTGCTGGGGAGTGGACCCTCAGTAGATGCCCCCCATGAGTGTTTCACTCTTTAATCTTCAGTTTGAACACCTGCGTTTCCAGGCTTGTTTCCTTTCCTTTCCTGCAAGATTTAAGGTGTACAAAATTCTTCTTTCCTTAAATGCCCTTTGATATATAATGGCAATCTGGCTGCAGCCCAGACAGCTGCATTTTTTGGTACTGGGTGTGTGGATTAATGTAGGTCATTTGTTAAGTGCCTTTTGGAGTCTGAAGTCCAAGACACCATATGAATGGAAATTAGCATTGCCAGCAATTGCGGTGGGATGGCTGGAAATTAATGAGCTGATAGTTGCACCTCTGGCCGCCTTGCTGCTACTGCTGTGCAGAGGACGGGGGTAGATTGGGCACTGTGCCTAGAACAGTGGCATTTGTTCTGTATTTTAAGGTGTTCTGACCTATCTTAGGCATGCTCCAGCCAAGGCTGAACACTTTGAAGTCCCATTGATTGGGAAGAGCTAAGCATGTGTTTAAATCTCTGCTGCCGAAATCGATGAGACTCGAAATGTGCTTACCTTTGGCTGGATAGATGCCCAGTGTGAGTGCTCACACTATGGATTAACAAATTGGGGTGGAAGCCACCTCTTCCATTGGCTGCTGCACGAAGGCGGCCACTCAGGAGCTCTGTTTGTACAAGCATTACCAAGGAGTGATTAGACTTCCAAATGCACAATTACAGCATTCTTTGCTCTCAGCTGTCAGTGCCAATGTTTCGTGCATTCTAAAATACTTCTTAAAATTTTAATCTAGCCAAGAATGCTTGGACTGCATCTACGAAGTATCTGCTCAGCTTTCCAGCCTCACGCTGCTAATATGAATTATGATTTCTGGTTTGGAGGGGGGCCAAATGTGCTTAAATGGACTGAATAAGGAATCATTCTTTTAGGAATGGATTTTCTTCTCCATTGTTCGCAGTGGGATTGCTATCAACAACACTGAGGACTTATTTCTCTTTTCCAAATGAATAATATATTCTTGTTGAATGGATAAATATCCTAATCTGTTAAAACAAGGGTACCTATTTGTGGAATAGCATTGCTGGGCCAGCCAAGTTGGGGACAACTGGATCAGGCTGGTATTCTTAGACATGATCTGTAGTAAGAGGGACATTATGCTGCCCTTTGGCTGAACTCTTCTTTTCCGTGGCTAATTCAAGAATTCTTCGCAGCAGAAAATGCATTAATTGTGAAGCAGAAAATGCATTCCCACAATATTTTGATTTGATTTAGACAGATTTTAATTATGGTTGACCTTTCGGGATATGGGCAGGAGGAACCGATGATGAGAGAATATAAAAAGAATAGCATGGTGGTAGTGGAGGAGAAAGGAAATAATTAAAATCTACACTTCAGATTGTGCCTGAAGATGTAGGGGATTTTGAGAAATGGTGGGCTGTTTAGCATTTTAGCAGAAAATCTGTCGGGGAGGGGGAGGGGGAGGGAAGGAGCTGCTTTATGTGGTGTGGTGGAAAAGATTTACCACTGTCACATGATTTGAACATGACTAAGAACTGTGCCACACTTCGATGCCTCTTCTGACGTTATTTTCTTGCATCCTGATTTGACAAATCGGACAAGCTCATATTTTTCTTCCCTAACTGTCACAAATCCTCTTTCTCTTTGTGTCTCTTTCCGTCTGTATTTAGCTGTCCTCTAAACTACTGAGCCTCTTGGGCTTGCCGATCAGAAGGTCGGCGGTTCGAATCCCCACAATGGGGTGAGCTCCCGTTGCTCGGTCCCTGCTCCTGCCAACCTAGCAGTTCGAAAGCACATCAAAGTGCAAGTAGATAAATAGGTACCGCTCCAGCGGGAAGGTAAACGGCGTTTTCGTGCACTGCTCTGGTTCGCCAGAAGCGGCTTAGTCATGCTGGCCACATGACCCGGAAGCTGTACGCCGGCTCCCTCGGCCAATAAAGTGAGAGGAGCGCCGCAACCCCAGAGTCGTCCGTGACTGGACCTAACAGTCAGGGGTCCCTTTACCTTTACTTAAGGCCTTAACCTTTTTTATCTGGAAGATCATAGAAAAAGGAGAGTGTGATCTTGCTTTAATCTTTGCAGGAACAGAAGTCACAAAACAGAGGTCATGAAGAAATAAAGATACTTTTTAATATATGATGTTGTAAGTTTGGGGGGAGGGAAACGTCCTTAAACCCAATAAATTAGCGAATGTCAGGATCTAGGGGTGTTAGGGGTGTTAGGGGAGGGGTAGTACCTCCAGTGGGGAACACGTCATGCTCCTTCTGGGGTAGTTTCTCTACTTTTGTTCCCCACCATGCACTCAGCTCTTAGCTGTGGCTCTAATACAGTGGTACCTTGGGTTACATACGCTTCAGGTTACAGATGCTTCAAGTTACAGACTCCACTAACCCAGAAATAGTACCTCAGGTTAAGAACTTTGCTTCAGGAAGAGAACAGAAATTGTGCTCCGGCGGCACGGCAGCAGCGGGAGGCCCCATTATCTAAAGTGGTGCTTCAGGTTAAGAGCAGTTTCAGGTTAAGAATGGACCTCTGGAACAAATTAAGTACTTAACCCAAGGTACCACTGTATCTCTTTTCCAGGGCTGTTGACAGCATCCTTACAGGTGTGGGATACTTCATTGTACTCAACCTTGGTTGTATGACCTTCCTTGCATGTCCTTTATAAGTCTCAGCTCATCGGAGACCTCTGTGGACAGTCACATTGACTTTCTTAGATGTCACCTGCTTTTCTTTAATATTGGGATAGTCTGAAACATGGATGTGGTCCCCAGGAAGTCTCCCATACCTGCTTGGCAAAGTAGTGACCTCACATCCTTCAGATCATACCCTGGGATTTGCCCCCTTACTTTAGTTCTCCTCATTCTGGTGCCTTTTCAGGAGTGCACCTGAAGGCGGGCATTGAAGATACAGCTTAAGGTTCACCATACAGCTCTCAAAGCTTTTCAAGGCCATGCTGAACCCATACAAAAAGACGAGCACTGAGATCGGCAAGGATGCTGGGCTTGTAGCCATCTCTCATTACCCTGGAAGAGCCTGTTTTTTTTTAACAAATCACTCTCACTCCTATGCCCTTTCAGGATATTGTGTACATATCTATTTATTTCTAACAACGTTTGAGGTGCAAAAGCCTTTGCCGTACAGATTTAACTCGGTTTGCTGAGTTGAGGAAGAAGCAATTTACAGCCTGCTTATCTAAACATTTCAGAGTTTGCTTTGTCATGCTACAGTATGCAGCACAGTAGCCAGGCAAACTGTAATTCATCAGAAAGCGATGGTTTTGTGTGTTTGCTGTGACACCCGTGCCCGCATCCCGAAGGGCTAAACAAACATGCCTAGAATAAGTTCTTCCTATATTAAACAGTGACCAATTGTCCATTAAAAAGTAAACCGCAGTAATGGATATGTTGTTTTGTGCTTCACTATACCTGTTAGAGAAAGATAAGTCAAAGTATTTTGAAAAAAACAACAACCTAGTTTCAGAGCTGTGATGAACTAATATGAACTGTATTCTTCAGAGAAAGTCATCTATTTTTTTCACCACAAGATATCCCCTAGGTTAGAGTTATAGCTGTTGTCACTATATTACTAGGAAAATTTCAGAGAGTGGTTCATCCATTCACTCCTCCTCCTCCTCCTCCTTCTCAACTGTGTATCAAAGCTACAAATGTAGCTGTGATAATAAAAAATGCAGGCAAGTAAAACATTATTGTGTTGCCACCCTTTGTACTTCCATTTGCAGGGGTGCAAAGAGGTGTATAGGATTATGTAAGGTATGTGAATAGAGAAAGGTTTTTCTCCTGTCATAACACTAGAACTCAGGGAAATGCAACAATGCTGAACATTGGAAGATTCAGGAGAGGTTAAAAAAAAAAGTACTTCTTTACACAGTGCATAGTTAAATGATGGCATTTGCTCCTACAGGTGATAGTGATGGCAAACAACTCAGATAAGATTAGACAAATTAATGGAGGATAACGTTATCAGAAGGGACGTGGGTGGCACTGTGGGTGAAACCACAGAGCCTAGGACTTGCCAATCAGAAGGTCGCGGTTCGAATCCCTGTGACGGGGTGAGCTCCTGTTGCTCAGTCCCAGCTCCTGCCAACATAGCTGTTTGAAAGCACGTCAAAGTGCAAGTAGATAAATAGGTACCACTCCAGCGGGAAGGTAAAAGGTTTTTCCATGCGCTGCTCTGGTTCGCCAGAAGTGGCTTAGTCATGCTAGCCACATGACCCGGAAGCTGTACACCAGCTCCCTCGGCCAGTAAAGCGAGATGAGCGCCGCAACCCCAGAGTTGTCTGCAACTGGACTTAATGGTCAGGGGTCCCTTTACCTTTACCTTAAGGTTATCAGTGGCTCCTGGCCTGTTAGGTGTAGTTGTTTGATTGTACACTGAAATGGTAAATAACTCTGTGTGCGTATTGCTAGAGGTGTAACATTGGAAAATTCCATTGAAGGAACAGCAGAGAGCCTAACAGGAGATAGTTAACTTAGAATGTATCACCGCTAGCTCTCATGAGGTCTTTAACTTAGATCACATGAGCCATTCTGTTGCAAATATCCATTTTGTGTGAGGTGGTCTTTGTTCTCTCTCTAAAGCAGACAAAGAAAAAGGTGTGCAAATGATTCTCTCCAGGAACACAGCCTCCGGCTTTGTTTTCAGCCCTAGGTGAAGTAATTTAATATTTCTTAGATGCTTAACCTATGCTTGGACAAGCATATGATATTATGCAACTATTTGGATGTAACACTATTGTTTGAAGTGTCTGTTTTGGAACAAGTTCTGCGAGTAAAGCTTTTGAACCATATTTTTGGACTAGACCATTTTTATTTCAAGAAGAGTCCGTTTTTATTCAACCTATCACTTCCAAATGTGCAATATTAATAACGGCAACATAGCCATTCTGACTATGTTTTACCTACAATTCCAAAGAGTGTGTTCCTGGTTACCAATTGCTGAGAATTACAAGAAGGGAGAGCAAACTTGTTCTTTTGTCCTACAGTTAGAATCCTACAATCATAGAGTTGGAAGGGACTGTTTACAAACTTCCTATAGAGACCACTTTGAGAACAGAATGTTGGACCAGATGGGCTCTTCTTACAGTATGTCCTTATATCTTACTGCTTGTTCTAATAACCTGATGTCTCTTTTATCTTTTCCTTTGTTGAGTGGGCTAGGATGACAAAGAATGGTCAGTACATTGTTGGACTATCTATTATTATTATGATTTATATTTTTTTGAATATAATAATTCCTCGGAATTATTTTTTGAAGATAATAATTCCCCGGAGTTCATCATTCATTTCTCTTTAACACGTCCTTGAATTAAATTTTCTACCCCAATCATCAAAAAAGAAAACAGTACAGTGGTACCTTTGGATGTGAACGGGATCCGTTCCAGAGCCCCGTTCGCATCCCGAATAGAACGTAAGACGCGACAGCGCGTCTGCTTGTGCGCGGATCATGTTTTGCCGCTTCCGCGCATGCGCGTGATGTCATTTTGAGCGTCTGCGCATGCACGAGTAGCGAAAGCTGGAAGTAACGTGCTCCGTTACTTCCGGGTTGCTGCGGAGCGTAACTTGAAAATGCTCAACCTGAAGCACATTTAACTCGAGGTATGACTGTAAATACTTTAGAGTCAAGAGGTGACATAACGTATCCCTCCCGAAATTCTGTTGAGAAAGGGAGAATGCTAGAAACTTAAGCACCCCATAACATATGGTTGGCAGTAATAATAGAATTGAATCATAACCTTTAAGGGAAGAAAACGAACATGATAATTCCTTTGATGATGGGGGTGAATGAAACCTTTTGGAATAAATAGTATGCAGTAACACAGACAATCTCCCAGCAGAGCTGTAAAGTTGATAATAAACAACTGACACTTTCAGGAAATGCTGTTCAATGTAAAACACCTCACCATTATTCTGCTTTCTCTCAGATTCATTGGTGAATTAACTTAGAAGCTGGTGGATCAGCCACCTGAATTCAAATAACCATTTTTCTGGTGTGTGGCTGAAAAAGCACAACACATGGTGACTTTCCTCTGCAAATCTGGAGGGGCGAATGAGCCCTCCCTCCCCATGGTTTGCAGCTACTCAGTGCTTACTTTTAAAAATAAAAGGCTTGGGGGAGGGTCAAGTCTGGGCAACATTTTGGGGGCCACATGTCAATGGAGGAAGGGCCAGAGGAAAAGTGGACACAATGACAAATGTAAATTTTACCGTTTTCACAGGAGGCTAGTTGCCAACCTGGGTTCCTTTGGAAGGAAGAAGGGGAGATCAATTGAATTAATAATAAAAATTAGGTATGTATGCACACACATCCCCCCCCCTCGTTCTTCCAAGCAAAAAGTGTTATGAGAAGAAGTAAATAAGAAGGTGTGGGGGGGGGAGTGACCAAGGGAGCAGTCCAGAAGGCCAGTTAGAAAAATCTGGAGGGTCCAGTTTGGCCCCTGGACCTGAGATTTATCATTCCTGGCATAAAGAGATTAATGTGTGTAGATCCTGTTTCTTAAAACCTCTTGGAGAAAGTTTGTTTGTCTGGTTTTTTGCTCTTACAAATACATATATTTCTGTGCCACCCTCTTGCAAAATATCAGCTTGATCTGGCCATGCGACTCAAAACAGAAATGTAAGATTTCCAGTGACAGAAAATATATATATATCAAGAAGTTCCAAACAGGAGGTTCCTGCTAGATTCATTTAGAAATTAAATGATTTAGTGTGCTTTATGTTACTAATTTTGCATGCCATGGTAGCGAAGTATGAAAGGGTTAAGCAAACAAGCTAATGCAACTTTTTGCAGCGTACTTAGCTTAATGTAATTGGGGGGAAAAATCAATGTACTTCAGTCTGTCAGTTAGCAATCTTGCATTTAATTGAATAATATGCCAAGTGTTTTTAATCTGTTTACCAATGTAAATGGAATAGCACAGTCTTGTAATTCTCACAAACAAGAATGCTTTTCCTGACTTTTAATAGGATTCAGATATGACCTTCATTTTAAGCTCCTTCTATATATAAAATGAAAATGCAATCATTGTGTCTGTTAAGTGAGTCTAGTGTGGTCTTTCCTCAATTATGTTTCCTAATCCATATATATATATATATATATATATATGCTTTCGTAGATTTTCACGGGTACAGGAATGCAGGTTTTGGTGTCCTCGGGTGTCTTCCCGTGTAAAAGTTGGGGTGTCTAGGCGACGTTTCGACGAGGTCTCACTCGTCATCTTCAGGCTGGTGCTTTCGGCTTCTTGTTACTGGAACAGAGCAGGATCTCAGTGTTTGAGTTCCTATAAATACTGTAGAGGGGGTGTGGTGTATAGCCTCCAATGTTCTGGGCAGAGAGGAAGTTCCCAGGCTAGTGTGCCTTTTCTTCTTTTGTTCCTTAATTACTTGAGAGATATCTTGAGTGATTTCTTGAGTGATATCCTGAGTACCACTTAGGTGGGTCATTAGGTGTGGATTAGTTGTTAAAGTCTTTGTGTCTTGACCTCTTGAACTTTGTGAAGAGTTTTCCTGAGAAGATGGCTGTACTGTACTTAGTTGTGCTCTGGCTTGGCTTCGTGTATAGGGGCGAGCTGTGGTTTTGTGGCTTGTGTCAGCCAGGTCTGTGTAGGGATTGCAGGGGGGTGCAGCATCCGGAGGTGCCACCATGGATTGGCTACTGGATGGTGTCTGTAATTCATCTGTGGAGAGGGTCTGGGTTTGGGTCTGGTGTGGTTGATTGGTGTTGGCGTTCTGTGTGCCTCTGGATCTGGTGTCAGTTTTTGGGTGGAGGGCTAATTTCCAGATGTCTGGCAAGCGGGATGTGTCGTCACGCTTGTTCATGTTGTGAGGGTGTTTCTCTATCTCGATGGCTTCCATGATTATTCTCTTGTGGTGATGTTCCGTGTTAAAGAGCAATTTGGAATCTGCAAAATTAATTTCGTGTCCTGTTTCTTTCATGTGTTGGAAAAGAGAGGAAGTTTTTTCTTCTTTTTTGACGGCATTCTTGTGTTCTGCGATACGTGCATTTATTCGTCTGTTTGTTTGTCCAATGTACGTGGCTGGGCAGACTTTGCAGGGTATTTCATAGATCCCTTGGTTTTCCAACTGGATTTTATCCTTGGGGTTTCTGAGGATATTGGCTATTTTTTGGTTGGTGCAAAAGGCTGTTTTGATATTGTGTTTATGGAGGATTTTGCTAATTTTATCTGTAGTGCCCTTGATATAAGGAAGGAGGGCCATGCCATTGTTTTCTTCTGTGTCTTGGTTTTTGGGGGGTGTTTCCTTTTGGATTAGCTTCGTAATCCTGTTTTGCTGGTATCCATTGGCAATTAACACGTTTGAGAGATTCTGTAACTCAGTTGTCAAGTGGTCTTTGTCAGCCAGGCGTTTGGTTCTGGAGATGAGAGTCTTGGCTACGGAGTTTATTTGTGCAGGGTGGTGGTGTGATTGTGCATGTAAGTAGCGGTTGGTGTGTGTTTTTTTCCGGTAGATAGTGTGTCCTAGGGAGCCATCAGGTTTTTTGTAGATTAGGACGTCAAGGAAGGGAAGTTGGTTGTTGGCTTCTATTTCCATAGTGAATTGTATTTTGGGGTGTAAGTTGTTGAGATGTGTGAGGAAGCTATCCAGTTTTTCCTTCCCGTGTGGCCAAATTACAAAGGTGTCGTCAACATATCTGAGCCAAAGTTTGGGTTTGTGTTCTGACTTGTCTAAAGCATTGGTTTCAAAGTGTTCCATGTACAGGTTTGCGATGACCGGTGAGAGGGGTGATCCCATAGGTGCTCCTTCTATCTGTTTGTATCTTTGTCCATTGTGGATGAAGTACGTGTTGGTTAGGCAGTGGTTGGTCAGGTCCAAGATGTATTCGGGGGGATTGTATTTGTTTTGAATAGCTGTCAAGGCTTCATTAATGGGCACTTGTGTGAAGAGAGATACAACATCGAAGCTCACAAGTAGGTCATTAGGATGTTGGTTTTGCTTCTTGATTGTTTCTATGAACTGGAAGGAGTTTGGTACGTGTGAAGAGATGGATTCTGCATAGGGCTGAAGTTGCTTGGCGAGAAATTTAGCGAGATTTTGTAGAGGTGAGCCTATGGAGCTGACTATTGGTCTGAGTGGTGTTCCTTCTTTGTGTATCTTGGGGAGGCCGTAGAGTTTGGGGCATCTGGATGATTTTTCTCTGGGGATGATTCTTAGCTGGATTTCTTCACTGATAGGAGAGGCTTTTATTTTGGATTTGGTGGTTTTTTCCAGGTAGGTGGTGGGATCTGTTTTTATAGGTTTGTAGGCAGGATCTTGGAGTAGATTTGATAGTTTTGCTTGGTAGTCCGATGTGTTCATCACCACTGTGGCATTACCTTTGTCTGCTGGGAGAATGATTATGTTGTTGTCTTTCCTCAGGTTGGTGAGTGCTTTTTGTTCTTCTTTGTGTAAATTGCTTCTGGGTGGTTTGCTGGAGCAGAGGATGTTGGTGACTTCAAGTCTGATTTTATTGGCTTCATCTGGGTTGATTTTGGTTAGGCTAGCTTCGACTCCGCATATGATGTTTTCCGTGGGGATGCGTCTCGGGGCGACTGCAAAGTTGAAACCTTTGGAGAGTACTTTGGTTTCAGTTGTGGTGAGGATCCTGTCTGATATGTTATGTACTGTTTGTTTCATGGGTTGCTGTGGAGGGTGGCTGGGCTTCTGGCGTTTCTCTAGTTTGTGGAGTTTGTTGGTGTGTGTGTCTGTCTTATGTGAGGTCTCCGTTTCAGCTCTCCAGACGGCTAGTTGTTTGCATTTGTCCCAGAGTGCAGGGTGGATTTTGTTGCTGCACCCCCCTGCAATCCCTACACAGACCTGGCTGACACAAGCCACAAAACCACAGCTCGCCCCTATACACGAAGCCAAGCCAGAGCACAACTAAGTACAGTACAGCCATCTTCTCAGGAAAACTCTTCACAAAGTTCAAGAGGTCAAGACACAAAGACTTTAACAACTAATCCACACCTAATGACCCACCTAAGTGGTACTCAGGATATCACTCAAGAAATCACTCAAGATATCTCTCAAGTAATTAAGGAACAAAAGAAGAAAAGGCACACTAGCCTGGGAACTTCCTCTCTGCCCAGAACATTGGAGGCTATACACCACACCCCCTCTACAGTATTTATAGGAACTCAAACACTGAGATCCTGCTCTGTTCCAGTAACAAGAAGCCGAAAGCACCAGCCTGAAGATGACGAGTGAGACCTCGTCGAAACGTCGCCTAGACACCCCAACTTTTACACGGGAAGACACCCGAGGACACCAAAACCTGCATATATATATATATATATATATATATATATATATATCTTGTTATAATTCATTATTTCCATTGATAGTATTGTTAGCGTGATGATTTATT
This sequence comes from Podarcis erhardii, assembly GCF_964252035.2. Lineage (NCBI taxonomy): Eukaryota > Metazoa > Chordata > Lepidosauria > Squamata > Lacertidae > Podarcis > Podarcis erhardii. The sequence goes on along the minus strand of NC_138507.1, from coordinate 25,099,840 downwards.
AATTTTTAAAAACTGGATCTAAGCAGCAGAAGCAATTTAAGAATGCAGCTGTAAACAAAGGAACAAGCCACATTGACACAAGGAGACTTCTGCATAAACATGCATGATATTTCAGTATAGAGAACAATTTTGTGGTTGGTTGTGTGCAGAATCTGCTTGCCCATTGCAATACTCCAGGAAGACTAAAGCAGAAAACCTCTGATATGTTTCGTAGTTGAGAACTGCCCATCTAATAAAGCAATTTTCACGTTTATGTATCATATCTACTGCAGCTTTTAATTTTTCAAAAAAAATACATTTTAAAAATTAAATTTCAAGAAAAAAAGAACAATTTCCACATATACATTCCAATGCATATTTTTGTTTTGTTTTGTCAATTTCCCATCCCATTTTCCATGGTGATTTTGTTTTCTCCACCTTTGCTACACCCTGTCTTCTATGTCTTATGCCATAACAATATTACAGCAAATCCTAATTATTTCTGCTCGTACTTCAAATCCTTCTCGCGAATTCATCAAACTGTAGCATTTCTTTAAATAGTCCGAAAAAGGCTTCCATTCTCCCACAAAACTGTCATCATTGGGTTCTATTGTTTTAGGTGTTAACTTTGCCATTTCTGCATAGTCCATCACCTTACTTAACCATTCTGTGGGAATTTATTCTTCCGTCCATTTTTGAGCCTATAAAATCCTTGCTGCAATTTAATTTAGTCCCCTATTTTTGGGGAGTTCTCTCCCCATAATTTCTATAAGGAAAGCTTCAGGTGTTTGTTTGTTTGTTTGGTATAATCACTTTAAACAGAACGCCCTACTGCAGAGCTTCTATGATGCACTTGCTGTGAGCAGGTTAACTCCTTGAAAGATTCCATGAACAGTGTCTCTGAAAATATTTACACATCACTTGGGAAGACAGGTGAACTAATATCAGAAGCAAAGATCACCAGTGGTGAAGCAATGATTCTTCAACATCAACTTCCTTGGACTGGTCATGTTGTGCGGATGATTTTCTTCCAAAGCGAGTACTCTATTCCGAACTTAAAAATGGAAAGCGTAATGCTGGTGGTCAACAAAAGAGGTTTAAAGACTGTCTCAAGGCAAATCTAAAAAAAATGTAGTATAAACACCAACAACTGGGAAACACTGGCCTGTGAGTGCTCCAGTTGGAGAACAGCCTTTACCAAAGATGTCATGGGCTTTGAAGACACTTGAACTCAGGACGCAAGGGAGAAACCTGCTAAGAGGAAGGAATGCTTGGCAAATCCACACCATGATTAACTCCCGCCTGGAAACCAATGTCCCCACTGTGGAAGGACGTGTGGATCCAGAATTGGTCTCCACAGTCACTTACGGACTTATTGTTAAAGCTGTGTTTATGAAAGACAATCTTACTCGGCTACGAGTGATCGCCAAAGAAGAAGCAGCATTATCTCTCTCTCTCCTTGCCCTCAAGACAAGGTGACCCCAAATCACAACATATGTAGGGTTTGCAATCATGCTTTCTAAACCAGCCAGAAGGCTGCTAATCCCCATATTCTGAATCAAACCTTTATGGGGTTCAATTCCCTAGAGGTGAGGAAACTAGCATATCCAACTGTTGCTGGACTCCCAACTCCCTTCAGACCCAACCAGCGGAGCCAGTGGTCAACTATGATGGGAGCTGGAGTCTAGGAAAACTGGGTGGGGTGGGGGGGACTGGTGCCAGAAGTTCCCTTTCTCAGAACTGTAACTAGGACATAGTACCTTCGAAATGGTTTTCAAAATGTGGCATTTAAGAACAACATTGGGGAGAGTGAGAAGCAGGGCTCCCCCCTTCAAAAAAACCACTGTTCCCGAGCTCCACAAACACTGCAGAGGTGCTGAAATACACCTAAAGGGTGCCGGGACTCAGTTCCCGATTTTTCACCCAATGAATTATTATGTGGTGGGGTGCTGGTGGTGCAGGGACACAGCTTTGCTAGAAACCATCATGAAAAAACACAGAAATTTGGGTAAATTGAACAAGCATTTGATAGCTGGAAGTCTCAAATGGAAACCCTGAATAAAGCACAGTGACACTGATCAACCCCCTATTATATTCTTAACTAGCATTTAATTTGAACCCCGTGTCCTGATGTGCCCTTTCACGGACGGCGCCTTTTCTGCATCGCTCCGCTTCCATCCATCTTCTACTGCAGCTTGGCACTGCCGCCTGTCCTCTTCAATCTCTGCATTTCTCCCCTTTTATCCCCCCACCCTCTCTCACCAAGGCCACTCCATTTACAAAACAGCAACAACCCCCAAACAGTTAGCAATTTTCATTCTGTGCCGTGTTTTCAATTTCTTCCAGTCTAGAGGCACCAACTTTGATTAGTGAACAAGTTTATTTCATGTTACAGGTAATTTATAAAGCTTTCAAGTAATATTGACCTCAATTGGCTTTCCCTCTTTGTTTCTAAAGTTTGTTTTTGTTTGTTTAGGAGCCCGTGGCAAACACAATTCAAACGTTTTGGGATGCTGAGCCTGTCTATAGTGACATGTTTCCTGCTGCAGAATTTTTGTACCAACCAGCAAATAGAGAAGAAGCAGGACAAAGGGCTGATTGAATCTAGCATCCCATTTCCAAAAACCTCCAGCCTGGTGTGTTTGAAATATCCCTCCTCTCTTCCTAGGATTTGGTACTCTGGGGTAGACTGCTTCTGGACATGAATGTTCTGTTTATCTACCATGGCTGGTAAGTATTGATAGATGCATTCTTTGTGAATTTATTAGGTTTCTTCCAGCCATTGACATGGCTGCCAGTATCCTAACAGTATCCTAACCTCTGCCAGTATCCTAACAGTGTGCAATCAAGTTACAGATATGGTTTCATCACCTGTTATCTGGAATGCATCACATTGTATGTCACATACTTCCAGCACTAGGGGGTTTCACAGCAGCTCATAGGACTGAGCAACAGGGTATCTATTGCTCAGCCCTTCCTATCTAGCTACAGCCAGGGATGAGCGGATCTGTCAATTTCAGTTTCTCTCCGTTTCTCATTTTTCCAATCTTAAATTCAGGTCTCCAAATCAGTTTGTGCTCTAAAAAAAATCTCATGAAATTTTGCATTTTAGTGCAAATTTATAAGATACACTTTTTTTGTATGCAATTTTGCCCAAAATACTGTACACATTTTACAAGCAAATACCCCTAATACAATGCATCCTCTGGCTGGGACGGGACAATATGGGATTGAGGGGGCAACTCCCATCTCTTGCGGGGGTGCAATTAGTGCCAGCACCGTCCGTTAAGAGTTTGGGTGTAATCTTCGATACCTCCCTCTCTATGGAGGTGCAGATTACAGCTATAACAAAGGCGGCATTTTTTCATCTCCGCCAAGCTAAGCAGTTGGCCCCTTATCTCTCTCACCCTGATCTAGCCACTGTGATCCACGCGATGGTCACCTCCAGACTGGATTATTGTAACTCGCTCTACGTGGGGCTGCCCTTGAGACTGACCCAGAAACTCCAGCGGGTGCAGAATGCCGCGGAGAGACTCCTTATGGGGTCTTCACTGCGAGATCACATTCATCCGGTACTATACCAGCTGCACTGGCTCCTGGTGGAGTACAGGATCAGGTTTAAGGTGCTGGTTTAAACCTTTAAAGCCCTATATGGCCTAGGACCCTCGTACCCACGGGACCGCCTCTCCTGGTATGCCCCACAGAGAAACCTACGGTCTGCAAATAAAAACATCCTGAAGGTTCCAGGCCACAGAAAGGTTAGGCTGGCCTCAACTAGAGCCAGGGCCTTCTCGGCTGCGGCTCCAATCTGGTGGAACGCTCTGTCACAAGAGACTAGGGCCCTGTGGGACCTGACATCTTTCTGCAGGGCCTGCAAGACAGAGTTGTTCCACCAGGCCTTTGGTCAGGGCGCAGCCTGACTCCCTCCTCTGGCAACCTGCACAAAATTTTGCTTAACGGTTGCCATCAATTTGATTTTAATTAATTTTTATAATGAAATATTTTTAGAATGTTTGATTATTTGATTGTTTGATTATTTGATTGTTGTTAGCCGCCCTGAGCCCGGCTTTGGCTGGGGAGGGCAGGATATAAATAAAATTTATTATTTTATTATTATTATTGCAAGGGTTTTATTTTTTGGAAAATATTAGAACATACATTTTTGTACACATTGGTTGGAGAGCTGCATTGCAAAATTCATAGTGGTGTGAATTTGGATGGCTGTGTATTGCTTTGCATATTGTTATCAGGAAATGCAAATTATCTGGCTTCAAATGCAAACACAGCTGAATTTCTCCCTCATCTCTCGCTACACCGCCTTAAGGTGAAACTGACCAATAGAAGATTTTTTAGCTGGATTAGATTTGGGTTTGACAAAGGATATTGACAAACTGGAAGTGTGCAGAGTAGGGTCTGGAAAGCTTTATGAGGAATGGTTGAGGGAGCTGGTTATGTTAAGCCTGGAAAAGAGGAGACTAAGAGGAGATATGATCTCTGTTTGACAGCTGAGCCATCTCCCTTGGGAGGTGGTGAACTCTGCTTCAGTGGAGGTTTGTAAGCAAAGGTTGGCTGGCCAACTGTAATGGATGCTTTAGTTGAGATTCCTACATTGCAGGGGGATGGAGTAGATTACCCTCCTGATCCCTTCCAATTATACAATTCTATGACGTATGATAAGAACTTGATTTCACATGGATATTAGGGTGAAATCTAGATGCATGCTGGACTTGGATTCCAAGTGTGGCACAATGGATCCCATTCTGAGCTTAGATGGGGAATATCTGGTTCAAGTATCTGCTCAGCTAAGAAGCCTTGACCAGCTCAATCTACATTACATTACTGCTGTAAGGCTAAACCCTGCTCTGGACTCCTCAGGGGAGGGGCAGACTCAAAAGCATAATTATCATATTGCAGCTTTCTGATATCCAAATTGACTTGGGTACCAGTGTAGGTGAAGCTTGGAACATATGCGGCTCATGGGGATAAGATGGATTGAAGCTAAACATTTTAACCCCCCCAAAAAACCCCCACCTGCGAGTCCTTAGAATGGCTGCCTCTCCTCATATTAACTGACCCTGACCATCATCTGAAGCCCTTCTTCATGTACCGCCTCTGTGAGAGGTCTAGATGGCGGCAACATGAGAACGGGCCTTTTCTGTGGTGCCTCCCTTTTTGAGGAACGCTCTCCCCAGGGAGGCTTGCCTGGCACCTTCATCGCATATTGTTAGGTGCCAAACAAAAACAATTCTCTATAACCAGGCCTGTGACTAACATTCTATGGTGTTCAAACCACCGACCTTCTGGTCAACAGCAAGATGCACTGAGTCACTGGGGCTGCCATCTTAAAACAAAACAGCACATATCCCCATCTTTTCACCTTACCTTCAGATCTCTGCCCAATGTATTTATTGGAGCTACACACAATCTCCCTTTATGCATATTATGATCATGGAATCGTTTGCAAATGCAACCGGCAAACTCTGGCTCATTGGTGGGGTAGTGGAATATAGATTTAGCGCACGGGTGCCCCCTTTTCTACTCACTGCCCACCTGATTAATTTTAACACTTTTTCGAAGTTTGACGGGTGTAAATGAAATATTCTCTTTGTCTGAGTTTCTGTGAAGGTAACGATGCCTGCAAAAGACACTGAGTGACAGTGCAGGAAATTGATTTTCTTTCACAGTTCCATGATGCAGTTAGGACACCCAAACAGTCATGCTTACACCACAAGCCAAATTCTTCTTCCAGTTGCAGTTCTGACTTGAGGCTATAAAGTTGTGTTTGGGCTGTACCACTTCAGTTTCCAACTTGGGGGCTCATAAGAGTTTTAATACCTCTGTATACATGCCTTTCTGTTGCTAGAGGTGGTGGTGTCTAGAGTTTCCTCCCTAACATACAAACCTCAGAATAAGGCTTGTAAAGGTAAAGGGACCCCTGACCATTAGGTCCAGTCATGACCGACTCTGGGGTTGCGGCCCTCATCTCGCTTTATTGGCTGAGGGAGCCGGCATACAGCTTCCGGGTCATGTGGCCAACATGACTAAGCCGCTTCTGGCGAACCAGAGCAGCACATGAAAACGCCGTTTACCTTCCCACTGGAGTGGTACCTATTTATCTACTTGCACTTTGACGTGCTTTTGGACTGCTAGGTTGGCAGGAGCAGGGACTGAGCAACGGGAGCTCAACCCGTCGCGGGGATTTGAACCGCCGACCTTCTGATCGGCAAGCCCTAGACTCAGTGGTTTAACCCACAGCACCACCCGCGTCCCAATAAGGCTTGAGTCATCCTTAATTATAGTTATGCATGAAACTTTTCCCACATAGAAGCTACTCTCTTATTCAACAACTGGTGCAATGTTAGCTGAATGTGGGGGTACAGGAAACACAGATGTCACAGCTTTTGTTTTGATTTGTTTCAGCTTTTTCATATAGTACAAATGAGGCCCCACAACAAAATGTTACAGAGCATTTCTGAAGTACACGATCTGAACCTGTGGCTGAAAAAACAACAACACTTCTTCATGTGCAATAATTGATTTTTGTTTGTTTGTTTCTGAACATTAAAAATCTGCAATCAGGGCTTTCATAAACTCTCTCAGCCACAGGCCCTTCCAACCTGCAATATTGGGACAATGAACATTGGTATCAGCTTTGGAAGTGGCATTAGCGGGGCTATTTTTTTTATATGCTCCACACTAAATAAGAAGAAAGTTAGAAATAACAGGAATGCTCCTCTTTGTTGCTGTTTTATTGCCTTTTTCAAAAAAGCAACTAAGTGCAATTAATAATAATAATAATAATAATAATAATAATAATAATAATAATCATGAACTCATGTAACTTTGGAACAATGATTATGTTTACCCTGTTATGGCTTTTCTGTCTCCCCAACTCTGATACACCTAAGAAATACTGCTTGCAACTTGTTTCACAAAAGATGGACATGCTTTAATACCTTGGCTCTTTCACAGAGCAATTGATCAACACAGCAGCTGACATTTGTTCAAGGAGCATGAGGGTAAGGGCAGAACACTGGACTTCTCTCTCCTTCCCATAGCTTGCAAAGGCTAAGTATCCTAGTCAGCACCTTGCTGGCCTATAATGCGACAGCTCCAAGTTTCCTGGTAGAAAGGGGAGTGAATAGCGTTGTGAAATGCATTGAAGCCTATATTGTCCTAATATATGAAAGTGATGGATCTGCTTGAGGAGCGAGATACAAGATATAAAACTTCTCTTTTTCCTCTTTATTTTATATATAAAAATATGGATTCTGACATTCTATAAACAACAATATCATATAAAAACAATGGTAGCACTGTACATTTTCACTTGGCTTTGGCCACCAAGTTATTCTGGTAGTTATGAAGCAGCTCGTGAAAGAGTCTTCCTTGCATGAATCAATTCAATAAAATCTCAAGAAGGACCTACAATAAGGGGGAAACTGGTGCTTATATATTCACAAACTAGAATATATAAAATAAAATAAGTTTGCAGTATTGTATATTAACTTGGGGCTAGAGACAAAAGTAAAAAACAAAAAAAACCCCAACATTTTTGTGAAGTTGCAATCTTCTTCAATGGCCTTGCCATTTCTGAATATTCTCAGACACAGTTCAGAGTCTTATGTATTACATTTTAACCCTGTACAGATGGATGTGCACATTTAGCTTATTTCCTGTTCTTTCCGGGAAGGATATCTGTAATCCAGTAGAGAAACAGAGAAGAGATTGCCTTGGCATGATCTGCAAAGGAGAAAGCAAATTCTTCATGAAATGTCAATAAGATAGTGTTCAGTAAACAAATTCCGAATGATAAAAAAAACCCCAAGTAGACATCTGTTTCCATTTTGGAGAAATATGAAGGGAGAGGGGGAGACACCTATGCCTGGGAGCTACAAACATGCAAAAACTTCAAGATTTCAAACTCCTAAAATAAACAGTTGCAGCTGTGACATGAGTTGCTTTGAGCAGGGATAACTCCAGACTTGAATGGTTAAGTATAATTACTTTATATAAGGCAAATAGGAACTTAATGAAATGAGCAGCTTTGGATAAGACCTTTATTACAATTTTAGGGTTGTATCCAACAAAATAGTTCCAATAGCACGAGGATCTCCATTTGTACAACATAACTTCCCTTCACTTTCATCTTCCTGTATGCCTCCTACACCCTCCCCAGACCTGCTCTGGAGAGCTGGGGATTTCTCTTTCATGAGCTTCCCCATTCCTTATGCCCTGCTCAATCTAAGCTTGTGGCCAGGTCCTCAGCACTCCTTAAACTTACACCTGGAAATCTCTGTCTCCTAACAACAGTCTCCCCTGTTCTCTTTTCACTAGCTCTGTGTACTTGGACTTCCAAAAACCTCTGAACAAAGTACCTGCCAAACCCAAGACTCTTGAATCAAGGAATAAGAAGAGAGGGCTTCTTGTAGATCAGGAATTGATTAAGTTGTAGGAAGCAAAGAGCAGGAATTTATGGACAGTTCTCCCATTGGATGGATGTAGGGAGTGAAGTCCTCTAAGGATTAGTACAGGGACCTGTGCTTTTTAACTTGTTCATAATCTAGAGTTTGGGACGCGGGTGGCGCTGTGGGTTAAACCACAGAGCCTAGGATTTGACGATCAGAAGGTCGGCGGTTCGAATCCCTGCAACGGGGTGAGCTCCCGTTGATTGGTCCCTGCTCCTGCCAACCTAGCAGTTCGAAAGCACATCAAAGTGCAAGTAGATAAATAGGTACCACTCTGGCGGGAAGGTAAACGGCATTTCTGTGCGCTGCTCTGGTTCACCAGAAGCGACTTAGTCATGCTGGCCACATGACCCGGAAGCTGTACGCCGGCTCCCTCGGCCAATAAAGCGAGATGAGCGCCGCAACCCCAGAGTCGGTCACGACTGGACCTAATGGTCAGAGGTCCCTTTAACTTAATCTAGAGTTTGGGTTGAGGAGTGAGGTGTTAAGTTTGCTGATGGTGCTAAATTGTTCAGGGTCATCAAAGCAAAACAAAAGGTTTGCAAAGAGTTCCAAAAGGGCCCTCCAAACTGAGTGAATGGGTTATAAAATGGCAAATGCAATTTAATGTAAACAAGTGTAAAGTGACGCATGGTGTGGCAAATGTTCTCAATTTCACATGTGGATGGAGAAAAGTTTTTCTCCTTCTCCCCTAACATTAGAACTCATAGTCATCCAATGAAAATGAATGTTGGGAGATTCAGGACAGGTAAAACAGAGTACTTCTTCACACAGCAGATAGCTGAACTATGAAATTCATTTCCATAGGTGACAGTGATGGCTACCAACCTGGATGGCTTTCAAAACTGGACAAATTCATGAAAGTAAAGCCTATCCGTGGCTACTAGCCATGCACTTGAGCACCAGTTGCTGCCTTCCGCAGGATGGGTGGGTGCCGTTGGGCTCAGGTCTTGCTTGAGGGCTTCTCATAGCCTTCTGGTTGCCACTGTGAGAAAAAGATGGTAAACGTATATGGACCACTGGCCTGATTCAGCATGCTCTTCTTATATTCTTATGGTATTTGCCCATCTTGGACAAATATTTAACAAGAGTATAGCCACATTGTGTCTAGGCGTTTTCTACAATTATACTGCAGTATAATTATTTTTAAGCTGCCTCCTCTTTGATTTCTTCATCTTTGCACATTGCTTTATTTTCTTGATTGCAGCGCATGCGAAGAATCTAGATTGTGCATCACAGGTGGAAGGTAAGAATACTGCATGCTGACCGAGAAAAAGAATAGGTACATGGAGGGGAAAGAATTAGAGGACAGTTCTGCAGTTGTTGCTCTTTAAAAAAAGATCTTGACAGAATACATTTTTAGCTCTTTAGTGGGTGATAATTTCCTAGGCAACAAGAGAGAAAGCTATTTTTTACTTGATGTTTGCCAACAACAACACAAAAAACCCCCAAAATGTTAACAGGCAGACTTTAGCGAAGAGGGCACCCAAAGATGGTGGTGGCTGAAGGAGTCCATAGACTAGAAAAAGGAATGTCTTTTCAACAAAACAAAACAAAACCAAACCCTCTTTGCTCTTGAGACTATGGATATCTAGTTTTTGGAATGAACTACTTTAGTTTATTGAAGTTCAATGAATCGAATGAATTGAAGTTCAATTACTTCAAAAATCTCCAAACTTCATCTAAAAGTAGTTCCCATAATTGCTGGATGAACTGGATGGGAATTCAGTTCATTTTGGGGTAGAACCTTGAACAATTTCTAGTTCATCTTCAAGTTCATTTGATTACATGGGTTGTTGCTGTTGTTTTTAAAATCTTTAGATTCTTTGGGCCTTTAAGCTTTGAGACCACAATTATTGGGAAAAATAAATAAAAGAATTCACATTCCACTGTGTGTACATTTTAAAGTTGTCTTATTCTGAAGTATATTTTATACTTCAGCACAGCAGCTTGTGACATTCTGAATGCTTAAAAAAATGGCTGAGGATCACTGGATCACCTGCGTTGAGGAATGAACTGAGCAGGACCTAAAGGTATGAATTTTGTAAAGGTATGAATGTGGAATGGGATTATGTAGTTCCTTTTTGGACATGTTAAATTGAATTAGTTGCTTTTTTAAAATAAACTTTCAAAAGCTCTGTTGATATCCAGTTCCAAGAGTTCCTATTGCTCCTCACTATATGTGATTCTACTGCTTTTCTGCTTTTGTTGTTGTTGTTTAGTCGTTTAGTCGTGACCGACTCTTTGTGACCCCATGGACCAGAGCACTCCAGGCACTTCTGTCTTCCACTGCCTCCCGCAGTTTCGTCAAACTCATGCTGGTAGCTTCAAGAACACTCTCCATCCATCTCGTCCTCTGTCGTCCCCCTTCTCCTTGTGCCCTCAATCTTTCCCAACATCAGGGTCTTTTCCAGGGAGTCTTCTCTTCTCATGAGGTGGCCAAAGTATTGGAGCCTCAGCTTCATGATCTGTCCTTCCAGTGAGCACTCAGGGCTGATTTCCTTCAGAATGGAGAGGTTTGATCTTCTTGCAGTCCATGGGACTCTCAATAGTCTCCTCCAGCACCATAATTCAAAAGCATCAATTCTTCGGCGATCAGCCTTCTTTATGGTCCAGCTTCCACTTCCATACATCACTACTGGGAAAACCATAGCTTTTACTATATGGACCTTTGTTGGCAAGCTTTTCTGCTTAGTTCCCCACAAAGCGGCATGGGATATTCTGTTCTCCACAGCAGCATTGCATTTCCCAGATGTTCTGAAATACATGAAGTAGCTGCCAGAAGGGACTCCTTTCCAGTTGGCCCATAACCCCTGAGTCCAGGCTAGTCTGCTTCGGTTTATTAGAATATGAATGGAAACAGCTGTTTGAAATATTGTTTTAATCAACAACAAGAAGAAAACCCTCGACAATGAAAGCAAGGAAAATCCGATTTCCTTTTTTTGAAAAGGAATCATTTCCCAATGGAATATATTTGTGATGGAAGGTTCGCTTTATTCAGCTTTTGTATTAATGCAGTGCCACAGCTGCCCTCTCCGCTCCTAGGCCTTTAACGTGGTTTGAATTGAAGCGGTAGCTGTTACACTTTCGAGCCTTTATATTTATGACGATTCCAAAAAGCGACTCAAGTTGTCTTTGACATCAGCTGTAGTGAAATATTGACCCTTTGTAAGTATATAACATGTGGCTGACTTTCATACCTCTGCCCAGTACGTTTGTTATTGGCCTATCATAGGGACATAGGAGTCAGACCACAGGTCCACCGAGTTCAGTATTATCTGCACCAGGGCGGTCCAACTTTTCATACCAAGCGGGCCGCAAGTGTACTTCAACAGGGAACCCGCAGGCCACACACTGCCTTGTTGCATGAGGGGGGAGTGAGGCCAAAATTTGTTAATAATAATAATAATAATAATAATAATAATAATAATAATATAAAAATTTATTATTTATACCCCACCCATCTGACTGAGTTTCCCCAGCCACTCTGGGCAGCTCCCAATCAAGTGTTAAAAACAACGCAGCATTAAATATTAAAAACTTCCCTAAACAGGGCTGCCTTCAGATGGCTTTTAAAAATAGGATAGCTGCTTATTTCCTTGACATCTGATGGGAGGGCATTCCACAGGGCGGCGCCACTACTGAGAAGGCCCTTTGTCAGACCCTTCATGCCCCTCCAACCCTCATGCTGCCTTCGCAAAATCAGCTCAGCATGGTGTGAGGCTGTGGCAGGGTCCTAGAGCTCTCCCACCCCCTTCCTAAAGCTGGGGAAGAGCTAACTAGGCTTTGGGAAGGAGAGAGGAGGACTCTAGGATCTTGTCAGAGCCCTCGTGCCTCATTCCCAAAGCCCAGAGCCTCGCTTAGCCAGCTTTGGGAAGGCAGTGTGAGGGCTGAGGGGAGGGGCACCAAATGTTGTCAAGGGCTGCCAAAAAGGGTCTCAAGGGCTGCATGTGGCCCTTGTGCTATGTGCTGGACCACCCTGATCTACAGTGTCTCCAGAGTTTGAGGCTGGGGGTGTCTCTCAGATATACAGTGGTACCTCGGGTTACATACGCTTCAGGTTACATATGCTTCAGGTTATAGACTCTGCTAACCCAGAAATAGTACCTCGGGTTAAGAACTTTGCTTCAGGATGAGAACAAAATTGTGTGGTGGAGGTGCAGCAGCAGCAGCAGGAGGCCCCATTAGCTAAAGTAGTGCTTCAGGTTAAGAACAGTTTCAGGTTAAGAACAGACCTCCGGAACAAATTAAGTTCTTAACCCGAGGTACCACTGTACCTGGAGATGGAGGGGACTTGAACCTGAGCTCTACTGAATGCAAGACAGATGCTTTACCATAGCTATTAAGCAATCATTTTATTTGTGGCTTGTCCCAGATTCCCCTTCTACAAGGGTAGGTGCCCCTTCAGCTAAGGCGCAGCGCCCCTTCAGCTAAGCGGGAGGAGAAATGGAAGGGGCTCCGTTTCTCCTGCCGCTTTGCTGAAGGGGCACTGCGCAGAGAGGGGGAGATTTTTTTTTTCTTGTTCTCCCCCTCTAAAACAAGGTGCGTCCTATGGTCGGGTGCGTCCTATAGAGCGAAAAATACGGTAGTTCTTACTTATGGTGGTTAAACAATGACTTCCTCTTCCAAGGAAACTCTGGAAGTGTAGTTTGATGAAGGACATAGTGGGTCTCCTAACAACCCTCAACAAACTATTGTCCCCAGGTGTCTTTCTGGGATGCCATGGTTGTTCAAAGCAGCATAATTATGCTTTCAATGTATATTACAGGCAGGGCCACAGTCTAAAAACAGGTCTGCCATATTAATGCGGAAGGCTGTTAATTTGATGTGAACAAACCCAAGTCAGTTTTTGAATGCAGGACACCATATGCAGTACTTTGGATCCTGACCAAAGTTTTTTCATGCTTCTCTTTTACTGGAGACTTCGTAAATAGTATTAAAAAATCTGGAATTCGGGGCTGAAGGAGTCTTATTTTCTTATTCTATCTGCTTCTCTCCCTCACACGTACTGCACACACACCAGTAAACCATTTTCAGAGTGAGGTAAAGTGAGGTGTGAAGAGAATTCTAAATGGATGCTTTAAACCACTGTAAGGAGTGAGGAATGTTTATGCCACAGTCGGATTTATGGAGAACAGTGCACCTTATGAGAACGAAAAAGAACGGGGGTTGTGAACCATGCCTTGCAGCTATTCTCTTCTGTTTTCTTAATTGAAAATAAAATGCACAGATTGCTATCTCATAAGTCCTCGTCTTCTCTTCCACCAAAAGGTAACTAACTTGCATGAAGTTAGAAGACAGCAAATGTACAAGTAGAAAAGAAAATTATTTGGCAGAGTAAAATGTTTTGCTGCAAAACTTTCACATCACGAACGAAAGACTCAGGCTACAACCCTATACTACCTCAGAGCAAGTCCCACTAAACTCAACAGGCCTCACCTCTGAGTATGCTTACATTTGCACAGCCAGTGATATTTAGTTTTCTAATTGGAACTGTGTATTACTGTCTCATGGGCAGAGGAAAGGGTAACAGCCAAAACAGGGTCACCACTGACCCCTCTATATTGGACACCCTTGAGACTACCTTTAAACACACACTGAGAAACAAAAAAGTAGACTGCCTTTGAAATATATATTTTCCCTGCGCATGGAAAAGTGCCTGGAGGCGGTTGGAGGATGGATGGCAGCTAACAGATTGAGGTTGAATCCTGACAAGTACTGTTTTTGGGGGACAGGGGGCAGGCAGGTGTGGGGGACTCCCTGGTCCTGAATGGGGTAACTGTGCCCCTGAAGGACCAGGTGCACAACCTGGGAGTCATTTTGTCCATGGAGGCGCAGGTTAATTCTGTGTCCAGGGTGGCTGTTTACCAGCTCCATCTGGTATGCAGGCTGAGACCCTACCTGCCTGTGGACTGTCTCGCCAGAGTGGTGCATGCTCAAGTTATCTCCCGCTTGGACTACTGCAATGCCCTCTACGTGGGGCTACCTTTGAAGGTGACCTGGAAACTGCAATTAATCCAGAATGCAGCAGCTAGACTGGTGACTGGGAGTGGTCGCCAGGAACACGTAACATCGGTCCTGAGAGATTTGCATTGGCTCCCAGTACGTTTCCGAGCACAATTCCAAGTGTTGGTGCTGACCTTTAAAGCCCTAAACGGCCTCGGCCCAGTATACCTGAAGGAGCGTCTCCACCCCCATCGTTCAGCCCGGATCCAGCACCGAGGGCCTTCTGGCGGTTCCCTCACTGTGAGAAGTGAGGTTACAGGGAACCAGACAGAGGGCCTTCTCAGTAGTGGCGCCTGCCCTGTGGAATGCCCTCCCTCCAGATGTCAAGGAAATAAGCAGCAATCTTCTTTTTAAAAGACATCTGAAGGCAGCCCTGTTTAGGGAAGTTTTTAATATTTAATGATGTATTGTTTTTAACATTTGATTGGAAGCCGCCCAGAGTGGCTGGGGAAACTCAGCCAGATGGGCAGGGTATAAATAATAAAGCTAAAGTTACCCCTGCCCGTACGGGCCAGTCTTGCCAGACTCTAGGGTTCTGCGCTCATCTCACTCTATAGGCCGGGAGCCAGCGCTGTCCGCAGACACTTCCGGGTCATGTGGCCAGCGTGACAAGCTGCATCTGGCAAGCCAGCGCAGCACACGGAACGCCGTTTACCTTCCCGCTGGTAAGTGGTCCCTAATTATCTACTTGCACCCGGGGGTGCTTTCGAACTGCTAGGTTGGCAGGCGCTGGGACTGAACGATGGGAGCGCACCCCGCCGCGGGGATTCGAACCACCGACCATACGATCGGCAAGTCCTAGGCGCTGAGGCTTTTACCCACAGCGCCACCCGCGTCCCACATAAATAATAAATTACTATTATTATTATTATAAAATTCTGCATCCTAGTTTTCAAGGAAAGGAACAATAACAGCACGTTTGTGTGCACTGAACTTACCGGGAGGCATCACTGACTTAGTGTGGAACTCTTCCACGGCCGCCTTCAGTTTCTCTACATCCTGCAGAAACACAGGAGATGTCATCTCACGCAAAAGAGTGACGTCTGACAAAGGCATGCTGCGAGATTCAAGACTCTGTAAAATCTCCTGAACGCTTTCTGAATTCACAGCTGACTCTGCACATTTAGATCGGTCTGGGAGGGGGGGAATGGAAGAAAAAAAGCAGAACAAGAGAGAGAAGTTCATTTACAAAGTTTCCTCTTTATTTATATAGTTATTGATTAATTACCCTTACTTTTCAACATCACTTGATTATTTTGATTTGCAACTCTTAAAACAGATGCGTTATAATGCATGTCATATCCACAGCAGGTACTTAAAAGCACACTTAACAAACATGGCTCCCCACTGCCAAGAATCCTGGGAACTGTAGTTTGCAGCAGCTTTAACAAAGTTCCAAGGATTCTTTGGATGAAGACAAGTGCCTTAAATATTTGTTAAATGTGCAAGTGACCACTGTGACAAGCCATTTACCACTTGTTAAAACGAATGAGATAGTAGCTATGCTAATGTTGGCAATATGGCAAGCTGAAAATTTCTGGTGGCATTGTATGGTGGCATTTACCGAAGCAAAACCAGAGGGGAGACTGACCATGACTTAGGAACAAGATAACCTACTACAGCTATTTGTAGCTTTAGAGTTATCTATTGTAGCAGGGATGAAAGGCGAATGTAAAAGCAAATTCCTTCCAGCATTACGTCCTGTCACTTTTTGCTCTCTTTCACCCCAGTCTTTCAATCATCTATCATTACCACCCTTAGTCGTTCAAGCTGTGCCGTTTTAAACTTGTAGTTTGCAATGGTGCAGGAAAATATGTAGATCTGTCTGCAGAACCACTAAGTCATAAACAGTTTGCCATGAGTAACAGTTTGCCTCTATGTAGTTTGGAGTTGAAGTGGTCACTGTATCACAGGTTCTGAGCACAGGGCCTTGGAAGTTTGTCAACATGTCTGTCTGAAATCATATTCTGTGACATTGCCCAGTTGCTTCAAGTTTCAAGTCAAGCATTTCTTGCCACTGGGTTATACAGAAAAATGAGCAATGTCAGTGTTTAATTCATGCCCGTAGAAATAAATTCCACTGACATCAATGAAACTTATTTTAAGTATGCTTAGCCAACACAATGGCCTTCAAATATTGTTAGGAGTTTAACTCCTATCATCTCTTGCCAGCATGGGCCAATGGTCAAGTAACATCTGGATGGCACCACATTGGCTACCCAGACTTAGGATATAATTCTGGTTGTGTGATCCACTCGCAGTGCAATCCTAGCCATCTCTACTCAGAAATATGTTATACTGAATTCAATGGGGTTTACTCCCAGGGTAAGTGGGGTTAGGACTGCAGACTAAGATTGCAATCCTATGCATACTCACCTGGGAACAAGAACCACCGAAACCAGTGGGTTTACTTCAGAGTAAACATGCACTGGGTTGTAAAGACAGGGTTTTTTGTAGAGAAAATGCTTTGAAAATAGTTGCCCTTCCACCGAAACACTTTTTGCTCCAACAGAAGCAAAAGTGCTGTAAAGATCTTTTTCCATTTGCTATTATGAAGACATTATTACCAATAGTTATAAATAAATAATAATAATAATTTATTATTTATACCCCGCCCATTTGGCTGGGTACCCCAGCCACTCTGGGCAGCTTCCAACAAAACACTAAAATACAATAACCTATTAAACAATTAAAAGCTTCCCTGAACAGGGCTGCCTTTAGATGTCTTCTAAAAGTTTGGTAGTTGTTTTTCTCTTTGACACCTGGTGGGAGGGCGTTCCACAGGGCGGGTGACACTACTGAGAAGGCCCTCTGCCTGGTTCCCTGTTGGGCAGCATTATTGGCTATTATGATGAGGGTTCTGTATAACGGGCTGTCAAAGTGCCCACATTTTTTTCGTATTCCTGTTGCCTCAGGACAGCGAGTTGCCTCAGGACAGCAAGTTAAAAATTCATTCCACAGAAGAGATCTACACTTTGGGTTTTGGGGCACAAGACAGAGAAAGAGTCAACATACATTTATTTCTCCAACTCAAAGTTACTGGTGATATGGAGGAAATGTACCTACTGTCAGAGAAATAGATTTCTTGTGCTGCTTGCAAAAAATCCAAAATGTCATCTACATTGCTATCTGCCTCTTCAAAGTCGGTTCTTTCCTCCCTCTCGGGCTTATATGTGAAATCTATACCAGTTGGCTTTGTCAGCAAACCAGCTGCTCTCATCTTTTCCTTTTGCCGCTTCTTTTTAATTTTCCTCTTTTTGTTTCGACTTAGATTTGCGCCGTCTGTGTGCCGCAGCTGTAAATTATCTTCAATCAGATTTTCATGCTTCCCACACTTTGTTTGGCCTCCGTGTAAAGTATCCGGGTTTTGCAAAACATTCTTCCATTTCCTCCTTCGGGTGCGCTTTCTCCGGGGCTGTCCTTGATCATTCTCTTCTGCAGGTTCAAAAGAAACATTACAAATAAAAGTGAGAGGCAGGAAGCGACTCTTGGCCGTGATTCATATGGATGCCCCCTTTCTCCTGTTTCTGCAATGTTTCTACATCTCTGATACGTTGCAGAGGATTTGGTTCGGCTACAATGGCTGTGATGATTCATTCAGCACATTCAAATGTACATGGTGCTTTACAGGGCAATATGAGAGAAAGAAAAAAAAAAAAGGCATGCACCAGTAACAAGGAGCTGAAAGCCTGTATTTCAGCAGTAAAGGTAAAGGTAAAGGTACCCCTGACCATTAGGTCCAGTTGTGGATGACTCTGGGCTCATCTCGCTTTATTGGCCAAGGGAGCTGGCGTACAGCTCCTGGGTCATGTGGCCAGCATGACTAAGCCGCTTCTGGTGAACCAGAGCAGCGCACAGAAATGCCGTTTACCTTCTCGCCGGAGCAGTACCTATTTATCTACTTGCCCTTTGACGTGCTTTCGAACTGCTAGGTTGGCAGGAGCTGGGACCGAGCAACGGGAGCTCACCCCGTCGCAGGGATTCAAACCGCCAACCTTCTGATCGGCAAGTCCTAGGCTCTGTGGTTTAACCCGTATTTCAACAGTAGGGATTTAGTTTAGTCAGGGATAAGTTATAGACTACAGCTACAAGGCTTCACAGGAGAAGGATTTAAAGGGAGGAAGGTGGCATCATAGAGGACCAACATTGTTATGCGCACCTACATCTTAATAAACCAGCAGAGGGGACTCCCAGGTTCAGGGGAAGGACCGTCACGCAGCACATGCTCCCCATGCAGAAGTCCCAGCACAACCTGTGCTACCTCCAGTTCAAAAGGTGATGGGAAAGACCCCTGCCAGAGACCCTTGATAGCCATTGCCAGGTGGACAATATGGGGCTAGATGGGCCAATAGTTTGATCTTGTATATGGCATCTTCCTATGTCCGTACGCCTCAGTCATTTTTGGTGGCTTACTCTTGCACGCTATTATACACCAAATTTCAGAGCTGCACAGGATTCAACTCTACACGCTGCAAGACAAAAGCAGGGCGCCCTGTGTCTGCCTGATCACTAATGAAGAATAGAAGTGAGAAGAAGTGAGTGGTGTTGAAATCGTCCTCACTGGAAGGTTTTCTAGTATAGATGCCTCCTCGCTGCTCTTCTGAACCCAGTTATTCTCCATTATAGCTGCCATAGTCATTCACATACCTTAACCTTGGTATTTATCCATAAAACTGTTGCAGTAAGCCCACAACTTACATGGGGGTTACGTTCTAGGGATCTTTTCTTGGATGCTCACCCATTCATTCATTCATTGTGCGCACATAAATGTGTGTAAGTTTTGGGCTTCCTGTACTTGCATTTTCTTTAAAAACAAACAAAATGGCATCTGGCTGCTCATTTAGACTCTCACTATCCTCCTCTCTCTATCATAGCTTTCTTATCTGCCTAATTATCCGGATAGATCTGAGACCACGTAGTCCAGCCCTGACTCAGGGTTCAGTCAGTTTGGCTCAGAACCAATCTTTGCTCCTGAAGCCTGAAGTAATCCCCGACCCTTAACTCTGCCTCAGATACACTGCTCCAGAGAGCACATCTGCCTGTCAAAGCCATTGAACTTCTGCCAGATGCCTTGAACTACCTCCTGTCCCAGCTAATAACAATCATTTATGTGGCCTAACTAAAATACTACCTCTCATAAATCTCATGAAGTAGATTTTAAAAGTAGAGTGAAGAAAACACAACCCCACTACCATTTAGGAACTTTTCTTCTTAACCGCTTTAAACAGTAAACTGGCACCCAGCATTCTCGGCGAATGAAGGCAAGGACACTGGAATCATTGGCAGGCAGATGAAGCAATGCATTTCCCAGGGACATGGCCTGAAGTTGCAGAATTCAGCAAACCTTGCAGAAACTAAGCTGGTCTAGGTCAGTGTGGCGATCACACAGGGTCCCTGGACGTTTCACCGTCTATTGATCCCTGTGCTACCACTTTATTTCTCGCTGCCACCACCCAGGCCCTACCTGGTATAATACTGAGTCCAGTCAGGTTTAAATTGGAACATAAACTTCTGTTTATTTATTGCAGTTTAACAAGTGTGTGGTTCATAAATGGTATTGGTCAATTACAATCATACAGTGCCTATCCAGACCTATAACTTCTGCTACCTGCTCTCACTCACCAAACCACCTCTCAGATATTTACTTGTCTTCCTAGCTCCTAACTGTTCCTGACTCAACTTATTTCGCTACACTAACTCAATCTACCCACAGACTCTTTCCCAATTCACTACCACTCAAACCAACCACCCAACGAACTCTCCTTTCGCCCCTCCCAGAGCTGGTTTTATAGTCCCTCTGACTCCACCCCCCTGGGTTCTGATTGGGTAATTTGTTTAACTAATTCACCTCCAGCATTCTCATATGTTAACATCACAGTCAGTACCTCACTGGGAGACTGCCTGCAAACCCCATGTTTTCTGCCTTGAGTTCCAGGTTGGAAGAAACGATCAAGATATGCTGAACAAAATAAACAAAGCAAACTTTGCACTTCTTTTCTAAATTTGCTTACAATTTAATTCCATAGGACCAATCTATAGACTAGAACTGGACAACTCATTTAGGGGTTTTTGTTTAAAGCTGATTTGCATTAATTTGTCTTCACTTGCAAAGCTTGGAAGGGAGACCCACCAAGAATTAGAACAGCCTCTACCACCAATTTGACAAAACCACATCATACTAGACTAAGGACAGTATAGTGCTTATAGTGGAGAGATAGGACTAGTAGATCCTGGGTTCAAATCGCCACTTAGTCATGAAACTCACTGGGTGGACCTTGGGCTAATTGTTATCTCCCACTCTACATGATAGGTTGTAAGGATAAAAAAGGAGAGAGCGAGCTAAAATGCCTTCCACCCTGAATTCATTGAAGAGCAGGAAATAAACTGTAATGAGAACAAGCGCGCTTAGCACATCATTCTATAACCCTCTCTCCCTCTCCATATATGATCACATAATGGAACCTTATTTGTAGCCATGCCAATGGCTCTGATAAGGCTGTCCCAGGAACCTGCCAAGGCAACCCTGACCAAAGAGAGTAATGTATGAGAGTTGACTGCCTTTAAAATGCTTTATTTCCACCAGCATGGCCTTTAGCATCCAATATTTGTCTGGCAGCTTCCCCGTAACTCATCTCCAGTCTTTGTAATAATAAATTTGCTCTAAAGATGAGGAGCTGCGGTTTTATTTTTGCTGCCTCTCCTTTCTTGAGCTTTGTTATCGATGATACGCTTCCTGTCTTTCAATACCAGGCATCAGACCGTCAGTTTCTTCTGAGCTGATGAATGTGTGACTCACTACAGAGTAGTCTGTGGTACTTTCTACAAAGGAGGCGGCAGCTGGGAATAAAAATACATTTGCCATTCAACATCCTGGCAGAGCAAAGACCAAAATGATTTGCACTGGGTGCCTACATTTAAGAGTGCTTCACCTGCATGACATTTGAAATAGCCATCTTTTGCAGGCAGATGAGAAGTAGAACAAATTCCTGTAAAATATCAGCAATGTAAACGGCAACAAAATAAGTAGAAAATAAAATAAAATAAAAATAATACTGAAAATGATGGAAAGAAGAAAGAGTCCCCACCAGAGAAGGGTGGCAAATCAAGCTGTTGGACTATGCCAACATGGCAAAACTGACCAGAAAGCTCAGAAACCAAGAAGACAAAAACTTTAAGAATGGGGGGAAATTATAATTTACTTAGGAGACCACTGTAAGCAGATGAAAACATTAGCAGGATTCTAATATCACTTGTAATGTATCAAACACTATTGACAATATGGACAGATACAAAATATAGATTATGAAATAATATGCAGTTGAAATATTGACAATAGGACCATTGGAGGGGATGGTGGGAAGTCTCGAGATTCAGAGAAATTTCTATATACGGATATGTACTTGGTATTGTTACAATGTTACACTTGTAATATCAAAAATTATTTAAAATAATTTTTCACTTCACTTAAGAAATTATAACACAATGGAGAACTAGCATGGAGCCTCTGACAGGCCGTTGGACATGTATCAGGAAGATATTGGATTAGAAATTTGGTAACTACGGTTACCTTGGACTAGTTACCTACATCACAGAGATGCTGATAAAATGGCCCAGCTCACCATGATATTCTTTGGACAGAGGATGATAAATGCAACCATTCACAAATACAGCTAACTGAAATTTGCACACCACAGCATTCACTATTATGCATGTACTCAGTGTAAGGAAGCGTAAGGAAGGCAGAGGAGGCAAAATATAACTTAGACTGTTTCTTGGGTGGGTGGGGAGGAAGTGTGCAACTCAATAGGCTCAGAGCTTCTTCAGTTTAGCACCTGCAACAACTAATTGCTATTAAGAAAACAGCTCTGTGGTTAGTAAGATTATCCTCTTTACCTTGCAACTTAAAGAACTGCCAGGTGGGTTTACTGAAACAGTTATATTCATAACCCGAGGATATTTTTTTAAAAAATCAAAAAACTTTTTTGATGTACCATAACAGTAGCCTTCTCTTTTTCATTCAACTTTTGCAGGTTTCAGAATTGCACTTTGAAGTAGAAAAAAACTGTTTAATTCCAGAAGGCTTCAAAGAATTCGGGGTGGGAACATACAACTCCAGCTGCCGCAGAGACAAAAGCTCCACAGACAATAAAATTGTGTTTATTAAACAATGTAAGAGTCATTAACATCTGCGGTTTCAGTGGACATAAATTTTGATGGACCAAAGGAATCTGGTTATTACAGATATTAGATGGAGAAGGAATCTTGGGTGTCTCTTAGTGCAGACCCAGGTCACTGAGCCTGAATTTCTTAATTGGTTTTTTTGGGGAACAGGATGGCTGGGATAGAAGCAGGCCTGCATGCCCAACAATCCAATTCCACTAATACCTAGCTCTCACAACCAAAACGTACATAGTTATGACCAGTGTGCAAAACATCACTACTTATTTGCATCAACATGCTTCCCCACAAAGCACTGTGATCGGAGTGGCTTTGGAAAAACACCCACTGGGATTAAAAGCTAGAATTGTCCATCAAAATGAAAGAACTCCCACCAGCCTCTCTATCCTCCCCTTCTCTCAAGATGTGGGGGGTTTCCCCAGAGAAATGGTTTCACTTCATTGGGGGGGGGGGAGAGAAGGCAAAGGTAGCACATTTAACTTTTTGGGGGGAAACAGAGGCAATAGACCTACTTGGATGTACGTATCGGGCAACATGGTTAACAGCACAACCTGACTTGCAAATCTGAGAGTCTGCCTCAAATCACCTTGATTCGCTTCATTTGGGGTACACACAGAACGAATGCACACGCCGAGTATTTTTTCCTTCCATAGGAGGCAATTTGATGCAATCACCTCAGAAATGGAGCCTGCACACAAACACACACACACACGGAGAAAACTGAACTAGCTTTCTAATGTAATCTGATATTCTACATGTATATGAATGTATGAAAAGGGCTGGTTTGCCAGAAAAGGAACTTAGTAGAACATAGAGGAGTTATTGGTGCGAAAATATGTTATAAAATTACCAGCCTGTATTGTAAAGCGTTACTCACAGTTCAAACTGTCAGCTACTGAAAACAATTAGTGTTTCGGCTCACTTCTGTGTGACAGCCAATTTACAGCCGAGAATTTCTACCCCAAGCCTATTGACAATCTAAACCCCACGAGAAAAAGTAGTTTCCAGATGATGGGAACAAAATTCACTTTCTGAGCACATTTTCCCAATTCCTCCAGTGAGCTAATAGTGGATAGATTCCTCTCTTTGCTGAATTCTGTCTGCCAATTATTTTCAATAAAACAAAACAATCTCCCTTGCCTGCCTTTCAGTAGAAAAACACTGTTTTTCAACATCCATGATAGTGAAATCAGGATGGAAAAAAAGACACCAAAAGTTCTGTAAATCCAGTATCCCCCCCCCCCCCAGTATTAGCATCAGATTAACCTTCTCTGAAGGTAAAAGACAAAGGGACCCCTGACCATTAGGTCCAGTCATGACCAACTCTGGGGTTGCGGCGCTCATCTCACTTTATTGGCCAAGGGAGCAGGCGTCTGGGTCATGTGGCCAGCATGACTAAGCCGCTTCTGGTGAACCAGAGCAGCGCACGGAAACGCCGTTTACCTTCCCACAGAGCGGTACCTATTTATCTGCTTGCACTTTTGACGTGCTTTCGAACTGCTAGGTTGGTAGGAAACCTTCTCTAAAGGAAATGGCTAATTGAAAGCCACCCCAAAGCTTTAGCATGCAATGGACCGTAGGAACACGGTCACGTTTTCCTAGCTATGTCTTCTGCTCTCTTTTTACTAAAGGCAAGGATTTCCCTCTAGATGGCTAACAGCCGTCCTTAAGAAAACTGCAGCAAGAAACAGTGTTTTGATCTTTTCTTCTGTGTTGGTGGGGCCCTGGTGTGACAGGCTGTAACTGCTGCCCACCCCAATATTGGGGAAGCAGCCATTCACTGTCACCACTTCTCTAGAATGTCAGGTTCAGTGGCAAAGCACACAGCCGTGCCCTGGAGAAGAGGCAACTCGTCTCACACAACCACCTGCCAAGTGATCTTTCCTGTTGCCAGGGCAGATGCAGAGCTAGCGACCCGCAATGTTGTAAGGACATTTTGGTCGCCGGAGTTTTCATACGTGGGCAGCCTGGGAATGATATGCTTTGGAAGCCAGGCCACGGCTTGGCAAAGGGCACCTTGAGCCAAATCAGATTTTGTCGTCCTGTGTGCCACTCACTTCCTGTGTGCACTTAGTGAAACTGACATTGGTTAGAGAAGCAAGCAGGAGGAGTGTGATGGGAGAAAAGAGAACACCAATTCTGTTTTATTTTTAGGTCGGCTTTTTAAAAAAACTCTTAAAAAGAAAAAGGAAGAAAAAGGAAGAAACGGTCAGCGATAGCTTCGAACATATATAATTGAATGATGATGATCTTGATCTGTTAAGACAGCAGGCTGGAGTGTTTCTTCAAGTAGTTACACCCATCAATCCTTTCGGATTACGGTGGTGGATTAGAGAGTCTCATTGGCCAGCAACAAGATTGCCAAAGTCCATTATTTTGAACAAATAAAGCTTTTGTTTCCAGTATCCAGTGGAAAACCTGTTTATACAGTACAAGGTCATACCGAAAAAGAAGGAAGTCAGAAAGGGAAGACACACTTTCCCAGGGTATTAACTGTACAGTGGTACCTCGGGTTAAGTACTTAATTCGTTCCGGAGGTCTGTTCTTAACCTGAAACTGTTCTTAACCTGAGGCACCACGTTAGCTAATGGGGCCTCCTGCTGCTGCCACACTGCCGTAGCACGATTTCTGTTCTCATCCTGAAGCAAAGTTCTTAACCCGGGGTACTATTTCTGGGTTAGCGGAGTCTGTAACCTGAAGTGTCTGTAACCTAAAGCGTCTGTAACCCGAGGTACCACTGCACGTCTAGAACTAGGCAATCCATGCCTTCCTCCGATATGCATTTAAAAATTCACCTAGACTTCTATATTATAGACTGTAGAAGTCTATCAAGTATATCATTCGCTCAAGAGAGTATATATTAACAAAACAACATTGTACAACTTGGGACCCCCAACACCTAAATGACCACCTTTCTGATGATGATGATGATAATCCTCTTGCCTTTTCCTCAGAAAAGGGACTCAAGGTAGCTTGCAAAAATTAAAACAAGCATGGATAAAACACATAAAGCTGGAAACATGTAAAAGATTGTAATTAAAAAGTAATCAAGCTATAATAGAATTAACATGATCTAAAACAACTTTATAAAATCTAATGTGTCTAGAAAAAACAGCAACAACATAACACGATGAAAAGATATTTCCTTAAAAACAGTCAGATCTCAGAAGCCTGCTGGAATAAAACAGTCTTCATCTGCTAGCAGAAGGAGAACAAGGAGCAATGTGGGTGAGACCACAGAGGTGGTTGTCCTGGGCACAAAATTCTTTACAAAATTTCAAAAGAAAAAAAAGTAGTAATAATAATAAAAATAATAAATATAAAAGGATGCTACTAAACCAGAAGTGGGTTTTTGTGGGTTCTCCTATGGAAAAACAACAACAGTGCTATAGGTGGTATAGCACACATTCCGCTTAAATCTTGCTGCTTAAAGACCTCTCATTTATTTTATTTATTTAAATCATTTATATTCCAGTCTTTAACCATTTTGCCTATGGCACATCAACAGTCAGTTGCAGTCCCACTTTCAAAGCTCACAAAAAAAACAAGTATAAAAGCAGAGGAAGCCATATCGCTTCATCAATACTTTTATTAGCATCCACCAAAATGGGAGTGGGAAAATTCTCTCTCTCTTCATCTCCTCCACCCTTCACTTCCTCTGATGCAGGGTTCTGTGAACTCAACAACTTGCTCACTATTTTTTGGCATCTTGGTTGGTCCTATTAACGACACTGCCAGATGGCGAATAACAGGAACAACTGAAAAAATATTATACGCCATGGCGAGAGTACATGGTTAGGTTCGAGATTCCAGATCACCCGTCAAATAGGCACAATTGAGGAAGGAAGGCAGTACCTCACACACAGTCTGAGGTGGTTCAATCGCTACAACAGGAGATTTTTAATCTCAGGGTCGTGGGTTTCTGCATTGCAGGGGGTTGGAATAGATGACCCCTGAGGACCTTACAACATGGATGATTCATTCATATTGGTGGCGACAATTTTACATGGGGGTTCCGTTCCTGCCCACTCTGCCCTGTTCCATCACCATTACAGCCCCTTCTGGGTCCAAAAGAACCTGTGTATCAATTGGATGCTCACAAAATTGTCACCATGTGTGTCTGTATGTCCCCCCCCTCTTCCCACAGCGAAGTGCTTTGCAAGCTACACACACACACACACACACACACACACACACACTTAAAGGTTGATAGTCCAACATTGGCACTTGAACACTGGAACTAAAATAAACGTATTCTTCAGACCTCGGCTCCCCTCCCCTCCAAGGAAGCAACATCACAAGGTGTCTATGTCAGGGCTTCATTACAGATGAGCAAGTCTCCTCTTAACTTAATTCTCAAGTGAAGTTGCACATGTTCCGACCGGTGCTGGGGTTACAAATTGCCTTATTGATGTACTGTGCTATCTGGGCTGGATTGCTGCCAGGCTATTAATCTAAAAGCTTCCAGAGCAGGGGCTCCCATACTTCTCTGCCCTGAGTCTCATCTGCACCCTTATCACTTTTCCGATGCGGGCGGCACCTGTTGCCGAGGCTCCCTTTTATCCGCATGGCGTTTAAAGATGCAAGTTCACTTTTGACATCTCACGCAGAGATTCGTTTGTTTGTTTTGAAAGCCAGGCAGCAAATAAGAAACTCCCTTTAAATACAATAGTCCAAACACACAATGCTAGTCTTGGCGTGCGGTCAGTGGGCTGGGGTGACAAGGCTAGTCCTCTAAATGTTCCCCTGGCACCTCCTTCCCAAAGCCCAGGAAGCTTCTGTCTGGCTTAGAGAGAGAGCAGCACTGCTCTGACGGGTCCAAGAACCCTTCCGCAGCCACCTTTGTTTCCCCAGTTCCCCCCCTTCCTGTGTTTCTCTCGATTTTATTTCTTTGTTAAATATATTTTAAAAAATCATTTTAATAATCTAACTTGTTTTCCAGGTTCCACTTGTTGCACCTGAGTGGTATTCTTGTACGTACTTGGAAGTATAATCTTCCATGAATAGTAGCTTTAGCAAAATTCATTTGATTTTATAACAAGCTTTTAAAAACTGGCACCAGACGAATGGTGCATCTAGGTCCTCAGATTGCATTTGGAAAGCACCAGTGTGGAACCAGGATGAAAGCTTAAATGCGTTCTGCTTATTCACAGATTAATAGACACTCAACTCAACAATCAAACAAAACTAGAAATCTGAGGGAACGGGAACATCGTGTTTGAACTATGCAGTTTTTGAGGTCATTTGGAAAACACACCACGAATTCAGAGGACGATACTTTAGAAAGCTAAATCAGAAGTAAGGTAAGTTCTACTGGTAATGTGAATAAAAGCATGAGCAGGTATTAAAATGTTCAGTTTTCTGTCTCCCCCCATTTATTTCAAATTCTGGAACTGGCTGAGATTGACAGGCTTGAGTAGTGAAGGGGACACTTATCTCAAAATAGCAATGGGAAGCTTTTAGTAGCAATAACGCACACAGAATCTGGAACGGCAACACAAATGCATTGCAAGGTGAAACAAACTGAAGGGGGTGTCAAATCAGTAAAAAGCAAATACAGACATTTATGGTGAACACCCCTAAATGTCTTATTTTGTGAATGTTTCACGATCACCCTAAAAAGCGAATGAAATACAGTACAAAATTACCTTTCCCCCTGGAATTAAACAAGGCAGGAGGAATATCCCTTAAAAACCAACACTCTCAGAATTGCTTAAGGTTTTCCTTCTCGAAGAACACCTTCTTTTTGTAAATGTTATCTGCCGCAGGCTTCCAGCTAGCTTCTACCCCAGGGTTTTCACACTGCCACAAGATCACACACATCAGAGTCAGCCTGGCTTCTGCAGAGCCTTCAGTCCAAATCACTACATTCCACAGGCTGTTAATGTGATCCCTGTCTCTGAGGAGAAGATCACGCATTCGCAGCGCAGAACAGTTTAACACTGATGACAACAGTGAGATGGCTGTGGGCAGTGTGAGCCTGCACCTGCCAGCACTGCCCTCTGCAGGAACAAAATTGAAGATTACTGCCATCTTGTGGATAAGGGAAATAGCTTCACTTTAGTGTACCTTTAAGTGTACATTATTCACTTCCCCAACTTACTATTGGGGGCGGGGGGATACAGATACCTTACAGGTAAACTACAAACTCTTTTGCCTCCTTTTGCCCACCAGGCACCACACACCCAGTACTGTGGGCTCCCACCCTAAACTTCTGGTGCCTTATAGAATCATAGATTTGGAAGGGACCCTGGGGGTCATTTAGTCCAACCCCCTGCAATGCAGGAATCTTTTTGCCCAATGTGGGGCTTGAACCCACAATCCTGAGGTTAGAGAGTCTCACGCTCTACCGACTGAGCTATACTATTGAAGACTTTCTTTCTTTTTTTAAGCAGGCATTTTAGCTATGTTTTCTGATTACATGGCTTGCTTTAGCTGATTTTATTTTATGTTTTTAACCTTACCGAATACCATTTAGGGACTGAGTTGTGAGGCATACACATATTTTAAATAAATAAAATTATTTGATGGCTGCAAAAGTGCCTATGGGAACAACAACGGGAACAATTCAAACAGGAACAATTCAAAGAGGTATACAAACTGAGGAAAACACACTGCTCTGTTTCCCTACAGTAACACTCAATGAACAAGACTTTACTGTAGTAAAGCTTTGATTAAATAAACATTATTTTCATATAGCTGCTACACTAAAGCATAAATGCTTGAAGTCTAGCTGTGCAAATGTCTTGGAGTCAATAAACAAACAGCAGCATGATTTAAGGTGTCTTGTTCCCCAAAATGAAGAAAGAGGGGGAAAGGAAGGAACAAGACTGTCCTCTGCTGAATCATCTACTAGATTACAGGTTTTCCTCATTACATAGCAGAGCAAACAGGAAAAAGAGTGAATGAGAATCCTAATGTTATATGCCCCTCTCTGGGGATTGGTGTTTTAAAATAGTTCTCTGAGCAAACAAGATCCATGCAATATACATTTTTCAGACTCCCTCAGGCTGTAGGAAAGAGGGCTGCAGGGACAGTTTCAAGCCTGACCACAAAAGGTAGCTTTGCCTGGACTGTTGTGGACATCCAAGCATCATCACCAGTTTACAGCAGCAAGGTTGCTACAAGATCATCATCCATGGCTCCAGAAGCCTTGAATGTCCTGCGAGAGACTAAGGAGTCTCGGTGTACCTGTGTAGGTTGCCATGCTCCTCTGTTAAGGGAGAACCAAAATGGCCAATGAAGAGGCCCCAAAGGGGTTGACCTCTGCCTCTAACTGACAACCGCATAAGATATGAAATTGCATTTTGTTTGTTCAAGTCTGGTTTTCTTCCCTCTGGGACTACACCGCACATTCTTGAAGGGTAAAGTTTCTATTTTATGGGGCAATATCAATTCAGATGGATCCTTGCAAGTGCATGGATGAGGGTGGACAGGGTGCCAAGAGTCCACACATGCACAAAGTGAGCATGGAAACTGGCAAAATAAGGACAAAAAGCCCAGTCATGTTTGAGGTAAGGTGGGTGGCAACCAGGGATAGGGCCTTCTTAGCAGTAGCTCCTTCGTCATAGGTCTCTCTCACCTGGCCACTCCATCAGCATCTACTTTGTGGTACTTAAAACACCAAGCAAAAACTTTGCCATTTTAGGGGACTTCAATGGGACTGACTGATTCTGTTGCTAATTTCAATTTATCTTAATTGTCTGATGGCTCTCTATTTAGTTGGATTTTAGAATCGGTTGTTAAGTGCTTATGTTTCATTGTTTCATAATACACTGCAGTCACAAAATACGTAGTGAATTTGTCTGAACAGCAAGATGATCAATATTTAAAATAATTAGAAAGAGTAGATGTATAACTTATAATTTAATTTAATTTAATTTAATTTAATGAAAGATAATTTTCACAGACAGGTATTAAGGAATACCTGTTTAATTTAATTTAATTTAATTTAATTTAATTTAATTTAATTTAATTTAATTTAATTTAAGGCAACTTTCACAGACAGGTATTAAGGAAAAGCATAACCACAACTTTACTTTCAATAGCTTTAATAGTAAGCTTCCTAAAAATCTTATCTTCCTGTTTGTTGAAAAGGCTTTCAAGATCTTTCCCTCCCCCAACATTCAATAAAATTGTTTTTCTTTTTCTTTTTTGGCAGATCCCACAGACAGGATCTTATAAAACATTTTATATACAGCATTAGCATTCTATGCCACATAACTTTGCCAGTGCTCTACGAATGAGAGTAGTTTCTTCCAGTTTGCAGCGCAGCCACTTTTTCTGTGCAATCCAAACCCTGACCAGTAGGGGCTTAACTGAGCCACCACCCCACCCACAGCCCCATTGCTTACACCATGGTGGAATGCTGGGTGGAAGGCAGGCAAATCCTAGATCAGGCTTGGACTGAGCCAGTGTGGTGTAGTGGTTAAGAGCGGTAGTCACGTAATCTGGGGAACTGGGTTCACTTCCCCGCTCCTCCACATGCAGCTACTGGGTGACCTTGGGCCAGTCCCAAGTTCTTTGAAGTCTCTCAACCTCACTCACCTCACAGAGTGTTTGTTGTGGGGGAGGAAGGGAAAGGAAATTGTTAGCCGCTTTGAGACTCCTTAGGGTAGTGATAAAGTGGGATATCAAATCCAAATTCCAAACTCCTCCAATCCCATATAATGTAGCAACAGTGGGGTTTTCTATGGGATGCTGCTGGCTCGGATCCTATTGACGTCAGTTCTGCCCACCCACATAGTCATGACGTGGAATGGAGAACTGGTAGAGCGAAGTTGGAAGAGGTTGGCAGGGTCAGGTAGAAGCAACCTCTCCCCAATGCAACCATCTATTCCCCCACCCCACCAGTCCAGTGCGAAGGGGGTTTAAATCACACTGCCATATGCTAAAATTTTAAAGGCTCAGGAAGGAATGCGCAGTCCCAGGGCTTTGA
Organism: Podarcis erhardii; assembly: GCF_964252035.2. NCBI lineage: Eukaryota > Metazoa > Chordata > Lepidosauria > Squamata > Lacertidae > Podarcis > Podarcis erhardii. The sequence goes on along the minus strand of NC_138507.1, from coordinate 25,068,271 downwards.
CAAATCTAAAGTTTCAAGGGGGTGGTTGAAAGCACACAGAAAAACAGAAGGGCCTTTTTTGACAACAAAAGCAAAAAAATTAAACGCAAGATTGTTTTGGTTTGGCTCTAATTGACTCCCCAGCGTCCCATTTTTAAAGAAACTCAGCATTAACAAAGTGAGCTAATAACCTAGTCTTCACTGTATCATATTAAATTGCAAGCCTTCAGAATAAGCAAGTATCTGCTACTTGCTCTTTTTTTCTCCTCCTTTAAGAGTCCCTGGGACAAGGTGGGCTAGAATCAGGTAATGGGAAATAACTGCAGTTCTAAGCATATAGCTTACTTGAAAGAACACACAAAAATCAATCCGACTAGCTTCCAAATAAAAATGGATATGATTGGGCTGCAGGTCATTAACTCTCACCGCACTCCAAAATAATTTCGAAAGGTTTCCCATTTAAAAAGGTATTCTGAGCACATCGGGATGTTAAAGGGCCCAATATTTATTTATCATTCACTTGCCTTTCTGGAAGTCAGCCTAGGTGATGTACAATTTCTGGACTTGAAGGCAATAAGACATCCTATATCATTCACATTTATCTCAATGTGTTTTAAAACCATCAAAGGATAATTTGTAGGAAGAACCTGAAAGTCTTCAGAAAGGCAAGGCAGTTCCTGTTTCAAGTGCAGCTATGACATTGATACGAGCTAATAAAAGAAAATTACTGGTGCCTGGTAAATTTAATTCCTTTAAAACACACACACTCAGCTCTTGTGGTAATAAATGAAAGTTTTAGAAATATTTCTCTGTGTTATATTGTATACATTAATATTCTACACCTTGACATACAGCAAGACTTCTGCCATAGTAGAAGTAGCATGCATATTTCATCCTTGGGGAGTTAGCATTGTTGTAGCACAGGGGGTAGCATTTGGGGGGGGGTAGAAGCCTCAGTTACAATTGGGGAGCGTTGAGTAAAATTAAGGGGGCAATGGAAGCATAAAGAAGAAAATTTTGAAACACCGTTCATACATGTTTCATCTGTTGTGTAACAAAGCTTACCAATGCAACAGAGTTAAAGTTGTAGTGATTAATTCCCCCCCCCCCAAAAAAATTGATAGCAGTGCACCTCATTAGGGTTACTTTATAAAAGTTATTCATATTTTTTATTTTCATATTATCCTTCGTCATCTTAATTTCCTGCCTGTAATGTGAATGTTACTACGGTTGATTTTAATAAATGATTTTATAATTTCCAAGCTTCAAGGTGTCTTATTGACAGCAGCATATTTCTTTCCTATGTTGTTGGACATAGGTTAGAAACACAGATACATAAAAGAACACGAATTTGTCATTGCAGCGTTATGTTTGCTTGTTTAAAGAATGTAGATTTTTTTCCAGGGGCACCAAGTAATTTTTTTTATTTTGGAAAAGGGGTCGATAAGCCAAATAAGTTTGGGAACTTTTGCTCTATGGCTATGCTGCAATGAAAGAAGCAGGAACGGGTGCAAAAACTCAGCATGAGGCCTTGGAAGCAGATCAACTGGTAGAGAAGAGCTAGTCAGTGTGGCTTCAAACTGGTTGCCTCTTCCCCAGAACTGCAGATCTAAGCTTACTAGCCAATGAGAGGGCTTACCAAACGCTTTCGATGATTGCATTCCACCAGTCCTCTTAACACATCCAAATTCATCTCGCCGACACCAATGCATTTGCAAATAGAAGTTAATAAATTGCTGTTAAGCAGTGTACAATTTCATTTGATAAAGATGAATAGTGTCATCCTATTCGATACCAGTGGGCGTGGGGCAGTTAATCAAGTTGTTTACCAGCTGGAGAATGGGAGAGACAGATGCAAAAGAAATACTTATTGCTCTTTGTAATATGCTTTGGGGAGCACAATCGCATTACCTTGGCAAGAATGTGCAATTAGATAAAGACACACTGCTGAAGACAAGTCGGCCCAAGGGGTCAAATGTACAAATCTTTGCCGCAACCCGAAGATGAAAGTCAAGTCTAATACACACATCCACAAGATGTCCACAACAAACTAATGCTTTGTCTTTCTAATGTGACTAATGCAGCAAGATGAATTAAACGAGATGGCAGAAGCCTAAAGTGGCAAAATAGACAGCACCATTGTGCTGTCACCCCCCACCAAAATATGAAAATAATAATAATCTGCAAGTGAAAACGAGACCCGGAAAGAATGTGCTAGACTTCTTGTTGGGTTTTCTATTGCTCTTTTTGTGGAGTTTTTGACAGAACATTCAAAAATTGTCCCACACGCATCCTCCTTTCCACAGCCCCAGGATTCTACCTACTCATTCCTCTGTGTATACATACCAAGGTAAAGTCTGTGGCTGCTTTCCAGTTAATTATAAATTCTTACTGTTTTTAAAAAAAATTATATACAGGGATTTCACAAGATAAGATTAGTCGGGTGTGGCAATTCACTGCCCTGCAATCTTTCCATTCAGGCAGTACTTTGTAATTTTTGCCTCTGATGTGTGTAAATTGAGAACACCACAAAATTAAAACGGTTCATCTACCTAGTAATTTTGCTAAGCTTGATAGATTTGTAGCCTTCTTGTCAAAGCCTTTCAGGTTACCAAAATGCGATTTGAGATTATCTACTTGTTGGTGATGTCTATGCATACTGCCTCCCAGTGGGTTGGCAAAAACAAAATTTAAAAATATTCTAGAATAGCACACTTTTACATGTTTTTATACAGTTGTTTTATTGATTTCCATAATCTTAACAAATAAAGAAGGCTGATTGAAGAATAATTGATGCTTTTGAATTATGGTGCTGGAGGAGACTCTTGAGAGGCCCATGGATTGCAAGAAGATCAAACGTATCCATTCTGAAGGAAATCAGCCCTGAGTGCTCACTGGAATGCCTTGCCAACAAAGGTCCGTATAGTTAAAGCCATGGTTTTCCCAGTAGTGATGTATGGAAGTGAGAGCTGGACCATCAAGAAGGCTGATCGCCAAAGAATTGATGCTTTTGAATTAGGGTGCTGGAGGAGACTCTTGAGAGTCCGATGGACTGCAAGAAGATCAAACGTATCCATTCTGAAGGAAATCAGCCCTGAGTGCTCACTGGAAGGACAGATCGTGAAGTTGACGCTCCAATACTTTGGCCACCTCATGAGAAGAGAAGACTCCCTGGAAAAGACCCTGATGCTGGGAAAGATTGAGGGCACAAGGAGAAGGGGACGACAGAGGACAAGATGGTTGGATAGTGTTCTCGAAGCTACAAACATGAGCCTGACCAAACTGCGGGAGGCGGTGGAAGACAGGAGTGCCTGGCGTGCTCTAGTCCAGGGGGTCACGAAGAGTCGGACACAACTAAACGACTAAACAACAACAAGCTCACTGGAAGGACAGATCCTGAAGCTGAGGCTCCAATACTTTGGCCACCTCATGAGAATAGAAGACTCCCTGGAAAAGACCCAGATGCTGGGAAAGATTGAGGGCACAAGGAGAAGGGGACGACAGAGGACAAGATGGTTGGATAGTGTTCTCGAAGCTACCAGCATGAGTTTGACCAAACTGCGGGAGGCAGTGGAAGACAGAAGTGCCTGGCGTGCTCTGGTTCGTGGGGTCACAAAGAGTCAGACACAACTAAACGACTAAACAACAACAACAGCAGCAACGATGAATATTGCTTTTATGGTGCAGACTGCTTGGATTTTTTTTGAAATATTAAGTGGTTTAGAAATGCTTCCAAGTAAATAAATAAATGAAAAATACAGGTTGCTTCCAGCCAAGCTTTCAGACTTAAACAGTATGGGCAGAAAACAAAAGATAATTGTTCACCTCCTTCAGCATTTTACTAGAGTAAATAAGTATCCTTGCTTCAATTCTGTGGCATGGAAGGAATTGGCAAAACTGATCTGATTTCTTGACTTCCATTCACTCCATTGCCTTAAGCATTATACAACACAGGCTCAATCAAGGCAGTTTTGAAATCATTCTATAATAAAAGGCCTGGAAACGATGCCTTATGAGGAACGGCTAAGGGCGCTGGGCATGTTTAGCCTGGAGAAGAGGAGGTTAAGGGGTGATATGATAGCCATGTTCAAATACATAAAAGGATGTCACATAGAGGAGGGAGAAAGGTTGTTTTCTGCTGCTCCAGAGAAGCGGACATGGAGCAATGGATCCAAACTACAAGAAAGAAGATTCCACCTAAACATTAGGAAGAACTTCCTGACAGTAAGAGCTGTTCGACAGTGGAATTTGCTGCCAAGGAGTGTGGTGGAGTCTCCTTCTTTGGAGGTCTTTAAGCAGAGGCTTGACAACCATATGTCAGGAGTGCTCTGATGGTGTTTCCTGCTTGGCAGGGGGTTGGACTCGATGGCCCTTGTGGTCTCTTCCAACTCTATGATTCTATGATTCCATGAAAAGTAGAATTTCTCCTGTACCTTTTTGTTGTTGTTGAAAGGTCTGAAGTCAACAGCACCAATAAAAACGAAGCAAAATACAGAAATAGTACAAGCTTTCATAGGTAATCAACTACTGTGGGGCTCAGCAGGCACCTCCTTCCTGACCAAAGTCTACAGTATATGTAGGAGAAGGATCCATGACCATATGGATCTGAGAGGTCTGAGAAGAGAAGAAGAAGAAGAGTTTGGATTTGATATCCCGCTTTATCACTACCCTAAGGAGTCTCAAAGCTGCTAACATTCTCCTTTCCCTTCCTCCCCCACAACAAACACTCTGTGAGGTGAGTGGGGCTGAGAGACTTCAGAGAGAAGTGTGACTAGCCCAAGGTCACCCAGCAGCTGCTTGTGGAGGAGCGGAGACGCGAACCCAGTTCACCAGATTACGAGACTATCGCTCTTAACCACTACACCACACTGGCTCAGTATATATAGGAGAAGGATCCAAGACCATATGGAACAGAGAGGTCTGAGAGGAGAAGGGAGATGCTCTGCTGAGGTGACAGTGGAAAGTCACTAGCTTCTGTCAGCTGGTTCCCTTGGGGGAAGGCCTATCATCAGCTCAAGTAATAACCTCTATCTCTATCAGTTATTGTCTAGGAAGAAGAGTAGCCTATTTCTCTCACCAGATGAGCCCAAGGCTTGTCCAACACCTTGGATTCCACTGGATAAGGAAGATGTAAAGGAAAGACCTTCAGGAGTGACATTAAAGCATCTAACAGCACCAGGCTGGATAAAAATCAACGATTTAAAATAAAAATAAAAATCAGATTTATTTATTTTTACTTAAAGTGGATTTTTAAAATTAAAATTAGATTTTTAAAATAAAATGCTTTTGGAGGAAAAATCTTTCTAAGGATAGTTTTCCATTTAAGTTACATTATAGTCCAAAGGCTATCCATCAGGAAATAAGGATTTGTTTTAAGTTTTTCACGTGTGCTAAAACTCAGTCTAAGGTGTTTTTTTTAATTGTTTAACCACATCAGTTAACAAACATAGATACATACGCTATAATGTTATTGTTTTAGTTAAATAAATTGTTATTAAGGAAATGATTATTTTTCTCCTTCCAATAAAGTACAGCAGAAAGGTTCTCCAAATATAAACAGTTAACTTATTAAATCTCACAATAATTTCATAATTATTTGTCTATGTATTTCTAATAGTATAACCAAATCAGTAATTTTTGATATAACTGTAAAAACGACCCTGAAAATTTATTACAACTACAGTGGTACCTCGGGTTAAGTACTTAATTCATTCTGAAGGTCTGTTCTTAACCTGAAACTGTTCTTAACCTGAAGCACCAGTTCAGCTAATGGGGCGTCCTGCTGCCGCCGCGCCGCCGGAGCACGATTTCTGTTCTCATCCTGAAGCAAAGTTCTTAACCCAAGGTACTATTTCTACTATTTCTGTAACCTGAAGTGTCTGTTACCTGAAGTGTATGTAACCCGAGGTACCACTGTATTCCAAAAATTAAACCTTCACCTGGTTGTAAATATTAAGATTATACCAGCAAGAATTAATCTTTTTGTAATAAAAATTAAAATGTTTTAAATCAAGTCTTACTGACTAGTGATTTAAATTATGATTTAAATAAATTTGATTTAAATCAAATCCACCCTGAACAGCAAACAAATATTCTTTTGCCTGATAAAGAACATGGGACAGAATGGAGGAAGACGGCGACTGAGTGGGAAATCACAGAAGGGCTGAAGAGGAAAGGATGAGGAGGGGACAAAAAAGTCAAAAGACACACAACCACATCAAAATTCCTTAAATTCCTGTACCTATAATCACATTAAATACTACTAAAGAATTCAATGAAGATCAATGGACAAACATACTGGAGTTAATTTCAAAACATGGAACATAATCTGTTAGGAATTATAAAACAATTGTATGCAGAAAATGATATAAATAGGAATGTCTATGGGTGATAAAAAGGCACACAGACAAAATATGCTTCCTACCATAGCGGGTGTAGCAGGTGGCCAAATCAAAAACCAGACTCACAATAATCAGGAATCTTGCACTAAACTAAGAAACCTGGAGTGGAAGTAATTTGTGTTGAAACTTTCAGGCAGTAATATTGATTAGCTGTTAGGAATGAATTTATTGCACGGCTTCCAGTGGGCTTCTTTCTTTTATGTGAAGGACGAAAAAAAAAAAAAATGCCTTCTATTTTAGCGGAGCTATACAGAAGGAAGCAGCCAATGAATCTTCTCCCTAGATAAACCTTTAGGTTTATGGTACAGTTAGGAGAAATATACTGTGGATTCTACAGCGCTACTGCTCACTTGTTCCTAAGAGGGGGGTTTTTTTGGGAGGGGGTTGCATTCAGCTAACTTTTATTCAAGAAAGGAGTGGCTATGATTAACGTAGTCCCATTAATTTTAATGGGTTTATTCTAGGTAAACATTAGTTCAAGCTTCCTCAAACTTGGCCCTCCAGATGTTTTTGGCCTACAACTCCCATGATCCCTAGCTAGCAGGACCAGTGGTTGGGGATGATGGGAATTGTAGTCTCGAAACATTTGGAGGGCCGAGGTTGAGGAAGCCTGCGTTAGCTGAATACAGCCCAACATTTTAACTGATTGAAACTTGCTGAGGGGTGAGGACTGTTACTCATGTTGTTGTTGTTGTTTAGTCGTTTAGTCATGTCTGACTCTTCGTGGACAAGAGCACGCCAGGCACTCCTGTCTTCTACTGCCTCCCGCAGTTTGGTCAAACTCATGCTGGTAGCTTTGAGAACACTGTCCAACCATCTCGTCCTCTGTCCCCCCCCCTTCTCCTTGTGCCATTCATCTTTCCCAACATCAGGGTCTTTTCCAGGGAGTCTTCTCTTCTCATGAGGTGGCCAAAATATTGGAGCCTCACCTTCAGGATCTGTCTTTCCAGTGAGCACTCAGGGCTGATTTCCTTCAGAATGGATAGGTTTGATCTTCTTGCAGTCCATGGGACTCTCAAGAGTCTCCTCCAGCACCCTAATTCAAAAGCATCAATTACTCATAGATTCCTTTAAAAATAACATTCCCAATAAATATTCTGCATTTCCCTATCCTTCTACATAGAACAGGCCTGAGGTTGCTGCTCTGCGTAGTTGTATGGGCATATGTCTTAATAATGGGAAGGAGAAATGGAAAGAGTGGTTTAAATATGAAGTGTGCAGGTCACTGAAGAACAGCACACATGTTGGCTGACTTACGTGTACATGTGTACCATCCGTTTCCATGGCCTCATCTGAACCCAGGGGCGGCCTGTCCTGTTTTGCCGCCTGAGGCAAAACGGGAATTACCGCCTCCAGTCCCACCATCGCCCCCCGGTTCTCGCTGAACTCAGTGGGAGCCAGGCGCTTTCCCAAGTGTTGCTGTTCAGTTTCTCCCCCCTGAGGCAGGGAAGATGAGTGGCAGCGCCATAGAACGCTGCCTTCTGCACTTACATTGCCTGAGGCAGGCTCTTCAGCCCACCTCATGGGTCGTGCCTGTAGCTAAAAAAAATTTCAGGTTTTTTACGGTAAACAATGCCTTAAATAAACAAAATGTGTGTCACCTTGTTCATACACAACTCCCAGATATGCTAGCCTGCTGGCAACTTCATGAGGCAGGTATGCTGGGCTTCTCTCAGTTCTGTGAAGCTCTACAATGGATTCTGTTTCTTTGGCATCCTTGCAGGATGGTTTTGTTTTTGTTTTGCTTTTTGATAATGGCACTGAACCAGTCATGCCTCTCCCACACATGGCTGGATTTAGGTTTGATGAGGCCCTAAGCTACTGAAGGTAATGGGGCCCTTTATATGTCCAGCTGTCCTTTGTCAACGACAAATTGCCGCTGTTTTTTTTGTGTTGAATATATGGTAATTTATGGACCTAATAGGTATCTAAAGCCATTTGCACATAACAAAATATGTATTTTATCAAAGTAATTGTTGAACTGAAATACAATTAAGAAGAAATATATTAATAGTGAAAATTTTTTTTGGGGGGGGGGCCAAGAGAGTGGGGCCCTAAACTATAGCTTGTTTAGCTTATACGTAAATCCGGCGCTGCTCCCACAGTTCCTGCCTGCCTTTGTAGCCATCTTCACACACCCCATCCCAGGTACAAGGTCAATCTGTGTCTCACACAATGAGTATCAGGAGTGGTACTTTGCAACACTCATCACAAGAGTAGTATTATTTGAAAAGACAAAGAATTTTTGTAAAGAGGAGACACAGGCAAGAATCTTAAACCATTGCAAAAGGTTGTTTAAAGCACAGGGGGGTGGGGAGAATCTCAGAAATATTCCTCTCCACTCCTCCCTCAAGATGGAAGTAGCTGATGTTGGATTCTTCTTGGACACTTATAGGCTATTTCAGCACAGTAGCTCCAAAATGCCAGGCACACTTCTCGCGAAACAAAGAGCTAGGTGTGCAGGTGTTAGGTATGGAAGAGTATTTCTGGTCTCTTCTCATGTCAATTGTGTGCATTTGTATACAGTATATGAAAAAAATATATTTAAAATATATATTGAATTGTATATTCTATCATATTTTTTATTTTATTTTTACATACTTTATCGGAAATTTTTGAAGGAGCACAAAAGGTAATTACATTCTGATCCATGTATTGGTCTGGGAGTTGTGAATTAGGTCAGTTCTCTTACAAATGCAGCAAAACCCCCTGAAACTCCTGTATCTCTGAGAGTTTTAAACCAGGGTCTATCAACAACACCAAGGTAAGGTCTGTATCAGTGGCATATTTGTTGCTGCCTCATCCTGCACAACACATAAATATGTTACGATGATCTAGCAACCAAATGGTCAAAGGCCTGGAAACGATGCTTTATGAGGAACCGCTAAGGGAGCTGGGCATGTTTAGCCTGGAGAAGAGGAGGTTAAGGGGTGATATGATAGCCATGTTCAAATATATAAAAGGATGTCACATAGAGGAGGGAGAAAGGTTGTTTTCTGCTGCTCCAGAGAAGTGGACACGGAGCAATGGCTCCAAACTACAAGAAAGAAGATTCCACCTAAGCATTAGGAAGAACTTCCTGACAGTAAGAGCTGTTCGACAGTGGAATTTGCTGCCAAGGAGTGTGGTGGAGTCTCCTTCTTTGGAGGTCTTTAAGCAGAGGCTTGACAACCATATGTCAGGAGTGCTCTGATGGTGTTCTTGCTTGGAAGGGGGTTGACTCGATGGCCCTTGTGGCCTCTTCCAACTCTATGATTCTATGATTCTATGATTCTATCACCAGTCATGACCATCCTACTGGAAATACAGAGCAAAAACTTATTTATGCAGGAATTGCTCTGAAGCACAGGAAGGATTTGATGGAAACTAACCGAGTTTTACTCTGAGAAGACCCACACTGAAACTATTGGACCTAACTTAAGTCATGTGCATTAACTTCAGTGTGTCTACTCTCAGCAAATCTGAAAACCAGTCTCAGTCATCTAAGGATGTTTAACAGTGGAAGTTTTCATGCCCAGCTAATAGGCAAAGGTATTGACAAGAGATGCTAGATATGTGGTTACCATGGTTACTCTGTGGTACATGAAAAGGTATTCCAAGTTCAGAAGCATTTTATTTTCCCTTACTTTGTATGATTCAGCTAAACCCTAGTGTGCTGGAAAAGAAACACAACACACGCAACCAACTACCACACATGCAAGCTCTTCCATGTTTGGGTTGGAAGTGCTTGTATGCATTGCCAGTGGCGTAGCGTGGGGGGTGCAGGGGGTGCCAGCCGCACCGGGCGCAACATTTGGGGGGCGCACTCGCAGCTCTCTGCCCCTACCTGGCTCACTCACTCTCTCTCACAGTGCTGGCTGTGCGAATCCGATCCGAGCTGCCGGGTCGCCGCCCACTGTGGAGGGGGAGGGTGCCAGGCGTGCGTTGCAGTGCGGAGCGGTGAGAGAGCCAGGGAGGGACTATCTGGGGGAGGGACAGTGCAGCGGCCGCCCAGCGCAGCGCTGAGCGCGGGAGAGAACCACACCCGACCAGCCCAGTTTTTGGAGGGGAGGCGTTACTGCTAGGTTAGTTTAAACCGATTTAAAATGTCTGTTTAACAAAAGGCGGCGCGGGAGGCGGACTTCTCTCCCTCTCTGGTGCTGCTGCTGTGAGGCGCTCTCCAGCCCACCGGCCCCTCCTGAGTGGAATATGGGTGGGTGGGCGGACGGGGTGGGTGGGTGGGGGAGAGGCGCTGGGCGAGGCAGGGCCAGCCGGCGGCGGCTGCCGCTGTGCGAGGCACCCCCGCCCGCCTCGTGCCCTGACAGGAGCCGCCGCTGCGCCCGTGGTTGCCCTTGACGCGGCGCCCCTCATGCCCCCTCGAGAGGCGTTGGGGGGCAGCGAGACTCCGCCGGGCCCCGCCCCTCACTCCGCGCTCGGCTTCAGGGCTGTCTTGCGAGGGGGCGGCGGGAAAAGGCTCTGAGGAGAACCTCGCTCGCTCTCCCGCGTCGCATTTCCTCAGGTCGCTTTCCCTTTCCTTTGAGGGGACGGGGAGCTGAAGGGAGCCCGCCTTCCTCCTCGCACATGGCGAGTCCTCGGTGGAGGTAGAGAAACCACGCACATTTGATATTCATAATAATAATAATAATAATGATAATGATAATAATAATAATAATAATGGTTTGAAATTTAAGACTCCCCCCCCCCAAGGAAAAGGCACTTTCTTGCCCTGCCCGTGGACCAGGAGGTCGTGGCAGGAGAGGCCTTCAGCAGCGGGGCCCTTATTCGCGCTGCCAGCCTGACCTTCACCCTCTTACATATAGAGAGGAAAGGAGACGCGGAGGTGCAAAGGCTTGCGGGGCAGAAGTAAGCCCCGCTGAGTTCATCAGGGGTGCCAATGTGAATACAGTATGATATTTTTGGGGGGGGGAGGCAGGTAAGCCCCGCCCTGCATAGTTTACCACATTGGCTATGCCCATCAACTGGGGGACTGGCCCCCTCAAATGTTTTATTGGGGGGCCTGAAGCAGTGGCGTGGCGTGGGGATTCAGGGGGGCCCGGGTGCAACATCTGGGAGTGCTCGCACTCGAGTGCTAAAATCCACGGGTTAGGGGGCGCAAATTACTTGCCTTGCCCCGGGTGCTGACAACCCACGCTACACCACTGTGCATTGCCCCAAAATAATCTTAGGTATGACAGTGTTATAAACTGCAAGTGAAAATAGAAGCAAATCTGCAAGTGAAGTCCACCTTGTATGAGGCTAGAGGTGACATTCCAGAAATATGGAGGCTGCGGCAACAATACCCTTGCCTGGGAGGGAGGGGAGAAACACACTTAAATCGCGAGGAAAGAAAAAGATATGCAATGACTTTATCATTGTCAAACCTAGATGTGGATTAAGAACATGAAATAGATTTAAGTATCTTGGTGCATAAATATGCAGAGTTATGAAATATCAAGAAGTGAGCCAACATGGCCTTGCCCTCATATTGCAACATGCAGACATCACTCTTGCATCAAATACCTGAGGGTTTTCTGGTCTCTGCAAAAGAGATTCAAGTTTGTTGATTAAAAAAAAAAAACTAGTTTAAGAATGTAAGCGTCACTTCAACACACAACTACTTATCACCATCACCTGTTGGGAGGAACCCAATGTATCCCTGTACAACTCCTGCAGCCAAGCTGGTGCCAAATGTCGTTCTGCTTTCCTTTGGACCACATCAGCGAGGCCAAGCGGGTGTGTCTTGCCATCTGGGCAGTCCAGGACCTCCATACAAATTGCCCAGGTTTGCAACCCAGGGAGGTCACTTTGGGGCTGCAATGCAGAGGTTTGACTTCACCCCCAGAGATGCACTCCTTCGTCTTTCAAGACAGATGGAGGCCAACTAACTCCAAGTATGACTTAGTTGGACTATCACCCATTGTCTTTGCATGTTATGGATTTAGGTTCAGAGGCCTTTGTCCTGCAGAATAAAGAATCTAGCAAATCAATGTGGCTACTGAAGGCATCAGTTAGACACAAGAACATAAGAGCCTGCTTGATCTGACCAGTGGCCCATCTAGTCCAGCATCATGTTCTCACAGTAGCCAATCAGATATCAATGGGGAACCTGAAGAACAAGAACACTCTCCCCTCCTGTGGTTTTCAGCAACCGGTATTCAGAAATATTACTGTCTCTGACTGTGAAGGAGCAGCATTAAGAGACAGCACAAACACCAACGTTTTGCAATAGGAAAACAAGGTTAAAATCCAAGTAAGCCTTCCCCCCCTCCCCATCATACAGTAGTGATAATTATATATTAGTCTAACAATTAAGCACAAATGCAGCTTCAGATTACAACTTGCAGCATGAATTCTTAGTCTCAAAAGTGTTATTATTACTAATAAGAAGTGCTGTGTTGTGACATCACAACAAAGAACAAACATGATTAATGCTACTTCCCTGTCAAAAGCTTTCACTCTTTGTTCCTTTATAAGCCAGATGGTGTGCCTTAAGGAGCTTATCCTACAGAAGTGTTCTTAAGTAAATAGATAACCACAAAAATACTTTGGGAACAGCCAGAGTTCAAGTTTAAACAGCTTGAAGCAACCACGTTATTGATTTAGGTACCGGCATTTGATGGATGATAGCTTATCTGTGGCTCAAAATTAGCACTACATTAATGTCCTTGTCAAAACCATCAACTTACTTATTCAAAATGTTTGGGGTGGGGGATGGGGAAGGATGCTTTCAAAGCAAAAAATTCATTGAAAAAGTTCTTACAAGGTTTCTTCCAACTTCATGCTTGTTGAATCCATGTCATTTAGAACCCTCTATTTTTTCCAAAAAAAAACCTAACATCATGGCCACTGGTCCCATCACATCCTGGCAAATAGAAGGGGAAGAAATGGATGCAGTGAGAGATTTTACTTTCTTGGGCTCCATGATCACTGCAGATGGTGACAGCAGTCACGAAATTAAAACACGCCTGCTTCTTGGGAGAAAAGCGATGGCAAACCTAGACAGCATCTTAAAAAGCAGAGACATCACCTTGTCGACAAAGGTCCGTATAGTTAAAGCTATGGTTTTCTCAGTAGTGATGTATGGACGTGAGAGCTGGACCATAAAAAAGGCTGATCACTGAAGAATTGATGCTTTTGAATTAGGGTGCTGGAGGAGACTCCTGAGAGTCCCATGGACTGCAAGAAGATCAAACCTATCCATTCTTAAGGAAATTAGCCCTGAGTGCTCACTGGAAGGACAGATTGTGAAGCTCAGGCTCCAATACTTTGGCCACCTCATGAGAAGAGAAGACTCCCTGGAAAAGACCCTGATGTTGGGAAAGATGGAGGGCACAAGGAGAAGAGGACGACAGAGGACGAGATGGTTGGATAGTGTTCTCGAAGCTACAAACATGAGCCTGACCAAACTGCGGGAGGCAGTGGAAGACAGGAGTGCCTGGCGTGCTCTGGTCCAGGGGATCACGAAGAGTCAAACACGACTAAATGACTAAACAACAACAAACAACAAGTCACGAAGACTAAACATGACTAAACAAAATTTTTTCCAAGTTCCTTAAATGGTATGATCATTTCCTGCAGTCGAGCCGAGCACTTCACAAGGTTTCTTTTTAAAGAAGCTATTGCTGAATTTTTCACTTTAGTGTCTGAAAATTTAGCAAAAGGCAGCTTTCACAAATAAATATTCTAGCTTCATAGTAGCCCAGTTTGCAAGTCACAGTGAAACATAAAACATTGTTTTTAATAAACATTGGTTTCATGTGAGAGAGCAGCAGGAAGCTGCTCAAAAGTTCCTGCAGCACTCCTACCTTGGTGGACTAAGCAAGCAAGAGTTGTTGTGTCATCCAGACCTGGGCTTGGTCCCCCACCCCCACCCCCAGGAGATAAGCCAAGAAAAAACCTTGGTTACTGCTTGTGGCTTGTTTGGAAGAAACAAATGAGCCCAGGTCTTGATGACATAGCAAGCCAGACTGCGGCTTCTTTTGTCTGCAAGCAAGGGAGGAACACTGCGGGAAACTTTGAAGAACGTGCAAGAGCACTCAGCTTGTTCGCATTAAACCACCGTCTGTTTCAAACAATGGTTCAAAAGTGACCTGCCAATAAGGTCAACCTAACATCTTGTGCATGGTACCTCTAATTATACTGATTAAATTGTATAATCCTGCTGTAATAAATGACATTCTGCAAAATGTACGATGCAACGGAGTGCCTTTGGACAATCTGATGATGGGAAATACAGAAGAGGAACAGGAGATGAACTGCAAACACCTCATGCTTCTGTCAACCATGCAAATTAGAACCCAGTGCAACAACACTAGTCAGAAATATACCACCCAGTTAAGAGCAATAAACCTGATAAATGACAGCTGCATGTCACTGACAGGAAATCTCATCTGGATCATGGATACTAAGGTAAAGGTACCCCCTGACAGAAAGGTCCAGTCGTGGACGACTCTGGGGTTGCACGCTCATCTCGCTCTATAGGCCGAGGGAGCCGGCATTTGTCCACAGAGAGCTTCCAGGTCATGTGGCCAGCATGACTAAGCCACTTCTGGCGAACCAGAGCAGCACACGGAAACACTGTTTACCTTCCAGCCAGAGCGGTACCTATTTATCTACTTGCACTTTGACATGCTTTTGAACTGCTAGGTGGGCAGGAGCAGGGACCAAACAATGGGAGCTCACCCCGTCGCGGGGATTCGAACCGCCGACCTTCTGATTGGCAAGTCCTAGGCTCTGTGGTTTAACCCACAGCGCCACCTGCGTCCCATCATGGATACTATGCAGGGCCAAAAGGGGGCAGATCATGGATAGCTTGCAATGGCAAAAGTGGGGCAGAGAAGAACAGTTTTGGGATGCTAGACTTCAGCTTGGCAGAAAAAGAAAGACCACAGAAAGAGGAGCAGCTATAGGTTATGAATTAAAAGCTGTACCAAACACAAGCTCCATGCCAAAACTGAAATAGAAATAAATAAAACCAAGGCTTTTTAGCTCTAAGTACCCTTAATTATAACCTTGTCCACTCACAAGGATGCATGGCTAATAAAGCTAGAGCCAAACGGAGTAGAGAAGTGCAATATTTATCCTAAATAAAGCGGGGAAGCTTGAAAGCATATAGAAAAAATGCACAGACGAATGAAGATCTATACTGAAATACAGTCACCTAGCTATACTTTATTGGTCCTTTTCTTCTTCCGTCTCCGGCTAGACAAGCTTGCCATGAATCACTTTTCATTCTGCCTAGGCTATAAAACACCTGCCCAAGTAACAGGGGAAAGGAATAATGGGATACAGAAATGTTTGGCATCCTCAGCCATATTTTGCTACTGACAAATTTGTCTGTACCTGTAATTCTTAAATATGCCAAAAAAAAATTGGACGCCACACTTTTGCCAATGCAGCTTAGATTTACGGACTGAAAATGCACTTGCCTCAAACGTGTGTCACTTACGATCTTCCCCATGTGGCAGTCCCAATGCCATGTTACATTTCCCCAGCTCCACTGTTGCTTGGTGTACTGAAGTATTGGCAGCCCCAGTTCATTTCAACTGACAGGCCTCGCCAATGCATGCAATCTCATGCTGTTTCCCTTCCTTTCAATAAACAAAGCTATTCTTATGGACAGAAGAACTCCATGCGAATTTACTTGCCGTCCACAAACAATTCCTGAATTGGAGGAAGTGGCTGCTATGCACATTTTAAAATATATATATAAAATATAAAATTCATTGGTTTCAATGGAAAATAAGTGGGTGTTCCGAGTGCATCCAGCTGTTCTTTCATGCAAGCTATTCATTTTATGAATTTCTCATGCACCGAGAAATTCATAAAATGAACAACTATCTGACAAGGAGTGGGAAATAACCTATTGCATTCTCCTATTGCTGCTCTTTAAATCAGCCCACTTAATACAAATGCCCACAACTTAAACTGCTTAGTATTACTAGGAAATCCTTTCTATGTGACAGCAGCATAGTTCACATAAAGATATGGCATATGTCACTCCAAAGTATCTGTGCTGCGTGTAGTAGGTCTAAGGTTCAATCCCCTTAATGTTCAAGCCCCCTGGCTCAGCAGAAGGCACCTATGGAGTTAAATCATATACCACATTCAAGCTCTCTAGTACTTTGGAGCAGAGGAGGAGCCTAGGGGATTGCCGCATGTGACATAAGAGAATTGAGCAGGGTGGAAGGTAGGTAAAGGTAAAGGGACCCCTGACCATTAGGTCCAGTCGTGGCCGACTCTGGGGTTGCGGCGCTCATCTCGCTTTATTGGCCAAGGGAGCTGGCGTACAGCTTCTGGGTCATGTGGCCAGCATGACTAACACCATTTACCTTCCCGCCAGAGCGATACCTATTTATCTACTTGCACTTTGACGTGCTTTCGAACTGCTAGGTTGGCAGGAGCAGGGACCGAGAAACGGGAACTCACCCCGTCACGGGGATTCGAACCGCCGACCTTCTGATCAGCAAGTCCTAGGCTCTGTGGTTTAACCCACAGTGCCAAGGTGTGGGATGCCAAATTTTGGCCTTGTGCAGGGCACTGCTGAAATCTGAAATACCAAAGTGTGCCCCATTCATAGACCCTGAAACCCCGTTCCTCCATATATTTGAAGCCTGATCCACAGTTTAGTAAGGTCAATGGTAGGTATGCTTCCCACCTTAGTTAACATCAGGGCATTTTTTTCCAGCCGGAACTCAGTTCTGGTACCTTTCAGGTGGGCGCCATTGCCATTATAAGAGAACAAAAGAGGCGTTCTTGGTGAGTCATCCAGCACCTCTTTTTCTAGAAAAACAGCACCAATGAACATGAATAAAGACTCTAGGTATAACATTAATAATGGGATTTACTCAACTGAAGCATTAGGACTGGAGAAGAATTAAGGCAGCACCACCTTATTATGCCAAAGAGCAACAAAGAAATGCATAAAACAAGGTAAAGGGACTTTTGGGAATAAATTTACCATTCACCTGTAACTTTCAGCTTTAAACAATGACCTCGGGGGTGGGGAGGGGTGCACCGGTCAAGAAAAATGTCTCACCTGGAGTATTGGCATCGCTGTCATCACTCTCAGAGCTGCCATTGCTGGGTTCGTTATTAGCAGCTGGTACATAATCTCCGGGGGGTGGATTCACTGTGTACATTTTCCTTGGAGGCAGACTCACACACTTTTCACCTAGAAGATAACAACAAAACTGTTTATTCAAGTTGGCTGCACTGCTCTGGCAGAGACAAAAATAAGGGAAAATTGGTTTGGCTGCCCTCACCCGCAGGAAGAAGCTACACAGACTGAAGCAGGTGGACTGACAAATTGTTCCATGTGAATAAAAACAACAAATCTGCTTTACCAGTGGTGCCCAGTTAAAAGAATCCTGGGGGCAGGGTGGGGGTGACTCACGGTATCAGTTTATCTTCTTTAAGAAAAGTTGAGGTACCCGACTAATGAAATGTACACCAATTGATTATGGCTGTGCTTTTTCAGGTGAACAATTTCGCAGAACTGTCATGAACTTTCCCACTTACCTTGTCAGAACTACATAAACATGGTTCGAAGACTGGGAAAGAGGTTGGTTTATGGTAAGTAGAAAAGTTGGATGTTATTATGAAGTAATAATTTTACATCAGTTTTTTTAAGCTGATAGATGAATTTTTATCTTCCCTTTTTCTTCTTCTCTTCTTTACGTATTGTTTTTTTTAAAATGTTTTAAAATGCTTGAAATTTTATGTTTATTTCTGTATATGCTTTTTCTCTGTTCTTTCAAGCTTGAATAAAAATTAAAAGAAAGGAAAAGGGAGGAGGGGACCTACATGAACACATAGATATGGTCACTAAGGCTGTATCAGTGCGGATACAGCCGAAAGCTACATCTTATCAACTGCAGCACCTGATCTGCAGCCCAGTGTGTCTCTGGTTTTCCATGAAATTTGATAAACGCTGCTGGGAATACTACTGCAAAAAATAATTACGCTTAAATGCTGCTCTGATCTATGATGCGCATTAATAAAGACAGCAATTCTCTCACAAATCACCTTGCAGAGTGGATGAAAGGAACATAAGGAACCCCACTCAAAAGAAGCTACAGTACACTTCTGAAAAGCATCTTAATGAGACAGCTTTAATAGAATTTGGCCACACTCACCAAAATTCAGTTATGCCATTAAATCTATAGCTATTGAGAAACTGAACAGAGCTGAAGGAATGCCTGCTCCTACAACGATTGCTTTCATGAAGTCATGTCAGCTTTCTGTGAACATTGCAGACTTCACAGAGCAGGGCCTCCCATAGATCTTGACGAGACATCTTAATTTCTTTTGTTCAGCAGAAGAAATTAGGACATTTCACAGGGTTCAGGAGACTGAATTCCTTGTGCTCATCTCATCACCGCTGCCTATTTGTTTCTGACAGCATCAAAATACCAGCTCTGCCCTGCACCTCGCATTGTCTAAACCCAACTCTTTTAGAGGTCGCGAATGGAAAACAGAAATAAATGCAGCCCAAGATATACAAACTGATTAATCATGCAGTCTGAAAAAGACAAGACATCAAGGCAAAATTAATTGAAACTATTCAAGTAAATTCATTTCCCTAAATTCATGCTAAATCCCTCAAACTGCCAAGTCTTGGATCCAATTTCTCCTATCACTGTTGATTAATAATGAGGTGTTAAATCAAGCGCTGGAATTAATGAGAAGCAAATGCGAAAGTTAAAGGGTGTTAGACTCCGCTGGAGGCGTTTTTTTAGGCAGGCTCCTTTCCCTGCAGAAAGTTCGTTCAAAAACAAAACTGCAAAAGGTTTTGGGGAGATACAAGTTCTGCATTTGCAAGATTTCCAGTAGCCTAGGTATACCCTTACTGAAGCTCTTGTACAAGAAAATGTTGATGTATAAACATTCCCCGCTCTCAAAGGGTCCCATTCTCCATGTTTCCGTAGGGTTCACTGTTCTGGACGGACCTTTCCAGAGGGAAGGCATTATTGCTGTGACTCTTGCTAGGTGGGTTTTAGAAGCTGGATCCTTGCCATGCCAACCTGTCTGTGAAGCCATCCCCGATAAGGCTGTGGCCTGCTACATTTCAATCCACTCTCTGCATTGGTTCCTCCTCTTTGGCCTGAGGCTACAAGACAAAAGTCACCTGACCAGATGCCTGTTCTGGCCTTGTTAGAAACAGCCAAAGCAATGAAACATGCAGAGAAACAGTGGGCAGCCTCTAGAACAATGAAAAGATACTGGCAGTAACTCCTTCTGAATAGAAACACTTGCTTCCAAGTAAAACATGCAAAGGATTTCACTTTTTGAACTTGTTTCTCATGGGCATGCATTTAATAATTACTCTCCTAAACTATTAATGAAGGCTTAAGGTGGCTCTTGCTTCCCTCATGATATCCAAGGGGCTTCTGCTTTGAAATCAGAGAAAGCCATTTATTTATTTTCAGAAACAAGGTTTCTAGCACATATATTAGGGTTGCCGTACGTCCGTAATTTCCCAGACATATCCGGAATACTGCATTCGGAAGCAGTTTGTGGACGGAAATCGCTAAAATGGTGATTTGGCTTAAAAGTAGCTCAAAAACTTCTTTTTTTGTGAATTTGCCCAAAAAAAAGGTCAACAACTTTGAGACAGCTGTGGGCAGGATTCCTGCACTGCATGAGGTTGGACTAGACGACCCTCGGAGGTATCTTCCAACTCTAAACTTCTAATGATTATATGTTAAACTTAAGGTAGAGCATTGAACAGGCTGTCAAAGAAGTTATTGCAGGCAAGCCCTCCCTCCCCTCCACATTTTATCCAACTGTCTACACTTATACTCACAGACTGTTGTTAGTATTGCCTTATCCCAGTACGTAAGGGCATGCTGACTTTATCTGAACTTATTTTGATAAGTCACAAGCCAAACATACCTTCATAGGAACAATTTGATATGGGTCTTCAGAATACAAAAACAACAACAACCCAGAACACTGTATTATTGTTATCTAGTTTCTGAAGATTTGAAGTGGGGAGGCGGGCAATAATTAATTCCACCCCATTGCTGATACCAAATGAAGAGAAAGCCCAACTGTAATGGTCATTTTGGGTCTCTAGAGAAAACCTTCTGAAGGCATCGGGGAATAGATAAGATGTCCAAACAGAGACTGAATTAAAAACAGCAGTTTGTGGATCCAGATGGGGGAAAAATAATGGTCTCAGAACATTATGAATAATCAACAATCACATTGATAGTTATCATAAAATCAGTCACCAGTAAACAAATTCTTGATTGAAAGGTATTTAAAATGTCATAGTCTGCTCTGCAATGTAGTAATTACAGTCCGTTGCTCTTTCTTGCCACAGTAATTAACCGCTAAAATGAATTGTTTTAATCAGTCTGAAAAGTTGTTTATTCCATTATTGTGCTGCCAAAATTCCTTATGAATATGTATAGAGGAGGTTTGCCTTGTATGCCAATATATCACTGATACTCAAGTCTTTGGAATCAGGGAAACTTTGGACGCTTCTAGTAGAGGCATGCTAAAATGCATGCAAACATTATCCAGGTCTAAGACAACAGTACTGCTGAAGTAGTAAAAAGAAAAAGGTATTTATGCACTTACATAATCAATTCATGTAAACGTAACTTAGGAAGATGCGCCTGCATTGAATCAGAAAGGTCATGCTAAAATCAAGATTTATTGCGGCATTGGGTTATTGGTTCCAGCAATAAATATGCCACTCTTGCGAGACATATACCATTTCTTATTATTTGTGTAACGAGAGATTTCTGTTTCCTGGTAATTTTGAATGACAGGATATCCAGTAATAAAAAATTACAGTTCTTCCTGCTAGAGGTTTATCGTGAAAAATACTCCCAAATTGTACGGAAAAGGAGAGTACCGCCTTCACTACCAGTGTGACATATACGTTTATAGTCTTTGTATACGTTTACAGTCTTGTGCTTTGAAATTGGAATTTGTGTGGGCACATAAATGAAGGTGCAGAGATCATTTGCAGGGGTGAATCAGTTGACATGGGGGGGGGGATCAAAAGCTTCCCTAGTTTGCCAATTGGATTCTTCCCTACAATTGTCAAATGTACGGGTGAAACTAGAAAAATTAGAATATCGTGGAAAAGTTCATTTATTTCAGTAATTCAGTAATTCAACTTAAAAGGTGAAACTAATATATGAGATAGACTCATGACATGCATCAAGCCTTTATTTGTTATAATTGTGATGATCATGGCGTACAGCTGATGAAAACCCCAAATTAACAATCTCAGAAAATTAGAATATTAAATGAAATCAGCAAATAGATTCTCTATGGGGTTCAGGTCAGGCAAGTTTGCTGGCTAACCAGTCAGCATCCCCATAAAGCTCGTCTGTGGAAAGAAATATGAAGTGCTCAAAATCTCCTGGTAGACAGCTGCGTTGACCCTGGACTTAATGAAGCACAGTGGACCAACACCAGCTGATGACATGGCTACCCAAATCAATACAGACTGTGGAAACTTCACACTGGACTTCAAGCATCTGGCATGGTATGCCTCCCCATTCTTCCTCCAGACTCTGGGTCCTTGGTTTCCAAATGAGATGCAAAAGCTGCTCTCATCAGAAAAGAGTGTTTTGAAGTACCCTCTTTCCCAAGCTTCTTAGAGGATGTTGCTAGGACCTTTTCAGTCAAGACCAGCGTCCAAATGCGCATCTTCTGCCATGAGCTTTTGGAAATATGAACAGAATTCATGCTAAGTTACTGCAACATTAACATGGATCATGTTTCCACATTAAAGCTAAAAATTTAGCTGGAACTAAGTTAATCGGAAATTTAACTCTGCACTGGATGAGTCAAGGGGTTAAATGTGGTGCAACCCATTGAACTCAGGGGTGTCTATGTTCAGTTTACTTGATGTACAACTCTAATAAAGTGTTAAGTAAAAAGCCACTAAATGGTATTCTGTTTCATAAAGAGTTCACCAAGAATGCAATTAGAGAGAATAGGAAGTATGTTCTCTCTTTATTAAAAACTACATCCTTAGATATTGGAGATGCTCAGTAAGCACATGAATTCTGTGGTTTCATCTCCTTGGGAAGGGTTAGGGAACAGAAAGTGTGCATATATAATATATCACTGTATTTAAAATACACATTTGAATGGCTTGTGTTAAATAATGGGTTCAAATGGTTGTACCAATGCCTACCACATTGGCTTAGCTCACATGTAATATTAAGCTATGTTGTGTTTAGCCAGAGTATGGTTTGGAGTAATGCCTGATCTCAGCCTAGCAGACCAACTATGGTTTATTTTCCAGCAGCAAACCATGATGTGAATCCATCATTTGCTGTTGGATTACTAGTAGTGGCTTTTTTATGTTTTGGCATTATGTCTGAACCCAACAGCCGTGCTTAAACATGGTCTGTATGACACTACCTCAGATAATAATAATAATAATAATAATAATAATAATTTTTATTTATACCCCGCCCTCCCCAGCCAAGAAATGGCTTTTGTAGCAGCATCTCTTTATTGCAAGGATGCAGAGGGCCTTCTCGGTGGTGGCACCCGCCCTGTGGAACGCCCTCCCATCAGATGTCAAGGAAATAAGCAACTACCTGAGCTTTAGAAAACATCTGAAGGCAGCCCTGTTTAGGGAAGTTGTTAATGTTTGATGTTTTATAGTATTCTTAATATTTTGTTGGAAACTGCCCCGAGTGGCTGAGGAAACCTAACCAGATGCGCAGGGTATAAATAATAATAATAATAATAATAATAATAATAATAATAATGTGTTGTTATTGTTGTTGTTGTGCAACTAAGCACAATGCACATCATTTTATTTCACTTCGTGCAACACCTCCGTCAAGGTGACAGTTGTCCAACAGATTTCCCAATGTTAAGTCACAGGTTCTCCTGATCTGCAAGCTATATTATACCTGGTAAACTGGACTGTCGCTGCAAAATTGTGGTACTCTCAGGACCTCCCTGCTCCAAAACTGGACTTCTGGGAGCAGTGCTGCTCTCTGCACTTGAAGAAGCCACACCAGGTGGAACAGGAGTAGGAAAGAGCCTCTCCAATACCTTCTTTCTGAACACTAAAAGAAATAAGAAATAAAGTTTATCCATTACAGTTGGTATTTCAGATAGAAGGCCTGAACTTCTTGCACTACAACCATGTCACAAACTTCAATAAAAATTAATAATGGGGGTGGGGAGATACCATGGCAAAAATTGAGGTTACGCTTTGAGGTGAAATTGGAGCGCGGCTGCCCGATGCTCTAGCTGAAGCTATCACCAGAATCTGTTTCCAAACAATATGACATGATCGTAGGAAGTGCAGGACGCATATGGAGAAAATTAGACCCCTGCTTTTCCATTTTCCCAAGAAGCAATTACATAAGTGCATTAAATTGCAGACTAAGTGAAGAATGAAGCCACATCTGCTTGCTTCTTTCCACTCTCTATTCAAGTAGCTCTGGCTAGGGAGAAAATTTAGGGATGACCTTTACAGTGCTCAATAAATAGTTCGTGCTCTGCTCATTTAAAGTGCTTCATTGATTTCAGCTGGACTTTACCTTATTTTATTTAATTTATAAAAACCCCTGAAGTATTGAAATAGAAAGCCACTGAGCAACTACCTCCAACTATCGTAGCACTTAGCTCATCCCATGATTGGAGTCTACATATGTGTTGCTCACAAAGTTTCATATGTCCTTCAGGATTTTTTTTTTAAAGTCACTACATCTCAGTTTTTGTTTCAGCCTAAATGCAGGTTATTGTATTTTAATATTTTGTTGGAAGCTGCCCAGAGTGGCTGGGGAAACCCAGCCAGATGGGTGCGGTATAAATAAATTATTATTATTATTATTATCATCATCATCATCATCGTCATCATCATCGTCGTCGTCATTGTATTTTTCGTCCTATAGGGTGCACCTCGTTTTTTTTTGGGGGGGGGGAAATTAATAAAAAAAAAATTATTTCCCGACCCCAGCCCCCAGAACAGGCTGCTATCCGCAAGCCTTGCGAGCCCGCGGGAACTCCCCCCGGGCGCGCAAGGCTTGCGGACACCTGCGTGAAGCACGGGGTGCCCTCCGGGTGCGCACCGATGCTTCTTGCTCTCCAGGCTTCAGCGAAAGCCTGCATTCGTCCCATAGGACGCACACACATTTCCCCTTCATTTTTGAAGGGGAAAAAGTGTGTCCTATAGGGCGAAAAATATGGTAAGTAAGTAGAGCTGTTCCTGCAAAATTCCTGTGCACTTAGTACTAAATCCTATTTGTGCTGGAAGCTAATACGCCTTTGTGGGTCATTTTGGTTTCATTAAATGTCTAGGTATGATCATTTGCGGCTTGAAGTTCATCCCAGCTGAAATCCAATGTCTAATAAAAAGGTGGGAGGCGACATAACAGAAACAGAGTCTAAATCTGTCCAGTGCATATTCACTACAGTCTTGGTTCTCAACAACTATCAAAGCAAAACAATTTACACTTAGAAGAAACAATGTAAAGAAGACCCAATTTATGTTGTTAGAAAGGGGAAACATTGAAAGAAATTAGTTTCGGTGGTTACAGGAAAAGCAGTGTTTACCTTCCAAACTCCTTTGTGATCTAATAGCAAGGTGGAAAAGTGGCACATCTACGTTTACATAAAATGTATGCAAAATCATTGTTGACAACCAGGGTTGATTTGATTTAAATCAAAACAATTTAAATCACAAGTCAGTAAGACTTGATTTAAATCAATTTTTTTTACAGAAAGACTCATTCTTGCTGGTATAATCTTAATATTTAAAACCAGATGAAAGCTTCATTTTTGGAATAAAAATTTTCAGAGTATTTTTTTTACAGTCATATAAAAATTTTTTACTGATTTGGTTATACTATTAGATATACATAGACCAATAATTATGAAATTATTGTGAGGATTAATAAGTTATATTTGAACAACTTTTCTGTTGTACTTTACTGGAAGGAGAAAAATAATCATTTCCTTAATAACAATTTAAACAATTTATTTAACTCAAACAATAACATTATAGCATATGTATCCATGTTTGTTAACTGGTGTGGTTAAACAATTTTTAAAAAAACACACAACTCAGACTGAGTTTTAGCACACATGAAAAACTTAAAACAAATCCTTATTTCCTGATGAATAGCCTTTGGACTATAATGTAACTTAAATAGAAAACTATATTTAGAATGACTTTTCGTCCAAAAGCATTTTTTTAAAAAAGTCTGATTGAAATTTTAAAAATCCGATTAAAATTTTTAAAAATCCATTTTTTTAATCATTGATTTTTATCCACCCTGTTGACAACTGATCTTCAGTTACTTCTCTTACATGCTATGAAGTTGGCATACTATCTCATGTTGGGAGGCTGCAGCAGGGAACCACAAGGTGGAAATGAAAAGTACTTCATTTGGATATTCCCTATTAGAACAGTTTTTATGGGATCAGTTGTGCTTGTGTTTCATGGGCACTCTTGCAGAGTCAAGGAAACCCATTTTCACCAATGCATACACTTACGACTGCTTGTGCAGAGTTGTGACCCATGAATCAAACCACTTGATAGCTTGCGAATATTCATTGCATTAATCAAATCAGACGGCAAAGAAATAAATGGGCTTTTAATGACCATGGCAAAACTATCTCCGCTAACACCACCACACCCCAAAGGGCAGCTTCAGAATCAGATGTCAGCTTATGAGAAGCAAGGAACCCCCCACAGTCTGCTTTTCAGCGGTGTATTATTCTTCAGCACATTGCCAGGAGGAGCTAGAAATGCATACACTCTGGGTATGCATTTGCAAGCATGGAAAGGAGCAAAATGCCAACAATGAAAGCAGACTTGGCCATTCTGAACACATAGTTACACCTACCCTGGGACACGCAGGGTTGAAAGGAGAGAAGATTACATTTCAATTGGAAACTCAAGTCAGCTTGTATTCTCTGAACTGATATCCTGATGAATGCCACTGCAACCTTTCTCAAATTGGAATTTTGTAAAATAAAAATAAATGGGGCAGAGACTTCTCCATATTAAAAGAAAGATGGGCATATGAGAGAGAATGCACCCATTTTCTTTAGAAGGTCAGCAGAAGTATTGCACTATGGAAATTAAAAACTGCTGAGGAATTCTGGACTTTGAACCACCTGAAGGCTACTCTTACAGCCTGCTCTTGCATCATGGCCAACATCAGTGTAATGTACGCTGGATTCAGACAGCATTGATAATGTTTTCTGCTGTACATTATTGGAAGGAGAAAAATAATAATTTCCTTGTTGTTGTTGTTTAGTCATTCAGTCGTGTCCGATTCTTTGTGACCCCATGGACCAGAGCACGCCAGGCACTCCTGTCTTCCACTGCCTCCCGCAGTTTGGTCAAACTCATGCTGGTAGCTTCGAGAACACTGTCCAACCATCTCGTCCTCTGTTGTCCCCTACTCCTTGTGCCCTCCATCATTCCCAACATTAGGGTCTTTTCCAGGGAGTCTTCTCTTCTCATGAGGTGGCCAAAGTATTGGAGCCTCAGCTTCAGGATCAGGATCAGTCCTTCGAGTGAGCACTCAGGACTGATTTCTTTAAGAATGGATCAGTTTGATCATTTCCTTAATAATAATTTAAACAATTTATTTAACTAAAACAATAACATTATAGCATACAAGGTAAAAAAAGCGACTTTTGGAAATCTTGTGGAATCTAATGGACTCATTTGTGTGCTATATGCTTCCAGCAAAAATCCATTAACCCACAAAATCATAGGAGTTTTGTGCTGTAATTTTCCCTTGGTTTTCATTGATCACCTCCCCCCCCCCCCCCACTTCCAAGTCACTCCCATGATGAAATTTAGAGCAGTAAAGTTCTTTTCTGCTGTTTTCATGAGTGAATCATGGGGGAAACGGAATTGTTCATTAGTAAAAAACAACAACAATGGGGATGACATGCCTGCTGTTGTGTCACACCAGACCTAGTGGTGATGTGGATGCAATTTAGCGTGACATGGTGGGGTGCCGATGAAAAAGCTGCAGTTCCCTAATGCAACTGGTAATGCAGTATATAAAAGGGACCTTAGAAACTGGGGAAACAGAGGAACTAGCATTATAAACAGGAAAACTAATGCAGCATTCCCCGCAGCTGAATGTACATTTAGTTGCAATCCTATGGACTCTCAGCAGCAATCTGGAATGCAAAACAATAGCTGTGAAAACAAGTCACACCACAAGTTACTGCACCCCTGGCAACTACACTATCATTTCTATGTCTTATGCTAATAACCCATACAAACCACACACCAAATGTGCTAATCAGCATGCAGCTGACAGCAGGAACACTGCAATGACATCACCCTACCATTCACCCAAGCAACACGCAAGCAAGGTCCCAGTCGGATAAGGAGGCAGCCAAACTTATAAAGCCAGAAACTGCAGGGCTCCCCTCACACAGAGACGTTTGAACCCCAAGCAGCAGCAGTAACCCACAGAAAGCCACTCTTATGCCAGGTCAAGACACAGAGGTAAGGCTTGCCGTTCTATTCACAGTCCGCCAACTACATAGGCAATGGAAAGGAGGAAGCCTGCATACAGTGCCAATGACTCCCCCAGGCAAAGGTTCAAGGCCTTTCCCTGGGAACAATGCCTCGCCAACGCACAACGTACCCGATGTATGAGCAACAGTGGTGCCCTGGTGAGGGCAACAAGCATTTTGCAAGGGGAAAGAAAGGGAGCCATTTGGGCAAGGAAGAATGCACACGAAACAGGAGGCTCGCAGGAAACGAGGCCAGGTTTTCCAACAGCTTGGTGGAAGCTGTGCAACATGGGTTTTGTTTTTTACAAGGATGGAAATGCAAGTCCTACAACACAAAGCCTACAATGGGGTGTGGGGAGGTCCCTGGTAAGAAGCAGCAATATTGTAAGGAAGAAGGAAGGACACATCAACAGGCCAACAGGTTATGCAAGACAACTCTAGATCTCAAAAAAAACAAAAACAAAAAAACCCAAGTTGTGTCAACATCTAATCTCCAAAGTAAAGGTTTTCCTAGCATTAATAAAGTTGTCTTACACATATTGAGCAAGATGTGCAACCGCAAAATTTGGAAAGCAACATTGGAGGCAGAAAAGGAGCAATGGCAAAAGGAGACCAACAGCAGGCGCCAGTATTTATTTTCCTTATGGGGCAAACAGCAGCTGAGAAGGGCGATTTTGACCAGGAAAATTGTGTAGGGATAGAAGGCTTTATCCCCTGCCTGCCAACAGAAGCCAGTTTGACAGCTGTATTTCTGAAAGAAAAGACACTAAGAAATACGAATCATTAATCTCCAACGCAACATGCACTTTAGCCTTGTTCCACCAATTTCAGTGGAAAAGTTGAACCGGACCCAGGAGCCAGTACATACCGATGCATAACCTTGCAGCCTACCTGGATTCTTCTGGCAGACTGAAGCTCAACAGCTGCTTTCCCATCCTTAATCATTTTGCTATGCACTAGAATTAACATCTTCATTTTGTCCTACCTGCAGGGCTCATTCTTGCTATGCTCCTTAATTCTCAGCACATTCTGGCTGCACATCAGCTCTGCCCCCACTCCTTCCAGAGAAGCTAAAGTTACAACAGTCACATTCTGTAGCTCCTACTGTTGAAGTCACCTCTTCCATTGGCTCAGGACTACCGTATATAAAACACGATTCCTATGCCACTTTTCTGGCCTGTGCATAAGTAATCTTGAAATAAGAGGTGTCCCAAGCATTCCAACCACCTAGATTGCTTCAAGTCACTAGGAGAGATATGTGGCCATATTTAAATGACTTATGAGCTGTCCACAGGGTAAATATTCTGGCAAATAAACAGGAGAAAAACTTACTACAGCCAATGATTTCATGTGTGCGCTGCAGGGTATTTATGCTCCTGTTCAGAAAGTGTTACGTCGGCATAATCAGCTATTACTCTGTCACCCTCCAAGCACCTCTGGGAGATTATGACTTCAGTTCCTTTCTCACTGGAGCCACAGTAAGAGTGCTCTCTGAAGATCAGAAAAGGCAACTCTTGGAGCAGTAACCCATTGCACTTCAATTTCTGGAAAGACTTGAGACAGACTTCAAACAGTTCAGTGTTTTGGATTAATGAAGATATATACACAGGGGTGAGCTCCCGTTGCTCGGTCCCTGCTCCTGCCAACCTAGCAGTTCGAAAGCACGTCAAAGTGCAAGTAGATAAATAGGTACCACTCTGGTGGGAAGGTAAACGGCGTTTCCGTGCGCTGCTCTGGTTCACCAGAAGCGGCTTAGTCATGCTGGCCACATGACTCGGAAGCTGTATGCCGGCTCCCTCGGCCTATAAAGCGAAATGAGTGCTGCAACCCCAGAGTCGTCTGCCACTGGACCTAATGGTCAGGGTTCCCTTTACC
Organism: Podarcis erhardii; assembly: GCF_964252035.2. Lineage (NCBI taxonomy): Eukaryota > Metazoa > Chordata > Lepidosauria > Squamata > Lacertidae > Podarcis > Podarcis erhardii. The sequence goes on along the minus strand of NC_138507.1, from coordinate 25,038,542 downwards.
TTTTATACACAGAAAGGTGATGGATGGAAGATGAAGGGCCATGTCTGAAGGACAAGGGAGAGGGAATCTCCCAGGGTGGGAGGCTGGGGGAAGCTGCCAGGTGATTGCTGGAAGGGTTCACTGTGTGGGGGGGGGCATAAGGGTTAAGACATAATTGTGACAGAGGGGATTGTATTTACATTCTGTTCTTTTCTCTCTCTTCTTTCTTTACTTCCTTTTCTTATTCTTGCTCCCCCCCCCCTTATTTTTCTCTAGGTTAGTTTGGCTTTTATTGTATTTTATGTCAAAAACTTTTGATAAAAAATGATTATTTTTATTCTTAAAGAGAGATACTTCAAACCAGGCCCGGAATTAGCCCCTGGCATAGGTGGGCAACTGTCAAGGTCCACACGCCAGGATTTTCTTTTTAAATATATATAAACTCAAATGTAAGACCAGTGCTAAAAAGGAAAGCCTCAGTCCAACAGGCTGTCATCTTTCTTCTTACCCAAGTACCTCTGAGCCTTACGCACAGTGCAGCTATACTATATTGGGGTCAGAAGCATTTGTGGCAGAGATGCTGGCAGCTGATAAGGAGTCAAGACAGCCCATCTCCTTTCAGTTCTAGATACTGAAAGCAGGCAGAGGATTTGGGTAAGCCTGGGTGGGGTTCATCTGGGGCCAGGTCTGCATTTTTCTTTTACTGGTGCACCATTGAAAGGAGACCCTATAGTCAGGTCAGTCTTCCGCACCACCCAGCTCATTTGGGGTGCGATACTGGACTGCAGCAGTGGTGGCCTAGGAAAGAATCTGACTGTCAGAAAGACACAATGAAGGTTAGGACTGCCCCAGGTGTGATGGGACGTGTTGATATGGAAGTACTTGGACACTGCAGGAAACCTAGCCTTGTAATCTACCAGAATTGGTTTATTTTCATTGCCTACAAAAGATAATAATTTCAGATATATGTAAATACATTACTCTACGAACAGCTTCTTTTGCACACAGCCATCACAAGCACACACTTCTGTGTAGCCAAAATGTATCTCCCCTCCCCGCCAAAAAGCTATGGGCAGTAGCCACCTAAGTCCTACTCATGTCCAGTGTATTGATTTCAATGGGTCTACTCCAGCTATGATTAACCATTGAGTTTCATCCATTTCTAATGCCACCATGAGATCTTTGATCTCCCATCGTGCAGTGTTCCCATTTTTCTTCTGAGTTTCATCTCCACACAATTGGGAGAAACTTCCCCAACCTTGTTTTAAAATGCAGACCCTGATCCAAGCCACACATTATTCTAAATGCACAGCATGCAATTATGTGTGTGGGTATGGGAGGATGACTTTTGTTCTCTGGAACTGCAGTATGAGGGGAAGGGAATTTCAACCTTAGTGCCCTCAGCTGTGAGTTTAATGACACCCCCCCCCCCAAAAAAAACCCTACAATGCTCAACAACAACAACCAAAGCTCCTACTGGCACCAATGTTCCCATCTCCCCCAATGCCTTATAGATGTATGTGTTTAGAAGCTGGACTCTATTTGTGATGGAAGTGGGTTTGTTTTGTTTTTTGCTGTTGTTGTTATTATTGTTGTTGTAGCTGTGTTCTGCATAAAATTTAAAATAAATATATATCTTTTTCAAACAAACGTGTGTATTTGCACCAGGATTGTAGAGTGTGTGTGTGTGTGTGTGTGTGTGTGTGTGTGTTAGATCTCCCTTCCCCTCATACTATGATCCCAAAGAACAGTTTGCTACCTGTACAGTACCTGTAATTAAATAATAATAATAATAATAGTAATAATAATAATAATAATAATAATTTTTTTATTTATACCCTGTCCTTCCTGGTTCAAAAAACCGGGCTCAGGGCGGCTAACAACAAATTTAAAACACTTAATTGTAATACAACATAGAAGCAGCATAAAACACAGTATAAAAGCATGAATAACAATAAAATTCAAAGTTCAAACGTCAATTTGGGGGAAATCCATCCAATAAACATTAGATAATCACCAGGGCTAGCTGGCTGAATTAGTCCTACTTGGCCCAGCTAGGAGGCCAGGGGAGAATTAGCTGTGGGGTCTCAGAGTGCGTAATCTTCATAAAAGGGGAGGGGGAGGGAAGAGAAGCGGGGGGGGGGGGAGAGATCAGGCTGAATTCAAATTAAAGGCCAGGCGGAATAGCTCTGTCTTACAGGCCCCGTGGAAGGAGGTTAAATCCTGAAGGGCCCTAGTCTCATGGGACAGAGCATTCCACTAGGTCGGAAGCATCATTGAAAAGGCCCTGGCCCTGGTGGAGGATAGTCTGACTTCCTTAGGGCCCGGGACCTCTAAACCAGTGTTTCCCAACCTTGTGCCTCCAGCTGTTTTTGAACTACAACTCCCATCATCCCTGACTAGCAAGACCAGTGGCAAGGGATGATGGGAATTGTAGTCCAAAAACAGCTGGAGGCACAAGGTTGGGAAACACTGCTCTAAACTATGGTTATTCATGGACCTTAAGGTCCTCTGCAGGGCATACCAGGAGTAAATAAAAGACATTGGGAGTTGCATGCGCACATTTAACATAATATATAGTGTGGCCCTAAGTAGGCCATCCTTAGCAATCACAATGGTTCAGACAACCATAACACCATAATGGCCAAGCACTCACATATACACACAGTTCTATGATGCTCTGCGTTTTGCTTCTCTCCCATACCTGCCTGGAAATAAATACCTCCACCAAGAAAGAATGGTTACACTTCATGCTGCAATGCCCTCCTATGCATTACTGATGCTCCAATTTTGTCAAATTATAGGAATGCATTTCCCAAATATATAACTACTTCAATTTGTGCTCCTGAGTCAAATTACATCTGGAGCGCTCCCAGTCTCCCCAGGCTGTCCACAGGTTGTCTTGCTGGACCACAACTCTTTATATACTTCCATATTATGAATCCAGAAGTTAGAACAACAGTACTCTGGGAACGGTCCTCTCAGTTTAGTAAACAGACTTTTATTAATGGAATCCTGGTTTGCTGCCATGTCCAGGTGATGCAGGCCAGTTCACGCCAAGGTGCTTCCCACCTGTGGCTGGAATGCCAGTTCTGCTTTGACAGGTACTTTGAAAACATTTGATGCATTATTTGGAAAATGAGGAAACAACAGGCAGACTTCCCCATAAGGGACACCGGCTGCACATTCCTGCATTGCAGGGAGCTGGACTAGATGATCCTCAGGGTCCCTTCCAACTTGATTCTATGTGACTTCCATCCAAGACCACCAACGCACAGCATTTTCTCAGCACTCAACATCTAGCTTTTGCTTAAAGGCTTCCCAGAACTCTTTCAGGTTCTTTCCCTTGAACAACTGCACAAGCCATTTTCCTTTTTTAAAAAAAATATGCTTTTTATTAAGTTTTCATTTCAAATACACCAACAAACAAATATTTCAAGTCTGTCTGTCTTTATGCTCTGTAGAGCTGTTGACTTCCCTCCTTCCCTTCCGCAGGTTTTCTTATTCCAATCCTTAATTCACAGTTCCTTAATAAAAAACTAAACCATGACATAAGATTTATTTCAGTCCTGCCAACGTCTTCAAATTTCTACAGTTCTCACTTATATAGACCATAAATTTACTCCATTCTTGTTGGTACTTTGTTTCTTCCTGACTGCGAATCCTCTGTGTCAGTTTTGCTAATTCCGCGTACTCAACCAACTTTGTCTGCCGCTCCTTTACAGTTGGTATCTCCTTGTGTTTTCCACTTTGGGGCTATCAAAACTCTGGCAGCTGTCGTAGCATACATATATAATCTTTGGTCCGTCTTCTTAATATCCTCTCCTATCAAACCTAGCAATAGTTCTTCAGGCTTTTGGGGGGGAAAGTATATTTAAACATGTTCTTAAATTCATTATAGATCAATTCCCAAAACTCTTTCATTTTATCACATGTCCACCACATGTGGTAAAAATCACCATCCTTTTCTTTACATTTCCAACAGATTTTACTACTCATCCTATACATTTTTGCTAGTTTGACAGATGTTAGATACCAGCATCTAATATCTATCTGCACGAGCCATTTTCCAACCAATTCCTCAAGTTCAACATGGACAGAGACGGGTGGGCGGTGGGCCTCGGGGCTGCCTGGGAATCGCAGGAGCTTCGCACAACGGAAGCCCGGTTTTCACCTGTCAGCCGTCGCAGCCCCCGGCCGGTTTCCTTTGCCAGCCGATCGCAGGTTGGGAGTCCCTGCAAGCCGCTTGAATTCTCTCTCACTCACACGCGCGCACTATCGCTTCTTAGAGACTTCCTGGGAAGCGCACCCCCCCCCCAAACATCCTTAGTCCCTGGCAAGCTTTTAGAAGGCCATGCCTGCCGGCACCTCTAACCACCATCACCCCCACCTCTGGAATCGCACCCAAAGGTGGCCCCACTTAAACTAGACTTCACCGCCCTCCTTGGAGCAATAACCCAGCCAGAGACCTCCCTTGCCTAGCAGCCGAGGCCACAACCTGTTCCCCATCTTGCATGCACATGCAGCCATCTCCCCTCCCGTGCTCTGGCCCTCACCTTCCGTCCTCCTGCTGAGAGCCATCCTGCACGGACAGCGCGCGCGGAGAATCCCGTGCAAAACACTCTCCTTGCAAGCAGCAGCAGCAGCAGCAGCTGCTCAGCGCGCTCCGCTTCCTTGAACAACGCGTCCCCGCCCTCCGGCTTCCTCCTTCTTTGGCTGAGGGGCGTGGCCACCATCAGGGAGCCGGCTCCCTATTGGTCCGGAGCGCATGGAGCGGGGCGGTCTCCACGCAGCCGGCGTTCGAATCGCGGAACAGGCCCCGTCTGACCCGCCCGCGCCTGGGACGGAGCCATGCCGCGCCTTCTGGGAGGGGCGGGAGAGCGCGCGCGCGCGCCTGCGCGGAGCGTGAGAATTCCGCCTCGAGGGCGGCTTGGACAGCGGCGGCGGCGGCGACGGCGGCGAGCGAAGCTCAGCGCCCCAGTCGCTTAAAGCAGCGGCAGCAAATAGCAGCACCACCGCCTGGACAGCGGGAGAGAGAGGGAGGGAAAGGAAGGAAGGGGACTGAACAGTATTCAGCAAGCCGCTGCAGCAGCTACTTTGGCGCGCGCGGGTTGGTGTGCCTGAGGGGAACAAGCCCAGAGCCAGCGCGGGAGATATAATGTCCTACCTCACGCCGCCGCCGCCGTCGCCGCCTCTCTCCCGCCAACATCTCCCGGCCACCTCGTCCCGCTGCTGCCCCGGCTTCTCCTCCGCCCGGCTCGCCGAGCCCAGCAGGCACCCCGCGCTCTGCTAAGCGAATAGTGCCCTAGAATGTCAGCGCTGAAAAAGGTAAGGGCGTCGAGGGTCGGGCGGGGAGAGACAGCAGGTAATGGTGGAGTCCCGGGAGAAAACGGGGTGGGGGTAAGGGGGTAAGGGAAAAGTGGAGGTCCCCGTCCCCCCCCCCCCCGAGCGCCCATCCTCGGCACAACCTGGGCTGAGGGTGCGAGCGGCGAGCCGGCAAGCATCCCGGACGGCGCTGCCAAACTCCGTGGGAGCGGGAGGCGAGGGAAACAGCTGGTGGGCTTCCAGCTGCGGGGGGCGCGAGGACTGAGTCACGCGGGGGAGGGGGGGGAGTGCGGAGCGGAGCTGTGAGAGGAACCTCACAGGAAGCTGGGCTTGGGCTCGGCGTGCATGCATTCCCTCGGTGCGGTCCGCTTGGGGTTGTTTCAGTGAAACGGTGTATTGGTGCGGGAGGGGGGGGGGGAGGCGAGCTCTTGCCCCGGCTTTGCCTCGCTTTTCTCCCCTCCACGCGGCAGCCTGCCGGGCGAGGGTTGCCGGGGGCTGGAGACGCAGCTGCTGCGGGGGCTGCTCTTCTCCCGCTTTGGGGGGGGGGGGAGGAGGAGGAGGAGGAGGAGGCGGCAGCGGGGACGCTCGCTTTAGCGGGGGCTGCGGTTATTTCGGGTCTGGGGGGGGGGAGAGCCACTCCTGGGTTTTTTTGGAGGGGGGGTTGCTGGGGGTGGGAGTCGCCCCGGGAGTGCTGCTGGGCTGTGTGGGCACAACTCCTGCAAGCGGCTTTTTTTTGGGGGGGGGGAGGTGAGGGGTGCACATTTTAGGTATATTCTGGTGTAACCCATCTGTGGTTGTGGAAGGAGCAGCTTTCGGTTTTTTTGGGGGGGGGGCTGTTGGAGGGGCAACTACAAAAGAGGCAGCAGCAGTGGGGTAGGAGTAATGAATGGAATCAGACAGTTCGAGGGTTTGGGGGGTGAAAGTAATATTGAATTGTGGGAAGAGAGAGGCCCCGAAATTAATGCCGAGAGACGGGGGTTTTTTTTGGGGGGGGGGCGGTTGAGGCAACTTGGGTGATGGGTCGGAAGGGAGGCCCCTCCAAGCACAACCAGACTTAACAGCCTGGTGTGACATTTTGTGAGTTGGGGGTATCTCTCGTCCCCCAAAACTGATTCGTTTCTTGTGGGGTGGATTAGTCTTGCAGTGAGAGTCTGGGTACACGGGGTGTATGTATGTGACCTCCAAGAAATAACGTGGTGGGCTTTTAAGCTGCTGCTAAGGGGTATGTGGAGTTTCTTAAACGAGGGAAAGATGGAGGATGCGGAGGTAACTTCTGGGGGTTTGCAGAGGTGCCGGGAAGGGTGGAAATGAGGTATCTCGCCACCCAGGATCAGTTGGGGGGAAATGAGGGTCTTGAAGCCACATTGTGGGCCCCTGATTAGGGTGTGTGTGTGTGTCTCTCTATCCAAAATAATGGGGGGCTGGGGGCTGGGAGAGGATGTGGAGATGCTTGTGGGGTGGTGGTTATCATCGAGGGAGGGGGAATTATTGGGACCGAGGTGCCTGTGCATCTGTGGAGTGTTCTCTTCTCCCCGGACAAAGTAGGGGGAAATAAATAAGAGGGGTGGGGGTGCTGGGGCGGAGAAGGTCGAGTTCATGTGTGAGGCTGCTTCTGCCCCCCCCCCACCAAGCGCAAAACCGGGGATCGCACCAGGAAGGTGTCGGGCCGAGAGGGACGTGTGCGCGGGTGCGCGCGCTCTGTGTTCCTCCGGCTGCTGCTGCTGCTGCTGCTGCTGCGGTCCAATGCGCCCTTGCTGGAAGAAGCTGTGCGCCTCGTTGCTCCAGGCAGCGCCGAGCGCCGTTCTCTGCTAAGGCTGGCGCGAGCTAGCTCCGATTGCCTCGCTCTTCCTTGGGCGAGGGGCTCTGGTTGAAGAAGCGGAGGGGTCTGCCCGACCAGCTTCAATGCAGAAGAAAGAACTCGAGAAACTCCGTGCTTCGCAAGGCATGACCGGGTGCTTTTTATTATTTTTTGCTTTTTCTGGACGCGCTTAAGTACAAATTGAGAACGGTGCAGCTCGATGGAACCAAGCTGAAGCTCAGGGAAAGGAGCGTTACCTCGTGAGAAACCCAGTGCAATGGGGACACACGTACATGCACGTGTGTGTCAGCTAGATTCGTGGTGCCTTGAGACAGCGCCGGGACAAATTGCACGCTCACCTCCCGCAGGCAGAAGAGGCAACCGGAGACTCCTCTCTCTCTCTTTTTTTTTTTAAGGCTGATTTCGGAGGGCGTTGGAAGGGTTGCTTTGCCAGAAAAAAAGCTGGCAAACTATTGTGGAGCGGAGGGGGGGGGGTCGACTGTGTGCTATTAACCGCCTCCTCCTTCACTGCTCTCTCTATCTCTCTACACACAAAATGCATCGTCTTCTCCTGTTGTTCCCTTAGCAATGCAAGCAATGAATCCTTCAGGAGGGCTTGAAATGGGGTGAGGGATGTCAGAGCCTGGGCTTGAAGGGTTTCCAGATAGAGATCCCTTCATCTCGGCTTGCAGCCTTCAAACCTGGGCTCGCTCTCCAAGGCAAGGAGCCAATCCCACGCGCGTCCTTTCCCCGAGGCATTGCCCAAGAACCGCGCCGCTTGGTCCCCCCCACCACCACCCTCACGCTTTGCGGTAGCCGAGCTGCGGGGAAGAGTCTCTCGGTGGCGAGGAGTTCCTTTGATTCCTGCGCGGGCGTTTGCGTCCAGTGTGCGGAAAGCAGCTCCGCGCCAAGGCAAGTGGGTTCACACGGCGCGCACGTCTGTGATTTAGGGCGAAGGTGAGGCCCCGGCGCCTCCATCCTTGGCACAGCAAGGCTCGCAATCCCGCCGCGAATTTTGCGCGGCTCTTCCCCCAAAGCGAAAGAGCAGGACCAAAAACTCTCGCTTGTTGTCGGTTTCTTTACGGAGTTCGTAGACAGAAAGAATCATGCGCTTGTGATTCTACCCGCACGTGGGAATCAAATCACTTGCAGTAAAGTGGCGTGGCTAACTTGGTCTGCAATAGATAGGTAGCCGTGTTGATCTGCCATAGTCAAAACAAAATAAAAAAAATCCTTCCAGTAGCACCTTAAAGACCAACTAAGTTAGTTCTAGGTATGAGCTTTCGTGTGCATGCACACTTCTTCAGATACACTGAAACAGAAGTCACCAGACCCTTCTAAATGGTGGGGAGGGGTATTACTCAGAAGGGTGGTGGGAATGGGTGATTGGCAGATAGCTGTGATGAGCCTGTTGACGACTCTTAACGACTGCAATAGGTCTTACAGGAAAAAGCAAGGGGTGAGAAGGTGAAAAATGGCTTTGTCCTGTATAATGAGATAAGAATCCAATGTCTTTGTTAAGACCAGGTCTCTCCATGGTTTTAAGTTTGGTAATAAGTTGCAATTCAGCAGCTTCTCTTTCCAGTCTATTTCTGAAATTCCTTTGTAATAGAACAGCTACTTTGAGATCTTGTATAGAATGTCCTGGGAGATTGAAGTGTTCTCCTACTGGTTTCTCTGTCTTGTGATTCCTGATGTCAGATTTATGTCCGTTTATCCTTTGGCGTAAGGTTTGGCCTGTTTGTCCAATATAGAGAGCTGAAGGACACTGTTGGCATTTGATGGCATACACAATGTTAGACGATGAGCAATTAAATAGTCCAACACATGTATGTGTTGCTGCCACATACACCCGGACAACACCATTACTGGCCCCAACAACATCACACATACCATCTCGGGACTATTATGAAAGTTATGAAATGCCTACTTCATACTAAGGGGGCGTTACAATTTTCATCAGTTTTATATTTGTTTCTGTTGATTTTTTTTTTTAAAAAAACAATTTTCACACCTATGTTCCCTGGCTTTGTTATGACTTCCCCAGCTAACCACAAACACCTTCATAAGTACAGTAGACTCCATAAGTCACATTCTGAGACAGATGGAGTTAATGTAACCCAGATAGAAGAAATGGAACTAAATGTGTGTAACCCCATTTCTGACATTCTCCATTATCTACCTCTGATTCTCACATTATTCTCATTCCAGCTATAGAATTCTAAACTGTAAGAAATTCCTTAGTTCTTCATTGTTCAGGGCCCTAGCTACTTCATGCATGATAGATGTGCAGACAAATACTATGCATTTTCACTGAGAAGTCCCACAGAATTCACTTTTTTCACTCAGCGGTTGTCTGTTTCACTCCCCATGTGAGCTGTTACTTCCTGACTAAAGCAATTTCAACAGGAACAACCATCTTCTATTGGATTGCAAGTGAATGTATAGCTCTTGTGTTCAGGAAAGATCACAACTGGTGTGTTTTCAATAGTCCTGTAGCTGCTGCTATATGTAACAAATGTTATAATGACATTTGAATTGCACTAAATATTCATCTTGGGAAAGAAGTCTCCCACTCACATTCAGCAACATTTTAAGACTTCCAGATTTCTCTGTCTTTAAGGTTGGAGTTTGCAAGTATATCATGATTTATGACTCATTTATTCCAATGCATTGTTCAGCATTGAACTAGCTCGTATGTAGTGATTTGGAGACATATACAGTTATTTATCAAAGATCTAATTCTGGCACTAATTTACTTAGCACTACTTTTGCTTTCTAGAAGCTCAGCTCCTAAAGGTATGCATACATATGATCAGTGCTTCCATTAGTTTTACAGTGCAATGCTAACCATGGCTGTGTACACATTACCAGTTTAAAATGCAGCAAGGTCACTAACACGGAAATGGGTGAGCATTGATAAATGAGCAATCTGCTTTCCTTTATAGTCTACTCTATGGTGGTACCTCGGTTGTCGAATGTAATCCGTTCCGGAAGACCGTTCAGCTTCCAAAACGTTGGACAACCGAGGCGCAAAGGGTGGTTGGCAAAGTCAATGGAGAAAAAAGAAACAAACGCAGCGGAAGTCTTTCAACTTACGAGGCACATTTGAAAATGGAAGCAATTACTTTGGGTTTTTGGTATTCTGGTTCCAAAACGTTCATCTTCCAAGATGCTCAAAAACTGAGGTACCATTGTACAGTGGTACCTCGGGTTACATACGCTTCAGGTTACAGACTCCGCTAACCCAGAAATAGTACCTCGGGTTAAGAACTTTGTTTCAGGATGAGAACAGAAATTGTTCTCCGGAGGCCCCATAAGCTAAAGTGGTGCTTCAGGTTAAGAACAGTTTCAGGTTAAGAACGGACCTCCGAAATGAATTAAGTACTTAATGTGAGGTACCACTGTATTTGGAAGTAAGTCCCAATAAGTTCACTGTGGTTGTCTACGCACTACACATTTAAAGTACATTTGAAGCACATTCTTCCTCTCAGTGAATTTTGGGCACTGTAGTTTCTGCCTCACAGGGTTACAATTCCCAGAAACCCTTAACAAACAATAATGCCCATAATTATTTGAGGTGGGGTGGGGAAATATGCTTTGGATGTGCCTTAAATGTATAGTTTGCATGCAGTCTGTGACTTAGTTCATGGTATGCGAGCTTAGGACTGACACCTGTGGAGCTCAACATGTCTTTTTGTGAAGTGAGTTAGCATGGATTACTACAGTTTGAGAACCACCATCTGAGTTGATGTATTGTCTATGTAAGTAAGGAACCTCAGCCCCAGGAGCTGACTGTGATTCTCTAAGGCTTCTCTACCAGGACATACCCATCAAAAATCTCTTGAATACTTTTGGCTGGCTTAAGTGCGACCTTGGACTTTGCATTAATTTGCATTAATTGCTTGGACAACTTTAGCCTCTTGCATGTGGCCCTCAAGTCTGCAAAAGTCTCCCCACTCCTGGTGTAAGTTGTGAGGGACACTAATTATGGTGGTGGAAGTGAAGGAATATGCCTTCATATTTCAAGACCCATATGTGATCATTCTTAAGGACCAGGACACCTGAAAGATCACCTCATCCCTTACATACCCAGTTGATCACTGTGCTCTGCAAGCAATACCATCTTATCAGGAGATGTGTTCTGCACAATACAGGAATCGGGCATTTAGTACTGCAGCACACATTCCTTTTGGATTTCCTTCCCTGCTAAATATTATGACATGCATAGTCTCCTCTGTCTTTTCAGCACCTGCTGAGGACCTGGTTTCAATAAGCCTTTAAAATTGAGTCTTCTCCCAGCCTACAACCATGTTATACTTATTTCTAAATGTTTTTTAGAAGTTTAGAAGTTTTAAGATGTCAAATAAATAATATCTGTTTGGGTATATATTTGGTTATAAGGCCTTTCTCTCTCCCTCTCTCTCTCTCTCTCTCTGTAGATGTTGTTCCCAAGTTCAAATCTCACCATAACTGTGACATCACTTGGTGACTTAGGCAAACCTCTGTATCTCCACCTGTCTTTCAACAGTGAGATAAGAATACTGACCCACCATCCTGAATGGTTTTAAGAATTACTAGGAACACGGGTGGCACTGTGCGTTAAACCACAGAGCCTAGGGCTTGCCGATTAGAAGGTTGGTGGTTCGAATCCCCGCAGCGGGGTGAGCTCCTGTTGTTCAGTCCCAGCTCCTGCCAACCTAGCAGTTTGAAAGCACGTCAAAGTGCAAGTAGATAAATAGGTACCACTCCGGCGGGAAGGTAAACAGCATTTCCGTGCGCTGCTCTGGTTCAGCAGAAGTGGCTTAGTCATGCTGGCCACATGACCCGGAAGCTGTACGCCGGCTCCCTCGGCCAGTAAAGCGAGATGAGCGCCGCAACCCCAGAGTCGGCCACGACTGGACCTAATGGTCTGGGATCCCTTTACCTTTAGCTTTACCTTTAAGTTTGTGGAAAATGCAAGGGATACTCTAAACCACTAAATAAGTGCACCTCACCATTGTAATCTGCTTTATTTAAATCTTGAAGAAACCCTTTTTCACCACGTAAAAGTTGTCCCAATACAATTAGTGAGCATATGAATTAGGCTGAAATCACTGTGATTTACCTCCACGTAAAAGCTTTCGTTTGGGGCAAATAATTTTGTAACTATTTGCAGTAATCAAAACAATTAAATCAGCTTTCACCCCTCCTGGTATGGACATTTCTATTATTATTTCCCGTAGAGGGAATTGTGTATACATGTGACATATAAGGACCACTCACCTAGAAGGTATTCCTTCTGTTTTGCCCATGGTCCTCACCCACCTCCTTTTCCACTTTCAATATTTCCTTTTGGCAATTGATGTGTGTGTTATGTGTATAACGGAATGATAAACAAACTTTACATTTACAAAGCTTTAAATTTGGGTAACTTTACTGGACAATTACATAACTTGAAGAATCAATGCAATAATTTTGCAAATTTAAAGTGAGGGATAAAACTGATGGTACGCCTATTTTTAATAGCCAGGAACAATTAAAAATGCAGTTACATCAAGTAAAATCAATTTTCTTTTACAGCTCTTATAATCCTCTAGACAGTGTTGGCAGTAGAATACTGAAATGGCTTTTTTTGATCTTAGTATATGTCATTGGGGGCTTTTCCAACTACATGAGTCAAAGGAGAACAGCTGCTGCAATTCAATCTTATTAACAGGACAGACCTTGCTAGCTTGTCGGGTGATCAACAGTGAACTTATTTTATTTCAACAGGCATGTTGAAACAGAGGCCACTAGACCCTATTGCTAACTCCACCTTGTCAAATAGCATTGTCCTTGAAGTTATAATTTAAATTGGCTATCATGTAGTCAAGGCATGGCCAAACTTGGCCTTCCAGATGTTTTAGAACTACAATTCCCACCATCCCTTACCACTGGTCCTGCTAGCTATGGATGATAGGAGGTTGTAGTCCCAAAACATCTGGAGCGCCAAGTTTGGCCATGCCTGATATAGTCTATCAGCATTGGGTAGATCTGTTTGTACTCCTTTGTTTCCCCCTTAGTTTTTCAGGGCAGATTATATTAGAAGCTTCTTTCTTACAGATAATGCATTTTTGCCCAGTATAATCAAATCTTTCTTGTCAGCATGAGTAATATAATCGATGTGTACTGTTTTAGGAATCTTTTGGGGTGGTGTTGGCAGGGAGAGACACTCTCCCTTGAATATTTAGATTTTTGTTGCTTAAGATAATTTTCTCCCCTATGAAACAACTTTGTTGAAACCCTCTTGGCTTGTACCATCTATATGTGCATCATGGTTTTATGGATGATTCAATACATATTCACACTTTAGAACAACCCAGAATTTGGCAGACAGAATTCAATTTTAAAGCTAGCCATAGCAGACCCCTGGTTTTCATTCCACAATACTGTATAGATATTTGTTGAACCAGATAACTGTATAAGGAGCTGCCTTTATACTATTGGACCACCTGTTTACTCTGTCTGGCAGCAGTTCTTCCTAGGTCTCAGGCAGGTCGTTCTATAACCTGTTACTTCCAAACCTTCAAAAGGAGCCTGTGGCCTTATGGAAGCCACAAAGCCTACAGAACATGGGTTCCACCATCACTTCATGAGATGCAGGTGAACAACAACACCAGACCACATCTGTGAAGCACATTCCATATTGATGCAGCCCGTTGGTGGAAGCGCTAATATATTTTCCTTTTGCCGTTAGAAAAAATATATATATATGTGCAATGCAGAACAGCTGGGACAGAATCTAAGTGGAATGAAACATAGGCATGTCCCAATCTCCTTTTATATCTAACCTAGCTTTTATTTCAGATCTGCATTGGATGAAGAGTTTTCATGCTATAAATGATACAGCAACAGAAGTGTGTTCTTGTTGTCATCCCCCCTTTCCCCCCAAGGGAAGTAGATTGGTACTGCACACTCAGACATAATAGAGTTTAATTTTACTTACTATCCATTGGGTTTATTAATTTGATTGCATGCTGTTTCTATCGCTAGTACTGTAAGTCTATGATTCTAGGCATGCAGTCAGCATTCCTTCTGCTACAAAGCATAATGGGACACATCCTAATTATTTCTAACCAAAGCGAGAAAATAAAAACACTGTTTTTGCATCGCAGGAAAAAAAATCATTGGTAAAACTTAGCAAGCAATGTAATGATAGAATTCTCGTTTCCCTAAAACAAGATGCTCATTTCTCCTACAGATAATGGTCCCTGAGCCTACACTGGCTGAGGGACCATAAAATTTGTTGGAAGCACTGCCATTCCTGCAGAACTCAATTAAGTGCTGCTGGCGTTAAAGACATCCCAATAGAACTCCCCAGATCAGGTGTTAGAACATTCCACTGGTGCAGCCATTCTGTCAGTGTGTCTATGGCAGTGGAGAGTCTGGAATGAGGCAGAGTCAAGGTGAGGATATGGGTGGCACTTCAGTGCTCTTGCTATATTCCTGTTAGTGGCACAAATTGCCCCAGACGTAACACAAGAAATTAGTTTCCTATCGACTCCTTCTATGACCGCCACTGTCACAGTCTCTGTGTGGTGCTCCACAGGAATGCCATTTTTTGTTTTCTCCCAGGTTGTATTTGTCATCCCCCCTTCCAAACTGAGCAGGTGTAGGATAACATTCCCTGTTCTACTAGCATAGTTGTGATCCATCTCCCATTTCGGTATGAGTATAGAATTGCTGCACCCATCGCCTAATGATTGCAGCCCCTTCATGGAAATCAATGGGGAAATGACCAAAATCACACTCAACAAATTTATTTTGTATGCATTTTCTAATAGGCTACCCTGTTCTAAAAGGACTTCTTGGAAATGCTGACAAACGTAAAGGTTTGTTTATAAAGGGGACATGTTTTATAAATAAATAAAAACCCCATTTATGTGTTAAACAGTTCTGGAAATGTATCAGTCTTTCAGACCAGGTATTTGTAAAGGCTAATCTGACATGACTTTTTCTATTACAGATTTTTGAGATTTACTTCAAAGGTGTTGTCATGAAAGCCTGAACTCGTCTTCTCCTGCATTACAACACTATATTGTATACTAGTTTGACCAGGATGACTAATATCTGTTCTTACCCACTTTTGGATGAGGAATTCTGCTGGAAAATGCTGTAACGTTATTTGAGTTTCAGGGCAATTTTCTCTTCCGCCCACCCTCTATATTTACAATATAAGTATTCAATTAAATAAATTGGTTTCCTTTGATGATCCATTCCACATTGCCAAATAATTCTGTTTTGTCCTCCTTTCTTTTGCAACAGAATTAATAGTATTTATGTCCATGTGATCCCACTGAATGAAGCAAGAGCCATAAAATAACTCCTTTGGGACTAACTACTGTGCAAATTTGAAGAGAGAATTTTCCCTCATTAATCTGGTAAAAAAGAAGGTTTCCCATAGAGGAAGCTGCTAAGACTGGAACAAGTACTCTGTCACCCCCCCCCCCAATTTCTTTTTTTGCAGCAATACCCTCTGGCAAAAGCTCTATCTGGGCATTCAGATGGGTTCTATCTGTTAGATATCTTGACGTTAGTCATTAAGTAAGGCAGTAAAACACAGTCTTGCAATCTGGATTTCTGTCAGCCTTTTGTTCTAATGCTATGGAACAGCACGATTTCAGAGAAGGTTCTGAAGTTTTGCGTCCTGTGCATTTATGCATTTTGTGTAACATATTGAAGGTACAGCCATGTAAAACATTTTAAACATCTCAGCAGATCTCTGGTGAGTTAAGAAGATGTATTAATTCGTGGTCCCCTTTAGTCAATGGATTGAAGACATGACGGCACTCACAGCTTGTGAACAGATTGCTTACAGATGCAAACTACGTTTGGATAAATATATTGATATTTGGAATGAGTTTATACAGAATATAGTAGGCTATTAATGATCATATATGTGTTAGCATATATAAGAATCTCTCTCTCTCTCTCTCTCTCTCACCCACCCACCCCTTATGTTCCTAATTGGTGTACCCTTCCTCCAGCAGCTGCTTATCAGTGGTAAACATCATGGGGAAATAAGCTGGTGCCCTGTAGGATCCCATAAACCAATTGCCAAGGAATAGTAATGCTCAGCACCATCTGCTGGGAATTGCTCCATGCTGGAACTAGCACTAAATAATGCCATCTCAACCTATCCTGATATTGTTGTTGATAGCACCAGAAGTTGTCAGGAGATCAAGCAAAGTCAAAAGGGATACAATCTTCAGTATAAACTGGCTTCTGGAGCAACCAAGGCTGCCTCGGTTACAAAATCAGATTTGAAGCCAGATTGAATAGGAATACCTAGAGCAGGACCACCATATGCTTGAGCATCTTGTCCCCAAAATGAACATTCAAAACAAGGTGTTAAGTGTCTAAAGAAGACATCTTCTACAGTCTTACCTCTGCTTTGCATAAATGGTTGGGATGCTTTGCTGTTGAAGCATTTATAATACCTTGCTCCCACTTGTCCAGAACATTTGACCTGCTTTTATCAGCAAGGATTGAAAAAGCTGCGAGTGCAAGTGGTCAGCCTCTTACCTCCATTAATACCATTTACGTCCTCAGGCTGAACAAGCTGAAGTCTCAAACACTGTAATCAGAGTGGAGTCCAAGTTGGAACAGATGTACAGTATATATAAAACTATATATAAAAATACCTGTTTGGTGCAAATTTGTTGGGGGAAGGATTTAAACGCTCATGTTAGCACAGCAAAATTTATCTGGAACAGTAATTCTCGGAAATATCTTTGCATTCCTCATTGTAAGCATGATGAATTATCTAAGTTTTTAATAAAACATTGCCTTCCACAATAGTCCTAACTATTGCCAGTTCTTTATGCAGTGACCAAATTTCTGTACTTAAGCCGGTCTGCGTTGTCAATGCCTGGTTGGGGTGACTGCCTGAGGACATACCCTCTAACACCTCATTGGCAAAATCTGGGACACCATCTTCCCAGATACCATTTTCCTGTTTTTGTGTATGCAAGAGAACAGCGGCCATTTGGGACACTGTGATTTCACATGTTTTCATGCCGTACCTCCCCAATGCTTTTTGGAGCATGGTACCCTAAAGCACATGTTTTGGGGCACCGCATGAGATCACAGCCCCCCCAACACCTTTTTAAAGGAGAAATTGTGGCACAAGATCACGGTGTCCAAAATGGCCACCATTCTCTCGCAAGAAAAAATGGGATGTCTCACACACTTGTGGGGTGTGTGAGAACCACATCTTACATACTCTTGAGTTCCATGATGGAGGAAAGATGTGATATAAATGGAACCATGATTTCAGAGCAGCTTTCCCGAATCTGATCAGATCACCAGATGTTTTGGATGACAGCTCCCATCATCCTGACTCACTGGTCAGGCTGGCTTGAGTTGATGGAAATTATAGTCAAAAACATCTAGAGGTTGGAGAAAAACATCTTAGGCCATGGTGTTCCAAAGAAGGCACACTTGATGCCAGCACCAGGTTCTTACAGACACCAGGCAAAAACTATTTTTAGTTTGCTCAGGTTTTAGCCAGCTTAAAATTTTGCTGATGGTTCTCTTTCATCTGCCAGATGTTTGATTTGTATTTTATTGTCCTGACATTGGCATTGGGACTAATTTTGGTAAATGGGGCTAGAAATATTTTAAACAAACAATAAAACAAAGCACAATTCCCAGCACAACCCTGCCTTGAAATTAATGGGGTTTCTGCAAGAGGACATGCTTATATAGGTCCCATACATCTCATTGTGGCCTGCTAAGCGTAATTCCTTGGTGGATTGTGCTGTTAAGATCATGACTGTCTTAATTTCAAAACGAACTCTTTCAGATTTCATCTGGAATTGGTTTGTGGATAAAACACTCAAAAACTGATCGCCACGGTAATATTAGCACAAAGAGGTGGATTCTATTCTGTTCATCCACCCACGGCATTCTTAACCAATATTTTTTTTTTTCCTTTGGCCAGAGATATATGAGAATATTTAGCTTAAAAGGTGGCCTGGTTAGGAGAATTCTGAGAAGTGGTTGTCAAACAAGTGTTTCTGTGGTATTTAATGCTAGACAGTGTATGTTTATTGTTCAGTACTAGCATCATGGAAAAAAAGGATAAATGGCGCTTTCCTGTTGGAGAATGGAAGAGGTTAAAGTGAAAATGTTCCTTTCTTTCTCATATCGTCTGAAAGGGGCATATCTATTAGTGCAGGAAACTCTAAATGCAGGTGTTACGTTTCAGCAAAGTCTTGGTATAGCAGACTCCCTTAACAGCTGATTCTAGCACCAAATTTACGGGGTGGCTGAACATAACTGCTGGGCATTGCTTAACAACAGGTGACTTTCTAAAACCAAAGGCTTTGGTAACATGAGAGGTCCTTTATGAATATTCACCCATTGGTTCAATTCTGCCTTTGTTGTCCCAAAAGCAGGGAAGTAATTCCTTTTTCAGGCCCAATTTAAAGTGCGGGTGGCTACTTTTAAAGTGCCAAACCAGGGCTTTCCAAATTTTCATGTTGGGGTGATAAGCTTTTCAGACATGCATCATTTCGTGACACAGTTATTTAGCTTTACTAGCAAACCAGAGGTTAAACAGACCCTTTTCCAGCCCCAGAAGGTGCGTGGGGACTGAAAGTGTTTGCGTGACACAGCTACACACTGCAGCCGACACAGTAATGTGTCGCGACACAGTTTGGAAAGCTCTGTGCTGAACAATGTGAGACCAAGCAATCTGAAGGATTGTCTGCCGTCCTTCTTGCTCCTAAGACCAGTTTTTTAAAAATCCTTCTGACAAGCCTTCCACTATTAGGTTGTTGGGAAGGAGGCCTTTTCGAGGTTGGCCCCATGACTATGGAGCTACCTCCATAAATTGATACTTATTACCCATTTCATGAATAGTTTTAAACCGCTCCTTGAAGACTTTTAAAGAAAATGTTGGTACTTTTTTTTTTGCTGATGGCTTTTTAATATGGTATTTTTGCTATCTGCTTTTACACTTATATTATTTTGGTCTGCTGATACTGTTTTTATCTGCTGCTATGACAATTTTTAGATGTGTTGCGCTTTTATTTTATGACTGTAATGTTATAGATAGTTAACATGCTGGGAGGCGACCCTGAAAGGCAGAAAATAAAATTAATAACAGAGATGTTTCTGAACCTATTTCGCTTAGCCTCTGATATTTTGTACAGCTATATCCGACTCCACTTTCTCTATCATAGTCCTCCTGGCGGATAATGTGGACCAATTGCTTCTCAGTTGTTAAGTAGGGACTGGATTTTTTTCTTCTTCTTAGACTGCAGAGGTTGCAGAAATAAAGCCCACCTCTTCATTAACAAGTAGTAGCCTGGTTTTGGTTCTTCAGATTGATAGCAGTTGGTTGTCGTATAGGCATATCTTTCTCATCAGGAAAACAATTTCAAAGTTTATGTCTCAATCGAAATGTCACACTGTGTGTGTGTGTGTGTGTGTGTGAGAGAGAGAGAGAGAGAGAGAGAGAGAGAGCGCTTGAATTCTGCAGCATGGAATGCAGGGAATTCAACACTGAGCTTGGAGTTATGTGTAAAAATCTGCAGCAAGCTTAATGTACAACATTGCACAGACCTAGAAATTAAACAAGCACCTCATAATCTCAGGACTGCAATACCTCACGTACTGCCTCCCCACACATGAATCGACCCGTACCATGCAATCATCATCCGAGGCCCTTTGTGTGCTTCTTCATAGGAGGTCTGGAAGGCAGCAACAAAGCAACGGGCCTTTGCTGTAGTGGCTCCCTCCTTGTGGGGGAATTCTCTACACAGGGAGGCTTGCATGGTGCCTTGGTTCCATATCTTTAGGCACCAGGCAAGAACATCCCTCTTCTCCAGTTCTTTGGTTAATTAAGCAGTCTATGACCTTTAAAATTATCTTGGTGGTTTTTTGGGGGAAAGGAATTTTGTTTGTTTGTTACTACGTTATGTATCTGTGTATAGCCCCACAGAACTGAGTCAGGGGCGGAGGAAGGGGGGTGTAGTGGGGGTGTATGCCCCGGGTGTCTTTGCTGAGGGGGTGGTGACATTTGGCGGGTGGGCGGCATGCCGAATGTCCACCATTGGTGGCTCACTCCACCCCCGGCTGTGGGGTGCGCACACTGCTCCACACATCCGAGCGGTTATCCCACATCTGGGAGGGCACCCTCTGACCCGCCCCCCTCGGGAGTGTGCCCGCCCTGAGCAGCGCAGTCATATGCTCCACCGCTGAACAGAGTGTGGCTTACTTCCAAGTAAACATGCATAGGATTGTGTTACACACATGAAGGAGAGAGTTTTACTGTGCTCAGAACTTATTCACATGAGTACTTGAAACGAAAACAAAAAACCATGCATATCCTAGACATGGTACCTGAAAATTCACACGACCTCATACCTGACTGCATATACAGAAAGATTATTGTTGGTTGCCACTCTCCAGGTGTGCACCAAGTGGGACACAGAGGGTGGTGCTAAGGGATGGAGAGTTCTCTATGGTGGTGCCCTACCTATAGAAGGCTGTCCCCAGGGAAGTTTACTTGGCTTTTACGATGTTATTTTTTAAGAGCTGGACGAATACTTTTATTTTTTCTAGGTGGTTTCTTTCTCTCTTTTAAACCCTTTAATCCTGAATTTGAATCGGCTTTGTGTTTCGTTATATACTGCTTTTGTTTCTGTGTAGTTTTAGCAGTATTTTATTTTACATTATATTATCTCAATAGAATGTAATGATATTATCTCAGCATATGCTGTCTGGATTCTTCTTCTTTTTTAAACTGAAGAGCAGGATATAAATAAAAATGTACTGTGGGTGTGGTGAGAAGGTCATTTGAACTGCTTGTCAGGCACAATGATTTGGCAGGATGCTGCAATTCACAAACTACAGTATGTGCTTGTAACGAACCACTGTTTTCTATGTGCAGAATGCAGTGTGGGCTTTTAATTTATTTCTTATATGTAGCTAATTGTCAGCTGCATGCAGAGCGCTCCCAGGAACCAGCCTTTATGGGGTAAATGAGGGGCACGAAACAACAACGCCCTGTTCTTGCCACGATTGCCCTTTTGCTTTTTAAAATTTGGAGTGGGAAAAGTACCAATTAGAAAGAGTATCAAAGGCTCATTTCACATATGACATGTTGTGGTGAGATCATACAAAATGCAGCGTTCTTACTTTTAATTTGCTCATGTGCCAAAGCAATCCAAATTGGCAGCCATGCAGGCCAGGGCACTTTGGGTGATGCCCACACATGGAGTTTGTTTTACAGTGAGAACAAGCAAGTCCCATCCCTACAAGTTTTCAGATGGCGCACCTGTACTCTGATTTTAAGTGGGCTGCGGAGGTGGTTATGTTGCTTATTCTGCTTATTTTTTTGTTTTTAAGACTCTGCTGGGTGGACTGTTTTTATGAACCATCTCCTTTTAAGGATTTGGGATGTTTTAGATTGTGCGTGTGTGTGCGTTTGTTTGTTTTTACTGCTGTGTTTGCTGCTTTCAGAGGAAATTCTCTCGAGAAGCGGTGTAGAAATCGATTACACAAACAAACCCTTCCTTTTTTTTAAAAAAAGCTTTCTCACAATGTGATCCTAAAGGTAAAGGGACCCCTGACAGTGTGATCCTACTCAGAAGTAAATCCCAATATATTTCATAACCCCTTGCTGTCAGGTAACTGTGTGTAGGATCATAGCTTTGAGCCAGTGTAGCTATGGTGAAAATGTCAGACTTATTTTGGTTCAGCTTTGACCTTGAGCCGGCCACTGCCTCTTAGCTTCAGCTACCTCACAGGGTTGTTGAGCTCCTTGGAGAAAAGTTGAGATATAAATGGAATAAGTAAGTAGGCAATGAGAACCTTGCTTCCAAGGGTTTTAGAGAGAATTCTTCGTCCTAGCTCTGCTTTACTGTGTAGAGGAATTCCGAGTAATGTTTATCATTATCATGGCTCCTGGCTGTATGTAAGTGGTCATGCATTTTCCTATTAAGTCCTGCAAAACTGTGCCTGTGGTGTTTTGCAGGAGACCCTACTTCCACATTTAAGTAAGGATGTTCAAGAACGAAAGGCCTTTGGTGCCCTCTGCTGTCTAATGTTGACTATTTTGAAGATAATGTTTACTGTTGTTGGCTACTACATTTCTTAAAAATTAATCTCCTGTCTTTCCATAAAGCTTTTCTTTGCTCTAGGAAAAACTACAAATAGCAGATTCTGCCGGTGTTGCTGACTATGGTGTTTTTCTGTTAGTGTCAAAACATCTACCAAAGGAAATCTAATTTCAACAGTAAATTTTGGGGACAGAAAGTTCTGTTTTTAATTCTGGATGGGAGTTCTGAAGATAAAACAAATCAATAAATCCAAATGCTTTCATGAAGATGCTAAGATGTTGGTTATATATACTATTTAATAAATATTTGCACCAGGGGTAGCCCTCCAGATGTTGCGGAACTACAATTTCTATCATTCCTAACCATTGCTGGCTACAGCTGATGGGAGATGGAGCCTAACAGCATCTGGAGAGCTATTTATACCCCACCATTACCTGCCATCCATATAGTTGTAAGTGCAAATATAGAATGCTGTTCCTTTTCCAACATCCCACAATACATCTGCCTGTTATTATTTAGTTGCCTTTCAAAAAATGACTCTAAATGGCTTACAAAGGCAAAAGAAATACTAAAACCAGTTACAATAAACACAGTTAATAGCAACTTCAAAAGCAGCCAAACACATCTAGATAAACAAAGGTTATTCTGCTCCACCAAAAGGGGCCACATATACATAGAAATCCTTCAAACTAGTAGCCAAAAGTCGGTATAAAAGGGAAACGTTTTTGCCTGGTGTCTAAAGCTAGACAAAGAGGGTGTCAGGAGAGCCTCCCTGGGGAGAGCATTCCACAGGTAGGGAGCCCCCACTAAAAAACTCTGATCGCTTGTTGCTGCCCACCAGAAGTCCTGTGGAGGAGGCACATTGAAAAGGACCGCAGATGACAAATGTAAGGTTTGGTTTGTTCATATCTGGAGAGGCAGTCCTTGAGGTATTGGGGCCCTGATGTGTCAAGCCTTTATGGCAGGCATAGGTAAACTCAGCCCTCCAGACGTTTGGGGACTACAACTCCCACCATCCCTGACCACTGGTCCTGTTAGCTAGGGGTGATGGGAGTTGTAGTCCCAAAACATCTGGAGGGCCGAGTTTGCCTATGCCTGCTTTATGGTTAAAACCAGCGCTTTGAATTGAGCCTGGAAACTAATTGGAAGCCAGGATTGGTGCTATAGGCTCATACTGTCGTGCCTGCAGCGAGCAATCTAGCCACCAAATTCTTCACCGTCTGCAGTTTCTGAACCGTCTTCAAAGGCAGCCCAATGATACAGTTCATTGCAAGGAGTCTAGCCTAGGTGTTACCAGAGTGTAGACAACAGAAATTTAGGCTACCCGTGCCCAGATAGGGACATAGCTGGACCAACAGCTGAAGCGGCTGGAAGGCACTTTGCATCACCCAGGCCACTTAAGCCTGAAGCAGCAATGATGAACCCAGAAGGTCCTCCTTGTGCTCATTTGGAGGGAATGTAGCCCCAAATGAGCAGACAACCTCCCATCCCTCCGGTCTAGGAAACCATCCTCTAGCAATGCCTCAGTTTTGTCCGGATTAAGGCCTCGGTTTATCCAGTCCATTTCATCTGGCTTTCATCCAGTCCATTATTGAGACAAGACATTACTGAGACATTTTGCCCATCGTTTAATTTTTTTTTTTATAACTATCTATTTAATTCCATAGAACATAATAATCCCTTTCAGAGTATAAAATGTTAAAGGGTGTGTGTGTGTGTGTGTATTTTTTATAACTAGTAAGACCTGCAGAAGCGCTTTGTGTGGCACCTTCTGTATTATTATCATTATATATAATCATTACACAACTGTTTCTGAATTGTACAGCAACTTTGCTCACAAGGAGAGCTGCTAAAGCTGGACAGAATGGTTTGAATTATCCCTGAATAATATCTGCAGTGGATGTCTGGTATTTTAGCCAAAGTCAAGTCTACTGAGGAATTGTAGACTCATTCTGTCAAGGCTTGTTCTTTTCCATCAAGGCTCTCCAATTCCCATCCCCTACCCACCCCGCTTCTCAATCTCCTCCTTTTCAATGCTCACATCCTGCTGCTTTTGGAGTTTTTTTGCTCCCTTTCCCCTGGCATTTCTTTGGTAGTCCAAATGTTTACAGTGGTACCTCAGGTTAAGTACTTAATTTGTTCTGGAGGTCCGTTCTTAACCTGAAACTGTTCTTAACCTGAAGCACCACTTCAGCTAATGGGGCCTCCTGCTGCCGCCGCGCCGCCGGAGCACAATTTCTGTTCTCATCCTGAAGCAAAGTTCTTAACCTGAGGTACTATTTCTGGGTTAACGGAGTCTGTAACCTGAAGCCTATGTAACCTGAAGCGTATGTAACCCGAGGTACCACTGTATTTGTCAGAGGCAGCTGATGGGCAGAGCCATAGTCACACACCTGCTGCTTAACAGCAGGGGGGGAGGGCAGAGGCAGCAGGGATGTTGGAGCTGCGTGTTAGAGCTGGCAAAGCCAATCAAATTCTTGAACAATTGTGTCCCACTGTCTTGCTCCTCCTCTACTTCCTGGGAGAACAGGGACTCAGTTGTACAGCTGCAAATAAAATGTTTTAAGAGTGTTGTAAAGTGTGTTATACAAATGTGACACTAGATGGCGATGGTGAGCTATGGCAAATTCAATATTTTTTTTCCCCGAAACTTTTTTTTTAAAATACAGTTTCACGGTGTGTTTTTTTTTTTTTTTAAAAAAAAACATGTTTCTACATTCCACCAAGGTATGCAGTGCTAGTTGCTTCCACTCTCAGTAGACCCCAGTCTACTGTCTGCTCACCCCTAATATATGCTTTGCTGATCCTTTCCGTCTTCTGTCCATTCACACCATACCTGCCATTTTCTTGTCGAAACACCAAAGTGGCTTACAAAGACAGAAGCCCACTCAATGTCTTTCTTGGGACACTCCTCTGAACCCAGTGTCATTTTCCCCTGCCTGCCAGGGTGTGACACTGTTGTGGTCACCAACCTCACCCTGCACCTTTGAAACTATGGGAGCTTGCATAAAGTCACCTGGCCAGTTCACAACTGCTGAGACAGTTAAACCCAGGGTCTATTATTGACAAACATTCTGATGGTTTAAGTATAAATGTCATAAATAAAGTTACGCAGAGACCTACTTTGCATGCTTGCAGCAACAGCATCTGGCCATAGAGAAATCCCCCCCCCCAATAAATACTGTTGCTACATTTTGGATAGCAGAGGCAGATGCATGGCATGAGAATTAGCTAGCGGAATATGCCCCCATAGAGATTGCTAAGCAACACTTGACAGCAGTATATATAGGAACTCCGGCATTCTCTGCTGAGGTAAATTGCATTCATTTTCACACTGAAGCCCTTCAGTAGATAAAGATGGATGACCTATAGCTCCAGGCTTTTATAATGTCAAAGGAGAAGAGAGCGGGGGGCTGGGGGCCAGGGGCCGGGATACAAAAGAACTAGTGAAACTTATCTCATTCAGTTTGGTACCATGAGAAGGTAATAAAAGGTCGCATGCACATGAGAGTCCACATGGTTGTCAAGGCTGGGCCTTGAAGCACAACAGAATGAATTTTCAATCTGCCAAATGTGAATACTGTTTGGTGGAATTGCAGGTGGAGGCTGAGGGGTGAGCTGGGTTCCATTATTCTATTATTATTATTTATTAAATTTGTATACCACCCTTCACCTGAAGATCACAGGAGAGTGGGCAAACAACAACAACAACAACAACAACAACAAATTATTTCTACCCCACCCATCTGGCTGGGTTTCCCCAGCCACTCTGGGCGGCTTCCAACAAAGTATTAAAATACAGTAGTCTGTTAAACATTAAAAACTTCCCTAAAGAGGGCTACCTTCAGATGTCTTCTAAAAGTCTGGTAGTTGTTATTCTCTTTGACATCTGGACACAAAATACATAAAAACAACACACCCAGAAACAAACCAATAACCTCTCCCACAAACACATATAGATACTTATGGACCTCCCCACAAGGTATTGTAGAATTCAGTTTTACAAAAACTGGTAGTGTCAATCTCAACCTAAACAGGACTGAATTCCTAGAATTTTGTGTCAGTGATCTACTTGAACTATTCTGCTTCAGCTAGGAACATCTGTTGACTGTGGAGCCGACAGTGCATGACCCGCAAGCAATGTGTCAGAAGGATTAGATATATATGATTACATTTCTTCTTCTTTGGCTATCACTTGTAGCCGAGTAAGATGGTCTTCCATGAACACGTTTTTAACAGTGAGTCCGTAAGTCACTGAGGAGGCCAATTCTGGATCCACACATCCTTCCACAGTGGGGGCATAGGTTTCCAAGTGGGAGTTGACACGGTGATGGTTTGCCTTCCTCTTAGCTCGCTTCTCCATATCACCCTGAGTTCGTGCTTCTTCAAAGTCCATGACACCTTTGGTAATGGCTGTTCTCCAGTTGGAGCACTCGCAGGCCAGTGTTTCCCAGTTATCAGTACTTATGTTATATTTTTAAAAAGATTTGCCTTGAGAGCGTCTTTAAACCTCTTTTGTTGTCCACTGGTATTTTACTTTCCATTCTTGAGCTGGGAATAGAGTAGTTGCTTTGGAAGACGATAATCAGGCATACGTACAACATGACCAGTCCCAACGAAGTTGATGTTGAAAAATCTTTGCTTCTTCCAGTACACTGGCATTTGTTTACCTGTCTTCCCAAGTGATGTGTACAATTTTTTGATACACCATTGATGGAATCTTTCAAGGAGTTGGAGATGGCATTTATAAATGGCCCATGTTTTACATTTATATTCCTTCCTATAAGGATCTCAGCATGCATGGGCTACAGTCATACAGCAGTTTATTCTGTTTCCTTAACTCTTAATTTCTGCATTATACCGTATTTTTCGCCCTATAGGACGCACCGGCCCATAGGACGCACCTAGCTTTTTGGGGGGGAAATCAAGGAAAATTTTTTTATTTCCCCCCCAGGTTTGCGCAGCCATCCCCAAGCTAGAAGAGGGAGACAGAGCGCTCCGTCTCCCTCTTCTGCCTTCAGGGACAGCTTCTCTAGCCTCCGTGGGGCAGCGGCTTGCCCTGCTGTCCCCTGAGCTTGTGGGGCTGGTGATGGGGAGAAGCAAGCTTGCTTCTCCCCCCCCGCCAGCCTCCAGATCAGGCCCGGGAATAGCGGGGTGGCGGTGCTCAGCCTCCCCGCTATCCCCCAAGCTTGTGGGGCTGGTGATGGGGAGAAGCAAGCTTGCTTCTCCCCCCCCCCCGCCAGCCTCCAGACCAGGTCGGGGAATAGCGGGGTGGCGGCGCTGCGCCTCCCCGCTGTCCCCCGAGCTTGTGGGCTGCAGGCTGCTGCCCGCAAGCCTTGTGAGTCCGTGGGACCTCCCGCCAGGCTTGCAAGGCTTGAGGATAGGTTTCTGAAGCCTGGAGAGCGAGAGGGGTCGGTGCGCACTGACCCCTCTCGCTCTCTAGGCTTCAGCGAAAGCCTGCATTCACCCCATAGGATGCACACACATTTCCCCTTCATTTTTGGAGGGGGAAAAGTGCGTCCTATAGGGCAAAAAATATGGTATTTCAGCTTCCACATGATGTAAAAGTCACTTTGGAAACATAGCAGAGTATAGTATAGGTTTCCCACTCATTTACATGACATTTGCTTCCAGAAAAGCACCTGTTTGAAAATAGCACAGAAATGAAGGCTATGTTTCTGGAAGTGGCTTTCTCATTGTGTGAAAGCCCAAATGAAATGCAGAAATTAATTGTTAGGGAAGCATCTGTGTAAAATGCTCCCTCACATTTTATTCTTACAAAAGGTTAGACTGAGAGACTGAGAGTGTCCCAAGGTGGCCACTGAGCTTTGTGCCTGAATGGGGTTGGAACTTAGGTATCCTCAGTCCAAGTCTAAACATGTAAGCATCCCAGGTTATTATGCCCGCAAGCAGGACTAGGGGCCTACTCATAAGAGGTTCTGTTCACTCCAGCCAACACAGGATTGGCGCTTTTATTTATCTACTTTTTAAATTTTATTTTTACATTCCTACCCCACCTTTCATCTAAGGAGTGTAAGGTCACATGCACACTTTTCCTCTTCATAGCAACCCTGTGAGGTAGGCCTGGCTGGGACACTGCAATTGGCCCAAGGTCACCCTGTGAGCTACATGGCTCACTGGGGATTTGAACTCTGGTCTCCCAGATCCTAGTCACTACAGCACACTGCATGCTACTTATTAACCAGAGACAAACCAAAAGCGGCTCACAGATTCAACTCAATAAAGACACAATAGAAGGAACATACATTACAGCCATAGCAATAAAAACAATAGGTGTCCAAAATATGTTCCATGGAAGCAAAGGTTACTACAGATTGGCAGGTTAAAATATAAATACTGGGAATGTAAATAAAAACAGAAAATGCACATGAAATAGAGCCAGCACTTTAGGTATTGTTTGTTGAGAAAAACAGCTTCAGAAGAGGTGCCTAACTTTCCTGCTTCAACTTCCCTGATCCTGCCTTATATTATCTCATACCCAACGCAGGAACATAAGTAAGTTACCTTGTACTGATTTGGGCCATTGCTTCAAATTGCTCAGGATTGCCTACAGTGAGTGACAGTACCCCTCTTCTTGTGCCCCTCTTCTTGTGCCCCTCTTCTTGTGTGTAACCATAAACAATATTTTTAGAATATATATTTAGAATATATTTTCAGAAGTTGATAGATAGTAGGGGAACATCATTCACTTAAATGGCATGAATGCATACAAGTGAAATGGATAAATGACGGTGTTGCAAATAATAGATTGCTTGCAGTATCTCATTTTTATCCACTCTATTACGTAAAATCATGTATACCGTTGTAAGGAAGGCACCCAATGAGTCTAACACATATGCCAATATTGTATCCAATTTGGATGGCTGGTAGTAGGTTTAGAGAGGAAGTAGTACATAGTTCTGGAGGTATGACTTGGAATGGTTTTTGTTTGCTTGTTTGTTTGTTTTGGCCAATAAACAGCACAGAGAATTCTATGTGATACATTACTTGAGGGACTGGATGGAACATATTGGTTATTACTGGGGAACAGGTTGATGTGTCTTGCGGAGCAGTGTTAAGGCTCTACAGCAGGCTTTGCCAACCTGGTGCCTGCCAGATGTTTTGGGCTACAAGCTCCAACCACCACAGTTCTCTGAAGAATATCTGTACTATATTCTATGGTCAAATTTGGAAAATGTCCCATATGCACCGTATAGGTATTCCCCCCCCCCCAAAAAAAAAATTCCATCAAGTCTGTGGAATGAATTCTCCTGGGTGGTTTTCAAGCTTCCATAAACATCCAATATCTCTATGCAATATAGGCAGGTTGGTAACTGAAAATGAACTATTTTTTGCATTAAGCTCCCACAGTAATTTCACCGTTGGTCTCTAGCACTGAAAACAACTTCTGCCTTGGAACAAATCCTGGCTTGAGTTCAGGCCTTTATGGACTCAAGCAGAGGACGGTTTGTGATGACACATCCTTCAATATTCAATCGTGTTCCCTAGTATGTTTAAATTGTTCAAAATATCAGCATTTTGAAAGGTTCAGTATAGCCCAAGCCTCTGAAGCATCTTAAATCTACCCCATTCATTCCATTCTACTGCACAAGAGAAGCTGCCAATTCTTCACCAGTTTAGAATAACTCTACTGGATGCAGAAGCAATGGCAGTAAGAAGTATTCACCCTTCACCACAATCACTTTTATAGCATAGCACCTGAAATGAGCTCTGTCCTGTGTAGAGATGGGAAGGCCTGAAAAAAACCTGGAAAAATTGGGAAAAAAAGGGTTTTCCTCGTTTTCCCCCCAACCTGTTTTTTTTACTGAAAAATGGGGGGGGGGGAGTGTGTAGTATATTCAAACTATATCAAACTGTCCCCCCCGTTTCCCCGCAGAAAAAAAACAGCTTTGGAAACAAACGGGGGTGGGGGTGGAAAAAACCCTGCCCCCCATTTTTCTGCCCCCCCCAGGCCTTCCCATCTCTTGTCCTGTGAGAGGTTGTACTCATTTTTCTTTCACTTGCATTCAAGCTGCTGTTCTACCTGCTAAGTTGTTTTTTTTAATTCCCCATGATGCCAAGAAAGTGAATGAGCTGCTTGGGAGCTATCATGTTAGCCACCCGGGTCATCTCCAGGTCCACCAGGGTGGGGGAATAAATCCCATGAAGCAAGTGCGTTTAACTCTTTATTAGAAAAAAAAAAACCAGGATCTGCACAGGACCTAATGAGCACAGCAGCTCTTCTTTGGTAGGTCTTGCCCTTATGAAGTGTAGGCTGAAGCTCCTTGCCTCCCCTTGCCTAAGCCCCTTCCTCCCCAGGGTTTTAACCCAAGCAATCTGAGACCGCGCCTGCATGCTTCTCTTTGCTTTTCCCACTTCATGCCTCTCCTGGTTCTGGGAGACCAGGGGGGAGGGGAGTTTGTCACAACAGGAGAAGGAGATACCTGGGCCAACTTGACTCATCTCTGACTCTTGGCCTCCTTCATCCCAGTCTCTTGCTTCACCTTTTAGCTCTGATTCTGGACTGCTCTCCGCCACAGGCTGCCCCCGCTCACTAAGCCCTGTTACCTCTTCAGCTTCTGACATCTCTTCCCAGTCTTCTCCCTCTGACTGCTCATCGTCGTCCCACCAATCCCCTGACTCTGAGCCTTCTTCCCTTGGGGTATCCCTAGCTGGTTCCTCCCATCATTCCTCTGTGTCTAACCAGTCTATGACAATAGTTGTTTTCTAATTATATTTTGAAAACCATTGTCATTATTTTACAACCTCTCCTCCTTCTCCTCCTCCTCCTCCTCCTCCTCCTCCTCCTCCTCCTCCTCCTCCTCGGAACACATTCAGTCTTGAGCTGGAAGGTTAGGACTCATTCTTTTTGTCCACAGATTTGTGTTCCTATGTTCCTGTTCGGTATACTTCCTGTATTAGCTTCTGTTCTTTCTCAGTGCTTCATCATGAGGCCCAGAGGTTTATCTTTTTTCTCAGGAGCCTACTAGAAATCGATTCCACAATTTGTAGTGCACATTACACTCCTAGCTCCCCAGTGTATTCTGGAATAAAACTTTATTTTGTGTCTTTATGAAATAAACCCCAGGGTCATCTGCCCTTTCTGTGTCCCGTTTAGATTTACGGGTGTAATTACACTTTGATATATATTATGGAGCATGGCACGTTTGTGTTAAAGAAGAACCCGCACTCCACATTTAAGGAGGAATCCTGAGAGATCTAAAATTTATGCACATGTTTGTGCATTTGAAAACATAAACAAAAACCCTGGCAGGTTTCTGATAAGTAATTAGCCACACACAATATTTTGTTGCACAAAAAGCAATTGTGCTTCTAGCTGGGAAAAAAGAACAGTCTTTCCTGCCATTCTTATGTTGCTTCAGGAAGTTGCTGGACTGGACTTGTGTAGGTGGTTTTTGCTTTGTGCTATATTTATTTATTAACCGATTTAATTTCTCTGCCCTCTGCATTTCAGCTAATGCTCACTCAGTGGCCACAGCAATGTGCCGTGTTTTCCTGCAGTTAGCTCAGGTTGGTGTTCTCAAATGGCTACTCTCATTGACACCAGGCACTAACACTGGCTGTAGAATCTTGGGTTTTTTTAGCGACTTGCATGCAACTCTGTTTTCTGGTGAGACCTTGTTCCTGGGCACTAAAACTGAGTCCCTGCTCATTCTAGGTATCTACAAAGACCTTTATTGATGCACCTTCATTGACATAAAGTTCAAGTGTTAAGTTTGTACCTGAAAGGAACACAAGAGTTGCACTAAAGACGATTGGTTGGCCTGCCCTCCTCCATGCTTATGGTTCCACCATCAGCCATAACAGCTGATAACAGTGCAGGGACAAAAAAGACCAACTTTGCCATTACACAGGGCCTAGTGTCCTACTAAGATATATGCTCATAGGATTGGGGAGTTGAGAGAGGGAGAGAAAGTTAGGCCTAAGCATACTTTCATATATGAACTATGGTTTGCCCGTGATTTACATACTTTGGTGTAACTCCAGCATCCTCACTGAAAGATGAGATTGGGTTGTTCTGCTTCAGACCTTGGAGAGCTCTTTCTGCTGCTAGTAGATTCCACTGGAACACAGGAAACTGCCTTTTATAGAATTAGAGCACTGGTCCATCTTTGCATTATCATCTCTGGCTGATAGTGGCTCTCCAGGGATTCAGACAGGGAATCTTATTTAGCCCTACTTGGAAATGCTGGAGAATGAACCTGGCTGTTCCCCTAAATAAACCCATGATTCGACTTGGTTTAAGAGAGGAAGGAAGAAAGGAAAGAAAGAAGGCAGCAAGCAAGGAAGGTGCTTTTATCCTGAACCTTTAGGGAATGCTGACATGTTGGTTGTGCATTCTGTTGCTCGTTTAGCTCATGCACACCCAGTATTGAATTTGCATTGGATGTTTACAAAATTGCGGCAATTGCTAGGATGGCTATGTGCCCTGTTTTACAGAGGACAGCCATCTGATTGAATGGCTGTCCAGTCTAAATGTTGCTTAAAGATTAGAAAATCAGAGCAGGTGCCTTGAAATTGCCTATCAGCTGTTAATAGAACCTGCACACCAGGAGTAGCAGCTCCTGCACAGATACTCGGCAAGCATACAGGCCACCTCTTCACAGTCTTCCTCACTATTGTGAGATTTAACGCAGTGTAGTGGTTAAGAGCGGTAGTCTCGTAATCTGGGGAACCGGGTTCGCGTCTCCGCTCCTCCACATGCAGCTGCTGGTTGACCTTGGGCTAGTCACACTTCTTTGAAGTCTCTCAGCCCCACTCACCTCAAAGAGTGTTTGTTGCGGGGGAGGAAGGGAAAGGAGAATGTTAGCCGCTTTGAGACTCCTGAAGGGGAGTGAAAGGCGGGATATCAAATCTTCTTCTTCTTCTCCTCCTCCTCCTCCTCCTCCTCCTCCTCCTCCTCCTCCTCCTCCTTCTTCTTCTTCTTCTTCTTCTTCTTCTTCTATTGCATCTGTACACATAAATCCTCCTCTTCCCTCACATAAATAACAGTATCTGAAGAAGTGTGCATGCACACAAAACCTCATACCAATAACAAACTTAGTTGGTCTCTAAGGTGCTACTGAAAGGAATTTTTTTTTATAAATAACAGCAGCCGCTGGCTTGTTCAATTCAGTTGTTTATAAGGCACAGAGCTCTGTTGTGTTCTGTTTCCCCACTGAATACAATCTGGCACTTCCTTATTGGAGCATCTATTTGGTGTGGTCTGAGGCCTTGCCCTGTAACTGGCCAGCCCCTTGGACTCCCCTGCCCCCTAGCACCTTCTCCCTGCTAGGCCTGGACTTGGCTAGGACTCCAGCCAGGCCCTCTTTACCCTCCTCCTCAGTTATAAGGACAGCCATGTCTCTCCCCAGCTGTTCCTCATCTGTCTTAGCATGCTGTACTGCAGGGAGGAGAAATGATGTGTCTTATCCAGCTGTAGGGTTGCCTCCCAGACATCTTCTGCCAACATGCCCTGTTGACTGGAACCTTGCTGCTGCATCCATGCGGGAGGAAATCCTTGGGAGCAGTAGGGTGGTCATTCATAAATGCATTTCCCCTGTTTTGATACCTAGGCTTCTTTGCACCATCGGCAGGGAACTGTATCTGTGCCCTCCCTTCCCTTGCACCCCTGATAAGGAGAGTGTGCAGACGGGCTCCTAGCCACTCTGGTCCCTTTCTGTGCTGTGCTGTTGGTGGTAGGTAACCTTGACAACCCGTAGGTATGCCCTTGTTGGTGTGCATCCTAAGTGGCTACGCTAGAATCAAGCAAGGGGTACAGAAGTGTTGGGAGACAGTAATCAAGCTGTGCACAGATTTGGGGGGTATGGGTGGTTGGAGCTATCCAGCTTCGTCCTCATGATGGACCTGTGAAGTGAATTAGGCTGAAAGATAATAAATTGCTGAAGGCAACCTGGCAGGCGTCATGCCTGAGCAGGAACTGGAACCCAGACTAAACCCAGCACTCCATCCACTAAATCACACAGGCTCTACAAGAAATCCTGTTCTTATTTTAAAGACTGCTCAGAATGAGTAACGCATTATATGCTACCACACAGTCACTTAAGCATTTAATACTCCTCTGAGGATTTTTTCTTGCTCTCTTTTATGTGTGTGTGTGTGTGTGTGTGTGTGTGTGTGTGTGTGTAGCCACACTCTGTCTTCATGTCAGATTATTTGGCAAAGCTGCGTTACCAGGACAAGGTCTTTATGAGTCATTCAATATGTGCTTTGGCTGAGCTGGTTAATTCATAAATATTTATAGTTCTAGCCCTGCAGTAAAGTTGGGTGAGAAGCATTTAAACTAAAATAATGCTACTAGTGATTACTTCAGTTAAAAATGAAATAAAAACCCTCTGCACTTGTATTTCTCTGTTTTAATCCTCTAAGTTGCAGCTTCACAAGAAATAGAAGCCACTGGAAGTTCTTTAAGTTATCGTGCTGTTTTTGCTTAACTCGTTTGTTTCCTTTGGAGTTAGGTTTGCTGAATTATTAGAAATTGATTTTCAGATGCTTTGGAAATCCAAAATGCTCACTCTGTGTGCTGCACAAAATATTCCTGACTAGTATTTTATGGAATAAAAACAGGAGTCAGGAATCTTTGAATAGCACACAAAGTTGTCGTCCCCGTCCCCCCCGCCAAATCTAAACAAACAAAAACTATCCAGCTGAGTGGATATTGGAGGTTTATCATTTTAATTATAATATCAAACTTTAAGGCGAAATCTAATCTTACATCGAATCTAACTTTTATTTAATTTAGTTAGACAAAATGTGATTTTAAAGTTAAAATTCTACATTTCCAGCATCCTTGTTACATTGCTAAGTAGATGAGGCTGAAATAATTGAGCTACTCTAGGGGATAATAATTGAACATGTATGTCAGTTAACACTTGCCTTTGGAAAACCAGCTGGCTCATTATTGGGTACAGTCAGCTCCCACTTCAGATATTTGCTCAGTGTGTGGAGGTTGGTGGGGCAGAGCTGGAAAGATGAGCATAAGGCCAGGTTCAGGGAGCCCTCTTTAATCACCTGCATGGAGTGATTAAACGATTAGTGCATGGAGGAGACTTGTGAGTTCCAGTCCAAAGCTATTCATCCTGATCCAGGGGGAAAGGAGAGGCACTACCAGAAAATAGTGAGAAGTAAGGGAAGCTTCAAGCTGACACTAGAAAAGCAGCACACACACACACACACACACACACACACACACACACATGAGCTACAGAAAACATGCACCTAAAGAGAAGCAAACTCATACTGAATTGCTAAGGTATTTTTTATTTTTTATTTTGCAGAATAAAAATATATTAACACCCCCACCCACCCACCCACCCAATTATAAGATGTTTGACTAAACATGTTTCCTTAAAATTTTAACATACATAGGTATACAAATACCAAAGCTATAAAATAGACATTTTCTTTACCAAAGATATCCATAATGGCATTTATAATTATTTAGTTTCAAAAATAACACCTTAAAATTGCCAGAGGGCAGGAGGAGTGGTGTCAAAAGAGTTAAAACAAACAAACAAAATTCCTATCTTTATATTGCAAAAAAAAAAAAAAAAGGTTTAGAAATTCAGTTCCAGTTTGCTTGTGTGTGTGTGTGTATTCTCTCTCTCTCTCTCCCCCCCCCCCCCGCAGTCAAGCATTCATCCTTTACCAGACAGGATATTTTATTCACTGTGTAACAATCTTCTGAGTGCCTGCAAATAGGTGATCTGTATGGGGAAACCTGATTTTTTTGCATGCAGATTGCTATTGTTGTTATCACAGCAAAAGAAATAAGGAAAATAACGTTCCAATGAGTCTTCAATCAGATACCGCCCGAGAGTTATGCGTAGGACCCAGCTGAAGCGCTGCCTTCTTGGCCTCCCATCATTCACAGCACACTTACCGCAAAAGCTGTGCTTTCATACAAACAGCAACAGCCCATGCTTCGGCCTCATGTATATGCAATGTGCCTTTAAAATATTGCTTTCCCCCAGTTTAATAGGCTTCTGTGTCAATCTCATTAGCCTATGTGGAGCCATAGCAGCGCTGTTCTGTTGAGCGAAGCAAAAGGACAAATCCATCTCTCCATATGTTTAAAGGCTTGATAAAGGCGAGGTTATTTGCTTAATGGGTACCGATCCTTCGTTGACGTTCCCACAACCTGGTAGGCAGGTCATGGTATATACCTTCCTGCCAGGGTGGGAGCTAAACAGTGTGAAAAACGCTGTAAGCTGGATTGGGTGAGAGAGATGGGGAAAAGACAGCTTGAGCTCTTGAAACTGACTGACAAGGAGCAACTATGTGGAGCTGCAAGGATATTGCTTTGGGGGAGAGGGGGATGTTGATGCTACATTAATGCTAGCATTGCCTCTCTGTGCTTGTCTGATCCCCTTTTCCCTCCTTCCTTTGACTTACCTGATGCATTGGCAGCAATGGCACAAGGTGGCTATAGCTGAAAGGGCAGCTGCTGAATAGCGGGCAGGAGAGTTTTTGGAACCTGGCGTCTCAGAACACGCCTGGTACTTATTTTGGTGCTTCTGGGACATCTAAATAGATATATAAATAACACGGTTGCGTTTCATTTGGTTCTTTGTACTTAATGGATGGGGGACCTTTTTCCTGGCATTCCCTTGCAGGCAACTTTCTGGGGCCTGCATGCAAGTGGTGGGCGGGGCCAGGGGCTAAAAAGTGGGCGGAGCCATTGACATTGAACTGTGCTTCCCTTTGAACGGTGGCTTGTTCCCCCGTTCCAGCCACATAAAAGTCAGAGCCCTGCTCTCCACTCACAAGATGGAGCAAAAAAGCATTGCCATAGTTCAAGCCATGCAAAAGTACTTGACAAGTGGTCCAAGGAGAGTCCCAAGGGCTTGGAGAACTGCATTTGGCCCTCAGGCCTAAATTCTCCCTCCCTGCTGTGCATCCTTAGCCCTTTTCAGATGATGTGCAAGCATGGGGCAGAAGGCCTCATCCTCACCTGTTTATGTTCGTTTGAAAACCTGTTTGCGGGCCACATATGTAAAACTGTATTTAGGTTGGGGGGGGGGGTCTCCCATGAGATCTGGAACTCTGCTTTTTCAGGCTGCCTTCAGGCTCGTCAGTGAACATAAGTAGGTTTGGAGTGTTGCCTCCCAACACAAATCTCCTCCCCTCCACCTGAGATCATTCCATGGCATCTGAAAATATTCTTAATCTGATACTATCCAGTCCAAGCAAAATTTGGATCACCCCGTTCTACCAAATGGGGAAAACAACAACAACAACCAACCATGCTTTGCGTTTCTTTTGCATAAAAGCGGCCTTAAAGAATATAATGTTTCCGCACATTCAGAGTCAAATCCTATAAATCCTGTACAGGACATTTGTTTGACTTTTGGCTCTGCTTGCTTCTTTCATGCTCCTTTGCTGCATTCAGCTGAAATAAGTGCTATGTGGGACCTTCATTTTTTTACTCTCTTGTTTTATGTGAACACCACATGCACTTACGCTTTTCTCTCTCTTTCTCCTTTTTTTTTGCATAGGGGTATGGCTGGGTGGCTGGGGCTTCTTGCCTTTTGCTATGAAATCGTTTTCCCCCATTTCTATTCATTCCTCATCTTAGGGTTTCTCATCCTCTGACGTGCGAATGTAACTGCCACAAGTTCACCCACTGCATCTTCTTGTGAATGCCTGCAACGCACACAAGGCTCAGACATTATGGGGACAACTCAGGTACTGTTAACCTCCCGGGACAAATGCTTCTTTTTGCACTGAAGTCGTGCAGTTGCCCAGAAAATATGCCGTAACAAGTACTTGGGGAATGGTCACTTGCACTGGTTTAACTCTCGGTTGCTCTTGGTTTATGTTGAGTAGCCTAAAAATGGATGGGCTGAGGCTGTTGGAAAGGTAGTTAAAAGCGAATGTGTATACTGGTTAGACTACTGGTTCAGAACTGTGCTAGCATGTCTCCAGTGAGGTGGGAAGTCCTTGTGCAAATAGCATGTTCATTTGTTCTCAAGATTGCTCATGTAGCACAACTGCTGCTGCTGCTGGGCAGATGTGCTCAACGCAGCTCAACACCTATAGAACAGTAAGCAAGTCCTGTCCCCTGTTTATTAGAGCAGGGTTGGGCAACCTTGGGCTCTTCCTTATGATGTTGGAGTCTCATCTGCCCCAGCTAGCATGGGATGATGGGAGTTCTGGTCCAGCAACATTGGGAGGGGCCATAGGTTCCCTACTGCTGCGCTGGTGGGATGGTGAGAAAGGAGAGGGAGAAGTGCCATATGGGAGCTGCAGTGGGTGAGAGGAATAATAACAATAACAATAACAATAACAATAACAATAACAATAACAACAACAACAACAATAATAATAATAATAATAATAATAATAATAATTTATTATTTATACCCCGCCCATCTGGCTGGGTTTCCCCAAACACTCTGGGCGGCTTCCAAAAAAATATTAAAATACAATAACCTATTAAACATTAAAAGCTTCCCTAAACAGGGCTGCCTTCAGATGTCTTCTAAAAGTCTGGTAGAGAGCGTTCCACAGGGCGGGTGCCACTACCGAGAAGGCCCTCTG
Organism: Podarcis erhardii; assembly: GCF_964252035.2. Taxonomy (NCBI): domain Eukaryota; kingdom Metazoa; phylum Chordata; class Lepidosauria; order Squamata; family Lacertidae; genus Podarcis; species Podarcis erhardii. Next base: position 24,999,782 of record NC_138507.1, on the reverse strand, counting down.
CCTGGTTCCATGTAACTTGGCTTCTTGCAGCGAGGGAACTGCCAGAAGGCCCTCGGCACTGGACCTCAGTGTGTGGGCAGAACGATGGGGGTGGAGACGCTCCTTCAGGTATACTGAGGCCATCCAGTATCTCCTGGTGACTCAAGCACCTTTAGCTAGGGTTGCCATATGTTCGGAATTCCCTGGATATACATGGAATACTGCGGTCAGAAGCAGTGTCCAGGAAGAAATCAGGAAATGTCCAGGAAAATCCGGACGTATGCAACCCATGTTGGCATTCTCATTTTTTCCCCAATTTCCCTGAAAAATAGCAAAAAAAGATAAACAAAAGATATATAAAAAAGCATTTATACTTAATCTGGGACATATTAAGCCATCCCACCTCACCCAACGATCTCCCAAGTGGCCATACAGCCATACAGCAGTGTGAGGCAGGCTGGGTCAAGATTTGACTAAGGTTATCCAGTGAGCTTCAAAGCCAAGTGGGAATTTGAACCACTGCTCTGCCATGACTCCCCAGAGCTAAATCCACCAGCAAGCCAAGAATCATGGCTTTTAAAGCAAAGCAAGGGGTGGGAGTGGGGAGAAACATCTGAAGGAGCTCATGCAGGGTAACAAAGTCAGCCTGAAAAGGTCAGCCAGTAAAGGTCAAATAAGACTTATCTGATTCCTCCTCCCCTGGGCTAATAATATCTTATAAAGAGGGGGAGTTTATATCAGTGAAAAGCCATAAGAGGAAAGGATTATGTGCCCTCTTTCCTCCCTTCTCCGATCTTCAGAACAACCCAATGTAGCTTCTAGTTATCAAACCAACAATTTTGGATGTTCCTAGTACCTGATCTCCATGTCATGCCTGGCTTGGTCCCAGCTGTGGAGGATGGAGAAGTCATTATTCAGGTCCTCAACTTCAGCTGACGTAGTCCAGGGGAAAGTTATCTAATGATACAGAGAGATGTGTTCCAAGTGCAATGGGTCTGTGTTGGACTAGACCTGGGAGACCAACGTTCAAATACTTCGTCAGCCATGAAGCTCACTCGGTGACCTTGGGCCAGCACTACTCCTCAGCCCAAGCTATCTCACAGGATTATTTGTTGTAAGGATAAAATGGAGTGGGCAGGGAAGAACCATGTATGCAACTTTGAGTTCCTTGGAGGATATAAATGTAATAGTGAATAAACTAAACAAGTGGACCAGAATGCAGGCAGCTTATCCTCACACACTTGAGAGCAGCCAGTATCCCAGTATCGTGGGCGCAATTAGTGCCAGCACCGTCCATTAAGAGTTTGGGTGTAATCTTCGACACCTCCCCTTCCATGGAGGCGCAGATTGCAGCTATAACAAAGGCGGCATTTTTTCATCTCCGCCAAGCTAAGCAGTTGGCTCCTTACCTCTCTCGCCCTGACCTAGCCACTGTGATCCACACGACGGTCACCTCCAGACTGGATTATTGTAACTTGCTCTACGTGGGGCTGCCCTTGAGACTGACCCAGAAACTCCAGCGGGTGCAGAATGCCGCGGCGAGACTCCTTACAGGGTCCTTGCTGCGGGATCACATTCACCCGGCGCTATACCAGCTGCACTGGCTCCCGGTGGAGTACAGGATCAGGTTTAAGGTGCTGGTTTTAACCTTCAAAGCCCTATACGGCCTAGGACCCTCGTACCTACGGGACCACCTCTCCTGGTATGTCCCACAGAGGAACTTACGGTCTTCAGACAAAAACATCTTGAAGGTCCCAGGCCACAGAGAGGTTAGGCTGGCCTCAACCAGAGCCAGGGATTTTTCGGCTGTGGCTCCGATCTGGTGGAACTCTCTGTCACAAGAGACTAGGGCCTTGCGGGACTTGACATCTTTCCGCAGGGCCTGCAAGACAGAGCTGTTCCACTAGGCCTTTGGCCAGGGCAAAGCCTGACTCTGGCAATCCTCACAGAACTCTAGCCCAATGCTTGCCATTAATCTGATTTGAATTAATTTTATAATGAAATGATTTTAGAATGCTCTGAGCCCGGCTTCGGCTGGGGAGGGCGGGATATAAATAAAAATTTTTATTTTTATTTTTATTTTTATTTTTATTAGCGTTGAGCTTCAATTTTCAACTGCCCAAGCCAACATAGCCTATGGCCAGCGTTGATGAGAGCTATAGTCTACAACATTTGGAGGACATCAGGTTGGGAAAGGCTACCGTAAAATACCTATCTGCATCTCCACTGGTCCAAACTTGGAGTCGCACCATAGAACCATAGAATTGTAGAGTTGGAAGGGACCCTGAGGGGGGTCATCTATTCTAGTCCTACCCCCTGCAATGCAGGAATATGCAGCTGTCCCATATGGGGATCGAACCTGCAACCTTGGTGTTATCAACACCATGCTCTAACCAACTGAGCTATCGCATGGCACCCCTGCTAAGCAGACTGCCAGGTCCCAAAACAACATTTACCCTGACTGCCCTATCTCTCTTCCCAACACAGTTCAACATTTATGGGGAAAAGATTGTTCTCAAATTAGCTGGCTGATGGTGCGTTACTTTAATTTAGTTGGGCTGATTGTTTCTGATGTAGTAATGACTTAAGTAATTAATCTATCTCATGCTTTTATCATAAATCCCTCACCCTTAACATTTTGGTGCTGCTGAAGACTTTAATGCATTGCAAAAACTCAGAAACAAGTGCTCTGAAGCTCACTTTTTAAAAAATCATATAAATAATATTGCAGCAGCACCCCCTAGTGTGTGCTTAACAAAAATGATCATGATATTGTTAATAAATTCCTTTTTGCAAAGCATGTGTGTGTTTATAAGCCACAACATCATTCATTCACGTGAGCAAATGAGCAGCCTATCCTGATTACAGGGTTTGCTTTGTTTTAGGCTTTTAGCTTAAGAATGTTTTCAAAGCTGGTTTCTTTTATGCTTGTGTTTTATCTACACAAAACATCTTGCCAAAACAAAAATGAGATTTGTAAAAAATAAATAAATAAATAAATCTCTTGGAGACAGCATATTATGAGGGGTAATTGATTAGCAGGATTTTGATTCTTGTTACCGTGGTGGTTGAATTCATTGTATTTCTGTTACTAGCTTTCTTTCATTAGAATGATGTCAACGTAGTGTTGCACGCCACCCGCAATCTCCCAGCGGTGCCAGATTCCAAGAGTTCTGGGTGTTTACCCTAGGTTCAGTTTCCTTGGAATGAGGGACAGCGGACACTGTGCTGTCTTTAGGATATATGGTTTATTGACACATGTATACAAGCTAAGTCTTAAGATGGAGGGGCTCGTGGCATTAGCACCCTAGGAGGTCATGCTTCTCCCATAGCCACAGCCTTGGGTTCAAGAAGAATAGTCTCAGGCTTCTGGCTGCTTCTAGCTCAGTTCTCTCTCAGCACCAGTTTGATGAGGGAGGGGCCCCTCATTTGCCCTTTTGTCACAGAGCAACTTCCATTCTGGCCCTTGCTTGGCTCATTCAGCAATTGATTTAAGCCCTTGGATGATCCAGGAACCAGAAGGGACTCAGACATCATGCAACCTACCTGCCGCTCCCCAAACTCACAAAAGCAATATAGCAGCTCACGCAAAAATCTTTGCACTGTGCACACAAATGCAATGAACTGACTGTGAATGTAGCTTTATACTTTGAATATACAAAGTCATCTTGAAAGACAGAGCCTGTATGCTAACGGATAACAATTCATCATAGGGCTGGATTCAAGTAATGTGTTCCGCTAGTGGAAGGAGGTTCCCCCCCTTTCCCTCCCATGTGCCCATCAGTTTGGTTTTTTTTGTTGGGAGAACCAAAGAAGAGCACACAGTGGGAGGGGGGGGGTTCGTTCCATCTGGCAGGCTGAAATGCTTGCAGGGACAGAATGATTGCCACAGTGCTACGTTGAATTCCTCCCATCATCTGCAATTAAAGTTCATTGCTGCTAAGGATTCATTTACAGGAAGAGCCCCTAAATTTTATTAGCAGAACAAGTCTTGATTTTACTCCACATTGCATATTATGCTGTTGATTCAGGGTGGAGGAAAGTTTACCCCCCCCCATGAACACGTACTGTTACTATATACAGTGGAACCTCAGTTTTCGAACATAATCCGTTCCGGAAGACCATTGGACTTGCGAAACATTCAAAAACTGAGGCGCAAAGGGCAGCCTGCAAATTTACAGAGGAAATCAAGAAAAATACAGTAGTACCTCAGCGGAAGCCATTTGACTTCTGAGGCACGTTCGAAAACGGAAGCGTTTACTTCCGGGTTTTCGGCGTTCGAGTTCTGAAACGTTTGTCAATGGAGACGTTCGAAACCCAAGATGCCACTGTATTTTTTATTCCTGATCTTCTTCCAAGGAGCTCAGGTGTTACATGCCTCTTCCTCCCTTCTTTTATCCTCACAACAACCCTGTGAGGTAGATTAGGCCTAGAAAGTGGCTAGCTTGTGGTGACACAATGAGTTCCACGTCTGAGTGGGGTTTTGAATCCAGGTCTCCCCCAGTTCCAGCCCAACATTCCAAACACTACTCTGTTAGATATTGTAGTTTAGTTACCCGACTAATTAGCAATTTATTTATGCAACAATTATGTTACCATTTCCCACCAGCTGGAACTTTCCATGGAGTCCATCACATTTGACCAGATAGATTAGCTTCAGGAAGTTGCCACATGACCTGGTTTTGCAATTCCCTTTATAACCATCATCTTAATAATAATAATTTATTATTTATACCCCGCCCATCTGGCTGGGCTTCCCCAGCCACTCTGGGCGGCTTCCAACAAAATATTAAAATACAGTAATGCATCAAACATTAAAAGCTTCCCTGAACAGGGCTGCCTTCAGATGTCTTCTAAAAGTCTGGTAGTTGTTGTTCTCTTTGACATCTGGTGGGAGGGCGTTCCACAGGGCGGGTGCCACTACTGAGAAGGCCCTCTGCCTGGCTCCCAGTAGCTTTGCTTTTCACAGTGAGGGAACCGCCAGAAGGCCCTCGGTGCTGGACCTCAGTGTCCAGGTAGAACGATGGGGGTGGAGACGCTCCTTCAGATTTGCCCAACACTCCCCTGCAACAGCTCTAAACAGGTGTAAACTGAAATATATATTTCAGCACTGTTTTAGACTGCCATGCCATGGGGTAGTATGTGTTGTCGTCTTACTTATCTCTGAACTAAGCTCCCCAAAATCCATTTGCACCGTATTTCAGTTCTCAACACCAAATAAGCTCTAAACCATTTATGTTTTCTTTGCTTTTGCTTACCAGTGATGGTTCTTTCCTCTAGTGAGCTGGCGAGAAAATCCATGCAGCCATTTCTCCACCCATGCAGTTGTATGCTTCCCAGTGTTACCATAGCAAAGGAATAGGGAACTTTTTTTGAAGCCTGAGGACTGAGGCAACCTTCTAGGGACCACATTCTAGTGATGTGTGGTGCCAAAGGCAAAAGTAGGCAGAGCAACATGTGCGGGTTTTACCTTTGTGCAACAAAGGTTAGTTTATTCTCAGACCTGTCTATCCACCTTTGAGACAAATAAGGACCATTATCAAAGCAGAAACACACAAGGAGGGTCGAAAGCAGGACTGGTGATGGGTGTGTCTTGGGGGAAATAGCATGTTTGTGACCAGAGAGAGAGAGAGAGAGACGCCTCCTGGAGGGCTTACCCCAAGGAGGAAGTTATTCCCATATCTGATTTAAACCAACACATGTCTATTCCCTCCCGCAGTTGTTTATCAGTTACCCATTTATAAAGCCTTTAATGCTACATTACTATGTATTTTTCTCTGTTGGGAGACTGACCGTATTCTAAAGCTACCACAGAGATTGTAATCAGCAGTAAATGAGTGTGTCAGTTTAATCTTCAGCATTAAATGCCCTTAGAAGATTATAGAAATATTCACAAAGACCGAACAACAAGAACCACAGGATCGCAGTGGCTCCCGATCAAAATATACTTCCCTAGAAGAGCTGAGAAATATCGTCTTCCAAAGCTTTTGCTCCTCTCATGAATAGAACCCCCCCCAAAACCCCCCTATTTCCCAGTCTAGTAATGATAATTGCTGCTGACTCCATTCCCATAGTTGATCAAGACTGCTTGTATGGACTAAAAAAATAGAGTCCTGTGTTAAATAGCTCTAAAGATGGCTTTGGAGTTGATTAATATGTGTGAAAATGTAGGTATAATGGAATGTACTCCATTAAGTTATCTATCAGCTGACAAAGAGTGTAAAACTGTTTCAACCTTTTTTAATAAGATAATAACTGGCACTAACCAATGGTTCTTAATTGCTCATTTCCACTTACGAATAAGAAGAGCCAAAGGCCTTTCTCATCCAACATCCTCTTTCCCACAGTGACCATTCAGATGCCTTTGGGAGGCCCAAAAGCAGGACACAGGCACAATAGCCCTCTTGCTGTTGCTGAGCAACTGGCTGAGGCCATACTTCCTCCCGCACTGGCGGTAACATATAGGCCTCTTGCCTAGTAGCCATGGGTAGCCTTTATTCTCCAGGAATTCATCTAATCCCCTTCTATAGCTGTCCATTACTATGTCTTGTAATAGCAGATTGCATATTTTGAATACGTGTTGTGTGAATACTTGCTCTTGCCTGTCCTGAACCTCCCTCTGTTTGGTTTCCTTTGGGAGGAAGAGCAGGATATAAGTGCAGCAAAGTAAAGAAAATCACTGGATGACCCCAGATTCTAGTATTAAGAGAGAGGAAGAAAAAATGGATCATGTCCCCAACTTTGTAATCTTTCCTCCAGCCACTCCCCACTAATTGCTAATAATAATAATAATAATAATAATAATAATAATAATAATAATAATAATTTATACCCCGCCCATCTGGCTGGATTTCCCCAGCCACTCTGGGCAGCTTCCAACAGAAGATTAAAATGCAATAGTCTATTAAACATTAAAAGCTTCCCTAAACAGGGCTGCCTTCAGATGTCTTTGAAAAGTCTGGTAGTTGTTTTTCTCTTTGACATTTGGTGGGAGGGCGTTCCACAGGGCGGGTGCCACTACCAAGAAGGCCCTCTGCCTGGTTCCCTGTAACTTGGCTTCTCGCAGCGAGGGAACCACCAGAAGGCCCTCGGCACTGGACTTCAGTGTCTGGGCAGAATGATGGGGGTGGAGACGCTCTAACTTTTCCTCTAACTTTTCCTTCTCTACAATGTCCTTTTTGAAGTGCAGTGAGCAGAATGGTGCACAATATTCCCAGTTGCATTGTGTGGTATTGTCAGTTTTGTGGAGGTTTTTGAATTATTCCCAACATGGAATTTGCCTTTTTCCCAGCCTCCACAGACCAGGTCAGCAGCTGCATTGAGTTGTCCACCACAATGTCAAGATCCTTCTACTAATTAGTCACTCAGTCATCTCAGACCCCATCAGCGCAAACTCCTGCTCTCCTAGAATTGTAACTTTCAAAGGCCCCAAAACTGTTTCTTGACAGTCACCTGTATTACAGGAACATGCAACTACTGAGATGCCAAGCAGATCACAGCCTCTTGGCCATTTATTGTGGTGTGTCAGAGATTTGGCAAGCCCTTTGTCTTTGTGGCCTCAGGCAACCAGCAAACCTAGGAAGAATATTGAGCCTCTGGTGGGTTGTCATACATGCTGGTTGAGTTAAAAGTTGCCAAGGTCTTCTAAAATGTGTAGCCAATTAGATACTGGAAATAATATTTTTTTTGGGCAGTCCCAAGTGCTTTAGCATGCTTACTATTGTAACTGAAGTTGTGGCTGTCAAAACATGGGATTTTAGAACATTTCCCAAGTTGTTTTTGTGAGACTGGTGGTGGTTAAAGTCTGCCTTTCCTAATAATGGGCTGGAGGACTTTTGTTCAACCCTTTTTGTTTAACTCTGACAGGCTAGCAGAGACAAGCATATCTGACATTATTGCCAAGTCCAATTGCTTTCTATACTAACGTCACACAGGTCAAATTTTGCTGATTGTAAGCAACAGTGTGATCATAAACTATTTTGTATGCTAAGCAAACACTGAATCTACTCCTTGTTGAGTTTTATAAGATAGGATCAATAATAATTCTAAACTAAAGATTTTGATTTAGGCATGCTTGTATTTTGTCCAGTTATCTAAAACCATTCTTGAATTGCTTTGTGGAAGGGACTTGGCTCTTCTTCCTCTTCAAAACTGGGTGGTTGATGTAGATATAGCAGTATACCCAGGGCTTTATAAATAGGGCATGTCTCTACCCCAATAGGCTTGCAATTTCTAATTCAGCCCGAGGGACCCAACAGTGGAAGGGAAGGAAAATGGAGCCAGGGTAAACATAGACAAAATACGTGGAGGCACACTCCATTGTCTTTTGACACAGATGGATGCCAGCAACATTAGTATACTTGGATTTACTTACAGTAGGCAAGTTTTATATCAAACAATTAAATATGTATGGCATAAAAGGCCACCAAGTTGCACTTGCGTTTTATTTTAAAAAACAAAACCAAGCTGACCAGCAAAACATGCTGTGCTTAAGTGGGGAGGCGGTAGAATGGGGGAGAATATTTCACTTTTGATGCTCATGAGGAAAAGAAAGCAACCAATACTTCATTCTGATACAGCAGGGGTGGCCAACTCCCAAGGGACTGTGACCTACTTTCAGAATTAAAAACTGGCAGTGATCTACCCCCATTTTGGGGTGCTTCAGGTCAGAGTTGTTGAGCTTTTTTCTTTTTTTAGGGAGAAGGAAGACACCAAGTTTTAAGGGTTTTGGGGGGGAGAAGAGGAACAGCCACTGACCAACAAATAGCTGGGCAAACAAACAGATCTGTTCTGCAGACCGTGCAACAATGGGGGCAAGGCCAGAATCGCTAAGGAAAGGGACCCAGTGATCAACCGCAATCTACCTATGCCTCACCATAGATCTACCAGTAGATCGCGTTTGACCTGTTGGACATCCCTGTGATACAGGATTAAATGTTAAATGTAGCTTTTCTTTCTTTCTTTCTTTCTTTCTTTCTTTCTTTCTTTCTTTCTTTCTTTCTTTCTTCTCAAGTGGGCAACAATTCCTGGGGGCTTACAAGTAGTCTATGCATATCTTTGGGACACAGGTCAACCAGGATACAGGTTACCAGCCTGTTGTATATCATGAGCAGCATATTTTCAAGTGTCTGGAGGCTTTATGAGAATGTAAGAGCTTCTGAATATTCCAGGAACAAATTAAGAGTCTGTTAAAACACTGTTAAGGGTCATGTAGGAAAAGCAGAACATGAATCCACGCCTATAAAGAAATAAAATAAAATAACATTCCAAAAAAGTACACATGATCCTAACTCCTGTGTATAATGCTCAACATCTGTCCAAAATTGGCGTGTTGTATATACAGTAGGTCCATAATTATACCATGAACATTTCTTAGAGACAGAACATCTAACCTACCATTTAGCTGCAATGTATAGTAAAATGTTTGGCAAGGCAAGTAGGAACTAGCTTAGACAGATTTATTAGTGGGGAAAGCTCTCTTTCCCTTTGTGGGGTAGGGGAACAAAACTCTGTGATCTAGAATGTTGTCATTACGTAACAAGGATTTGTTTGATATTTTCCTATCAACACTCACCGTTATGTAGCTAAGATGGTAAGCTGACAATAACAGTAAATAACTTGAAGCTCTTGCCTTGTGGAGAGGGTGAGATGTCAAAAAGGGAACCATCTTGTAGCCTGCACGGTCCATTAAAGAAATGATTTGACAGGGGCCACCAGGTGGCGCATTGGAAGATGGCCGACAATAACATCTCTCCAACCCACACAAGGTAATTAAGAGGCTGCTATGGGAAGTATGCAGCCTTCCCGACCCCCCAAGGAGATGGGGGGACTGCCTTGCCAGCGGTGTCCACAATGCACCCCCGGATTCGAAAGAAGGGGGTGCCCGGTCACTTGGCACAAGCCCTCGGTGAAGTCGGCTCTTCCTGACGCTGTCTCCAATCAGCGCGTGCTGGTTCACTTTAGCTCAAAAAGATAATTGGAAATATATAATTGGAAAGAAGCTAAAGCACATACATCAAGTGAGGTTCGGGAGTTAAGACTGCTGATTAATGGATCTCTGTGACCGGAGCAGCGGGCGGGACAAATAAATCAAGTGATGAATCACCATTAAGAGACTGGTATGTTTGGAGTGAAACGGAAGGGGGGTGGAGGAAAAAACTTTTATTTGCTTTATGTGAGTATTAATAACCCTCCACCCCAAAGAAAGAAGAATCGTTGCATTTTATTGATCACAAGCAGGAATTCAAGAACTGTGTGGAGTGAATTATTGATCGGAGAGAGGACTAGTAAACATCAGAGAATGGAGGAAAGTTTTATGACGCAGTTTTAAATGGCGTCTCGCTAAGACAGGCTTGCCTAAGAAAGACAGGGGGAGGAGGACCAGGATCATCGGAATGTGAATGATGATTGGAATGTGATCTAAACCTGGCAGAGCCCTCTGTGATATACTTAGCAAGCCTGGGAAAATTAAAGGACAGACCGAGCATAAATTTCTTTAAGGAGGTGTGGAATGGCGTCTGTCCCTATGTGATATGAACTTTGGAGAGTGTAAAACCCAGACAGAGGATGTTTGTTTTCAACCCACTTGTGAAGATTATCAGAGATCACAAAGAAAGGAAGATATGATAACAACAAGAAGATGAAGAAAGTAATAAAGAGACTATCTGGACAGAACTGGATAGAACTGTCTAATTAAAGCAGCAACATAAGTGATGCTTGGACCCCCGTTTGGAGCTTGAAGTATGGGTACCCCCAACAAAATTTAAAAATCTGGCTGTATAATTTGGAACTAATGTGATTTGGAAATAATGTGATTTGATTGGCCTGTTAATAAAAATTATGTTTTAAAAAAAGAAAGAAATGATTTGAGGCCAAATGCTCTCTTTTATTTCAGCTGGGAAAATGTAATTGGAAGCTAAGTAGCAAGTTGAAATATTACTAGCCACATCTACCAGAATATTTAGAGACGGGTCAAGTGGATAGACCAGAGCATGATCAAAAAGAGAAGGAGGCAAGCATGCTACTAGTCGTGTTTTGAAGCCATCCCTGAACAAAGAATATCTTAGGTTTTACTCCACTGCGTACCTGGGAACATGTGATATATGTATATATTCCACTTACAAATCCCTCCTGTTAAGTTGTGGGTGAACATATCAGATGCCACAGTGATTCTTCAAACAGCTCTTGTTTATTCACAGGCTAGAATAGAACTGGGCTGAAGGGTTCAGCCAACCTGCTTATATAGAGCTCAACTACAAAGCAACAGTAACAACTTTCTGTAATTATCCAATCACTGAATGTCACTTTCAATTCCTTATTTGCATATGTGGACCTGAGTGAAAACTATCTATAGTATCCCCCTGCTGGCCCAGGGTGAGAACTTTGGTACATAACACCTCCCCCAAAGGAAATTATTTCTAAGTTTGTATCTACACATATGAATTAGCATATCACACAACCTTTATACAAAACTGTGTCCTATTTTGTCCTCTCTTTTGTTGGTGAATGAAAGAGAGGACAAAATAGGACACTGTTTTGTATAAGGTTGCATAATGTGCTAATTCATATGTGTAGATACAAACTTAGAAATAATTACTATAATTTGAATAGAAATATAATATAGCTCACTATAGTGGGGGAAATGGTGACCAGGTGAGCTGTGAGCTTGCAAACTCAGCTGTTCAGATGCTCGCTGTTAATGGGAAACTGCAGAGCCCCTTTTCTCCCTTCTGGTGGCTCTTTATCTTTAACCTGGCTGCCTTTCAAATAGAGGGCTACCCTCTGAGAACATCTCAAATCAAGGTTTGCAAAATAGGACACATGCCCCCCCCCTACATATTTATAACTGTACAGTCTGACTGCAGTCTTAAACACATAAGGAAGGTAGCATCACTGGAAAAAGCAGGACAACTCCTGAGTAAAGATGCATGGAATTGCACCGTTAGTCTCAAATTTGTAATCTTTTGCAGGTGCAGCAGACCTTTGAACTCAGATGCATTTATTCTCCCCATGGAATGATCCTGAGAGGGTGCATGCACATCACGTATGTTTGAATCATGTGGCGTTCCCCCAAAGATTCCTAGGAACTGTTGCTGGAAATTGTAGCTCTGCGAGGGGTAAACTGCAGTCCATAGTATTCTCTGGAGGAAGTCATCGGTTTTAAATGTAGTCTAAATGTACACAGTGTGCATGGAAGCCATAGTGGGCTGGAATGAGTCGAGTGGCACTTCACAGACTTTCTAAACTCTACAGCATTCTATACTCAGAATAGAACAAATCTGTGGTAGGCAGGGATATTTGTCATGGCTCAACTTCACTTGCTCATTCTTTAAAATATATGAAAAGGGAAAAAGGAGCGACTGAGGACTGACATGCCTCAGTAGCTTCTGTAAGTGACAGCAATACTGAGTCAAGCACACTTGGTTGTACTTTTAGATTTCTCAAGCATCGAAAGTTGCATTCTTCCCACATAAGCAAGGTTACCTACCTGTTTCCTGACCATAAAGCTAACTTTAGCCGCAAGCACATTAATAAAGATAGAACCAGATACTTTATTGACCTTGGGAAAACACCTGAGTAGTTTAAATATGCCAGACACCAAGGTATCTTAATTTAATTTTTCTGTTGAGGCTTATCTAAATTGTGTGCAAGTAAAACAAATGAGCTATAGCTGGGATTTCTTTCTCTTTGCAATTGTAGTAGCCTTGCTTTTTGTAACCTTATCCTTTCCCAAAGAGTGTTTTTAAAAATAATAAATAGGGAGGTATTTTTATATATACAACGGCTGCAGCTCGGACCTTTGTGGCAAAGGGGTGGAAGGAAGAAGAAGTCCCGACAATAACGGATTGGCATAACAAGCTACAAGAATTTGCTGAAATAGTGCAGTTGACAAATAGCCTGAGAGACAATTCAAAACAAAAAATTGTGGAAAAGTGGGATAGATATAAGATATATGTTCAAAAATACAGTAAAGGTTCGCTATCTATGCTAGCATTTGATTGACATTGGAGAGAGACTGAGTTGAGAAATAAGACCAAGGGTACATATTGATATAGGAATGTATTAGATAAAATGTAAAGAAATATACAATAATAAGAGTACATTCATTTGTAAAAAAAGGAATATACAACGGGATTGACAGAAAGTCCAAAGTGTTGGTACATATATGATCTTGGAATGGTTTTTTGCCCTTGTGTTTTTTTTCCCTTTAGGTGTATAAACTTTGTATATAAACTTTGTATACATGCTGAAAATTATATTATAATAAGCCTTGTGATGTAATATGATAATGTTTACTGATGTAACATAAGAATGTTAATAAATGAATAAAACTCAAAATAATAATAATAATAAATATTGATAGTAACAAAAATATATGTGTTCTGTACATTGGATTGGGAAGTGCAGAAAACTGTAGCTCCCATACACTTCAGCAGAAAATGATGGGGATTGGCTGCTACCGTCCTTCCTTTTTGAAATTTTGCCGGAGTTTTAGCTATATTTCCCTCCCTCTTGTGATTATGATTTCCAACCACTTATTCCCCTTCCCACATTCTACCCTTGGCAGGCCCCTGTTGTGTATATTACTTTAACTATCCCTTATATTCGCAGTTAATTAGCAGATAAGGTCAAAGGAAAAGAAAGCTGTCACTGGAATGCTTTCTCCCTCGCCTCTCACCATCCTTATGCTGAGACATTTATTGGAAAGCAAACATCTAAGTGAAGAGGTTTGTTTCCAAGCCTGGGGCATTTATTTGTCTGCAACATTCAACAGCCAGTGACCTTATGCTTGCTATTTCAAATGTTTAATTATGCAGTTGTTGTGGGGCTGCAAACAGAGAAAGTGTTCCCCTTGCTACACCAAGGGTGAAAGGTTGCTTTGAGTGAATGGTTTATGGATTAATGCACACTTTATTGTAGTCTTCTCAATCATGGGCTGAACGTCTGGGTTGCTTTAGCTCATCATCAGCAATGATAGGCTTTAAACTCTCTCTCTCTCTGTGTGTGTGTCTATTTGTCTGTCTACCTACCTACCTACCTACCTACCTACCTATGAAACCATTTTGTGTATCCATCATTTCTGCTACATCCTTTAAATTATTTGAATTCTAGCATGGGAGTTGCTTTTATGGTAGAATGAGACTTACCATGGCCAATCCCAGCACAGAGCATTCTTGTTGGGATGGAGATGAATGCTCAGAAACCCAGAGGAACACACACTTAAATCAATGGACTTCGGTCCTGGTCTGGAATGTGTCCCCTGAGGCCACCATTCTGCAGAACTGATGTACCAAAAATAAGCTGTAGAGCACCTTTCCTGTTGCTAAGTTACTTACTGCAAGGGGCACACTCCAAAGTAACCAGTCAAACTGCATCTATACCAGACAGGGCTTCTTGCACTTCATCATAGGACTTACCTTGCTATTTTACCCAGCTCCTCCTGGGTTATTCCACTTCTCCTGAGAGATGTTTGCATGCTGAGGGCATGGGAAAAAATAGGCTGACTCCTCCTAGATGAAGCATGGGAAAGCTTTACCTCTCTTCCCATAGCTACATCACAGCACACATAATATACTATGCCTGATATAGCAGTGCACTGAGAAGGTTTAATTCCAGTTACTGAATCCTAGATTATATTGCATGCCTGATTCTGACTGGAAACCTTACATTGGAATATTGGAAGCCTCCTTCTGCTGAATCAGACCTTTGGTCCATCAAGCTAAGTTTTGTCAGCAGTGAATGATGCAACAATTTATAGGGGTTCAGGCAGGAATCCCTCCTAGCCCTACCTGCAGATGCCAGGGATTGAAGCTAGCACCTTCTGCATGCACCCTGTAGGTGGAGAAGAGGATAATCTCTTAAGGCTTCCACATGACATAAACTATAATCCATTAGGTAAAGGGACCCCTGACCATTAGGTCCAGTCGTGACCGACTCTGGGGTTGCGGCGCTCATCTCAATTTATTGGCCAAGGGAGCTGGCATACAGCTTCCGGGACATGTGGCCAGCATGACTAAGCTGCTTCTGGCGAACCAGAGCAGCACACGGAAACACCATTTACCTTCCCGCTGGAACGGTACCTATTTATCTACTTGCACTTTGACGTGCTTTTGAACTGCTAGGTTGGCAGGAGCAGGGACCAAGCAATGGGAGCTCACCCCATTGCGGGGATTCGAACTGCCGACCTTCTGATCGGCAAGTCCTAGGCTCTGTGGTTTAACCCACAGCGCCACCCGCGTCCCTATAATCCATTACATAAACAAAAAACATAGCTGAAATTTCTCTCTTTCTAAAAAGACAAAACATCTTAACAGTGCCATCTCTTGACTCTTTTCTGCTGCCACCTCTGCACTCCCATCAATCCTGTGTTTCTATATCAACCACTTTTCGTCCCGTCCCCCCACCCCTCTCCTCCAATCTGCCACCTGCGTGTCTTGCATAAGCTGCTTCTGCAGTTCATTCAGCAATGCTCTTGATAAATATTAGCAAAAGCCATAGTTGCTTCTATCCATTAACTGAAATAGAAAGGAGGAAATAAAAAGGACATTAAATATCTGGTAGTACAAAATGAAACAAAAATGTGATAAATTGCCAGCTTTGTAGAGCAGGGTTTGGCAGATTTCCTATGAAAATTGTGGGGAGATGTTTGTGCTCAGGAACTGCAAGGTCTGACAGAAGCGAGGGTTAAAAAAAGAATCAAGATGTAGGATTTAATTGATTTCAATGAAGCTTCTCTAAGCATGGTTAAATCTGGTTCTAACCCATAATATATGCATTATAGGATATATCTAGTATATATGCTGAGATTAAGGTGAATTGACCATACTAAGTACCAGCAATTGTATATTCACATGAAGGCATGGAGAACATTATACCATAGCTGTCAACTTATAGATTTGAAAATAAGGAACCAGCAGCCTCGAAAATAAGGGATTTATTTTCCCCCCCCCCACCATGTGCCCCTGCTCCAGACAGACCTTTTCCCCCTGCAGGGTGAGTGGGCGGTTGATGACGTATCCATCTGATTCCGAGCACAAGTATGTTCAACTTCTGAGCCCCTCCAAGCCAAAGGCAGAAAGCCCAGCCAGCAGCCAAATGAAGCTTCAAGCGGTGGTTCCCACAGCGCAGCAACCCGGCAAAGGGGGTGCAGCAAGGAAAACCAC
Source organism: Podarcis erhardii (assembly GCF_964252035.2). Lineage (NCBI taxonomy): Eukaryota > Metazoa > Chordata > Lepidosauria > Squamata > Lacertidae > Podarcis > Podarcis erhardii. The sequence continues at coordinate 24,983,640 of NC_138507.1, read as the reverse complement.
CGTCACCTCTCCGCTGGGAAGCGCTGAGCAGGCAACATGGCCAATTTGATCAGCACAAGGCATGCAAGCTCCACCACGCAGTCATTCTTAGACTCCTTATTGGGTGAGCAACGCAGCCAAGCAACACAGTTGGAGCCTCCCTTCTCCCTGGCCGGCAAGGAGGGAGGGAGAGAAGCTGCTTCCTTTGAAACCCGGGAAATTTACAGGATATCATCCCCCCCCCCCAGGATGGCTTTGCCATTCAGTTGGGTGAAGTGACTTGCTTTCCAAACTTTTCATGTTGGCGACATACTTTTTAGACGTGCATCATTTCACCACACAGCGATTCAATTTTTACTAGCACACCGGAAGTTAAACTAACCCCTTTCCAGCCCTGGGAGGAGCATTCGCGCAACACACCTACACACTGCAGCTGATACACTAACGTGTCACGACACACAGTTTGGAAAGCTCTGTTTTAGGTGGTGGTATGGGAGAGGACGGTGGAATAGATGAAGGCAGATAGTGTCTAGCTGCTGCATTTCAAGTGTTGGTATGAGCTGTGTCTGTGCCTCTTTTTAAGCTCCATACAACAAAATGTCTTCAACCAGCACTTCCCATCTCATGCTCACTTTTCCTTAGCACTATGCTTGTGTAACAGGGCCTGTATGGGCACCCATTTAAAACATATTGGGATATCACTGCATATTAGGTTTGGGCAACCTGCGCCCCTAGAACCTCATGTGGCTTTCATCCTAATTTCAAAAGCCCTCTATAAGCTATCAGTTCAAGTCTCTGGCAAGAGGGAGTTGCTCTTTTCCTTGACAGTCCTCTCTCTCTCCTCCTTAATCAGCAAAGTAAATAAGTAAGGGGGATTGGTGAAAACTTGACGCCCTGACTTGCATAACCACTTTCCACTAGGACAAAGCCTCCACTGGATGCAGCCCTTTGTCTTTTAATTTATGTTTCTATTTCAGGTGTTTATCATTAACAGCACTGAGCATTTTTGAATTGGGTAGGAACACTGCAATTATGCAAGATGTTGGCAAGAATAGGAAGGCTATTGATAGCTAGTGCTATAATTAAGCACTAACCTCTGAGATCCCAACTTGTTTGCAAAATGACAGCTGCGGTTTCTCTTTGTCGTTTCCATAGTCACCTTTTAAATGGAAAAATGGCAACCGTAAAGAGTCTTCTGTCACTGAAGTGCATCAATACATTTCTAGAATAGGCAGACAAGAAATGGTGGTGGGGGGGGGGATATTGATGTGATTTAAAAATAAAGCATGTCGCCATTATGTAATGTAATGATTCATAGTGACAGATAACTTCTGTGCTAGTCTGATGGCAGCTGTCAACTTGACTCCACTGACTAGCTGAACCAAATTGGTGGCCCCTTTTATTAAACTTCAAGTCTGCTAAACACATTAGTTTGCTAAACATTTTAATTTACGGCACTGTACATTTTAGCAGCTGGCTTTCCCAGCAAGTAGAGCAAGGCAGTTTAGTTCTGAACACGCACATTTATTACAGGACATCTGATGAAATGAATTCAAAACTTGTTCTCTGAACATGCGCCATCTAAAAATGGCTCATCAGTGCTAAAAATATTGCGATGAATAAAGAAGACTCTTAAAGTAATATGCCAAAAACTCAATGTTCCTTTCTTTTTCCTCACTACACAATAGTAACTGGCTAGGCTGCAGTGATAGCATGGAATGCTTGTGATAATTGTAACTGATGCAAAGAGAAGCTCAGTGATAAGAGCATTGATAAACTTCTGTGAGAGAAATGAAAAGACAGTGTGGCTGTCACAAAATGCTTAGATACAAGGAAGGCTGTTTGATAAGAAGGTGGCAAGAAAGACAGGCAGGTACGCGAGGATATGGGGAAGCTGGAATGGGACTTGGGAAATGGCCCTACTGATGGAGAAGCTCAAAGACAAGTGTCCAGATGAAATAGTGGGCAAAGAGTTGTGTTGGATAATAAGTTTGGTTAGTAAATGGTCTGGTACATTCTGGATTAGGTCTCTTTATACTGCCTGGAATGGGTAACTTGGACCAAAGGGATTCCTCACTGTGGCTAATTTCACAGAGTTTTGGAAACACTGATTTTCCCTTTGAAAGCTGGCATCTTGGGCCTTATATAGCCGTATAGCTCTTTCAGAACTAGTATGACCACAAAGGCAAAAAAGGCAAGTGGAAGATTTTTATGCCACTCACAGCTTTGGTATAAATTTGCTTAAAAGCCTACCCTGTAGTCAATCTACTTTAGTGCAAGTTAAATGCCAACAATTATCTTTAATCTATTCAGAGTTCCAACATATAAAATAATAATAATAAAATATTAAATATTAAAAAAACTTCCCTATACAGGGAAACAGAAGGAGGGGAATCAAACCCTGACGAACCCCACATTATAATAATTTATTATTTATACCCCACCCATCTGGCTGGGTTTCCCCAGCCACTCTGGGCGGCTTCCAACAAAGCACTAAAATACAATAACCTATTAAACATTAAAAGTTTCCCTAAACAGGGCTGCCTTCAGATGTCTTCTAAAAGTTTGGTAGTTATTTTTCTCTTTGACATCTGGTGGGAGGGCGTTCCACAGGGCGGGTGCCACTACCAAGAAGGCCCTCTGCCTGGTTCCCTGTAACATTGAATGTTCCATGGGGCTGAACAGCACTGCTTAAGCATCACCCTCTGGAAATGACAATCTGAGTAGGACCAGAACCACCACAAAGCAGTGTCACCCACCCCTATCTCAGACAACCTCTCCAGAAGTATAACATGGTTGATTGTATCAAAAGCCACTGAGAAGTCAAGGAGAATTAACAAAGACACATTTCTCCTGTCTCCCAATGGAGGTCATCATACAGGGTGACCAAAGCGGTTTCTGTGCCCAAACTGGGCCTAAACCTTGATTGAAATGGATCTAGAAAACCAGTTTCCTCCATGAGTGCCTGGGCCACCCACTCAGGAACCTTGCAGGAACCACCCCCTCTCATAAGGAGGTTTTTATCACCTCCCTGGCCTAGCCAGCTGTCCCCACCCTCCTAGTTTTTAACAGCCAAGAGGGACTAGGATCCAGAACACAAGTGGTCACTCTAACTGATCCGAAAACCTTGTCCACGTCTTTGAGCTCTACTAATTGAAACTCATCCAACATAACAGGACTAGACAGTGCTCTGGTCACCTCTCAAGATTCATCTGCTCTAACAGTGGAGTAAAAATCCTGTCAGATGCAAGCGGGAGCTTGCAAATCCATGGGGTTCTGTAAAACGTGCCAAAAGAATGGAGGTGGGGTTTTTTTTGGCAATGACAAAAGTGAAAAATGAAGCTAAATAGACCATATTCATTGGTTCACCTCCTACTCAATATATTAGATTTGGGCACTATTTTTATCCAGCTAGATATTTAATCTCTTGTCAGAATTGCTAGAGATCTTGGCTGAGATGTCTTTATTGCACTGCTTTTCCTACTCCCCTGCGCAGTCTCATTACACAGCAGTAGAAGGGGAATGCAGCTTTCGAAATTGCCTTGTACGTTGGCAGATGAGATGTCCTTCAATTGCTCTGTTTCATCCAGAATGTCTGCATGTCTGGAGACCTTGTCCTGGGGGAAAACCACACTTCTCCAGTTTTCAGGTGCTTTGAAATGTCCCATTTGGAATAGCGGGAGCCTGGGAGAGGCAACCCAAGCACTATTTGTGGACCCAATCCTGTTTAGAGGCCCCATGTTGCTGATGTTCTTAAATGCAAAACAGATACATTTTACTACTCTCTTGGAAAAACCTATACTTTTTTTATTTAAAAATACTTGTTGATTCACTACTAAATAAAGGATACCTCATTTTCAGCAAGAAATCCCTTGGCCATTCAAAGCAGAGAGGCTTTGAGCTTATTGCATTTGCAGGTATTTAAAGTCCACCTGCATGTGACACGTGTGAACTTCCTGAAGATATGTTGCAACAGGACAGGAATCATAGCTGGTATTTTCCCTTCCCACCACCCCTTAGTCCCTTCCCACCACCCCTGGGGAAGCTCTGATCCTTTAGAAACGGGTTCTGTATCTGTCATAATGGAACTAGTAGCACTCATCATATCGAGGGCTGAAGCAACATATTATTCGTTGAGTGACACATTACACGTTTCCTGTCTTGGTTAATTGTGGGAATCTTCCTGTGATAGGAGAACTGTGTCATAAAAATGCAACCGTAATTTGCAAAGGTGTGCGTCACGCCGTTACTCATGAACAGTGAACATATATTTTGGTATTTCTGAGTTTGATGTTGTATCTTTGGCGTCTCATTGACTCTCAGAGTTTGTTGAATCATCAAGAAAAAATTTCCTGCTACATTTTTTTTTTTTTGTTATCAGAGGAAATACTTTTAAATTCAGAAATCACTTAGCTGAGAAATTATGCCTGCTTGAAACTCCAATGAAATGAAATATTTCTGAAATGTGTTCACTAAGTTGAATATAAATCAACTAAGTTGATTATAAATCAACACCATTCATTTTCATTTTAAATAAGTGATTCTCTACACATGAGTAGAGGGATCAGGTATTTGAAATGCTACTGGCCAGCCTTTGCCAACCTGGTGCTGATGTAAACTCTAGACCAAAACATTTAAAGAACACAAGGTAGATGAAGGCTACCCAAGTCTTGTGTCATTGCTTTTCTTGGAAATACAGAAATATATGAAAAATTCAAAACCGAAACATTATATCCAAGTGCCCTGTTTGTTAAACGTTTGAGTTTTGACATAAGATCATAGGGAATGTAGTCTCTGAAGAAAACAAACTGAACAATGGATTTGAAAAAAAAATAAAAAAATTCCTTCCAGTAGCACCTTAAAGACCAACTGAGTTAGTTCTAGGTATGAGCTTTCGTGTGCATGCACACTTCTTCAGATACCTTCTTCAGATACCTGATCTGAAGAAGTGTGCATGCACACGAAAGCTCATACCTAGAACTAACTCAGTTGGTCTTTAAGGTGCTACTGGAAGGAATTTTTTTATTTTGTTTTGACCATGGCAGACCAACACGGCTACCTATCTGTAAATGGATTTGAAAGTCTCTCGCCTATACTTCATTGTGACCATTGCATTAAAGCTAAACATGAGATCCATTGGGAAATGTCAGGTGGCTGCTTCAAGTGGCAGATGTTGGACAGCAATTGCAGACTCCCAGCTCCCCTTGCCCTGCCCATTCCCATCCTCCCGAGCAGGTACCCCATTGGTGGCTTTTGCCAGCTGTTTGTGGCCTGGGCTGGTCACTCATTTGCCTGTTTAATTTCCCTCAGCACATCACAAAGAGTGGTTGGGGGAGAAACCCCATAACAAAAGCAGGCAGGAAGTCAAGAACACTAGCAGGCATTGTGCAAATATTGCTCTGCTGAAGAAACACCTAGTGGTGCTGCTGCTGCTGAAACACTGCAGCATTTATTTGAACAGATAGTGAGCAAGCACTAGGCAGAGTGATGAGTGGATGATGGTTGTGAGGTGTTAGCCATGCCACACAGCCTGCTCTGTACCCTTTGTGTGAGGCTACTGCCCTCAAATGCCACAATTGAAGTAAAATTTGATGGCCAGTCTGTTCAGTTTGTTGTACGTGGATTGAGGTGTGTTTACCTCTCAACCTTCACCTCAGGAAGCGACAGTGTCTTGGCCCAACTCTGCCTCTAACTCCATTGTCACTTCTTAATTTGGAGGACTGAATGGGTTATCATTGCTTTGTCTAGGACTGATAGGAATGACTGCAAGGTTTAATGTTGCTCCTCAAAAAAATCTCCCAGTGTTTTTTCACAGTAGTTTTCTAAGTGGACTCTAAGCTCTTGCTGAGTTGATAATTATCTAATTGTTGTTTTCTGCTAGCTAACATGTGAGTGTTGTAACCTTAGATCAGGTGACAAAAGATATTTGGTTGCAAATCTCCATTTGGAAGGGAGTTGCCTTTGAGTTTTTGTCTCCAAAACCTCATGGAGGGAGTGAGGATATAAATGAAGCTCTCCTGAAGGGAGAGTAAACAGCCTAAGGCCAATGGAGCCTGGGAAGCAGGCTGTGGGGAGAGACAGACCTCTGATTCTAGGTCTGTTTGAATTATTTCGTATTTTCTAAAATGCTGAGCCTGTGCTGCACAGCACAAGATATTATGTGGAGATTTTTGGATGTGTCTTCAATGCTTATGTTCTGTTTTTGAAGAGTTCTGCAAGTAAAAGTTTAAACAATATTTTTATGGGTCTGGACATTGATTTATTCCAAAAGAAGTCAGTTGTTATGTATCCAGTTGCCTCAAACTGCACAATATTAATATCTGCAGTGTGTTTTGCCTGTTAACAAGTAAGGCTTCTACTAGGTTAGTTAGGGCAGCCAGTGACTTAATTCCTATCAGCTCCAGGCAGCATAGGGATAATGAGTAAAGGTAAAGGGACCCCAGCCAGTGTGGTGTAGTGGTTAAGAGCAGTGGACTCATAATCTGGTGAACCGGGTTCGCTTCCCCACTCCTCCACATGCAGCTGCTGAGTAACCTTGGGCTAGTCACCTTTCTCTGAAGTCTCTCAGGCCCACTTACCTCACAGAGTATTTGTTGTGGGGGAGGAAGGGAAAGGAGAATGTTAGCCGCTTTGAGTCTCCTTCGGGTAGTGATAAAGCGGGATATCAAATCCAAACCCTTCTGACCATTAAGTCCAGTCGTGGCCGACTCTGGGGTTGCGGCGCTCATCTCGCTTTATTGGCCGAGAGTGCCGGCTTACAGCTTCCGGGTCACCTGGCCAGCATGACTAAGCTGCTTCTGGCGAACCAGAACAGTGCACGGAAACGCCGTTTACCTTCCTGCTGGAGCGGTACCTATTTATCTACTTGCACTTTGACGTGCTTTCGAACTGCTAGGTTGGCAGGAGCATTGACTGAGCAACGGGAGCTCACCCCGTCGCAGGGATTCGAACCGCCGACCTTCTGATCGGCAAGTCCTAGGCTCTGTGGCTTAACCCACAGCGCCAGAGAACTGAATAAGGATAAGTACCCAGTGAAACAAGAAGTAATAATGATTTGACATGTTTGATATTATGCACAAAAAAGGGGTGCCAGCCATTTAATTTAATTGCACTTTTCTTTTGCTCTCAAACACTAACAGAAATTATTTTTGTTTTGTTCTTCCTATAACAGGTTTTGCCTGGCATTCTGCAGAAGCATTGCTGTATTTTACCAGACAGGAACACAGGTAACCACTGAGATTTTCCTATTGTTTTCTGTTAATATATCCCTTTGTTTTGGGGGAAAGAAGTTATGAAAATTGTATAAAAGCCAGAGGATTCCCCTGGTGCTCCTCATGAGGGACTTCAAAATAAATGAAGTAGTGAGAAATGGGTTACTTAATATAAACTGATCCTTGAATTTAAATTACCTGTTCTCTGTGGAAAAGCATGCTTACAAAATATGCCATTCGGGGCCATTACATTTCTAGGAAATTGCTTTTAGCTTCTGCTACTTGAAGTTGCACATATGCATTCCTGAACTATTTTTTGTTTGTTTGTTAATTTCATAAAATATATTCCTAGTTATTAGTTTCAGAATATCTACAAAATTAACATAGATAGGCAGTGTAGATCATGTGGCTTTATATTCTCATTAGCCTTAATCTCCATTTCTCGATGAGGAGTTGAAGATGAAAAGGAGGTATTTCCTATTGCTGTTTGGAAAGGAATCACTTGAATTGGCAGGATTTTGAAAGTTTCGCTTTCAGAATATTAAATGACTGAAGTTGTACATTAATAATAATGTATTCCCCCCTCCCCCAAGTCTGGTATGTATTGATAGCCTATCAAGGCATGTGGCTGAATTTACTTTGAATCTTGACTTAATATGTAGATCTAAGTAGGGTTATGTAATGTGTTTACTGCTGCTTGTTCACTGAAAAGAAGTGATCTTACCACTCCTGCATTTGAGGAAGGAATGTTAAACTTGGGGGAATTAGAGTTTGAAGATGGAGTGCACTTATATCCAAGATATGAAAAAGAGGAAAACTCTGTAATGGAGGTCCCACTTTCACTGCCCGGTGTTTCCAGGTACAGTGGTGCCTCGCAAGACGAAATTAATCCGTTCCGTGAGGCTCTTCGTATAGCGTTTTTTTCGTCTTGCAAAGCAAGCCCATTGACAGCTTAGCGGATTAGCGCTATTAGCGGTTTAGCGGCTTTTAGCGATCAGCTGTTAAGCGGCTTATCAGCGGATCAGCTGATAAGCGGCTTAGCGGCTTAGGAAAAGGGGGAAAAAGGGGGAAAAAACCCGCAGGAACTCGCAAGACATTTTCGTCTTGCGAAGCAAGCCCATAGGGAAATTCGTTTTGCGAAGCACCTCCAAAACGGAAAACCCTTTCGTCTAGCGGGTTTTCCGTCTTGCGAGGCGTTCGTCTTGCAGGGCACCACTGTATAGGAAGAAATGCTCCATAACATACTGCTATGCTTAAGTCTAAGATCATAACCAGTACGTTGAACTAAGCCCAGAAGCCAACAGATACCCATTGCACCTATATATCCTAGTTTCAACCAAGAATAAATGAGCTGGTACTTGTCTGCATTGATCAGCTGACAGTTGCTTATGAGTACATGTTATACAATGACAGATAATTAACTCAGCATGTTATTTCTACTTGATAATTTATAAGCAGACTAATATTATTTGTCAGTATGTGTATTTACTGTTTTCTTACACAATCAGGAAGCTGTGGAATGCAGTGAGTTCTTAAATTGCCCCAATGCCTACTGTGTTATCTGTTACATAACTTGAAGGTTAATTGACCTGTTTTCCCCCCCCCTTTCCTTTCGTCTGCTCTTACCTATAAATTAAGCATCCAGCACCACTTTTGTAAATAAAAAGGTTATTGGCCATGTTCTGGGAAAGAAAATCCTTAGATATTTATTGCTTTTTTAATAAAACTGCTGACTAGGAAGCATTGCTCATGTGTTCATTCTACTGTGTGGTGGGCTGCAAATAATGGTGATGGGGCCGTAGAGGGTTGTGGATACAGCTCATCAAGTGGAAAAAGGATTGGATCTGAAAATTCTATTGGCTAAATTTGTACAGAGTTGAGATTAACCGAAGCATCACATTTGTCAAGTCTTGGGAAAATGCACCTGATCCCATAGACTTTGTTGTTGTTGTTTAGTCATTTAGTCGTGTCCGACTCTTCATGACCCCATGGACCAGACCACGCCAGGCACTTGTTTAAACTCATGTTAGTAGCTTCGAGAACACTGTCCAACCATCTCATCCTCTGTCATCGCCTTCTCCTTGTGCCCTCAATCTTTCGGCAATTCGGCTCCAGGGACCACGCATTCGCTCCATAAGACGCACAGACATTTCCCCTTACTTTTTAGGAAGAAAAAAGTGTGTCTTATGGAGCGAAAAATAAGGTACATACCTTTAAGTGACTGAAATGAAACTAGTAGATCTTCATCAGAATTCCATTGGATTCTGAGCTCCTCACTTTCATATACAATTATGGGTGGAATTTTCACACCATATATGTGGCATGTTGCCCCCCCCCCACCTTAATCAGTGGCTCTCAAAATGCAGTGGTGGGTGATTTATTAATTCTGCTGAATAGTAAACTTTAATCGGTTAATAACCTAGTAAATGCTGCCACAACCGAGCAGACACTTAGGATATCGCCTTAGATTTTTAAGATAATGGGGGAGGGGGGAAGGAGACAAAGAAAGCATCCGGCAAACATTAAAGAGAGAAAAAGCTGCCAGTTCCCACAGCTATTCCTGGGGGTAGGGTGTGTGAAAAAGGGCAGCGTTGAGCAGCTTTCTGGATGTGTCACCAAAAGTGGAACTGAATAGGGATGTTCTATGCTACCAGTTATAGGAAAAACTTGAAGAGTGAACCTCAGCCTGAATGTGAAGTGGGCTTTTCACAAAGGTCCAAGCTGGACTTGAATGTCATTACATAACAAAAGATGCAGGTGGGGTCATTCCACCTCTACCCCACTGCATTTCATATTGCAGTTGCACATCCTTGTACATATCAGCCCGGTGGGTATGTTTCTAGGCAGTTTGTCCTTAGCAGAGAGTGGAGAGTGGGCATGGATGTCGTCATATGGCTTCCATTTTCAAATTGGATGGAAGCTGGTTAGGGAGAAATGCGTCAAATCACAGTATTTCTCAATAAACCATAGGATAAATGTGGACAAACCAGTGGTAGGAATACCCTGAGTGCAGAGTAAACAGGAATGGGTACACAGCCTTAGTAGGTTGTTTTTTTGACCTTGCTGAAGGGGACAAGCTTGCACCTCTTCAGAAAATGCAAAACTAATGCTTGGTCTACTCAAAGCAGGACGTGCTTTTTGAGTGGCATCTAGCCACTCTCAAGGGACGATTAATGATTCAAGTCCATGTGTTGCTTGCATTAGATGTGGCAGGGGTGGCCAACTCCCAAGAGACTGCGATCTTCTCACAGAGTTAAAAACTGGCAGTGATCTACCCCCTTTGGGGGGCTTCAGGTCAAAGTTGTTGAGCATTTTGTAGGAAGGAAAGCCCTGTTTTTTGGAGTTCAGGTCACAGTTGCTGAGCTTTCTTTAAGGGAGGAGGGAAGTCCTGGTTTTTTGGGGGGGTGCAGGGCAAAAACATTGAGCTTCTTTTAGGGGAGCCAAAGGTGTTCAGCTTCTTTGGGTGGAGCCACTGATCTTCCAGTGATCTACCACGGACGTCCAGTGATCTACTGGTAGATCACGATCTACCTGTTGGACGTGCCTGAGATATGGCAATAGGTGAATAGGTGCTGGGGATCAATTGGGCAACTACAACCTCCTGCTTCTGATTTGCTTGGGCCTGCATGGGATTGCTCTAGGGGGGCATTCCCTCGCTTACTACAATTGCTTTCACCTCACAGAGCAAAGCCAAATTCCTGGGGCATGTACAAAGGTCCAGCTGAAGCAAGCTGCTTAAGTAATGATGATACACACCTCTGTCTGAAGCTGCCTGAAAAGGAAAAGGAAACACATCTTAGAAAATGGTGGTGATTTAATTGTGCTTCTGGACTATTTCTATGTGCAGGGGGTGAGTTTTGTGCCCGAGCATCCAAATACATATCTTCTAGCATTCTGAGATGGTAGTGTCTCGGGATGCCTTTTCTCCTATCACTAGCTCTTTGGAGGGATACGGTTTAGTTATAGGGGTGGGGGTGGGGAGTGGGAATCCCAATCTAATAAATATAATTCCCTACTAATAAATAAGAAGTTTTAAGAAAGGTTTAGGGGCAGCACCAGTATTTATATTCCAGCCATTTATTTTAGCAATACAGCTCTCTTGCAATGCCGATTTTGTAGTCTTCAGCTGCTGCTTGCTCAGACCTTACAGAATGTTACCATGAAGATGCATAGCCATTCATGGCTTTCAGCCCTGTTTCTATGGAAATGGGACCAGGAGGTTTTTTGCTGACAGAAGTGATGGCAAGTAGTATCTTAATCTCCATCTAATCCACAGCTGACTAATTTACCCGGTGTTAGATTTATTATCTAGTCTTCTCTCCTCCTGAAAATTATAACAACATTTTCATCTTCATCACCCGTGACCTTACAAACTCTCACAGGATCTTCCTCCCAGGGTAAAAGTAAGAGGCAAACGTAGGGAGAGAGGAAGAATGTGGGTGAATGGTTTTACATGCAAAGATTGGTTAAGAATGAGGATGCAAAAGGTAAGCTGGGGCAAAGGGCTTTGAAGGAGGTGTTTTGCAGAAGGAAAATCGTATCTTGAGTCACAGGACTGAAACAGCTCATAAAATGTACACCCTGCAAACAACTTCTGGCAGCAATGTTACATATATCCCATTGGCACTACCATCTTATATACTAAACGTGAACTCAAGTCTCCTTATGTAGCCAAAACCAGTGCCGCCTACACACAAGGGGAAGATAGCAGCAGGCTTGGGGGAACCCTGAGATTTGCAGAAGTACAAAACATCTCAAGAGAAAGAGAAAGACCAAAACATCCCACCAAAAACTGAGCGCTCTCCATGGCCACAGAAAACCAACTGTTTACTTTCGTTTTTGTGTGTGAAGTGTATGGAACTGATTATCCTGCAAGAGGGCGTGACTGCCTGGCTGAAACTCTGAATTCCCCATTGCAGCATTTTGTTGCAGCTCCCATTTGCTCCTTCTGTTATTATTATTTATTATTATCTTTATATCTCGCCATTCATCTGAAGATCACAGGGCAGTTTGTGACATGCCCGACCTGATCCTATTTTAGGCCAAGGAAGTCTGAGTGACCTTGGGCCACTTACTGCACCATCTGTTACTCTTTGCTCAGAATAATTGGAGCCAACCATTGTTTAGAGATTGTGCAGAAAGGTTCTAGATAACCTGTACATATTGCCCCCCAAATCCTACAATTCCTTGATCCAATACTGACTGTCATTAGTTTAACCACAGAGAAGGTTTAAGGTGAAGCAACTCATTAGTTCCTGGCTTTGTTAGGGGTAAATAGGAGAGTTTTTGGACAGCTGGTTAAGAAAGACATATGCCACAATATCACTTTGCTGTATGCTTTGCCTTGTTTCCGTTGTACAAAGAGTCCACTTCAGGACATCTTATCTAGTATTCAAAGTCTTCCACGTTACTGACCCTGCTTGTCTTGGTCATCTTTCGGGACCATGACCTCCCAGAATATCCATGCTTCGTTGGATCTCTGAAAATGTTTGACATTGATTCGTTACCATATGGGGACGGCTTTTCAACATAGGCCTTGCAACCTCGAGCAACTGATGCCCAACTGTGGAATTTGCTCAAGCAAGAAGTACATGTGTCACATACATCGGTTAAGCGCCTTATCTTGGGATTTCAATGTAAGAAAAGAGTTTTTGGCACTGTTTCCCCGCAGTAATCTCTTATTGAATCGCCAAGCCCTTTCAATCGTATTAGCCACTGTCAATCTTGTAGGAAGTTATGGTAGGATTTTTATTTTTGTATGTGCTTGTTTCACATTTCCCAGAAGGAAAGGATATTAAAAGAGATGTGATATTATGACTTACTTGGAGAAATCTGTTTAGATATAACTTTTGGCAGACCTCCAGGTAGTTGTAAGGGGAAGCACAAAATGCTCCTTAAAGTCTTCTCCACCTACTGTTTTGTGTGCATGTCTACCTGGATTAGGCACGAAAATGTCAGATGTGTGAATTGTATGTCTCTTTCATTTATTGGCTTCATTGCTAGTTTTCGAAACCAACCCACTATTTTCTCAGGCTATTTCTTGGGGCAGGGCTCTTAGATTATGATGAAAACTTTGAGCTATACGCCCTAATATAAAGAGGAACAGACCTGGTTGTTTACAAAAACACTTCCCAGTCCTTGGTGTTCTTTCAATTTCTTCAAAACAATCTATCAATGATATTAACCAAAATGTATAAAACAAATTGCCATGCATCCTGAAGGCTACTTTTCTTTGTTATTTGAAGCCTGAGGTGAGACCAATAGACTTAGATTGCAACTCTCCTAGCAACTATGAGAATCTGCATTGCTAAATACTGGAAGACTGTAGCAACTTCTCAACTAAAACACTGGTTGGAGAAGACATAACAAGTTAATTAAAATGACACATTTAGGACGAGAACTTAGATACCAACAAGAGGATCAGTTCATAGAATTCTGGATTTTCTTCATTAGTTATTGGAACAATATTTAGCCCTACAATCAATTCACTTTTAAGCTTTCCTGCTCTCTCTCTTTCTTTTCTCGCTGTCCCATTTATCCGTGTCATCTGCTTATGTTACTACTGTATCTTATTAGATTGTCACTCTACCCCTCCAGAACCACCATGATGAGATGGAAGCCTTTTTTTAAGCTTTAAGCTTTTTATTTTATTTTAAGAAAACAGGAGGAAGGATATGTAAGTCCCTGCCCCAGTGACATGCATTCAGGGTTAATTACAGCAGAGTTTAGGTAAAGGTAAAGGGACCCCTGACCATTAGGTCCAGTCGTGCCCGACTCTGGGGTTGTGGCGCTCATCTTGCTTTATTGGCCGAGGGAGCCGGAGTACAGCTTCCGGGTCATGTGGCCAGCATGACTAAGCAGCTTCTGGCAAACCAGAGCAGCTCACGGAAACGCCGTTTACCTTCCCACCAGAGCGGTACCTATTTATCTACTTGCACTTTGACGTGCATTCAAACTGCTAGGTTGGCAGGAGCAGGGACCGAGCAATGGGAGCTCACCCCGTGGCGGGCATTCGAACTGCCGACCTTCTGATTGGCAAGTCCTGGGTTCTGTGGTTTAACACACAGCGCCACCCGTGGAGTTTAGGATGTTCTAAAAGCTCCGCCAAAAACCTGCATCCCCCTTGGCATGAGAACAGGAAGGGCAAATTCAGTGTTCTTCCATGCCACATCATTTTACTCCTATTTTGGCTTTTGATGCTAAATGCCCCCCCCCCAAATGGATCATTTTACTGTGCAGATTATGCTTTCCTCACAACTATCTCTGCTTGTAGCAGATGTAGATTTCCAGCTGTGGCAACTCATAACAAGGACCAACATCTGTAGTGATGGCATATACCCAGGATAATTCCTGCACTTGCTAATGATACAAGCAGAAGTCAGCATGGGCTAATTATAGTGACACCCTTAGCTGAAATGGTCATATTTGCCTGTTCTCAGAACTGGGATGATAGGAAGCTCTGTGTCATCTTATTTTCTTTTGAACCTCAAGGTTAATGAAGGCAATTTTGTCTTAACTTGCATTAGATCACTTTGGAAAGACTGAGAATGCCCTAAAACAGATTAATCAGTAGCTGTACGCCACTGAAGTATTACTGGTGGGGTTTTTATGTGTGTGTGTGTGTGTTTTTAAAAGAAAACTAATATACACTGTCAGCAACACAAGTTGCATCAATTAAAGTTTTATAGCCTGTGTTGATGCTGATTAACTACGAAGCGAAATGAAGATGGGAAATGGCAGGAATGATTGATGTTTTATTTAAAAGGCACAGTTTGTTTATTTAGTGGTTCAATTTAATTCGCAAATAGGTGCTAAGGCAGTATATAAATCATACTGAAGCATCTACTTTGTATGGATGGGCTTTTTGACAGCCAGTTGTGAGGAACATAGCGTCGAAGTGCTTAGCTTAAAACACAATGTGCCAAGTTCAGTAATAATAGACTTTGGGTGTGTGAAAGTGAGAAAGTGCTAGCTGCAAAACCAGGCCCAGTATGACATCTCTGATGTCCTTGAGAGAGGGTTTACTTCTCCCCTTACCTTAACACCCCAGGAGATTACTGATAAACCTGACACAATGTTCAAATTCACACTATAACACAGTATAAATAAGTAGGAATACTAGAACAGAAAAAGGGAAGGAAAACAAAAAAGAGAAAGAGAATAAGAAAGAGAAATAAAATACCAACAACAATCATAATGAGCCTAATAAAATTCTGAATTGCATAGTTATATATATAGCCCTTTATCACCATTTTATCTCAATCTTCAATTCACATACAGAGAAATGAGTCCTTCCAGCTCCCACCTGGAATGGCTTCCCCTCCCTGAGCCTCACATGCTAAGGAAAACCACTCTAGCCTGCCTCTCACAAATGTCCCTCCCTCTTCTGTCCATCACCTTTCTGTTCGTATCTTCATTTATCCCAAATATAAGTCTTCAGATATTAAAAAATATACATATAGATAATATTTATAGAGAACTATCAAGAATTAAGTTCATGAAAAAGGCCATATGTGAATGTTTAGAGGGGTGTACATTGTTCATTTTCACAGCCTGGCAATACATTCAGTGGAAAATGCATCTTTTGAAAACCTTTTTCTTGGTAGAATAACTCCATAGTGGTAGATACTTAAATGGTGGAATACTTAAATGGCGGTAGAATACGAATCCTAAGTTGGTGGAAGAAGAAGAAAAGCTATACGGGAGAAAACATTGAAACCCCAATCTCCTCCAGAAATACTGAATTAAAATAAATCAAAACCAGGTAGCCATGATAGACAATTACTGCAAAATTCACAGTAAAATAATACCAACAGATATATACACAATGCTGTTGATTAGCTTACCAATCACTCAGAATTATTCTTTAGGCTCAATTCCAAGCAAACTACATATGGTAGAAAGAGCTGCTAACAGCTAAAGCCTAGGAAACAAAAGAGTTGGAATAATGGTCACATCTGAATGGGATAGTGATAAATTACTCTCCTTGACATGTGGGCTGTTTAAAATGTATTATGGTGAAAATGAGATGGGGTTCCCTGCCTGTGTTTGAGAATTATTCAGGTTATTACAAAAAAGATAAAAGGATCAGGGGCAGACTAGTTTGAAGTTTAATATGACTAAAGTATACAGACTCGTACTAGGTATTTATATAAGTCAAGTTCAAAAACTCAAGGTGTTTTACATTATCTCAGTGATTTTTTTACAACAGCAGTTTAGGGCAGTATAATCTTTTAAATTTAGGATGCGGGGGTTTAAGGCTGAATGATGGGACATTGCCCAAACTGTCATGCTACAGCAATGGTGGATACTAAAGTAAAACCCCATAGAGTTGCTGATATTTTATCTGGTAAGAAGTTCCAAACTAGGTTCCAGGTGAGAGAACTGGCAGAGACGTTGTTGCTTCAGCAGGCAGGTAAGGAAGTTAGGAGAGGGGCTGGGGGAGGAATAGGGCAGACAGGTGGATTAGGGGAAGGGATAGGTTATCATTGGGGAATGGAGAAGGGATCTGGACGCTCTGTTGTGCTTGTGATGATGCCATGAAAATGCAGCCCAACCCAAGGAAGGCTCTGAAACAACCAGGCTGCTTTCCGACTTTTAAGGAAAATAACTTGGTTAACTAACTGCAGTTCCAAAGCAAGTCCTGAAACTGATTTTTTTGAAATCGGAAAGAAAATTGTGTCACTCTGACATACTGTATTTTTTGCTCTTTAAGGCTCACTTTTTCCCTCCTAAAAAGTAAGGGGAAATGTGTGTGCGTCTTATGGAGTGAATGCAGGCTGCGCAGCTATCCCAGAAGCCAGAACAGCAAGAGGGATTGCTGCTTTCACTGCACAGCGATCCCTCTTGCTGTTCTGGCTTCTGAGATTCAGAATATTTTTTTTCTTGTTTTCCTCCTCCAAAAACTCTTGTGGTCTGGTGCGTCTTATAGAATGAAAAATACGGTAGTTTGCAATGATATAAATGGTGAAATGGAAAGTATACATGAGAGTATCGGTGCGTGACTCAGATGCATATTGATTGTAGCAATGGTACGAAAAGCAGAGGTTCATATATGCATGCACATAAATATGGAGCACTTTGATATACAGTATTAACAGTTGAGTCCATCTTGGCAGACTTTTTAAAATCGTATATCCTACTTTAAAATATGCCTCCATTAGAACTTCATATGGAATTCTGCAATCTCCTGTGTCCAAGCAATTAGAACAGTTCGGAACACTCTATTGAATTGTATTTGGTGACTTCATCTTCGTTTATGTGCTTGGAATTTGTGACTCACTGGAATTAAGTTACAGTGCACAAGAAAATGTATTGAAGTTGCACTGTAGGTGACAAACATAAGAAGGATGCTTCTCAGAAAGAGACAGATTTGGAAAATTGGCCATTGTGTCTTGATGCCAGTTTCTTATTCATCTTATATAACTTTCTAGAAATGGCAGTGACATTTCTAACTGCTATAAAGAATTTCTCTCAAAACACAAGCTTCTAAAACAAATCAAAAATAATTCTGTGCTTGGAATAAAGTGTTAACTGCTGATGCCTTTTTATTTTTTATTTTTTTATTTTACATATACACCTTGATGTTATTCCATCTTTTTCCAGCCCCAAAATGATGATGAGCAAATCACTTTTATTTCAGGAATAAATATATAGCACAGTTTTAATGGTATGGTGCCACACGAGTGTGTGTGTGTGTGTGTGTGTGTGTGTGTGTGTATGCTGAGTTTATAATAGGTCTTGGGGGAAGGGAAAATCTTTTCAATTTGTTTCCCAGTGGTAAAATTTTATAACATTCCAACTTGTTGCTATAGAAACTACAATAGCAAGAAGATACATTAATCGGATGCACTGTATTTTATGTGCCTCTATCTGCTGGGTTATGCATTTTATTAATCTCCAAAGTACGTTGATACTAAGTGTCATATGTAGCCATTTGAGCACCGTTTTGAAACTTCCCCTCCCCCCCCCAAATTATGGGCATTGAAATATTTTAATAGCTTATACTTTGCCATTGCAGGTATCACCCTTGCAAACCATTAGTAGATAACAGCCACAGCGATCTACTGGGGTATGTTATGCTAATGCTTCTCTGTTTCACAGGAGAGCGCTAAAGATTTATATTTGTTCAGCTATTTCAAAAGATGAAAAGCATCCAAAAAGCATTAGAGGTTGTTATTAGCAATGTCCCACAAAAAATCCCTTTCTTTAATGTTTCCAGTGTGTTGCCATGACCATCCAGCCACTTAACCACTTTCTACACTCATTTATTGGTGAGTCAGGTAGGATAATGAAGCTGTATTAGCATGGATTAGTTGCTCACTCATTAAGCTTCTTTGACTATTCTTAATCAGTGTAGTTGGTGTGGTGGTGTCCTCATGGTTCTGGCAGTGTGTGCAGCATCTGGGGGTAAGAGGTGGTAGCCCTCACCGTAATTTCCTCCTACACTAGGAAATGGTTCTGAACAGTGTTCAGATTGTGATTACATAAGTAAAGGGCGGTTATTATTCCACATTCATCTGGAATAATTTTGCTTATTTTAATAAATTAACATTTTTACAAAGCTTTCTCAAAGATTGCGCAAACTGAGTTGCGACACCTCTCAGGTTGGCATTCCAGGAGAACGAGGGAGGTGTTCATGGTGAGTTCCAGCACCTCTTTTTCTAGCACTGCCTATATACTGTTTAGATTTCTGGATTCCCCCACCCTTTAAACTCCACATTTCTAAAAAGTTTTTGATTTGTTCTATCATTGAAATTTTTTCCTATGTATATGCTACTGTTTTCACTGATGGTTCCCTTATTAAACACCCAAAGTGTGGGTGGCATACATCAGTATATGTGCATCTTTGAAAACCTGTGCAGGTATATGTATTTCTTCCACACCTTACGCTTTGCTGTAAGGAAACACGTTTCTGGGGGCCACTAGGGGGCGCATTGGAAGATGGCCGACAATACCATCTCTCCGACCCACACGGTGTAATTAAGAGGCTGTTATGGGAGTAGGCAGCCTCCCTTGTTGCCCCAAGGAAATGGGGAACACTGTCCTTGCCTGCTGTGCCCATGAATCACCCCCTAATTCAAAAGAAGGGGGTGAGGGCCCGAGGCAGAATGCCCCCGTGTGGACATCGGCTCTCCTGGACGCTGTCTTTGATCGCGCACTAGTTGCAGCAATTTGGAATAATTAATTACAAAAGAAGCAAATGCACATATTTCAAGTGAAGAAGGGGAGTGAAGTCTGCTAATTTAAGTGACCTCTGCGAAAGAAGACGACGGGCTGGAGAAACAGGAATATTTTACGATGAAGATACACTAAAGGCGGGGTATGTTGACAACGGGGCTGAATGGGGGGGGGAAAAACATTTTTTACTTTCCTTCTATGTGATTTACAAGAACCCCTCCTCATTAGAACCGTCGGTTGAACTGACCCAAGCAGGATGCTTAAGGTCTGTGTGGAGATAAACTTTAACCAAAAGTATGCTTTATAGAGACCGAGAAGCAATAAGAGCTTTTGGGAATGGCGCAGCAATTAATTCGGAGTCGCCTTCTTGCCAAAGGATTTATAGCCGGGAAGAAGAACGGATTTGTTTTCAGACTGCATTCCTAGTGAATCTCCTCAGAGGTTTTGAGAAAGGAGGCAGATTGGTGAAGATTAATGACGCTAAGACTGTTTTGATGTATGGAAGTGATGTTATATGGAAAACGTCTGGATATGGCTACTGGATAAAAAAAAATAATATCCACGCAGGATTACAAACTGCTCTAACCAGCTTGCGGAGACTATCAGAGGTCACAAAGAGAAAGGAAAAATATATGAAAATAACAACAAGAGATGTGGAAAAATAATAAGAAAGGACTGGATAGTACTGTGAACATCATAAGGTTAGATTTGTGGACATTAAAATAGTAAGAAGTAAGAAGTTGATTGGATCCCTTCAGAACTTGAAATATGGGTACCCCCAACAAAAATTTAAAATTCAGCTGTGTAATTTGGAATTTATGTAATTTGGTTTGATTTGATGTGATTGGTCGGTTAATAAAAATTATTCTTAAAATAAAGTAAGGAAACACGTTTCCCCCATTTGCTGTAGTAGTGAATTTCCTATATTTGCAAGGGAAAGACTTTGGCTGTATTGTCAAACCTCTATGATACTAAGTATGAAAAAAGCCAGAGAGAGGAGCTCCTTTTAATCAGACTTCCACAATATGAGACCTAATAAGCCAGGTGCAGCCCAATAGCCATGTATTGCATGGACAGGCGGAGTCCCCAGATCCCGCGCGGTCCCCCCGTCATGTGGAATGATGACTCAAGACAACGTGCTATGGGATTAAATTGGCCACAACTTTATTAAATTTCAAATGTGGGTAGACCTTGGCTCAGGCATTGGGCGTTCTCCCTCCCCAGTCCCCAGCTGGGGACCTAGGGAGCATCAGGGTTATCCAGTGTGTGTGTGGAGGGGATGGGCCAGCTCTGGAGAACATATGTATCAAGTTTATTAAATTTGTGAGGTCCATGCCTTTACACAAAATACCATAAAACATTATTAAAAAGATAAACAATAAAATTATAAAAATAAGCTAAAATTCATGCCTTGCTGTCCCAGCAAAGGAAGCTACCCAAGGAACCCCACCATTCAGGAAAAAAGATACAGCAACAGGTTAGGGGAGCAATGGGAGGGACCTCACCATTTCACTCTGGAGAACATATGTTCAAGCAGAGATAGCCGCCCCCGTTACGCCGCCGCCGCAGGGGAGAGCAATGACGACCTTTCGGCGGGGAACCCTGGTATCGCCGCCGCAAAGAGGAAGATGGACTAAAGGATTCCGCCCAAGGCCTGATACCGCCAAAGTTGTGACGTTTTGCTACGGGAAAGGCGAAACCTGCCAATGCAGGGAAATTCCTTTCCGGCCCTTTAACAGCGACCTTAACGTAGCAGTGCCCGCATACCTGTGAAGAAAAATTAACCTGCAAAACCTGTGAAGAAAAGTTAACCTGCAAAATAAGACATTAACTGAGGGTGGTTGGGCGGGAGAAGCTCTGGAGCCAAGTGAGGATTCCCAGGTAAGATCCTCCCTCTATTGTGTGGGCAGGTAATCCCTCCCCTACCTGGCCTGGTCTCCTTGGCAACACTTCCCCCAGGTGGGGTTGGACAACTGACTGAGGTACGCGGAGACCTCCAGGTATCCCACCTGGGGGAAGGCAAAGCCAAGCCTATGCTGTTGGGGCCGCTCCAGATCTAGGGGCTGCATGCGTCCATGCAAAGGGCACCCCCCGTTTTAAGCGGGGAGCGGTCATTCTAGCTTGATGCAGTCCAGTTTCTACTGTTTCAGGAAGGCAGGTACCCGAGGAGTATGTTTTCACAAACCTTTTGATGCAGTTCTTGCATAAAAGCTTCCCATCACCTTTGATAACGGTTTTATAGTTGATGTTTTAACTGTGTTAAATGATATGTATTGACATTTTTAGACCTTGAAAACAGACCTGGTAAAGAGAGCACTGCTGTAACTTCCTCTTGCTCAGGTCACTCGGGTGAAAAACGGTAGGGGATGACCAACCGAGCCAAAGGCAGCACCCCCAATCTGCCAAGTATCTATTGGGCATGGTTGGACTTGTGAGGCTATTATCTTATTACCTTGGGCATGGTCTGAGTCAAGTGCCTGGATGGAAGATTGCTTGGGGAAACTTGAATATGTTCTGCCTGGGGTTCCATCATGTTAGCTAGGTGAAATATGGACCTTGAGGTTGTAGTGGATAGCTTGATGAAGACGTTGACTCAGTGTACAGTAGCTGTGAAAAAGGCAAATCCCATTCTACCTACACAGTACGCTGCTAAACAGCAGTTGCTTGAAGCCCCAGGGATGAAGAGTGTTGCTGAGCTTAGGTCCTGCTTGTATTTACCCTACAGTCACCTGTTTGGTCACTGTGGGAACAGGATGCTGGACTTGGGTGGACCAATGGCCTAACCCAGCCGGCTCTTCATATGTTCTTATGGAATAAGATGATTCAAAGTTAGCAGTAGGAATTCCTCAGCTACAGATCACATTGTACGTTTGCATGCTGGTGACTGTGTTTCATCTTATAGCAGAAGCTTGAGTCTTGTCTGAGCATTTATCATGATGCCTAACACTGCGCTTAAAGCGTGACTCATTCATTTTGCACATTAAAAATGAAACGGAACATGATATGCCCCCAAGCAACATCTTATTGAATCAAATGTGAAATTAAGAAATGTGTAAAAGCATGTCAATTTCTATCCTTTAAATACGTGAAATTGGTCTTTAGACAGTGCTTAAATCTGACTTGGTATGTATGCTCTTTCTCGTGAGGTCTTTAAAAAAAATATTTCTATTAAAGTTGTGTTTAAATTTATCAGCTATAAAAAGCACTCTTCAGGGCTGTGTTGAAATTTCTCAGGAAAGAATTATCTGATAAAGTTTTGAGAATTTTCTTTTTTGAGCTCCTCCAAAGCTGTTTGAGAATTGCAGCCCTCTTCTGAAGAATATTCGATGACATTCACTATCTGTGAATAGGAGGTGAATTATAAGTGCAATTGTAGATCCAATTCTAACATTATTTAATATTGTTTTAATGCTGTTGAAAGTTGCAATGGGCTTGACTTCCAGTTCTGATTTCTTTCTTTCTTGCCCCTGTCAATGACTGAAGAATATTTGGCAGCATACCCTCCATCCAAATTTTCCATCCCACAATTTTGAGAGGTGATTTTGGGTTCATAGTTTCACCCTATAGCCTCATCGGTCTTCATGGTGATATGAGCCATTCTGGCTCATTTGACCACAGCCATGTAGTTAGAAAGAAACAGCTGTCAGTTAGGCAGAAAACAAATTATAAAAACAGCTGCTGCTGCAACAACAACAACAACAAAAAAGTAATAAATGAAAAGTCTGGGGCTATATTTCAGCCCCCCCCAACTAGTTTCACACCAAAAAATTCAATAATATGTATTTATCTCATTTGGTTTATAAAAAAAATATGCAGGTACCTCTCTTCATAAAAAGCAGGGTGGTTTACAACAGTCATACATAAAACCATATCAAAAATTTAAAATTAGAGATCAGCTAACTATTACAGAAGGATATTTTCTTAATTGCCAGCATCAGCTTGGCCGCATAGAAATCTTTTCAAATATCGAATGAAAATATTGACTGTCTTTGACTTTTTAAGCACTGTAGTAATTACATTCCAATTTGGATTTATGAAACCCATTGAAGTCGCTGATGCTGTAATGATCAATAGGAAAATCCATTTTGGGAAAAGTGAGTAAGCGTGTTCTGAAATGATTTTGGGGGTCCAGTGACATCCTACACAACATCAGGACTATTTGTAAATTTGAGTTAAAGCGTTGAAGTCTGTAAATTTGATGCAGTGGCAGCGGAGAGGTATAAAAACTGAGACTTGGGGAGCTCACATAATATAATTCTATGAAATATGCTCAGGCCCAAGAATGGGTGAGTACCTTGAGCAAGAAGAGAGCAGGTTGACTGGGTGAAAACCAAAGAATACAGCAGCTGAAGGCTACTAGTGTGGCGCAAAGGGAAGACCTGGTGGATTTATATGGGCCAATGGCTTCTTACTGGTCCTCATGTGTCAACTGACTTCCCAGGCCAGGAGAATAATGAATTGTGGTGCTAATGCGCCTGCTGAAATTCCCTTGAGTGTCCTGATGAGGCAAGGAGCTCGTGGAAACCAGCAGAAGATGAATGACACTGAGGACATGCTTTTTGGTGCCTTTCTGATAAAATTACAAACTTCAAAGTTTTATAAAGGCACAGCAGTGCATATTGCATGGAAGAGATGCTTTTTGCTTGAGGCAACAGACTAGTAAAGAACAACATTCATTGGGAAGCAAATGGGTGAGCTGTATATCGGTATTACACTAATGGTCACTCTGTATGAATGACTGCTATGAGTTTGACTGCTAGAGAGTTGTTGTTTTTAATTAAATAACAGAAACAAAGTAGAGGCAGGCAAGAATCAAGCAATGAATGTTAATGGCTGCCACCATCACCTCAATGGCATAGAAGTAAAAGGGGATGCACATTTCAGACCGTACTTTTCCTTCTGTTAGACGCCCCCGTGTATAAGATCCCCCCTATTTTGGGGGACTAAATTTTAATAAAATGAGGGGAGATGGCCCAAAGTGGTTGAGCCTCTCCCCACATGCAGCCGTGGGATGGAAACACTCCCTAGATCATTTCCCGCGCACAGGTAGGGAGTGTTTCCCTTGCGCAGCAACATTGAGGGAAGTTGTGCTCCAGCCAGCCAGCTGATTGGCTGGAGGGCACCTTCCCCATGCCACTGCACATGGGAAACAGTCCAGGGAGTGCTTCCCGCGTGCAGTGGCATCAGGGGAAGTTGCATGCTGTCAGCCAGCACCCCCAGATCGCTCCCTGCATGCAGTGGCACCCCCCCCATGCCACTATCCGTGTATTGGATGACCCCAGTTTTTTGACATGATTTTTGTGTCAAAAAAACCCTCGTCCAATACTTTAGACAGTTGTCATTGGAAACCAGGACCAGCTCAACCATGAGGCAGAGTGAAGCAGCCACTTTGGGCAGCATAAGCCCCAAAGGCTCCTTGCCTGTCCTGCCACCTCCACCACTGTTGGAAAAGCTGCACCAGCATTGGTGCTGATTTACAGCACCATCTCACCAAAATCTTACCAGATCTTACCTTCTATGCCTTTGTTAGGGATGCTTTGGAGGCTGTGCAGCAGCAACAGGGCAGGGCAGCACTTCTGTTTCATCTCAAGCAATGAAATGGGGAATGCCACCCCAGTTGCAAACATGCCTTTGTACTGATTTCAGTGGGGCATCCTGGATTGCACCCCTTTCTTTCCTCAAACGCTTTCAAGCAAAGTAGCAGTTTCATTTTTTATTTCATGCCATCTAAGATAAATACTCAAGCCAGCTTTGACCATGGTTGTGATTGGTGACAAGTAAAATCCCTAATCCCCCCACCTTTCAGCTAACCAAAAGTTTGGAGGTGTGAGCAAGCCTTCTCATGATTTCATGAGAAGAAGTGCTTGAAGCATATTATTGAAGGCAGCTGTTCAGTAGGAGGAAGTGGAGGTGTCTTAAGTAGAAACACAGCAGTTTCACATGCACAAACTACTATTTTTGTTGCACATTAATATGCAGATTCTGAAAAGTTAGATTGAATCCCAAAGGGGGGAAAAGTGGAGTGGAATGATCTCTTGCCAAATAACAATAGTATTTTTGTAACCAAATGTTCTTGCATTGTTGGAAAAACTGGCACCAATATGTGCATCCCAGGCTAATCTCAGTATGCTCAGGTTGTATTTTTATTCTGATACATTCACAAGCTTATTTATAGATATTCTCTTGGACACAGGACTGATTTCTCATTCTGTACCTTAGGATGTATCAAGTAGGTGGAAATTCCCACACGTTAACAGCCCTTTCTGTCAGCAGAATTATATGCGAAGAGCTCTTTTGTAGGCGAGAAACTGGTTTCAGGAAGTACTTTACACAATGAAGTCCAGCATTTTAGCAGTGATATATGTGGTGAATTGCCATTCATGTTTGCAAAAGATGGCTGTGAAGAATATGCCTTTCTTTCCCTGTGAACATTCAGAAGGTTAGGATCTGACACAAGGGGAAAGACAAATATATACCTGCTTTGTGTAGTAAGGGACAGAGCCACATGGCAGTAATGCCAGCCTGCTAGGAGAAATGGGCTGTCATGCCGTATCCAGAAACAGATCTGCTTAAGTTTAGTGATGCAGAATTGGAAGAGGACCTACCAAATTTAGAGTATTGTGTGGCAGAAGACCAAAGAACGAAATGGTCTTCCCTATTGACAGATACAAAAAGGTCACCCAATCCTATATAGCTCATGTTTTGTTGCTGCTTCTGCTGTTTTATTACCTGTCCTTCACTAGCAGGGCAATTTAAATTGTTTTAATATTAACAATTTAAAATTCTGTGTTAAAAACAGTTAAAACAAGTCACAGTCCTGAAAACACACACCTCAGATGCCAAAGTCAAGAGCAGAGAGAGGTGCTGTGTAAGTATGCGATAAGGGAGACATTTTTAAACTGGCTTTTCCTGGACAGATGTACACCTGTGGCTTTTCTTATGTTCTGTTTTGTTATTGGCATCCATTTTTTTCGGGAGACAATGAAGGAGTGTCCCTTTGGGTGTGAAGTCAAACAGTTGGAGAGTTACAGCGCCTGCTGTGGCAGGATAGACATATTTTGTGTGGCAGTTGGGGCAGATGAAGGCATCTCTCTGCACTCCTCCCAGTGGTCATTCTTCCTCTGGTCACTGTTATGGATACATGACCTGACTCTATGTCTCCAGGCGCTGTGGTTGTCTGCAAGGGATTCCCATACAGCAGGGTTGATGTTGATAGCCTTCATGTTTTGTTTGCAGACATCTTTGTAACACAAAGTTACAAAGGACGAGAATACAGCCCTGTTTCACACTGCTCTTTATAGGGAAGACATCTAAGGATAGACCATCATACTGGATGGTGCCACACATGTTCTCTTGGAAGGACATGGTCACCATGTGAACCTTAGGTGGGCATCCTATCTTGTTGAGCAGTGTAAAGAGTCCCTGTTAGCTGACATGGTCAAAGACCATTTTCAGGTCTATGAAGGCGACGTACAATAAGTTCAGAGCTCTTATAACATAGTAGAAGAAAAATGTGCTGATCAGCTGTTTTGCTTTTCCAACAAACCATTTCTGGTTGGATTCCAAAAAACACGGAATCCCAATCTGATTTTGTTGCAGGGGGTAGGTAGACAATAATCTATTTTGGCTAGTCGTGGAGCACCACAATCTTTGTTGCAGCTACTAACAGTAAACTTGCTGAGATTTCTTTAAGCTAGCTGTTGACTTGAAGGTTATGTACAAATTCCTATATGGCAGTCAGTATAATTCCTTCTGCAAATGTGCTCCATTTACCACTCAGGATATTGGCCTCAAAAGACACGGATGGACCGAGGAGTACACCCCAACTATATACCTGCTCTTTCAGGGGAGTTGCAATCCCAAGCAGAGCAGACTGCCTACACAATTCCAGGACTTGAAAACTACCCACCCATTGCACCTCTGTCTTGTTGGGATTCAACTTAAGTTTGTTTGCTCTCATCCAGCCCATTAAAATAAATAAACTGAGTTTAAGTCTTGGTAAGATGGATGAACAGTGGGTGAGTACTTCCCATGTCTAGGAGATAGGCCAGTTGCAGTTATGCAGTATGGAGGCACTCTTGGATTCAGCCTTGTGACTTGAGGGTCAGGTTATCTCAGGGGCTAGGAGTACCATTTACCATCTGCAACTGTTTCTGGATCACAATGGCTTGCCTCCGGTAGCTGAAGCAATGGTAGCATTAAGGATAGACTGCTGTATTATGCTCTATGTGAGACTACTCATACGGTTGGTTCAGAAGCTGCCTCTGGTGCAGAATCCTGTGGTTCAGTTGTTTTCAGGCATTGCCTATGAACAACATATAACACCTGCATTGAGAGAGTTCCTCTGGCTGCTGGTACATTACAGAACTTTCTTTAATATCTTACTAATAGTATATAAATCCCTAAAGAGCCTGGGACCGGTGTACTTAAGAAAATATCATCTTATTTCTAATACCATTGTCCAGTCTTTGCAATCTGACACATAGGTGTATCTGACAGTGCCTGAGAGTGCCACACTGCCCTCAGCAAGAAATTGTGCATTAGTGTGGTGTTACTAGGGTTATGGAAATCCTTGCCTTGCAAAATCAAGTTGGCATCATTCACAATAAGTTTCTGATGTCAACTTAACACTTGGTTATTTCAGCAAACCTTCTCATGGAAATAAGTTATTCGTTTTTATAACTTTATAGTCAGATAACAGTTGTTGTTGTTGTTATTTTACTTCTGTTTCTTTAATGTACTGTACTTGGTGTTATATGTTATGTCCTCTTTTGGCTTTAATTGAGGTTCTGTATGTTGCATAGATATATTTGTATATAAAACATGGCCGGCCAAAGACATTCTGGCACCTGAGGCAGATCCTAAAATGGTGCCCCCTCCCCAGGAATGAGAGGGCAAATAAAGGTCTGCATTGGGATTGGCTGCCCCTGTGGGTTCCACCACCTGAAGCAGTCGCCTCACCTTGATGGGTGGGCCAACCCTGATATAAATTTGTGGTAGAGAAATGGAAAACAAAAACAAAAAACTTCCAGAACAACTTAGGGCCCGATATCTCTCTCTGTATTATCTTGCTCATGGTTTAATCTACTGGTTAGAATTTTCTTTTCAGTCCATCATGGAATGAAACCTGAGGTGATGGGACTAAAAATCAGACATTCTCAGTGATGACAATCTGTCTGTTGAGCATCCTTTTTTCTTAGGTGTGCCTGGCACTAACATTCATTAGTTTTTGGCACTGACGAATACTTTCCTCTTCCTCCAGGCCTTTGGGGATGGTTGGTAATGTAGATACAGGTAGCCATCTGGATTTGTCTAGAGAAGGAACAGATGAAGTAAACTGTATGTTGTCATACTGGTTCGGGGCTTTTTGATTGATTTCGTGAGGCATTTTATGGTGTATATTTTTTATTATTGTGACCTCCCATGTGATCACTTGTTGATGAAGGGCAAGATTTAAATTTTATTAACTGCAAAATAAATAAAGAAATATCTCCTTGTTTATTTTCCATCTGACAAGTTGATTTGTGTGCTGCTAAGCTAGTATTGAACTAAATGCCAGGTTATTTGCAAGCTTTGCAATTAAGTGTACACCACTGAGAATTTCATTTTTTAAATAAAAAAAAATCCCTGCTGAAATGTTTGTTTATTTTTGTTGCAGCTCTCATAGCTCAATAGAACGGTTGGTGTTATGCCTTTAAACTGAAGTACTTTTATCAGGGTCTGAAAAGTTGTTGAGGGTACTTAACATCTTGTACCTTTCCATTTTTTCCTCATACGCATATAGGAAACGGCCTTGTACCATCTTCTTGCACAAGCCCTAGGATTCAATTTAGTGTGTTTATAACATGTTTTTCACTAGGTTTTACAGTGCAGAGTTGAACAGAACTGTGGCTATCTTTGAAGGGCAAATCTGCCAAGAGGAGATTAAAATTGGTGTGTAGGTGGGGAAGGGAGAAGATTGGCAACCCCTCTACACAAGCAGTGGCTTCTAGTGTTTTAACTATATTTATTAATCAATATTTCAGATTATTGTTTTGTAAGCTGCTTGGACTGTTTTAAAATAGGAAAGTGGTGGTTGTGGTGATGCTGCTGTAGACTGGCATTCCTGGTGAGACTTCCTTCCTCTCTGCCTCCCTGTGTGTATATCACTTTGTACAACTTGCTATGGCAATCTGAACCATCACAGTGAGTTTCCCTGCCTTGACTGGCAAACACCATTAACATGGATTCCTACAGGCGGGTTGTGGATTCAGTTCAGAATATCCCCAGCTCACACTACACAAGACAGCACTATTTTAGATATTCATATCATACAGAGAGCTAGCAACAGAACAGAAGAAAATAAACTGAAAGCTTGCCAAAAAAAGAGGGCAAAAAAATAAGTTTCATAACCAAGTTTCTTAAATCATAGCTAAGCTGTAGAATTTTTGTTGTGTCTCCTCAGCTAGAAGGTTACAGAGTTTAGAAGCCACTGCCATAAAGGTCTTGATTTTAGCTGCTGTTGCCCTTATTTATTGCAAAGATGGAGCACCCAAATGATATCACCTGACAAGTTCTCAAATGGCACATGGGGTGATATGGGGAATAGACAGGAGGGTGAGGTGGAGGACTCATCATCTCAGTTCTGATTTCATATATACAACTTCAAGACAAGCTCATAAAAGCAGAAGGCAGTAAACCTTGAGTGTGGATTTGTGTATCCTACTTTTTGTTGTTGTTACTGTTCCCAAAGTATCAGGTATTTAGCTTTCATTTGATGGGAAGGAAATGAAGGGGATAATAGTACAGTGGTGCCCCGCAAGACGAATGCCTCACAAGACGAAAAACCCGCTAGACGAAAGGGTTTTCCGTTTTGGAGGTGCTTCACAAAACAAATTTCCTATGGGCTTGCTTCGCAAGACGAAAATGTCTTGCGAGTTTTTCCGACTTTTTTTCCCTTCCCCCCCTTTTTCTAAGCCGCTAAGCCACTTATCTGCTTATCCGCTAAGCCGATAAGCCGCTAAAAGCCGCTAAAAGCCGCTAAGCAACTAATAGCGCTAATCCGCTAAGCCGTCAATGGGCTTGCTTTGCAAGACGAAAAAACCGCTAGACGAAGAGAATCGCGGAACGGATTCTTTTCGTCTTGCGAGGCACCACTGTATATACCAGCCAGTAGCTGATAAATAGATGAGGATAATGTATTTAGAATGAACAGAACAGGTTCATTCTGTTTCAATATGTTTTATTTATATTTTTCATGAATCGCCTTCCACATGAGTCTGAGGGTGATTTATGTAAAAACAACTAAAAACAGCATTAAAAACCATTTGAAGGAAGATACATAGGTTCAAAACAAATGCTAAGGCAGAAAACTTTCTGCCCAAGTGAAAAAGCTTTCCAAAACAAAAACAAAAAAATATTCAGTTGTTTCCTGAAAGTACAAATATGCTGTTGAACAGGGGCAACCACATTGAAGGCCCTGTTTCAAATTCCCATGAAGCTGTTAGAGTGGTACCATGGGTTAATAACTTAATTTGTTCTGGAGGTCCGTTCTTAACCTGAAACTGTTCTTAACCTGAGGTACCACTTTAGCTAATGGGGCCTCCTGCTGCCGCGCCACTGCTGCACGATTTCTGTTCTCATCCTGAAGCAAAGTGCTTAACCTGAGGTACTATTTCTGATTTAGTGGAGTCTGTAACCTGAAGCATCTGTAACCCAAGGTACCACAGTATATGAGGGACGTGAAGGAGAAACTGTATTGTGGAACGCAGTGACCTACTGAGTTTTTAGGGGACAGGCGTTTTCTCAAGTTAACTGGCCTCAAGCTGTATCGTGCTTTTGTATGTTAGTAGCAAAACCCTTTCTACCAAATGTTGACATTGCATGCTTGTATTTTATTGGTCAGTGCTGAGGGCTATGTTGATTTTATTTATGGGTCTAACTGCAGAGTTGCTGTAATTTGTCAAGTATGGCAAAAAATATTATAGTGAAGCCAGAATTTAATAGCTAGAAAACACAGTAACTACACCCTTCTTGATGGATAAAAACCAATGCTGGGTTGCAGGGACAGGGAAGAGCCCATAATTGTTGCTTGTATTATCATGGCTTTACTTGAGGGTTCTAGAGGGGTCTGATAACTCGTCCCAATGCACACAGCCTTCTCATCTGATGGATCACCTTAAGAGATGGTGAAACTAGTCCAGGTATTTTTATGTTGAGATGCCCAAGCCAGTATCCCAAGTGCAGAACCACTGTTCTGTGCACTTCTCACATCTCTCTAGTCTTACTAACCTTTTACCTACTGGCTGGCAGGTATGGATTTTCTCTAGGATTCCTCTGAACTTTAGAGTATAAATGTTTGGTTTTACATGGCTGAAAGCTGATTCATCTACGTATGGGGTCTGAGAGGAGGCTGGCCTTTCAAGAGGGTGTGGCCTATTCACCAGTGAGGTCCTTTTCGAATTTGTGAGTGCTAATGCTCTATCCAGACTGGCAGTAAGGTTTGCCCTGCAAAGACAAACACTTCTCTCTAGCATGCAAAAGGTGGAGACCAGGAAGGGTGAAGACTGAAACTCTCCTCATTGTTTGCAACGGGAGTAGATTTGCTAGTGGAGAAGGGCACCAGCTGCTATCTAAAGTGATAAACTTGAAAGGGAAAATGTTCCTTAAGATGTTTGGAGAGACATTCTTGGAAATGACTAACTCTTCAACGATGGACTGGTAATGACACCTCTAATAACAGCCTTTAATGGTAGGGATAAATCGCTAGAATTTTCTTCCTATTTTACTTAATGGGCTGGCTAAAACTCATTACCATAATGGACTTGTGTGAATATTACTATCAAAATGAATAATATTAATAACTGATATGGCACTCTTCCACACACATATGCCCAGTGCAGATCACAATGAAAGAAGTAAGAATGCAGCAGCTATAACAGTAACCAGTAACAGGTTGTTTTACAGCAATTTCAGGCTATAAACTAATATCAGGTTATATTACAACAATTCTTAAAGACAAGAATGAATACATATCAAATTGCTCTAAGAACCATCTACTATCGATTCATTTAGTTGTATTGTATTGTATTAATTGTATTGTAATAACAGTTAAGCAGCATCAGTCACTAAATTAATGCTAATCAAAGCTCCATAACATTGTTTCATATTTATCATGAAGTATACCATGCCAGTAGGGACACGGGTGGTGCTGTGGGTAAAACCACAGAGGCTAGGACTTACTGATCAGAAGGTTGGCGGTTCAAATCCCCGTGACGGGGTGAGATCCCGTTGCTTGTTCCCTGCTCCTGCCAACCTAGCAGTTTGAAAGCACGTCAAAGTGCAAGTAGATAAATAGGTACCGCTCCGGCGTGAAGGTAAACGGCATTTTTGTGCGCTGCTCTGGTTCACCAGAAGCGGCTTAGTCATGCTGGCCACATGACCCGGAAGCTGTACGCCAGCTCCCTCAGCCAATAAAGCGAGATGAGCGCCGCAACCCCAGAATCAGTCACAACTGGACCTAATGGTCAGGGGTCCCTTTACCTTTACCTTTATACCATGCCAGTAACTAAAACTGACCCAATATATGTCAATATTTATGGCAATCTTTATCAACAGTACAGGTTACACATTTACTCCATGATTTCATCTTATACATGAGGGGTAGACAAAGTTGACAAATATGACAGTGAATGTTTGGGAGAACTATTATCATTATCATTATCATTATCATTATCATTATCATTATCATTATCATTATCATTATTATTTATTATAAAATTTATATCCCATCATTCCTGTCAAAGGAGTCCAGGTTTATGCATATGTTCAGTTGTACGTGTGTGAGAGAGCCTGGTGTGTTATTCCCATGGACTAAGAGGACTCAAGGTCTCTGAACACTTGTAGATGGCACATAGCTTTTACTGTGCAAATGCACTCCCAGCCCACACGGGATCAGCGCTGAATCCAGGAACACACCCAAATTCTGAACCTGCTTCTTTAGGGTGAATGTTGTCCCATCCAATACAGTCTGAATCCCATTTTTTCTTTCTTTTTTTCTACCTTTCAGCTGACCAGGAGCACCTGTGTCTTGTCTGGGTTAAATTTCAATTTTCAGTACTGATTAGAGTTTAAAAGCTCTGCAGGACCATCTTGCTTTTCTGGTCCTCATCTGCAGGATTGCTGCTTATGGTCCTGAACCTCTTCCTCCTGCATTCAACAGAGCCACCTTGTACCTGTCCAGGGTCCTGAACTGGCTCAGGCAGCCCTGCATTGGTCTCCTACCCTCTCGATCTTATTGCCGAATGGGAAAATTATAAGACGGGGAGCCTGTTCTATGCACAGAGGCGGCTTCCATAACTATGAAACCCAATCAGACAGGGGTGGAAAGTGACAGAAGGGAAATGATGGAGGCCAGAAAGCACAGCCCTACTTTCCTGCTTCATGCAGTTGAGATGCATGCCTGAATATGACTAAGGGCAATACATAATTGCAACAGACTACCCTTGTTCAGGCATTTGATTGAAAAAATATGGGCTTATATTAGGGAGAAAGGGAGGGGAAGACACTCAAGATTTTGCTCTCATATCTCCAAACATGCAATCTCCTCTTTAGGAGAAAGTTTAGCATGAATGCCTGCAGAAGGTACGCATGTTTGATTGAACACATTTAGAAGCATTCCCGTGACTGAAACACATGATTTAATCAGCATTTCTTACCTCAGGGAGGTTTCTAAGCACACTCAATGGAATATGCTTAGAAAATATCCACAGACCTTTGTGTTAAACACACAAAAGAACAAAATAGGAGCCCATACTCTTTTCATGCTCACCCCTGTTCCCCATTCCTTGTTTAAGACTACACCTGAATAGGACGTATTGTGATGTGTTTATGGCCATTTAAAAAAATTATACAGTGGAGCTGCTTTTTCATTTTCTATGAACTGTGATATTTATTTCCTGGCTAAATCATGTTAAGAACCTTTCTGTATTTATTCTCTGTGCACAAATGTCATAGAATACAGAAGAGGACGGAAATTCAGTTTTAAAGTGTTAGGCTGTAACTCAGTGGCTTAGTACATGCACATAAAATATTGCTGATTCAGTCCCTGAACATTTCTAAAGATGCCTGAGAAACACTTATACTTAGAATGACTGTTTCCCTGTTTATATGCATTTATGCTTAAATTTGGTTAGAGGGAAATTTGCCCTCTAGGTGGAGCTATCCACTTGAGTTATAACAAAATCATGTTGAGAGATGCTTTGTTGAATGAAAAATGTAGTGGTCTTCAGGGAATTGCCACAAAACAGGACTCCAAGTCACTTCAATGCCCTATTTTGCCAAGACTCCAAAAGGCCCCTGTTCTCTTTTCCTCGATTTCTGATGGTTTTGCCAAAGCAAAACAATGAGGTGGTGTTTATCTTTTCAGCGCAATGTTAGTATTAAACTGTAAACTTAGGGTGTTCTATTTTCCCCCTCTGTATTGTTGCCAAGTCTGTGGCTGAAAGGTATAAAAGCTATTTATTTTATTCTTTCTTTTTCCATCAAAGTGTAGGGCATTAGAGCTTACAGTTTGCCCGTAATTTCTTTCCATCCTTATAGCCAGCCTGGAGGCCAACCTAGCATTTTAGCTGCCACTGGAAACAGAAAGCTGAACTAGAAGAACCTTTGCTCTGATACAGCATGTCAGGTGTAATGTTCTTTGGGGTGGGGATGGGTTTAGCCACTGGGAAAGTACAGACTTGGTGACTGGCATAGAAAGGAAGCTCCTTTCTGGGCTCTGCAGGCAGAGTCAGTTGTGGGTATAAAAGGTAAAGGGACCCCTGACCATTAGGTCCAGTTGTGACCGACTCTGGGGTTGCGACACTCATCTCGCTTTATTGGCCGAGTGAGCCGGCGCACAGCTTCTGGGTCATGTGGCCAGCATGACTAAGCCGCTTCTGGAGAACCAGAGCAGCGCATAGAAACGCCGTTTACCTTCCCACCGGAGCGGTACTTATTTATTTACTTGCACTTTGATGCACTTTCGAACTGCTAGGTTGGCAGGAGCAGGGACCGAACAACTGGAGCTCACCCTGTCACGGGGATTCAAACCGCCAACCTTCTGATCGGCAAGTCCTAGGCTCTGTGGTTTAACCCACAGCGCCTCCCACTAATACTTTCCTTTGAGTAAAAGGGAATTCTTGGCATGGATACCCACTTGAGACAAGTGTAGTATTTTGTTTACACATCCTAAACTGAACTCTTCCTAAACTGAACTCTGAAAGACACCCATGTTTGCTTTAGGATTCAAACTCTGTGCAACATGTTGCATGGTCAGCAAATCCCTTAGAGAGACCATCGTGCTCCCTAGATCCATGCATTTCATTTATCCTTTCAAACGTGAAGTATGGATGGAGTTTTCTAACCAATCACATTCTGTCCTTTTGTTTTGGTTCTTCCCCCCTTCCCTTCCCTTCCCTTCCATTCCATTCCCTTGCACTTTCCTTCCTGCTTACTTTGCTGTTCAATATATATTTTTTGGAAAGCATACTTTTCATTTTACAAATGCAGCTGATGGCACTGCAATTTGAAGGGGAACAGGCTATAGCATGTGGGAAGACTGATTCACCCTCTTCTTCACACTGTTTTCCTGCCAAGTATCACCTCCTATCTGCTGAAGAAAATACAATGGTACCTTTATTCCCTGTCCCCTTCCTGTAGGTACAATCTCTCTCTCCCCCCCCCATGGTCTTATGCCTTACAAACCCACCAGTTTCTTCATCAGATCTGCTGTTTCTTCAGATCTGCTGATGACTGAGTCAAGTGCTATGTTCATTATCAAACTCCCGCATCCTTAAAAAACAAACAAAACATAGTCAGCATCTTCAGCATCTTGTGTGGTATTGCACCTTCATGTAAATGGAGTATAATCTGATGTGTCTAACAAGCTGTAACATGTCACAAGATGCTTGATCAGATGTATCATCTTTGCTGTCTGTAACATCCTGGTTTAATAACTGCCATTTTCCCCTGCAAAGAAGAAAGTTATGGGAACACATTGCCAAGAACATAGCAAACCACAATGAAGCCCCGGCTTCGTATTTT
This sequence comes from Podarcis erhardii, assembly GCF_964252035.2. Taxonomy (NCBI): domain Eukaryota; kingdom Metazoa; phylum Chordata; class Lepidosauria; order Squamata; family Lacertidae; genus Podarcis; species Podarcis erhardii. The sequence goes on along the minus strand of NC_138507.1, from coordinate 24,947,206 downwards.
TTTTAAAATTTATTTTATACAGGAACCTCTTAGAGAACGCATACAATAATTCATTCAGCTTCATTTGAACAGAAAGACCACTCCAGGGTAAGGTTACCAGATCCCCCCCCCAATGAATCCGGGGACACTTTAAATACATACATACATACATACATACATACATACATACATAGAAACTACATGTTCGGGATGTTGATGCTGCAGTGATGCCTTTTGGAGCAGCCCCATCCCAACTCCTACTTGCGTGCAAGCAGGAGGGGGCAGGGATCCCTCAGCTGGGAAGGGAGGCTTCCCGTTGCCTAACTGACAGATCCCTGCCCTCTCCTGCTTGCACGCAAGCTCTGATAGGCAGCGTGAAGCCTCCCTTCATTCCGTGCATGCATTTATTTTATTTTATTGCTTATTTATACCACCATGTGTCCAAGATGGTGCACAACATAGTAAAACAGCAGCCAAACAGAAAATGAGATCATAGGATGAACTAGGAAGCAATGCCAGTAGAACAAGGCAGGAGCCAGGATGAAAGAGCAAGAGTAGAGAGAGCTCAAGCAAAGCACAGCTCCTCCTATGCTGCCCAGTGCCCAGCCTGGCATGTGGAGCCAGTGCACAGCCTGGAAGGTTCATCACTGAGAGGCTGCAGATATTCAAATGAGCAACAGCCCACAATTTGTTGCACAATTTGGACCATTGGCTGTGGGGGACCATCAGCTGTGGGGAGGACTGCAGGGCCTGCTCCCTTCCAAGGCCTTTTCCAACTGGCCCGGGGGCATGGCCCAGGCCCTCTCTCCCAGCTATAAAGGGACTCCTGCTGCGGTGAGGCCTTGGACGATCAGCTGGGTGAGGACTGCAGGGCCTGCTCCCTTCCAAGGCCTTTTCCAACTGGCCCAGGGGCGTGGCCCAGGCCCTCTCTCCCAGCTATAAAGGGACTCCTGCTGCGGTGAGGCCTTGGACGATCAGCTGGGTGAGGACTGCAGGGCCTGCTCCCTTCCAAGGCCTTTTCCAACTGGTCCGGGGGCGTGGCCCAGGCCCTTATTTGGAACAAACTTTTGGGGAAGTGTGGGAAGTGTTCTGCCATTGCTTCCCCGTTCCAGGTGGTTAATGTGCTTTAATATGTCCTCAAGCAGTCGGTGGCAATTTAATTTTTTTCCCCTTTTTCCCCTTTTTTTCTTTGTTGGGGGTGGGTGGGATGGATAGTTGGTTGGGGATTAATTTTAGTATAATTGTTCTGTTCCTTTTTTTTGTTGTTTTATTGGTTCTGTATAGTTTGTGTTTTGTTTTTAAGGGGCGGGATCAGGGCTGCCTGGGAGTGGGGCCCCAGCCAACACAATGCAATCACTGGCTTCTTCTAGGCAGTGAGGTTTTGAGATCTGGGCATGTGCGCAGGGAATGCCCCTCAGGACTTCCCTGATCCTCTGTGGAATCTGAGCATCCACTCGTCTATGTTCAGTGGCAGATATAACCCCTTGGGGTTCAGAGTACAGAATCTGGTGCTGGAGGATCTAGTTCAACAGGACCAGAGAATAAAACCACCTCTTTCTCAGAGCTGCTATTGCTTGAGGACTCTGCAGCCACAGATTACTGGTCCATGACAGCAGTTTTAATGTATTGGACAGTTGTATGGGAGTGACAGAAGAGCTGTTAACAAATCGCACAGCCTTTGCTAGATAACCCCGCATAGTTTCCTTTGCAGACTTTACCCTTCCTTCCATTTGCTACTCAGCTGCATTCTATGCATCTAAATTGCTGATCCGCTTCCTGTGACATCAGTAATGCTCTCAGTATGCCAGATATTCTCCTGTTGTCCTCCTTCATCCACCTACTACTCTTATTCCCCATCACTCCAGAGCATCTGAGTTAAACAGTGTGCCCGCATTCCAGCATATCCCCTTGCCAAATTGTTGCTAGGATTCCCCCTTCCCCCTTTTCCCATTTCATCACCACTTGTCCGTATTAATACATTTCAGATGAAACTTTAGAGCCCAATTTCCCTTTGTCTCAGCACTTTCTGATGAGCCAGATATTGACTTGCCACTTCAACTGTAATATTAAATCTGGACTTGGAGGAAGCTTAGGGAAATATTGGCAGCAGGAGAATGAATTATGTGCTACTGACCTTATTTAAAACCTGGCAACTTAAAATATTAAGTGTTTTATTTGAGGAATGAGGGCAAACACACAGGAGATGATTGTGCTCCACCACGGTACTGGTGCAGCATCCATGGCACTGCAGGTTCTCACAGATGGCACCTCTTCATTCATGATGTCTGACAGAAAGTTTCATAGGAGCCCCTATGTGCTCCTAAGGTGCTTATGAAGAGACATCTTTGGATGGCCAAATGAGATACATAAATAACCCTTACTCTTCCCCCAAGTTCTTACTGGAATTCTAACCCCACTCCTACTACAGTGGTACCTCATGTTGCGTACTGTCCCCCTTACAAATGCTGCAGGTTACACACTCCGCTAACCCGGAAGTAGATGCCCCTCATTGTGACCTTTGCCCCGGGATGTGAGCGGAAGTTGCACTCCGGTGGCGTGGCAGCAGTGGGAGGCGCCATTAGAGAAAGCGCGCCTCATGTTACGAGCGGTTTCCTGTTACGAACGGACCTCCGGAGTGGATTAAGTACATAACATGAGGTACCACTGTACTAATAGTAGCCTTAGGGTAGTTTGATAGCTGAATTTTGGATATTTCCACTTTTCACGTCCATTTGATGCTCTCCTACATCTTTGGTTCTACAGACCTGCCGTTTTACATTCTCTGCTCATGCAGAGCTCCCACTGCAATGGTATATCTGTATCCTACCTCGCTTGCTACTAGCTAAACTCACATCCTTTGAAGTCCTCAGGCAATAATAATCTTAATGTGCTTTTTCACTGTTTAAAATTGAGCCAGTAATGTGCTGCTTCTTTTTATATAAACTACACAAACCTACGGCTCTTCATAGATGGACTACAACTCCCATCTTCCCTGTCCATTGGGGATGCTTGCTGGGGATAATGGGAGGCAGAGTTGAACAACATTTGGAGGGCCATAGCTTCCCCCATGCTTAAGATGCTTTGAAAACTGTGCATGAAAGCCACAATAGCAGAGTGGGAATAACAAACAGGAATATAAAAGATATGTATTTAAATCTGTTTTAAAATGCTTAATTTTAGTGATTCCATATTGAACCTACTCTTTTATAGAATTGTTAAAAAATAACTATTTGGATAAGGAGGAGAGGATCAGGCACTGAGGAAGGGATGTGGATATTGTTGCTTGAGCTGGCTAGGATTAAGTGAGGATGCTGGTGGGCTGAAGAAAAAATAGCACAGCTGAGAAAATATTGGTAATGAGAGGAAGCGAAAGGAACAGGCATTTGACTGGATCTTTTATTGTGGCTTTTAAAAGTGGTTATTTAAAGCCTTGCTAATTGAACTGACACTGGGCACTCCTCTGGGTAGCCAAATTGACATATTTGATGGTTATGGAAAATATTGGGGGAAATACTTCCAAGCTTGCATTTTAACGTTTACAGGTGATGGTTGTTTTTTGCAATGACTCTGATCTTTTGCTCCCATTGACATGTGTGAAAGCATTTCAGGACTGCTGCAAGCTTTTGGCATTCATACTCACAAACAGCGAATGTTTCCTGTTTGACGTTAAGTATGATTCCCCGCCCCTCCTGGATTCCAGATCCTACCTTTGACTGTAACTGGGAGCTGTTCATCCTTTGAGTGCTGAAATTTGCATCTAATGAGGTGTTTATACGGCAAGTTTTCTAATGCTAGTCTTTTGGCTTTAAATAGGCTTGTAGAATATATTTACAGATAGCTGGTCTCTCTCTTTCCCCTCCCTTTCTCTCTCTTTCAGCTTAATTCAAAAATAAGTGACTTAAATCAGAGGGCTTACCTCGCATTTAAAATTTAGTGCCTGTGTTTGAACATTTTGAGGCATTTGGTGAATTGCAGTGCTTTTCAAACTGAAGCGTTTCATTTTAAGCTTAGTGAGTGTAGGCTGTAACCATAGTGATTTCTGCATATATAAGCTTTGCCAATGAGCTTCAGTCCTTGTGTGCAACATACTGTACTTCCCTATAAACAGGAGTTGGCTTCCACAATAAGAGCGTTTGGCAATCTTGACAAAATCTGTTGTGAGTTTATCTGGAAGAATATCCTTTGCATAAGGCACTGGAATCATAGGCATGGCAATGAATCCCTCTTTGTGCGGAATGTTGGCCTATTCACTAGCATTGCCCAGTCAAAGGTGTCAAAGGCTGGAACCAGCATGGCTGTAGCTGTGCACAGAGAGTTTCTCAATGGATGCAAGGGATTCTCCTTAGCACACTGAGGCCACACTGAAAGGGATGCCATTTATAACATAATAGCCTTTGTGTGAATATGCTATGTGTTCTGTATCTGAAGAGTCTGGCTTCTATTATAGAACCTATACATAGGATTAAGCTAAGGTAAGACTATAACATGAACTTTCTCATGATGTTCTCTTTGTTGTGGTAGTTGTGCTCAGGCTGTCCTTACTATTCACATTAGCCCCTGTATTGCAAAACTAATCCCCGTAGTCTTTGTGAGAAGAGAATGACCAGAAGCCATTTCATTTATAGAAATCAGATATAGAATGTAATTTAAAGAGGTTGCTGGGGGGAAGTCTCCAAAGAGTAATAACATGCACACAGTATTCCCCTCCAGAGTGGTGCTTTTTCACAAGTGTATTCTGCAATATGTCAATGATGCAACAGTAGTTTATTAGTGGTGGATATATACAGTATTTATATCTGTTTTCTGTTTTGTTAGTTGTTCTGTTATGCTTTCTCAGTGTTACCACATTGCCCAGAGAGTTGTTCTTGCACTAAAGCACAACAGATGTTGGCCACTTTCTCCCCCCCCCCAAAAAAAACCCCTCCCTGAGCATTTCTGGTATAAAAAGTTTTAGGATTTCAGCAGGGCATGACAGGCACCAATTGCAATCAATGCAGTGTGTCCACCCTGAAACTTCTTACAGGTGCAAACAGTATTAAAAGCTGTAGTATGTATAACTATGCCCCAATATTGTTGTGAACATAAATAATCACAATTTAAAAAATGCCTGGAGGAGCCTGGAATGCGTTACAACCTTTTTGAAAAGGGCATTTCATTGTCAAATGTTTTCATTAGCATGTTATGTATTTTTATTTCAAGACAACAACAATGGGACAAATTAATCACAGCCTTCTCAGCTTATGAGTTGGAAAAAGTTGGCGGTTGCTACCAGAAAGCATGGAAATAACACACATGGCATCTAAATATAGTTCTGGTTGGTTCCTAGGACAACAAAAGGCAAGGCCGTGTGATGAATTAACTTGTCTCTTCAGATACTGTGCTATTATTGTTATTGTTATTATTATTGCCTTTACCAGCAGGTCCAATGGGGGAGGGTTTACAGCAATTTAAAATTCAGTAGTAAAAACAGGTCCAATGGGGGAGGGTTTACAGCAATTTAAAATTCAGTAGTAAAAACAGTTTAAACAAGTTATAGTCACAGGAATAGGGTGAGTCTCAAAAACACACATCTGACGCCACGGCAACAAGATGCATCTTCAGCATTTGCCAAAAGTTGTATAGTAAAGGTTCCAGACACACCTGTGGGGAAGGAATGCCACAGCTTGGTGACAGTTGGTTCTCTTGTGACCTAACTCTGTTCAAGTGTTCACTTGAGTAAATTCAGCATTAGGTTTCCAAATAAGATGGCTGTTTAATAACATGAAATATGCTTTAAATACTTGGTTTCATAACATGCTATAATTATTATGCTGTACTGATGAACATAGCAAATATACACAGCAGTCCAGAAATTTTTTTGGCTTGCTTTAGTCTGTGTACTTTCATGTAGCATTGGGTTTTGCCAGATTACGGAAGAAGTGAATTGTATAGTGTTTAACATAAGCCAAAATCTTCCCTACCATGGGCCAGGGAACTCCCACTGCTAAAGAAGCAGTCTTCATATAGTTTTCTCGTTTGGACAGAGCTTTGTGAAAGCAGCTCACAGACTGAATATCTGCCTGAAACCTCTGGAGCTACAAGATCTAGTCATGAGTTATTTGCAGTTGCAACTGTAAAAAACAACAATAAAAAAACCAACCTGATAAATTGTTGTGCATTGTGTAGGACCGAAGTCCTATGATTGCACATTCATCATTCGCATGACACATTTTGCAGTGCTGTGTGTTGTCCCTGAGGAAGACAGAAGATGGCATTAAGAATCTTCAGATAGCCATACGTCCTTTAGTCCAACTCATGTGAACAGTTCTGGTTACAAATAATGCATTGCTTCAGCCCTTCCTCTCTCTCTCTATATTGTTCAGACCACTAATATAGGTCTTGGCCTTCACTGGGCAAAGCCCAATCAAATTTATACAAGAGGATATCACTTCATTGCTGTTATAGCCATTAGGAATTTATTAGGAGGCTGATATGTCCACTGCATTATTCTCTCTGTGAGCCTATTTGGTGGGGTTGTAAATAACAAAGCAAACAGTTATGAAGCAGTGTGAGGTTTTCACCAGACATTTAATAGGTTGATGCATCTTCATTTTGAATGGTGGGTTAATCCCATGCCCAGAGTTTAGATTTTGTGTGAGTGCACCCAGATTTATGGCTTTATCCTTAGATGCCACACAAACGGACAGCAGACTAACTGGGAAAATCGCAAAAGAAAGTCTATTTCCCTTCTTGGATTTGTTTCTTCCCTTGCTGCAGGGTCCAGTTTGGGAGCAATTTGCATGATCTGCAGAAGTTAAAGAATGAAAGTTTTTTGTTTTATTGATCTGGCATAATTAGTTGCAGCTCCTCATAGAAAAGTGGAGAAGATACAGCAATGTCCTACATTTTGGTAACTTCCTTGTTTACAGAATATTGAATCGCTTGTTATATTTCCATCCAGGATTTCAGTTAAATCACTAATAAATATTTGGTTGCTTAATTAATAGCTATGTCTCAAACTACTCCTGCCTATGACATGTGCACTGCTAACAATTAATTGTGCAACATATAACCTTTGATTCTATAAGGCAATAAGTCTAGCATAGGCTGGGCAGAGCAATGATATCTTTAGTTTCCTGTATGAAGCTTGTCCTTCTACCAGAATCCCAATGTTTGCCACCCTGACCATGTTTCAGCATTTTCACCTCTCCACAGAACTGTAGGGCAAAAGTGCATAAACATAAAGGGTCATATGTTGCACAACCTCAGACCTGGGAACTGAATGTAGCCCCCTTTCTATCTGACTCTCAGCGCTCACTGTCATGAATCACTGGTCTACCTAGCAGCAAGTCGCTGCCCACTGTCAAGTCCCCAGTCCGGGATCAATCCACAAGTTCAAAGTCCAGTCCGAAGCACAGTCCCACAGAGATCCTGGAGCATCCAAGCTGAGGCCCATCAACATGGGCAGTTGAGTAGGCACAGCGCTTCAGCTCTGCTGCCCTTTTGTACTTTGCATGCTGATTGCAGCATATGGGCTTGATGAGCCAAGTGACCCTCACCTGTCCTGAGCCTACTCCAGCTGAGGAATCACACCCTCCTCCCAGAGCTAGTGAGCCCCACCTGGCCAGCTAGTGGTCCCATGCTTTCCTCTGCCTCCTGGAGCACCCTGCCCACTGCCCCCTATAGCTTAGAGCCCGCCATGTTTGTGGAGACAGGGCCTCTCTGGCTCTGCTCTGGTTCCTGTGCATTGACACCCATCCCTTTGCCATCCCCCATCACCCCATGAGAGCTTCCTATACCAACCTTTCCTTCCCATCCCCAGCTTACCCCAGTGTGTCCCAGTCCTAGCTATACCCCTCCTCTTCCTTTTCCTCCTCCTCTTCCTTTTTGTTGTCCTGCCAGTTCATGATACTCACGCCTGGCCACACCTCTTTCCCCAGGCCCTTGATTTGTAACCTCATTGAATGTAATTGCCTGGCTGGAATGTGTCATTGAACACTGACAATGGTCAATTACCCGATTCCGGGTGGGCAGCAGTCATAGTGCTCAGTCCCAGATGGCTGTTGAGATTCATCTGGTCCGTGGCATTGCAAGGTGGGATTGCCCACCAAACTCCCCATTTGAACAGGCCAATCACCCACCACTACCATGTGTCACCTAGGAGGTTACCCATAAGGGAATGTGGCTGTTGGGTGTCAAGGCTCTGTCAAGGCTTCAGGAAAGCTATTCTTTCCCCAGTTGCAGCAAGAGTAGAGAAAACAAGACAAGAGTCCTTTTTCATGAGTTTTATTCAATTCTAATAGCGAGAGACAAAAAAAGCAACAAGACAGAACAATGACGTTGCTCCAAACTGGGCTCCTCCTTCCTTCCTTCCTTCCTTTCTTCCTTCCTTCCTTCCTAGCAACAGCATCTCCCTTTAGAGTGGCTGCTTGAGGCCAAATGTCTCTGATTCTGTTGTTCCTGCACCCTTAATGAACGCCGAGTTCTGGGAGAAGGGGGATCAGAAATACTCTTCAGTGACAATGTGTCAGCTGGCTGCCCTGTGGCAATTCCCCCCTTCTTCTAACACTTCCCAACTCTTTTGTTCGTCTATCTCTGAGCTGTGACCTTCCTCAGCCCCCTCAAACCCCTTCTGTAAATCAATGATGCATTATTATTCTCCTGCAGCATCAGGAGAAGGGGGGGGGGTGATCTCCTCCATTCCTCATCCATCTCACCCTCTTCAGTCCAATCCCTGACACTGGACTAAAAAATAATAATAAAGGTTTCTCATCCCTGGTTTAGGGTGAATTAGGTGTGAATCTGGGCTTATGTCCCAGATACTGAAATGAAGCACAGTCAACCCAAATTTGCCTGTGTTTTGCAGAAACTTTCATTTATAATTACCTTACTGTGGGGATGCCCTCCCTGTCAAGGTGTGTCTGTCTCCAACATTATCAACTTTGGGGAGCCGTTTGAAAAGATTCCTGGTGGCTGAAGGATACTGTTTCTGGCATCCATGAAATTACTAGATGAGATGCTTTTAACTGTAGAATGCTTTAACTATTTTAGAATGCTTTCTTTTAAAAAAAATAAAATTAAAAATTGTGGGTGTGTTTGCTGTCCTGGGCCCCTTGTGGGGGAAGTATGGGACATACATTCAATAATTCAATATAAAGTTATTCTTTCATTCCTATAGGCAGTGTTGAGCCTTAGGTGTTAAGTAGTTTCTTGAGAATGAAAGGAATTTTCAGGTGATTGAATGATTTTTAAGAATGACACTAACTGGAAGATTTGGGCTACAATCCTGGCATGAGTGACATAGCAGTAAGCCCCTTTAAACACAGTGAGGCTTACTTCTGAGCAAACATGCATGGAATTGCACTGTCAGAGCTAGGACTGAAGTCCAAATAATTGCCATTATTTTCTGTGAAGTAAGTAAAAAAGTTTTAAAATGCTAATCGCTCCGCTGCAGAAGATTCTTTCCTTGCAGAGGATCTTTTGCATATTCTTATTTTAGTAGTCATGCAAAAGTTGAAAAAAAAAAGTTTTACCATCAAGTGTAGTCCCTTTCTTTTCTATGAACACTAATTCTTCCTTTATTTTTGCCCACTGGTACTTACGGAGCATGAAATTGAAATGAGCATTCCCACCCCCACCCCCATCCTTTTGTGTTCAGTATTGCTGCTTATATGAGAATAGTAGCTTTCTTTTTTGTTTCAAGCTGTTCTGTGTTCTGTTGACTTCACAACTCAGCAAGTGTATTTATGTTCTGAATAAAACACCAGTTTTTGCGGTTTGCTGGAATTGGTGGTGGTGGGATTTGGCAGCGACGGGGAGAATGTATAAAAAGCAGAATGTAGGTTTCAGGCAGCTCTTGTGCATAATGGTAAACTCTATACGCAAAGGCCCTGACATGGGCATTTAAGAGTCAATGGAGCAATAATAATAATAATAATAATAATAATTTATTATTTGTACCCCGCCCATCTGGCTGGGTTTCCCCAGCCACTCTGGGCGGCTTCCATAAAAACCAGAAATACACTAAAATATCACAGATTAAAAACTTCCCTGAACAGGGCTGCCTTAAGATGTCTTCTGAATGTCAGGTAGTTATTTATCGCTTTGACATCTGATGGGAGGGCATTCCACAGGGCAGGCGCCACTACCGAGAAGGCCCTCTGCCTGGTTCCCTGTAGCTTTGCTTCTCGTAATGAGGGAACCGCCAGAAGGCCCTCGGCGCTGGACCTCAGCGTCCGGGCAGAACGATGGGGGTGGAGACGCAACAGCAACAGAAATAGTGGAGCCTGCATATATAAAAATAGTCATTGAAACCTGTTTATTTTGTGTAGGATATAGTACAGAATTCATCCTCAAGAACATCAGATCTTTCATCATCATCATCATTTATTATTATTCAGAGCTTCTGCATCCACTAAAGTTGACAAGGGACCTCGACAGAACCTGACTCCCTCAAGTTATATTTCTTTGCACAGTTAGAAAGCTCTCAGACATGTCTGCCAGAGGGATGTTGTTAGTAGTAACTGCACAAAACTCAGCATGGAAATGGCCAAAAGTATCAATCTGTCTGACTTTTAACAAAGCACCAGTTTCTGGTCCTGTTCCGACAAAAAAAACCCTGACAGAAGTCAGTGGATCATAGAATCATGGACCTTGAACATCTTTCTGTCCGACCTCCTGCTAAAACCAGGGTGGACACGATGTGGCATCTGGGGACATTGTACAAAGTACATGCAGCACTGCATATATTATTCTTTCATAAACCCATTTGTCTGCGGCCATCCCCCCCGCATTCATTCAGTATATATCTAAAGTACATACTGATTAGTGTACCTAAATGTTTGCCTGGAAGATACACTTGGAGATCTAGTTTCATGATTTATAGATGCACCCTATATCCAGCTAGAACTAGATTAGATTAACCAGCTGCCACATAAACAAAGATACTTGGGCTAGGTAATACTGCTTCCAAACAAAGAACATTTAAGTTGAGATGCATGTCAGCAATCCCAAATACCGTATTTTTTGCTCTATAAGACTCACTTTTTCCCTCCTAAAAAGTAAGGGGAAATGTGTGTGTGTGTTATGGAGCAAATGCAGGCTGCACAGCTATCCCAGAAGCCAGAACAGCATTAGGGATTGCTTCTTTCACCACGCAGCGATCCCTCTTGCTGTTCTGGCTTCTGAGATTCAGAATATTTTTTTTCTTGTTTTCCTCCTCCAAAAACTAGGTGCGTCTTGTGGTCTGCTGCGTCTTATAGAGCGAAAAATACAGCACTCTAATTGAACACAACAGAGCTTGGTAAACTTGCATAGGATTGCACTGCAAAACATTAACCATAATGTACATTCATAGACATATTATTTACTCTTATCATCCCATGGGCTCAAAATAAAATAAAATGTTCTTCTTGACACTCTTACAAGCCTGGAGTCCAGGAGCTCCCCAAGACTACAGAACTGAATAATTAGGGCAAGCTAATTCTGTATCATTGATGGAAATGTCGTTCTCCAAGTTATGAGGCCAACCATCATAGCTTTTGACCCCAGCTGGGTCTTATCCACACATTCCAGTTCCCAACCATGACTAGACACTTAGCACCATGTCTGCAAGTGATAAAGGGAAGGGAAGGAAGAGTCAGGTGTGACTGCCACATTGATGGGGAGATTAAACATTCCTGTGAATGCCTGCCAGGCTCTTACAGTCCTATGATCACACCTCTCAATCAGCTATAGCAAATGTCTCAACATTGGCTCATAGATAATATGGCACAGTGTCCCTATATAGTTGTATATCAAATTCCCACATGCAATCTCAGTACCGTACCCATTTTGATACCAGCTGGTGGCATTATCAAAAATATTCGTAGCGTGATCCAATTTAGCACTAGTTAATGGGCACCATTCCTGCCAACCTAGCAGTTCGAAAGCGAGTTTGGTGGGAAGGGGAGGGGTGACAGTGGAACAACACTATCAACCATTTCTCCTCATTCCAGTTGTCATCTTTAGTCCTCTCTCAACTAGAATGGGGACACGGGTGGCGCTGTGGGTTAAATCACAGAGCCTAGGAATTGCCGATCAGAAGGTTCGCGGTTCGAATCCCCACGACGGGGTGAGCTCCCGTTGCTCAGTCCCTGCTCCTGCCAACCTAGCAGTTCAAAAGCACGTCAAAGTGCAAATAGATAAATAGATACCACTCTGGCAGGAAGGTAAATGGCGTTTCCGTGCGCTGCTCTGGTTCGCCAGAAGCGGCTTAGTCATGCTGCCACATGACCCGGAAGCTGTACGCTGGCTCCCTCGGCCAATAAAGCGAGATGAGCACCGCAACCCCAGAGTCTCCCACGACTGGACCTAATAGTCAGGGGTCCCTTTACCTTTTTAATGGGCACTGTCAGGGAATTGACATCAGAGCGAGCAGAGCGAGAGGCGGAGGCAGGGCTCCAGAGCGATGCCGGAGAGGGGACCAGCAGGGGGGAAGGAATTCAGCGTAACACCAATAGAGATGAGAGGGAGATGGAGGAATTGGTGACAGGGCTCCAAGACCCTTCACCCGAATCTAGTGGAGAGAGCGCTGGCACGCCCCTGCCTTCCCTTCACTTGCGCAGACGCGTTCCGCACAGGGAACATAGGAGGAGACTTGGGGTCAAACAGCTTTTATGCTGGAAGAGGTTCAAGAAACGCCCACTGACGGATTCTGCAAGTGACTAACAGGTCACGGAGGGCGAGCTCTAACCCTAAACATGGTTGAGCAAACAAACTGACTAAACTGAAGGCAATTTACGCACAAGTAACCCCCTTACAACCATTACAGGCACCTTGCAGCGGACTCACATAGTCTTAATAAAGATCCTCCCCCTTTTATTTCCATAGACTTAAATAAAGCAAAGACAGCCGGGGGAGGGGGCTATTGGGTGAATGAAGGCACTTTGTGCACTTTCCACATCATCTCCCAGCCTCTCATTAATATGTTAACCCAGCTGTGGAACACAAATCAATTTGTTTTGAACCATTAGGAAGAGCTGGATGGGGATATGGGAAGCACCCAGGCATAGGTTGAAGGAAGTGAAAACAGGGTACTTTTGAACCTAGGTGCAGGTGGTATGTCTGCAGAGTACTGGGTCATGCCAACGCTGTCCAGAATGCAACTGTGACCACCCATTTGGAACTCTTCCCCAGATTAACATTTTTAAAACAAAGCTTCCAATAACTTGTCTCTATCAAGATGATTGTAAGGAAGGGCTGAATTAGAGCTGATGGAGCCGTTGATTCCACCAGCCAGTCAAAGCAAATAGCTTTGGTCCACATGGAAAGCATCTTTCAGCATTTGCTTCACCTTGAGAGGAGATAACAAAATTGATCCTGATATATATGGCAGAAAACAAGACTGAGCCTCCCACCATTTAAACCCTAACTCAGACATGTAGTAATGAATTAGAACCCAAGGTAGGAATGATAAGGAAATGTTTCATAGGGAAGACAATATTTCATAGGCAAAGAGAACCTGGATTTATGAATCCAGCCACTCCCTAGACTTTCTACTAGATGACCCCATGCAGATGAAGGAACTGAAAATTTTGTGAACATGCTCATATATTCATGTGCACTTATAGTTTTGTTAGCTTTGTTATGTAAAGTTTGTTCTTTTAGTGGCTTTGTTTGGGATGATCATCTCGCTTTCCAATTAATGAAGCATTCACTTCCCTTTGTCCAAGTGAGCTAAAAGCACTTAGATATTGAAATCAAAAATAAAAGCTAAACAATTAATTGGCTGCTTGTTCATTGCAGCCAGATTGACATTACCCAAACACTAGAGAGATGTGTGCTATTGGACTACAGGTGTGATATTTAGCCTTCATGGAAATAGTGACTCAAAATGATATTTCTTCATGGTATTAAAAAAAAAAAAGCAAATAAATTTGCTTTGACTTAGCACTCACTTAATTTTTTTATATTAGCAATAAGGGCCACAGTAAAAATCCACCATCCTATCATGCTAGGATTTGGAATGCATGACACTGTATTTTTTTAAATTTACACACACACACACACACACACACACACACACACACGACTTTATTGCAGTCCATGGACCCAAAATACACAATACATTTTTTAAAATTTACATTGTCACTGTTGTTTTAATTTCATTTTTGTATTTTCCCCTTGTATTCCCATGAATGCATATTTGTACTTCACACTGATTTGAAGCCACTTTGTGTCCCTTCCTGGGAGGCCGGAGGGACATTGCTGGAACAACTCTTGGGTTGGGGCAACTGGCTAAAAGGTTTTATAATGTTTTAAGCGGTTCTGATTTTGGTTGCTCTGCTTTGCTTATGTAGGCTTGACTCTGGTTAAATGTTTAGTTGGGGTTGGCAGTTATTTTAATTTGGGTATAACTGTAAACTGTTTATTATTGATATTATTGTTATTGTTATTGTTGTTGTTGGTTTCTATTGATTCATTGGTTGGTTTGTTGCTCGTATAGGATATTTTGTTTTTTAATGTTTGATGCTTTGTTGTGTTTTTATGTATGTTGTAAGTTGCCCGGTGTGACTGGGCAAACCCAGCAAAATGGGCAGAATATAAATTATTATTATTATTATTATTATTATTATTATTATTATTATTATTACTGTGTAAAGTAATCAGTTCAAAAAAAATTATGAATAAAGATCATATTATAGAATTATAGAGTTGGAAGGGGCCCTGAGGAACATCCAATCCACCCCTCTGGAATGTAGGAGTATGTAGTTGTCCTATACAGGGATCAAACTTGCAACCATGACATTATCAGCACCATGCTCTAACCAACTGAGCTATCCAGAATGAAAATAAGAACATAAGAGCCTGCTAGATCAGGCCATTAACACATCTATCAGCCAGCCATCGAGTCTGCAGCTGCTGAATGCCAGGTTGCCTCTGAGTAAGACCCATCTCATCCATGATCCATGATTTTGGATGAGGAGGCCGATCTGGTCTGTATCACTGAGACTTGGGTGGGTGAGCAGGGTGGAGTTGGTCTTACCCAGTTGTGCCCATCTGGGTACTCGGTGCAGCATCAGAGCAGGCTTGAGGGTTGGGGAGGCGGAGTTCCTGTGGTCTATAGAGATTCCATCACTCTCTCCAGGCTCTCTTTCCAGGTGGGGACAACTCCTACTTGGGGACTTCCCTGGCTTTTTTTCTGGCCCACATAGGACCAGTCTGGATAGTTTAGCCTTGGTGAAGACTTGATTTTTCATCCCCCAAAAAGTTTTTGAGTTTCTGCTGAAATGAGGCTGCATTTTAATATTGTATTTTAATCTTGTTTTTAAGTTGTACAGTGGTACCTCGGGTTAAGTACTTAATTCGTTCTGGAGGCCCGTACTTAACCTGAAACTGTTCTTAACCTGAAGCACCACTTTAGCTAATGGGGTCTCCTGCTGCTGCCGTGCTGCCAGAGCCCGATTTCTGTTCTCATCCTGAAGCAAAGTTCTTAACCTGAAGCACTATTTCTGGGTTAGTGGAGTCTGAAGCGTATGTAACCAGAGGTACCACTGTATTTCAATCAACTTGTTTTATATTTGGTGTTAGCTGCCCTGAGCGCGGTATTGGCTGGGAAGAGCGGGGTATAAATTAAATTATTATTATTATTATTATTATTATTATTAGTGTGTTTTCCTGGCATTGGACAATTGGCTCAGATTAGGGATTCTGCTGATTTACCACCCACCATCTCCCTGCCTGAGCTGACAAAGCTGCTCTCAAAGGGAGTGTTGAGGACTCCCAGACCTCAAGATCTATGCTAAAGCAACTGGCTCTGGGGTGGCCCAGGGCTTTATGGCTGTCATGATGACCATGGAGCTGTCCCAACATGTAACTAACACATGTGTCAGGCTACACTCTGGACTTTGTTTTCTCAACAGGGCAGGAAGAGGGTGATCTGATATCAGTTCCCTGTCCTGGTCAGATCACTTCCTGTTGAGATTTAGCCTTTCAGAACCTTTTCCCATCTGCAGAGGTGGGGGACCTCCTCCTCCTGTTGCTGCTGTTGTTGTTTATATACCGGTACTACCCCTCATCAAAAAGAACTCAGGATGGCCTTTCCTTAAAGGCTGATGGAGGTTCTGGGGGATTTTCCAGCTGATATAACTGGCACTCCTGTCAGAGTCAAGGCCAACTTCTGGAGCAGCCAAATGGCTCAGGCCTTTGACACGATTGCCCCTGAATACCCTCTTTCATTTCATGGAGCCCGCTTGGCTCCCTGATAAACTCCAGAGCTTAGGGCAAGGAAACAAGCTAGGAAGCAACTCAAGCATAGGTGGAGGAAAACTCCAAACAAATGCAATAAAACACTGGTGAGGGCTCATCATGGAGCCTGCCTAGTGGCACTGGAGGCAGCAAAGAAGGCTTACTTTGCTGCCTCCATTGCCTCCTCATTGTTCTGTCCAGCAGAGCTTTTCTGAGTAGTGCAGGGGCTCCTTATGTGAGGTTCCTCTGGGTACAATATTACCCCTTACACTGTTTAACATTTAGCTGAAACTGCTGAGTGGGGTTATCCGGACTGAGGCCCTGTTTGTGAATGGTTCTTGAGACTTGGATAGATGGCATGTTGCCTGCTCTTGATGGAGTTACGCTCCCTCCAAAAGATTGTGTACGTAGCTTGGGAGGACACCTGGGTCCTTCGTTGTGGTGCAAAGTGCCTTCCATCAGCTTCAGCAAGTGGCCTGCAGATCCTTTTGGGTGTGATGGTTGTCAGAGAGGTCCATCTTGGTATGCCTTAGATGTTTGACTAGGTGAAGGCCCAGGAGAGGGCATTCTCTGTGACATCTCCTAAAGTTGTAGCAAACAGAAGCTCATCAATGCAGTTGTTCCAGAATTGGTGTTATATGCGAGTTCCCTCAGGCACCTGCTAGTAGCATGGGCACTGCATATTGCAGAAGCTGCAACTTCCTGACCATTTTCAAGGACAGCCCCATGTAAAATGCATTGCAGTAATCCAACCTGGAAGAGACCAGAGCGTGGATAACTGTAGCCAAGCTATCTCAGTCCAGGAATGGCCATGGCTGGCATAGCAGTGAAACCTGGCAGTCCTAGCCACTGAAGCTATCTGGGCTTCAAGTCATAAACATAGCTTTCTAGCCTTTTGAATTTAGCAGAAAGGCTGAAGCAAAGTTTATTGAAAACTCAGAAGTGCTTTGGGTACCAAAGCAGCAGCAATTGAGGGGGATAATGGCAGAGAACAGGCACAAAAGGAGACAAATATTCTCAACAGTAGAGGGGTTGGGAAGAGGGTGTTTTGCCCTCCCCAATCCTACTTCTGTTTCTAAAGCAAGCACTGAACACCCAGTGTGGCATGAATTTGAACCCAGTTCTTTTGTAGTGGACTAGATTCACTTTAAATATTGGAAGTGCTTACAGTTACAAGCACATTTTTCAAGGCCAGAATGGAAAGGTGGCATTCATGCAGCATGGTACCTGTCACAACTAAGGGCAGCTAGTTTGTACAAGCAGAATACTTTGGAAATTGCATTTCTTTTGGCACTTGAGATGTGATAAAATCACCCAGCCAATATGGGACTTTCACCTGTATTTTTCAGCCAGCCTCACAACATTCTGGAATGTCCAGGCCAGCAAATTCTCACAATTACTCTATGCTGTTAGTGTGGCCCACTGTATACCTGAGCCCGGCTTTGGCTGGGGAGGGCGGGATATAAATTATTATTATTATTATTATTATTATTATTATTAGGACTGCACTGTGAAATATTGACCTAGCTGAAATAAGAATTTAAAGCCATTGGTAATTGCAATGTAAATGACTTTGATACCCCCTTTTTTAAAAACAACCACAACACCACATTTATTCAGTGGTTACAATACAGCTTTGTCCGCTGCCATAATATCACAGAATGATCACTCCCAAATGGCAGTGATGTGGGATTGAGGATTGGAGTGAATGGCTTTGATACCTTTGAGTATTTTTTTTAAAAAAACTAATAAATGGCAACACAACGGCCGCATAATATTTCTGCAGGTGGCTGCATTGTGTGTCAACATGTTGCAGTGGCAAGGCACAAGAAACAGAGTGCTGCTCATTTGCTGATAAGAACACAGCCACTGTCCTTAACATTTCCTGTGTGGCTTTCATTCAGCCTGCATGTTGCCCCCAGTGCTTCCTGAAATGCCCAATGACTTAGAAAGGGCAGGTTTCTCTTGGGTGCCTGCTTACCAATCTCTAGGCAGGACAACTTTTGTTTCTGTCCTGTTCTTTTCAGTGGGAGCTGTCTCAGGCAGTTTTTCAGTGCTCGTTCTCCTTGCACTGCTCTTCTGATAACGATGTAGGATCCGTAGTGGTATCACAGTAACTAGAAGAAGCTGCAGCTGTAAGTGGACGGACCCCATCCACCACCTCTGCCCACTCAGATATTCTAAAGATTTTGTTTCGTCAGTGGCTGTGACGTTTAGTAGGAAGTTGCCCATTTATGGAGACTAGAGCAAATGATATCATCACAATAGGTGGCTCCTCTCTACATAGGGATCATTTGTGAAATGAGATTACAGGCATTTATCTGGGAAACAGGAGGCAGAGGCACCTGCTTTATGTAATTGATATCCTGGAGAATAATGCTGTACAATAATCAAGACAGATCTTCTATTCCCCCCACCCCCTGTGATTTGATTAGGTGGGGGAAAATAGCCCTTCTTTTCCTGCTTGAGCAATAAAGCCCCTTATCCACATGGAATAAGCTCCAGACCATGTTTTCTGTTATGCTTGAATATATGGGACATGCATTGCAATCCTATGCTTGCCACAATGCTGCAGTATAGTTGTTTTGCAGAGCTGTGTAGCAGGCTAGTCAAAGCTGTGACTAACGAGGTCCTTCCTTGGATACATACTTCAGTCTCTGGCCTTCCTTTTTTAAAAACAATGCATTTGAATCATTCACTGATTGCATATTTTTCCTGATCTGTGTGAGGCTTCACGCTCTCCCTGGATGCTGCCTGCAGTACAGCAAGACCCTCGGATACGGTAAGTCAGAGATGACTCAATTCTCACTCTCTTGCTTTCTGTGTATACTTTCATTCTATACGATGCTGTGATGCACATAAGTATGATGTGTGTTTGTGTGTTAGGGGTGAGGAATACTGTCTTAATTAGTCTGCCAGCTCATTAATTTTCAGCAGAGGCTCGCTCTCTTTCTCATTCTCCCCCTCCCCCAGTACTTTGCACCATGCCCCCCCCTCTACCACCTGCCTCTTCCATGCAAGCAATGAAGCTGTACTGTCTTCAAGTAAAATGATCAGGCTTTCTTTTTTTTCCTTTCCCCCTTTATTTCAACCTTGCTGCATTGCATGGTATGTTTTAGCTGCAGGAACAGATTGGAAAAGAACATATATTAAGGGAAAGTGTTGAACTTAACAGGTGATGCCATGGGAAGGGGAGGATAAGTTCAGCCTCCAGTTTAACCTTTGCAATATGTAATTTCTAAGACAGGGCTCATGTTAGGTTTTGTATTTCTCTTTGCAGTAAGCATGTGCCATATGCCTTTCTGCTTTCCATATTCTTCCAGCAAAACTATGGACCTTCAGCTGCATTAGCCTCCGTTTGAAGTGAAGGCAGTAATATTAAAAGCCCCACCATAAAAAAGCCAGTTCTTTGTAATGCAGCGTGCAGAAGATGATTCAGTAGTACCTCTTATCAACTGCATTAAATGTGATAAATTGAGGTGTGTTGGGGGGGGGGAATAAAGGCTGTGGGTTGCTGTTGTACGAATATGATACCACTGCTTAAAATATATATTCTTTAATATACTAGCCCTATCATTAGAGAAGACTTGAAAAGAATTTCCAATAATGATGAGGTTGGTACTTTATGAATTATAGAGAGAGGGGATTTCATGCTGGGTAAGAATTGCTTGAGAAGGAGTAGAATGAAGGGGTCTGTTGTAACAGTAGGTTACTAGGTCCTCTTTACTAAGGTTCACCTATGATCGTCTTTACTGGAATGGGCAACTTTGCAACAACTCTCTGTTGGTGCCTGGAAGGCTTGAAATGCACATTGTATGTGGGGCCAGTTTAGATGCCTGCATTTTCCGTGCAATGTGATTTTCAAGGGTAAGTGAGTCTAGGCAATGACACACAAATAAATAAAGGTTTGTCAAACAGTTCTTGTAGACTCTCGGTGAACTACTATTGTAGTTGTAAAACCATCCAATTCATTTTTATTTTTTTTACCTCTCTCATTTCCTCAGGATGGCACAATCACTGAATGGCTGCCCCCTTGCACTTTGTTGTTAACATGCCTTTCAATATATAAGTTTATTCTAAGTTTTAAGGGAGGTCTAGGACCGGCATTTTGTAACCATACCTTTAACCCACCAAAGCATCCTATTTTATCTTCATGTGATGCAGCCTGTATGTTCTTTGTTCAGCAACAAGTGATCAGATAAGATCATCTAGCATGCAGAAGAATACAGGCAAAATGGTTAATCTGTGAATAGCTGACTGTAAGTAGTTTGCAGCGCATCTACATATGTGCGCAGTTAACACCTGCGAGCACCTCATTTTGCAGTGTATTCTTTCTTGAAATACTGGAAGGCGAAGGAAATTACTTTTGCTCATCAGTACATTAAGCTGGCATGTGCTGTTGGGCATTGCATCTTTTACTTTCCAAGCAAAACTGGTTTGAAATATTTATTTAAGGAACATACATGCAGCAATTCTCCCTAATATACTTGGACAAGTTATTTCTGAACATAAAAGAAACTGGGAAGTTTGTTCCTGTGTATTGAAGCTTATTTCTAGAGATAATTCATCGGTACAAAGGGTACAATTTCAGCCAGCCATTTAGTTCCTTACATGTTACTCCGCACTAATTGTGACATGCAGCTTTTTATGTACTCTGGCTGATTGAATTTTAACTATAACCTGATTTGCATAATTTAGATTTCAGAGAAAAATTTCAGACATTCCCCCTGTCAGACAACTGCCAACAATTAAATGGTCTATTCCAATTAAAGTCAAACACTTTAGGAAGGCTGTTGATTTAACATTGCAGGGAGTACAAACTTAATATAGGAGACATCAGAATACAAGAATGCTAACTCTATAGACAGTTTTATTTCACTTTTTGAAACTATTATAAAACACTGATTATTTCATTCATTTGCCAAGATAGGCTTATTTAATTGGAATGATCTACAAATAAAAACTGGTAACATATCAATAAATTTTCAGGCTGTTTTAGAACAGGAAGGAACCTAAAGGAAAATACATTTGAAGGTTTAATACTTTTTCATATTAAATGTTTCACAATTTCACCAAATACAATTTTCAGTGAAAATTTCAGATTTAAAAATTAGTTTATGAATTGGGACTTGTGAAATTAGGTTTGACTCCAGTTTGATTAAGCTGGAGACAAAATGGGATAATAATTGGTTCTGGCCAGAATAATTACTCTTGGTATCTTGAGAATGAAGAAGCCACTGGGAGAGTTAAGATTTCACTGAACAATCAAAACCATGTTCTTTTGTAGCCTGCTCTCATATAGGTTAGGTGTCCTTAAGACCATTGACTTCAGTGAGCTTAGGTGTGCTTGTGTCTGCATATTTTAAGGCTGTTGTTCTATTCTTCCCATCTATGCAACCTACTAAAGGCAGCAACCATGTTAGTAGCATGGTGCTGGAAACGGAGTACTTTGCCTTCTGTTCAACAGTGGCGAAACAGATGCTGGTATTTAATATGCACTTTAAAAAGGGAAAGGGCCATAGCTCAGTAGCAGAGCATCAGTCTCAATTCATGGCCTCTCTAGGTAGGGCTAGGAAAGTCTGCAGCCCTGGGGAGTCACTGCAAGTCAGTGTAGACAGTACTAAGGCGAATAGACTCACATGATACATAAGGCAGCTTCCTATGCACCTCAAATAACATTTTATGCTTGATGCAGAGTGGAAATAATATAGCCTATTCAAATAATGCAAGTGACACAGAAGTTAATATAACACTGGGAAATTTATTGCAGGAAATAGAGGTTCAGACAGATAAATTGTGTTTTTAAAAGGAAGTATGATAGATTTTTTTTTTGAGATATTATTATTTCTGTGGTTAATTTTGAAGGCATATAGGTAATTATATCTTCACCGTTTAATAAAATTATAGCTAAAGACGACAGCTTCATGCACCCATGCATTCTCTTGGATATGGTTGGTGAAAGAGATAATAAAATGGCATGAGATACCCATGCACGGTGCAAATCTGTTTTGTAATTTACATTTTGTGCTTGAGAATGTACAAGTTGGTGCACAGAAACTGAGTTGTAGGAAGATTTGGGTCCTTGTATGAGGAGTGTAGCTATGCATCATGCAGCTCAAGCTTTTGCGTGCTCATCCAGAGGCCCCACTGATGCCCCAGTGAAGTCGCCTTGAGTTTATTAGGATTCATTATCAAGTAAGCATGCATGGAAATGCAGACTTCAGCGATCTGTATTTACTTTGCCAGTGTGAAATATTAAAGAGGTGCAGCTTGAGGCTCCTGCCCAGTGGTGTGGTAGGGCTTTGCACTGGTTCCTCCTGAAGGGAAAGGATTCAGAAAGGATTTTCCCCACCCCACCCCACTGGCAGTGTGGCAGGGCTTTGTACAGGCTTCTCCTGAATCAAAGAGCCGATGCAAAGACACCCCTTACAGAGTTTGAGCTCCCATTGTGGGGGGCAGGTAGCATCAGAGCATAACATCTCAGGTGCCAAAATGCATTAGGCTACCCCTGAGAGCCAGCGTAGTGTACTGGTTAAGAGCAGTGGACTCGTAATCTGGAGAACCGGGTTCGCTTCCTCACTCCTCCCCATGCAGCTGCTGGGTGACCTTGGGCTAGTCAGACTTCTCTCTGAAGTCTCTCAGCCTCACTCACCTCACAGAGTGTTTGTTGTGGGGGAGGAAGGGAAAGGAGATTGTTAGCCGCTTTGAGACTCCTTCGGGTAGTGATAAAGCAGGATATCAAATCCAAACTCTCCTCCTCCTTCTCAGTTACATATACTTTAGATTCTGTCCTAGATGTTACTATTTCCGCTAAACATGCAGGAAACATGAATGTACGTTATGAAAGTTGCATGAATACATATCCAGGTTATGTGACTTGCATTAAATATCAAAGAGCAAAACAGATAGTGTAGTATTTGATGGAAACCAAACTGCAGTGGAACAGAAACAGCGCTGATGTGGCAAACAGTTGCCTTCTTACATGTGGGTATGTTGAAGGGTAGGTTAAAAGAAAAAAATCTAATAAAATAAATAAATATGGGAGAATCACTGCAGCTGATCTCTGCCTCTGTCTACAGATTGGAAAGGCCACTGTATTCCAGCATCCCTAACTGCAAGGTCCCAAAGGGTGGGCAGTGGAAAGTTGCAATGTGGTTGCTGTGTGGGCAGTAAGAACAAAAAGGAGCATTCTGGAGCGTTTTGGTTTTTAAAGTGGTAAGGGAAAATGGGGAAGAAATGTAAAAAGCCACCAAGTGAGAGGCCAGCAGGGCTTACAAAGTGGCAGCTCTCTCTTCCTTGACCTCAGTATGATTGTGCTGCCTATATAACATTAGATTTATTGGGGGGGTAAGCTAATGTTCAGTGTTTTTATTATTATTTTAAAAATCTTCTAATTGCATGATAGTTACAGAGGATTCTGGGAATGGCCATCAAAATACTAAAACATTCATATTCAAATTATTCCTAGTTGGCTTTTGTTAAGCAATTATTTCAGGGGAGGGAGAGGGGTCTGAAGTGGAGTTCCTCCAAGGATTGGTATTGGAAGCTGTGTTTTTTAAACTTGCTCATAAGTGATACAGAGCTAGGGGTGAGTAATGAGGTCTCTAAATTTGCTAATGATACCCAATTGTTCAGGGTGATTAAAGCAAAAAAAAAAAAAAATGCCCAAAGCTCCAAAATGGTTCCTCCAAACTTGGGTAAAAGCTGTAAAATGGCAAATGCAGTTTCAGTGTGAACAAGTGCAAAGTGATGAGCATCGGAGGAAAAAATAAATAAATCCCAGTTTCACAGCAACATTAATAGGTTCTGAACTGGCAGTGACAAGACCTTAGGATCATGGTGGATAACTCAGTGAGGATGTCAACACACTGCGGTAGTTGTTGTTTTTAAGTGAATTCCTTGATAGGAATTATAGGCAAAGGGACTAAAAATAAAACTGCCAATAACATAATGCTGTTATGCAAATCTATGTTGCAGGCATGATTGCAATACTGTGTTTAGTTCTAGTCGCCTCAACCCCTCCCTGCCCAAGATGATCAAGGGCTTGAAATAAATCCCCTATGAGGTGAAATTACAACATTCAGGCCTTTTTGGTTTGGAAGAAAACTGAGTAAGAGGAAACCTGATAAGAGCTGTGTAAGATTATGCTTGGTATAGCAAAGGGTGCCAGAGAGTTTTATCTCTCTCCCCCGCCTCTCTCTCTCTCAAAATACTAGAACCCAGGGCCATCCAGAGGAGCTGGAAGCTGGAAGATTTAGGACAGACAAAAGGAGATACTTGTTCATACAGTGCATAGTTAAAACTATGAAATTCGCTGCCACAAGAGGCATTGATGGCTGCCAACTTGGATGTCTTTAAAAATGAAAAGGCAGACCCATGGAGGATAAGGTTATTAGTGACCACAAGCCACTACGAGCCTCCACTGTCAGAGGCAAGGTGTCTCTTACTATCAGTTGCTGGGATTCACAAATGGGGAGTGTGCTGTTGATCTGTCCATGGAAGCACAGGTCAGTTCTGTGTCCAGGGCAGCTGTCTACCAACTCCACCTGGTACTCAGGCTGAGACCCTACCTGCCTGTAGACTGTCTCATCAGAGTAGTACATGCTCTAGTTATCTCCCACTTGGACTAATGCAATGCACTCTATGTAGGGCTACCTTTGAAGGTGACATGCAAATTACAACTAATCCAGAATGTGGCAGCTAGACTTGTGACTGGCAGTGGCTGCCAAGACCATACAAGACCTACATTGGCTCCCAGTATGTTTACAAGCACAATTCAAAGTGTTGGTACTGACCTTTAAAGCCCTAAACGGCCTCTGCCCAGTATACCTGAAGGAGCGTCTCAACCCCCATTGTTTAGCCCAGACTCTGAGGTCCAGCTCCGAGGGCCTTCTGGTGTTCCCTAACTGAAAGAAGTGAGGTTGCAGGGAATGAGGCAGAGGGCCTTCTGAGTAGTGGCGCCTGCCCCGTGGAACACCCTCCCATCAGATGTCAAGGAAATAAACAACTATCTGACTTTTAGAAGACATCTGAAGGCAACCCTGTACCAGGAAATTTTTAATGTCTAATGTTTTACAATTTTTTAATGTGTTGTAAGCCGTGCAGAGTTGCTGGGGAAACCCAGCCAGATTGGTGGGGTTTAAATAAAATAATAATAGTAATAGTAATAATAATAATAATTCAGGTCCTGCATGTTGGCTGTCTAGAGCAGTGTTTCCCAACCTTGTGCCGCCAGCTGTTTTTGAACTACAACTCCCATCATCCCTGACTAGCAAGACCAGTGGCAAGGATGATGGGAATTGTAGTCCAAAAACAGCTGGAGGCACAAGGTTGGGAAACACTGGTCTAGAGGATTCTGGTTGGCCACTGTGAGAACAGGATGCTGGACTAAATAGGCCTTTAGTCTGATCCAGCAGACCCTTCTTATGTTCTTATAAGCTGGAGACATGAAGTCTATGATAATCACATACAGAGTAAGCAAGGTGCACACATGTGCTTTATCAGGTGCATCCCAGGAATCCTGCCACTCACCTTGAAAGGGATTGAGCCTTTGGGAAGGCTCCAATAGAAGGCTTCAAAAACTCAAGAACTTTTTGAGTGTTTGCATAGAAAGCCACAAAAGCTCAAAGGCACACACCAGTGGTTATCTCCACCTATTGCCACTCCCATGCCCCAAGGCCCAGAAACCTACCTTAGGGACAGGGGGAAGATAGCAGAGGCATGAATTCCCAGGCCCCCAGCAGAGCATATTTTCCTGCTGGCAAATCATTCTGAAACTACATGCCTCAGAATGTCCCATTGACAGCTGACATTACAAAGGCTAAGATGCCCTGCTATGTGCCGGAGAGCCACACCACCTTTCTGTTACCGAAAAGGAAATTTCTGGGCTTTGAAGGAGAGGCAAAGGGAAGCAATGGCAGTTCACCTAACTGAGAAAAGCCTCGATCCTGCTTGCAAGCATTTGAGCAAGGGTCCTTGCTTATGTGAGTGCCCAAATGCTCTCAACATCCCTTGTATATTTTTTTATATAACATTTTTATTCAATTTTTCCAATACAAAATTTATACAATTAATACATTTTTTTAATCTCCATTCTCTTTTTGACTTCCCTCAACTTGACTGATACTCCTTCCCTTCTTAATTTCTTACACATTTCTAAGATCTTACTTCCACTGCTTTTATAAATTAGTTCTTATTTTTGCTCACATTCTAACGTTTCTTCTCACAGAGCTTCATTAAAACTTACAAACGTTATTTGGTTATCACTTAATTTGTGCATATATTCTATAAACTTTTCCCAGTCTTCTGCAAATCTCTGATCTCGTCGATTTCGGATCCTTCCCGTCAATCTATCAAGTTCTGCATCATCTTCATTCTCCATTCTTCTAACGTAGGTAGCTCCTCTTGCTTCCATTTCTGGGCCATCAATATTCTCTCAACGTCCCTTGTAGATACTGCCTCCCCAAGCTCTGCTGAGCCAACTTGATAGGGAGTGTTATGGCTATTGCTATTATGCCCAGCTCCCTGGATACCTCTTTCACTACACTCTACAAAACGAGCATGGACTCAAATCTACCCATGCTCACCAGTACCAGGAACAAACAAAATGAGTTTTGCAAAATGTGTTCTGCTGTTTGCTAAGCTCTTTGTAACTGCTTCTTGAACTGACTCTGGTTCTGTGCCTCCTAGTCCCAGCTACCCATTTTTTTATATTTTTTTTAAAGACAAAATCAAAAACTGGTAACCCTATTCCCCTCTGTAAATAACAGCAGATTGCATTTACTTCATGTGGAAGCCGGACATTAACTACTACAGGCCATAGGTTTGTACTCTACTTTTTACTTTTCTAGTGTGCTGTCCTTATGAAGACACAACACACAGGTAACTGCAGATGCATTTGAACTAATGCAAACAGTCACCAGAAATGCATAATTCTTGGGCTTTTTAAAGGAACCATGGTCATTTTCAATACTCCTCCCTACAAAGCAGGTACTGCAGGGCAATGTTTTATTAATTCTTCGTTTTTCCAGTGCATTTCAATAGCTTGCAGTCAGTAACATTCCAGAATAAATATTCTGTAGCATGAATAGTCAGAATGATGGGTTTTTATTTTTATTTTTTGAGGCAAAACAAATATCTAGAATGATAATATTCTTCCATTCTGGCAGATAGTGCAGGGAATAATATTCAGCAGATCTCCAGTGTCAAGAAATGCAGATTTTTAGGATCATTACACACATTCAGCATTTCTGTGGCTCAGTAAGTCTAGGTCTCTGGCCTATTGTGGGATAACTGATCAGAGAAAGAGTTGTCTTTTTGCATAGCCCCTTCGCCGAATCTGTGCATTTGGTTGCATAAACCAGATCAGGCACTAATGCTGCATGAAACAGCATTGCTTCCCACTGGGTAGCCTCTGTGGATTCTGCTGTACAGCTGGAGGAGAGCTCAAGCAAAATCTGTGGCTCTCAAAGGAGCCATACTGTGAGTAGGGGAATTGACACAGCAGTCCCTGGGAAGCTGCCTTTAACGGGGTGTACTCAGATACCTTTAGAAAGAGGAGAGTCATATCTCACTGGCACAGCACAGTGTTGACATGCACAAGATCCCAAGATCTAATCCTGGCAGTTTCAGCTAAAGGATCTCAGGTTTCAAGGCTGGGAAAGGCATCTGAAGAATACATGGACCAGTGACCTGGCTCAGTTTTCTACGTATGATGAGAGATTTATGCTTGTCCATTTATGCTGCTAGTCTTTCTGCTTTAGAACACAAGTTGGTTGAAAGTGTTTGAGAGCCAATCAATCTAACAAATTGTGGCAGACATGTTATTTCCATTTTCATGGGGTCCTTAGCAAGAGCAAAGAGGAGCATATAGAGCAGGAAAGCATCAAAAGTGGCCATGTTTGGTTACTTGCAAAGCATAGGGTTGTACAGCAACATCCCTACAAGCATTTTGGGTATGTTAGGGTTAGGGTTTTTTGGCCATGTTTATTTGTGGTTTATTTGTTGGTTCTGTGACATTAAGAACATTTATGTCTGATTTATGTTGCACACTGATGACAGAAATGGCATCTAAAATGAGAATGAGAATATTAAAGAATTTATTTTTCTCTACCTTTCCCCATCTATTTTTCTGCCTCTGACAGCAGTATATATCCTTTAAAGTCAATTTTGCCATTTCCTCTTGAATCCCTTCGCATTTGTTCAGAACATCCATACGGCAGCTGAAGTGAACATTTCATGACTAAATTGCCATTAAAAATAGGAAGGAGGGGATCAGTTGGTTGTTAATTGGGTAGGCTAATTAGACAATAGCTCCCTTAATCATTTCAGCTGAAATATTTCACAAGTGTACACTCATGTGGAAGGCCTTCCAGGAACCACAAATCTTGCTTCCGATTGAGAACTGTTAGAGATTTCAGTGTTTTGCGCTGCTATTGTTCCACTTCACATCTGAGAAAAGGATCATGTGGACCAGTTAAGAACTGCTGGATCAGGCTAATGGCCCATCTAATCCAGCATTGTGTTCTCATAGTGGCTAACCAGATGCCTGTGGGAAACCAGCAATCAGGATTGAAATACAAGAGCACTCTCTCCTCCAATGGCTTCCAGCAGCTGTTATGAGAGGTACAGTTTTAGAGGTTGACGAAGCGGGACGCGGCTAGCACTTTGGGTTAAACCACAGAGCCTAGGGCTTGCTAATCAGAAGGTTGGCGGTTCAAATCCCTGCGATGGGGTGAGCTCCCGTTGCTCAGTCCCTGCTCCTGCCATCCTAGCAGTTCGAAAGTACATCAAAGCGCAAGTAGATAAATAAGTACCACTCCGGTGGGAAGGTAAATGGCGTTTCTGTGCGCTGCTCTGGTTCGCCAGAAGCAGCTTAGTCATGCTGGCCACATGACCCGGAAGCTGTACGCTGGCTCCCTCGGCCAATAAAGCGAGGTGAGCGCTGCAACCCCAGAGTCGGTCATGAGTGGACCTAATGGTCAGGGGTCCCTTTACCTTTACTTTAGACACTTGACGAAGGACTTGAGGAATACATACATGGGATGTATGACCCCCCCTCATTTTGAGCAGGAGACCACCATTTGAAACTGTTCTCCTTTTCAAAAGTGGTTCAAAAGATGTTTTTTTGGACTACAGTTCCCAGCATTCCTGACCACTGGTCCTGCTAGCTAGGGATGATGGGAGTTGTAGTCCCAAAACAGCAGGAGACCCAAGTTTGGGAAACCCCACTGTACAGAATGGGGGGGAAGGGCTGCTCTCTGAAACCCCAAAGCCTCCATAGGCCTGCAGAACTGTTTGTGGTGTTCTACAAGTCCTGACTGCTTCCAGGGGCTATGAAGCAGCTGTCTATTAAACATGGAGTAAAAAAACTATAAAAAAAACTTTGGTTAAAATATTTATAGCTGTGTGTTTACTGTCATGAGATTAGTTGTCTCATGAAGATGATGTACCCATTTTTAAAGAGAGGAGGGATGCATCATGGGGGCAGCCCACTACCCATATTATTTCTTAATATGTGCAGAAGCAATTACATCCGAAGAGCAGATTTCTGAGCTTGGTGGCACGAGCATGCCGCAAAATCTGGCTGTGCTGCTAGCATTTTAGCAGTGCATTTTACCAGGTACGTTCTTCAGGAATGCTCAGTTGGTAGCTTCTTGTAGTCTTCACTAGTCATTGCAACACATAAACACAAGCGTGGGAAATGTCCCAGGAAAGGACAGGTGAGCTTGGCCTCTGGCATGCCATTTTCTCCATGATGTAAATCACTGAGGAGTGGTGTGGCCTGAGGTACTTTGCAGGGCTTGGAAATGCTGAAACTGCACTTGTGGACCTGGCAGAAGCTCCCTTGAGATGGTTTTTGTATCATATGCAGAAAAATAGAAGGAGCAATTGGATACAGTATACTGTTTATCATTAAGTATAACAAGCAAATTTTTTAAAGTAGCAATAATGCCTATGTTAGAATGGTGCTCCAGCAAATGAATAAGGACGCGGGTGGCGCTGTGGTCTAAACCACTTGAGCCTCCTGGGCTTGCCGATCAGAAGGTTGGCAGTTTGAATCCCCGCGACGGGGTGAGCTCCCGTTGCTCAGTTCCAGCTCCTGCCAACCTAGCAGTTTGAAAGCACACCAAAAAGTGCAAATAGATAAATAGGTACCGCTGTGGCAGGAAGGTAAACGGCATTTCCATGCGCTTTTCTGGTTTAGGTGTTCCATTGCGCAAGAGGGAGCGGCTTAGTCATGCTGGCCACATGACCCGGAAAAAACTGTCTGCGGACAAACGTCGGCTCCCTCGGCCTGTAAAGCAAGGTGCAACCTCAGAGTCATCTGCAACTGGACTCAACTGTCAGGGGTCCTTTACCTTTAAATGAATAGGGCATAGCAGAGTCTAGCCTAATTGTTTACATTTTGAAAGCAAAGCTTGGTACTTTGCACATCTATTAAATAGAATATCTGTCTTTGGAAAGTGTATGCATAGATTCTTTAGCCCATTTCTGTCTATTATTCTCTTGTCCATGTTTTTTATGAATCATGCACTCCTGGGAGAAGAGAGGATCATCTGAGAAATGTAAAGGTCTTCACAGCCTATCAAGGGCAAGTAGAACTCTCTTGAAGCCTGAAAGTTGCGATTTAGGAGATAGACATGGTGATTGTTTGTCACCCTGAAAACGTGCTGGAGCCAGCACTCAATCCCTCCTGCTTTGGACACCAAACATCTACTTTTTGACTGCTGCTGCTTTTCCCTGTAGCTGAGCAAAGGCAGTGGAAACCTTGGTTGGACTGGACAGCTGCTATAATACTTGCTAATAGACCTTAAGCAATGATAGGAGACAGAAATCCAAAGGAAGATTACATGGTGGGAAGCAGGGGCTTTGAAAGAGGGGACAGTTTCAAGTCAGGAATTTTCAGGAATAGTCCAATACATTTTGCTACCTGAGATGAAGGACAAAATGTCCCCCTCTCCCCATATTCCAAGTACAGAAGGTAACTGGACCAGCCATTAAATCATACTCAACATTGTTGGTTGGGCATCATGAGGGTATCAGGCCAGCTTAGTGAGTTCAGGGCTAGCCATGTGGAATGGAGAGGTATCCAATACAGGGTAATGCCTGGGGGTTGGGGTGTTCAGGAGAACAGCTTGAGTGCTGCCATCACTACCACCACCAGATCCATGCCTGGTGTGATCAACACACTCTGCTTCATGCTATGACTAGCCCTGTGAGTGTCCCTGGCAACGAAGGGCAGCTAAGAAACACACCAGAATCAACATGTCTCCTAGAAGTCATTAAGGGGCTACATATACAGATTGCTAGTTCCTTGTTGTCCACCACTGAAGGCTTCCTGTTATATTTTGTGGAAGCAATCTGGTCGTATTTCTTGTAACAGTTTTATTTGATATAGGTATTTGGTCCAATTAAGGCAATACAATTGCTCACCCTTTCCCTTCCTGGTTTTAGCTATGTGGTGGACAGTGGTCTTGGAAGGATAATAGAAAAGGCCAGTCTAGTTGTGAGATTACTTCCCCAAGAGGGACCCAGCTGTCCAACAGGTTCTCCACAAAGCCTTAAATGTTGGCCAGTGGTGCGTCCAGATGGATAATGCACTTTTGGAAAACCACTCAAAAACATGATTAAAAAGGAGAAGGTCATCAGGTGCCATTCATTTTGCATTTAGTGCGTCAGTCTCAGATGTTTGTGCATGCATTTAAGTTAAAAGTTTGTGATTGTTTTATATGACATCCTAATCTCACCGAAATGTTGTGATATGTGTTTGCAAGAGCCACACTCCACGTGCTGTTTCTCTTCCGGTGTGTAAGTGCAGCAGAAGTTCTCTTGATGTACCTGGAAGTAGCAGGTAGCCTCAGAAAGACCCCAGTTAGATAGCTGGGCTCCCCTTAAGGTTAGTTCTGAAGTTGCAGCTAGTGGAAAATGCAGCAGTAGGCAACAGGTGTTGAGAGAATTGTGCTTGCTGCTTATGTTCTACTGAGTTGACTTTAAGGTATTACTTTTTCATTTATAAAGCCATAAACAATTCAAGACCAGGTAGAGACCACCTTGTCCCTTATATATCCCTAGCTGGACCCTGTGTTCAGCTGATGAGGCCTGGTTGGTGGTGCCACCCAATCTGGGCCTTCAGTATGGTTGAACCAGCATTATGGTGCCCTCTTGATGATTAGACAGGAATCTCCTATTCTGTGCTTTAGATGTGAGTTAAAAGCTCAGGCCATCCCCAGCTAAATTGCTGGCTTTAATTTGCAGCCGATACAAACTACAATGGATGATTTTTAGTATGCTTTGTAATTTTGTTTTATCCTATGCCTGTGTGTATATACTTCTGACCACTGCTTAGATATTATATATTAAGCAGTTTATAGATTGTTTTAAAATAGTGAAACAAAAACATTAAATCCTCCTGAGTCAATATTTTGCCACATTCTCCAAACCAGCCAGCTCCAGAACCAAGCATCCTGTAGCACATTTTAATCTGGGACACATACAAAAAGAGAAGTGCATTTCATTTATTAACATTAATTTCACATTTCCAGATGTGAATTTATGTTTTTTCTAGAATTTGCAAGAAGCAGTTTTATTGGGTTTTAGTTTAGTTTTAGTTTTGTAGAAATGATTTTATTACTTTTAGAAGTTGGGTGTTTTTGCTTTTTCCCTGCTTTGATCTTGTAACCTGCTTTGATTGGCTTCTTGCTGTGAAGTGATCTATAAATCTGTTAAATAAACAAATAAGATCCCTGACACTTTGATCACCAAAACTGGGAGAGGGGACTTGAGCAGTGCTCCAGCAAGCGTATTTACTTTCTCCCACATCAGTGAAACACTGTATTTAATTCCTTTGGGATAAGATGTACTGGGATATTGTTTGATGACAATGCTGTTTATAGTGTCTCTCCCATTTTCTTGACCATATTGCCTAAGAATCATATGCTCCCTGGGAGAATA
This sequence comes from Podarcis erhardii, assembly GCF_964252035.2. Lineage (NCBI taxonomy): Eukaryota > Metazoa > Chordata > Lepidosauria > Squamata > Lacertidae > Podarcis > Podarcis erhardii. The sequence goes on along the minus strand of NC_138507.1, from coordinate 24,914,068 downwards.
TGATTTGAGAAAATATATATATATATATATAAATATATATATACACACACACACACACACACTCCCTTATTTAAGCAGTGTAAAACAATATTTTAAAAACCTTCCTTTATTTAAACAATGTGAGTGACCATTGAGGAGTTCGTATTTGGGAAAGGGAATGCTGTACAAGTCAAGGTCAGCGCTGCTAGCTTTTATCTCAGTGCACATCTGGGGAGGGGGGAGAGAAAGGGTTGCATCCAGATGTTTCTTCTTTCCCCAACAGGGGGCAGGCAGAGCTGACACTGCTGACCTTCTCAATCGACTGGTAGATGTATGGCAGCCACACACAAAGCTGCACTGAGAGCCCTATGTGCAGTACCAATGAAGTGCTGTTGCTTTCACTAGTTTTCCACGAGAGTGGTGCAGAAGGACAGCCTCAATCTTTGGTACCATCTGCGGTTTGAATTATGCCCCTGCTTCTTTGGATTTGGCTGTGCTTGTTGGTTTTATTGCTTGCTTTCAGGCCAATCCCATGTAGTTGAAAGTGGCTTTATTGTGACATGAATTTCATTCCAGTGCTGTTAGCGTTTCCATAATGAAAACAGCTTTGAAGCAATAATACGAACAGTTAAATGGTTTCGATAGAAAAACCTTTGCCGTGATAGATCCCAGATGTGAAAGGGGTATCTTTAGTGTAGGTGTTTTAAACCACAGCGAGTCCACGGCCCCAAATTGTTGATAACGTTAGTAAATAAGGAGAAAACCTCTTTAAAAATAAATAAGTAAAATCCTGTGGCATCTCACAGACAAACAGATTTACTGTGGCTTAAGGTTTTATTGAAGGAGGCCATCGGCTGAACGAAGCTATCTTCAACTGACAGCTGCATGCATACACACATGAAATTGTAAACAGAGGGGACAAAAGGCAGTGAAATTCAAGGGGTACCGTCTCTGGAAACAATTCATTAAACATATAAATCTGAAGTTAGAGAATCCTATAAGGATTCTTTTTATGTATCCATGGGAACAGACCGAGCTTAACATGAAAAATTACACCATGCTACAAATATAACACAGTGGCTTCCTGTGGCTTCCTACCACCACCACCTCATTGACTGAGTAAATAATATAAACAACGTTTTGAAATCTTAAACAGTGCCCCGATAAAAGCATGCGAGAATCTGAAGAACATGCCCTTTCACCGCAACTGTCTATGGTACAGGTATATCATCTAGCTATAGCTGGTTTGTGTTCAAATGTGGAACAAAAAGCAGGGAGTATTTGTGAAGGGAATGCGTTCTTTCTTGAATTTTAAGAAATGTGAAAAGATCGTAGTCTTCTCCACGCATTGCTCATATGTAGAGGATAATCATGCTGATAGCAGCTGTGAGTTTAGCTCCTCCCCTGCCATTCTGATTGCCATAACTTTTGGCAGTGCTTTTTTTCTGGGAGGATGCAGAGGTACGCACACCCCAAAACGTTTTGTGAATCTAACGGGAGAAGAAACTAAACATTTAACATTTTTTAGTTTCTTCTCTAGCACGGTGAATTGTTAGTTCTGTTGAATGGCACGGTGAATCATCAGTTCCGCTGCTACCCCCGATAGCGGCCTTTACTGTATTTATTTTCCCCCATTTGAACTATAAAATGGCAATTTTCTTGAGTCAAAATGAGAGTACCCCTAAACATTTTTTTTTAGAAAAAAAGCACTGACTTTTGGGGTGGGGAACCAGGTCTGTTTCTGGAGTTCTACATAGCACAAGGAACCTCTGTACAGAGAGAACATTCCTTGCTGATGAAATTATGAGAGGCAGGTCACCAACGTGGTGCCCTGGGGCACCCATGCACCCACAGAGGCCTTCACAGCATCACAGTGCTGAAAATATGTTTGAAAGAAGCATCCTATTGTACCCAGTAAGATAGCTTGTGGTGTGTGCTTGGTTGCAGGGTGTGGGGTGCCTGTGACAATGTATTCAGCTTGCAAATGTGTCAATGGGTGCAAAAAGACTGGTGTTTTCTGAGTTGTGGCAGGGGTTGGAGGAGCTGCATGACTTTGTGGAGGTGGGCAAATGATGTGCAACCCTACAGTCCCTTTCGCCATGCACAGCCTCTTCAGATGACAAATGTGTGAAGGTTTATTTGTTCGTTGGTTTGTAAAAATTCATTGTGTACTGACAGTTCTGATAGTATCACGTAATTTTCTTCAGGGACTGCTCTAGTGTTTCTTTAGTGCAGGAACTGCGTTTGGGAATGCAGAGCCTTTGCAAACAGACCTGAAGAATTCTCATCCCATCACTTCCTTGCTATCGCTCTGCTTAAGAAGCGAGGTGGAACTTTCTTTCTTTCCTTTCCTTTTGCTGAAAAGTTAAAATGAAATGACAAGACATAAATGGAAATATACTGAATTGAGAAGAACCTAGATGAATGCAGTGAAGGAGATTATGGAAAACAAGACAATAGAAATTCAGTTGGTGTATAATGAATATTTAAAATCACAACTAAATTCACAGTCTAACCCCATTCTAGCATGTGGCCGGATCCTGGAAACAAAAGTTAATTAATCTGAGATTGCTAGCTAAGTGCTGAGAGGGCTATGGAATGAGATACCGTAAGTTTCAAACATAGAACAGGTATCTGTTGTTCAGTAGTGCTAAAAGTACACATTTGACAGCAGGCTTCAAGTTATATTAGGTAAGATTGCTTGCAAAAAATGTCTACATTAGTCAAAACTGTTTGTGAAAAATGTTTATTAGGATAAATTCAAGCTGAAATGCTAAATAATTTTTATGACATTAAAAAAATAAGTAAAACCGACCCACATACACACCACAAATAGCTGCAGAAATGTAGAGAACTAAATTTGAGACTGGGAAAAAGGGGAAACTGAGAAATCCGAAACCCACAGATTCTTCCATCCCTAGAGACTAGTGATGTTGTTGACATGTGACATTAGTCTGCATGGAAGTCAAATCCAATCACGGGCAGCCAGTGCCCTGCAGCAGTGCCACAGAGCAACCCTTCCAACTCCTGATTCATTGCCACTTACCTGGATGGTGTGAGGCAGGGCCGGATGGGGCCAAGCAGGTACACCAGCAGGGCCAAGCTGGCAGTCCCCACCAGTGCACCTTGCATCCCTATCCTCACTACAGCTCTGGACCACTGAAGGTAAGCCTCAGTGACGCTGATGTTGGGAAGGCAGTTCTGTAACACCAACCCACTGTGCTAGCCACTCCTGATTTCAGTAGGTTTGCAATTCTGAAATGAGTTATGAGCCCTGACTTGGATACAACGAGCTTTAATATTTTCATAATTCAAGACGAGATTGATTACAAATTGACTTACATTTCCTGTGCCTGCAGGACCTGCACCAGTGGCATATTTTAAGTAAAGGTAAAGGGACCCCTGACCATTAGGTCCAGTCGTGACCGACTCTGGGGTTGCGGCGCTCATCTCACTTTATTGGCCGAGGGAGCCGGCGTACAGATTCCGTGTCATGTGGCCAGTATGCCTAAGCCGCTTCTGGCGAACCAGAGTAGCACACGGAAACGCAGTTTACCTTCCCGCTGGAGCGGTGCCTATTTATCTACTTGCACTTTGATGTGCTTTCGAACTGCTAGGTTGGCTGGAGCAGGGACCGAGTAACGGGAGCTCACCCCGTAGCAGAGATTCGATCCGCCGACCTTCTGATCAGCAAGTCCACAGCACAAATAACTTTGAGCCCATTCCTCTTTTGCTGATAATGGTCGATGGTGTTTGAGGGTACATTCTATGCTCCTCTGCCAATGGCATGAGAGCTTTAGCAATTGGCAGACATCTCAGAGATACAGCACTGCTGGGGACCCAAGCCAGCATAACATCAGGGATATACCGGCATAAGCTGGCCGCCAGCTTAATGTGAATGTATCTTTGCCCAGTACCAGTTTTTATCTTGTATGCTTAATCGGGCAATAGGAAATAACATTGACCTCAATTTGATGACCACATAGGATGCAATTCTTTCGTGGGCAGCAGTTACTGGCTTTGTAGAGATTTTTCATGTGAGACAACCAGCTCCTTATCTCGAAGGCCAATCTCAAAGGTGGGTTAATGGGAAGCATACAAACAATTAAATTTAAGAGGAGAACATATGCTTGCATTTTTTACTTGCCAAGATTTGACTAGCAAGCATTACCAGAACGTGGGCATAATGGTTGTACCAAGCTGTGTCAATCTGCTCATTTTCACAGTCTGCCTGACTCTTTGATTCATATATCCTTATTCTTAAAAAAAAAAAAGGCCCTCCTCCCTTGCACTATCCATTGTGTTCTTTTAACTAGTGTAAAATGCTTTTCAGTAATCAATAGAACTAGCACTTGCCTTGAAGTTATTGTTTCTGCAGTAAACTTACCAACTTGATTTGCTTTATAACTCATTAAAAATTGGGATCAATAAGCCTTAATCGATGTCAGAACGTTTGTTTCCAGAAAGGCTTTGTTACCACAAAAGTCTTGGAAGAACATTATAATAAGTATTTGAGCTCATCCAAATTGATTGTGTATTGATTCTTTCTGAAGAGAGTTGGCGGTGACTTTTCTGTTAATGCTATTCTTGGTAGTTTGATAACTGTACAGCTGTAATTGGGGAGGTTGGCTGCAGGGGTGGGAACGCATGCAGATTCCTTCATTAATTCCTGATTGCGGCTTCTGTCCATCCTGGACTTGAAGTCAATGGAGTAACTAAATTCACATACAGCCTTTGGTCCAGTTGAATTTCACTGTTATGAGGAAGAAGGGAAGGAAGGAAGGATATTCTTGAACCATGGCAAGGGGGAAAGGTAGTTTTGCACCACCATCATCTAGACCCCATCTAGCCAGCTCAGTTTTGGAGAAGTAATAGGATATCAGTGGAACAAGTCGCAAAAAGAATAAGGGAGTGGGTGGGAACAAAAACTTGCACAAAGAAGTCAAATCCTAAGAAAGTTTCAAGGCACTTCACGTTTTGAATTTACAAAAGCTCTATGGGGGAGGGAGCTGACTCCATAATTGCTGGATGGCTGCAGGTGTATGGTGGGCTGGTTCTCCCACTGAGTACAGTGCAGGTCTGTGAAGCACGATGCTGTTGCATAGATAAATAATCCAAAACTTCAAATGGATGCGTGCAAGTTTTGTGTGAATTTTCCCAATATTCCAAAGCAGGGGCAGAATGAGAATGTGATTAATAATAATAGAAACACACCCCTCTCACTGGGTTGCTTTCATGTGTTTGTATGTATGAATGCATGCATAAGTGTATGATCCGCCTATTTCTTCTTCTATCTGCAAACAGCAACTCTTGGAGGGCAACTTTGATTGAGAACACGCTGCACTATAAGGGATAAATTCTCATTCTGTGGCATCACTGCTCAGCTCAAACTGACACACACACACACACACACACACACACACTTGTTCTTCACGTTTGTGAACATTGTAATGGAATAGAAATAATCTGCCCCTTTTGTAGAGGAGTGCAACACCATCCACAACACACCATCTTGTCAATTGCCAGATGCAGGAACCACCTACCAGCAACACATTGTGGGTCCTCAGTCGCAGTTTGATGGCCCTTATCTACCCCATTACTTGCATTGCCGGGGGACTTCTGTGCAATGCTGACATTGTGCACACCACGAGAGGCAAGATCGCATCCTGAGGTCCCCCACAGCGCTAGTTCTGTGGGGCCATGCAGAAGTGCTGCTTAGTAGGAGCAGTCTTGCAGATAGAAGCAGAAACACCAGGTTCCTTAACTTCAACCGCTCAAGAGTTGCTCCAGAAGGATCCTACATACTATTCCATCAAAAGCCACCAAAAGGTCTAGGAAAGCCAACAACCAGGCAGCCCTCCACCTACCAACCTTCTAGTAAATCAAGCTGCATATCCGTTGCTGTGCCAATATGTAGCCACTTGAAAATTACGAGTACTTCTAAATGAATGGTGTCATCACCCCCCAGTTCTTAAGTACATTTCTGTTAAGCATACAACCCAATAAAGTGGGAATCTCATTGCTAGTTATGGCTATCAGAACCCTCCAGATGCCCTTTTGCATTTGAAGACTCGCTCAGTTACCATGTGCCCATCCGTTGAAGTGCTAACCAAGGTTGATCGAAAGGTTGCCATTGGATTCCATTGACTTTCTGTGTCAATGAACATTCTAATAGCTCAGCTTTCGTTTCATCTTCCAGCGGAAAACAATTTATTTGCATTCAGTATGTGTGCGTTTCCAAAGAAAATGTTTACTGCTGTTGTCTGCACCAGCAGGCGTATTTTGATTTTTGGAAATGTAGTCTTATGTTCTCCCCCGACCTAACATCTATGCCATACAATACTGCGAGCCAGTATTTGAGAGTGGGGAAGAGATGCTGCTGGGCTGCTAACTGTCTTCTGCTTTTGTGCACAGATTGGTATTGGTGGCTTCTGGGGCACCTTCACTGTGTGCTTTCAAATATAAATAATGAGACTCACCATTCATAGCATGCTTTACAGCAGTTGTTCCCCAACTCTTCCCACACACACATTAAAAATTGTTGAGGGTCTTGGTGGCTCACTTAATAATGTTTCTTCCTGTTGTAGCCGTTGCAATGTGCTGTGCTAGATACTGCACAATGTTTAATTGTCTTGTAATTGCTTCTTTTATTTCTCACGTACATCATATTATGATTTGAGTTCTATAGAATTGGAGCAAAAGAGCCAATAAAGATAAAAGTCAACATGAATATTTACTATGATGGATGTTCTATATCCCATCTTCAACCATGAAGCCATAGACTTCCTGAACACCACCTGAATGAAGCTTGCAAACCACTGGTGGTCTGCAGACCACAGTTTGGGAAACTTTGCTTTACGGCATTGAGATGCACCAAATATACTGTAGTTTTTAAAACCACCCTGTAAATTAGATCAGCATTATTATTTCCCAGACTGCTGATACAGGGCTCTTGCTGTACTGATTGCCACCGACGACCTCATGAGTTCATGGCATAGACAACATTTAAACTGGGGATGTCTTGATTTGTGGTTCAGTTTTTTGAGGGGCCAAACTACACATTATGTTGAACATATGGTTTCCCCTTAGGTGTGGGATTCTTTCACAGACATTCTGCCCAGGGCCCCAATTTGAATCAGGACCCCAGTTTAGGGAGTAGGGTGACTTTAACCCTTTGCTTCCTATTGTGATGGGACCATCTCTGCTATTTGTGTGGGAGGGGGAAGCTTCTACTTAATCAAATCAGAGTTCTTCTCCCCGGCCCCCAGGAAAATAGCAAGCATTTGGAATTTCATCTGGACTGGGACTGGGAAGAAAAATAGATGCAGGATCTTAATTATCTTGGAATCATGTTTGCTGTTAAGGCATTATTTTGTCCTGTAGTTGAAGGACACTACTTTTCTTTCCAAAAGAGTAACCATGTTAACCTCTTGCAGCAAAAACAACAAAGAGCTTTGTGGTACCTTAAAAGCAATTATTATGGCCCAAGTTTATGCGGACTATAGTCCACTTCATCTTATGTCTTACATGTTATCCTGAGTTTCAGATATCTGGTTGGGGAAGGGAGGGAATTCTAAACAGAGTGCTCAGAAGGTAAGGAAATGTATAAAAGTACAGATGGTGATAATTGCATTGTTAACAGCGGACATTCACAAGAACAGTTGTGTTGATAACACAGACAACCTGGCATCGATAAGCTGATTAACACATGTAGTGTGATTTTTTAAAAAAATCAATTGTGCCAAATCAATCCACAAGTGATAGCGTTGAACCTGTTAATGAATTGTGTTTGCCACGAAGGCTCCTTAACAGAGAAAGCTGGTAGAAATTAGAGAAATGGGGTAGCTAGCTAAGCATACTCTTTCCCGCTAACTGTAAAATTGTCTCAAGCATAGTTAGCAACCATGGTTGACACTGTGGAGGAGGGAGGGCAATAGACTGAAAAACACAGGCCGTTGCTTGAGAGCAGGGGTGGGGTGGGGTGCAGCTGCCGATTCAAGACTGGCAAAAGTCTGCAAGCCAAGGAAAAATAAGTAATTGCTTAGAGAAATAGGTAAAGAGAGCAAAATTATAAAAGTTATAAATAGGAGAACGTTACACAGCTAAGAAAAGAAGAACTGTAAGAAAATAAGACACTGTCAAATAAGCCAAATGCAGGATTTGCAAATGTGCAGGCCAGCAATAGTTTTAAATTGTTTGGAAATCAAAGAAAAGTACAGAAAGACACAGATAAAACTCCTGCAAGCGAGAGAAAGCTGTTGAGAGCGGTGTCTAAAATGAAGAAAAGCAAGAGCTAACAACTTAGAAAATGAAAAAAGAAAGAAAGAGAAATATTCAATTTAAATTTAGTTTTCTGGCACTAAAAATCATTCAATAAAGATTGACAGTGTTATCAGTGTAAAAGAGAATTTGTGGGGGTGGAAATTTTGAGCATTTTTTAAAAAAGGCTTTGGGGATGTAAGGAAAGTATACGGACATCAACAGCAATAGGAATTTGGCTTGAAACAGAAATAAGTATTTTATAAATCACATTGAAATGATAAAGAGGTGAGGGAAAAGCCTGTAACTGCAGTCAAGCAAAACATAAGCAAAGTTATTCTCATAACCACAAAAAGGGGGTGGGATCACTGCTTTTCTTCTTCTAGGGGTACTCAAGGGTACACTGTACTGGCACCCCCACCCTAAAAAAAGTTAAAAGTTTGGCACTTACTGTAACAACTTCATGGTGAGTACCGGCACCTTTTTTCTTAAAACAACAACATCAACAATGATGAAGAGGGAGGGGTGACTTCATGGCACTAGGTACTAATAACAGTCTTCAGCAAAGTGTCATAAAGCCAGGGCTTTTTTTCAGCTGGAACTCACCGGAACTCAGTCCTGGCACTTGTCAGGTGGGCACCACTGCCTTTAGAAGAGTATTTCATTCTCCACTGCTGGATCATATGATTCTGTGTTTACTTTTCTGTCCTGTTGTTTTTTTAAAAAATAATATTTATTACTTTTAAACACTACAAAAAAGGAAAGAAAAGAAAGACAATACAATACAATATAAAAAGATTACACAACACTAACACAATAAACAAAACAAAACAAAACAAAAACAGTTTAGCACACATCATACAATTTCAATATCTTAACTTTCATTCACTTGTTTCAACGACCTCCTCACACCTCCCTTTTTGTATTCCACTTCTATTAATTGTTTCAGCAATTCCTTTCCATCTTCTTCTATTTTCTGTCCTATGATTATCTTAACATATTCTAACCTTATTTTTCCTTTAATACTCTAATAATCGATTTATACCTAATTCCTTATAACATTTCTACTAAAGCCATATAACTTCATTACAACATTTTTCTAACATTCATTAATTTTACAATATTTCTATAAATAGTCTTTAAACTTTTTTCCAATCTTCTTCCACCGACTCTTCTCCCTGGTCTCGGATTCTGCCAGTCATTTCCGCCAATTCCATATAGTCCATCAACCTGGTGATCTTCTGTCCGATGCTCTTAGCTCTTTTCCAAGTCCCTTCTGCAGATCTTCTTTGTATTTATACAAAAACTTTACTTTGTCTTCTACTGATCTTATTTTTATTTTCCTTCCTTTAAAGCTGAAGAATAGACCTTGGGGAAACTCCCACCTAAAGATGATTTTATTCCTTCTCAGCAGGGCAACCAAATCTCCATAGTTAGACCTAAGATCCAAAAGGTATTTCGGGACGTCTTTAAAAATTTCCACTCTTGGCTGTTGTACTTCTAGGTTCTTCTGGTAGTGCCAACAGTCTCTTATTCTGTTCTTCTCTTTTTTCCCTCCTCTTCCAAATCTGAAGGCCCTCACAGTTTAAAACTCTTCTTGACCCAGATCCAAGTCCCAAAAACCAGCAAATTCCTGTGTGAAGAAGTCTATCAAACTTTCCTTCTCCAATTCAGGTAGGGCTCTAATCCTCAGATTCGTCTGTTTTTCTTTAAATTCAATCATAGCAAGCGTCGACTTATGGTCATCAAGTTGCCTCTGTAAGGCTGGGACTCTCTCTCTCACCAATTGTGTTACTTTACATTCAGCAGCAACAGCTTTCTCCCTAGCTTCCTCCGCAGTCTGCCGTATCAAAGTAGATTCCTGTATCAATTTCTGGATTGTTTCTGTATTGATATTCACCTTTTGTCCCAGATTATTTATACTTTCTGTATTTAAGTCAATTTTAATAGTTGCAGCGTCCACTTTCGCATTTGTCACATCTATTTTCTTGTTAAGCTGTTCCAGTGAATCACTTATCTTACTTAATGCAACCTCTAAGGCCTCTTCTGTTGACATTCCTCTTGATTTTGAATATACTGTTACAAAAGCAATAGCGGAAGAAGCAGGGGGGCCTGATATTGAGGCTCTCCTAGATTGCTGCCAAGTCCTCCCAGACCTTAATGTTTTTTCAGGAATTGACTAGTCCGTTTTTTCCTTTCCATTTGCCATAACACTTAACCAATTCAAGGTCAGTCCCAGAGTCTCACAGCTTTTTATCTTGCAGCTGGAAATTCCCCAGCCCAGCTCTTGTAACAGTTTCAAAAGCTTCCTCTAGGGGAAAACAGTTTCTGTTTATATTAGTCAATAATGTCCTCTTTTAAACACAGCTCAAACAATGAAGTTAGTTTCAATTTTCAGTTACTTTTACTCCTTTTTAAAAGCAGATGGAGACAGTAGAAACAATGTATTTCTCTTATTAGCTAGCTGTCAACGAACGTTCTAGTCGATGTCAGTGAGCCTTCCAAAGAACGTCAGTCCTGCTAGCAGCCCGTTTCCAGGGTCTGAGCGGCGGTATTTTAACTCTCTTCGCTCTCTCCCGCAGGCATATTCAGTTCACAACTTCCCCCCCTCTTCTCCTGCCTCCAAGGGGGGGTTTAATGTTCTTTACCGATGGAAATTTAGTCCTTTACAATAGGCTTCCCAAGGCTTCAGCTTGCAGCCTCAATGCTTCAGTCTGTTTACAAAAGGGGAAGGCGGACTTCCTGTATTGAACCTCCCCGTTACGATACCAAATTAAACTTTTAGAAATCCAATTCTCCCGCTTCAGCTCTACTCACGGGTAATTACTTTAAAATCAAATTGTCCACAGGAAAAAGTCAGCGCTCTCCGGCAACAGCTATGTGGCTTCACTCCGTGGAAGAAGCAGACGATTCGAAGCACCGTGCCGCTCACCCCACGTCGCTCTGGACCCCCAAAACCGGGTTTCCCCGCGAGTAGGGGAGGCGCAAAAGTGCCCGCCAAATCCCACGCTCACAGGCTTCTCCCGCCTGTAATTTTCTGTGGGTCTCCGCCTTCGCCGTGACGGCCAGACCCAAATTCCCACGGGGAAAATTCCTCCCGATCAGAGGAATTCCACCATTACCGGAGGCACCAACCTGGAAGTCTACTTTTCTGTCCTGTTGTATGGGAATGGAAGTAAGTCTGTGAGAATTCCGCTCTTTGTTCTCTCACTCTCTTCTGAGAGACTGTCTGTGTGAGAAGACGCAGCTTACAGCTCGCTGTGATGCTTTTGTTTATTTTGCTGTAAATAAAGACTCTGATGCTACGTTTACGACACAACCGCGTGTTTCGCTGAACTCTGCTAAGCCTGCTCTCCTCTACGGATGTGGGTTGCAGTGTTTTACAGGACTGCGGCTGAGGAATGTCCGGTGATCTGTTGTGGAGCCAAGAATGTGCTCTTAGCGTTCGTGGTGGGTTCTGACTCTATTTTTCTTTCTAGAAAAATAGCACTGCATGAAGGTGTGTGCGAAACTAAGTGGGATGTGTGGAGGATCATTTCTACAATGGACTGGAGAAAATGTTGAAACTGTGTTGTGTGGCGAGTTCCCGCCCCCCTCCCCAGTGGAAATAAAGACACGTGACACAATTATTTAAGGTTAATGGGCTAAATATGGCCACAACTTTATTGGTTACAGGTGATGAGCGGTATTGGCTTGGGCATTGGTCCTAACTAACTATCCGGCTTCAGCCCTTCTGCTTGAAGTCCGGGAAGGGTTAACCACCAGTAGGGAGAGCCCTGCTGATGCACATCAACTTGGATCTCCCCCGGGGTCACCGCTCGGGGGCGTGCCTTAGGCCCACACCTCCATAGGCTTCAGCAGGGCCACACCCCCCGGAATCCTTTATCAGAGTACCCTTCATCTACATAACAATACCAATGCCTAACCACCACTCGAGCAAAAGCTCGCCGCCAATACCCTCAGACCTGCAACCAATCCCTAATCCCAGAAGATATGTCAGCCAACCAAACATCATTTCCCACATCGGAAAGATGCACGCCATCCTCTTGGTAGAGGGCCACCTTGTGAACTGGATATTGGGGTGGTCAATGACCCGGCCCCCCAGTGCTGCCACTCTACGCGCCACTGAAGACTCTGTGGGTAGCCAAGGGAGATAAGGAGCCTTACACCTAGCAAGTAGAACCTTGTCTTCTTTTTTAATGGCAGGGCAGGGGTTGTTTTGACAGTAGGCAGACTGAGCCCCCAAGGTGTCAGCTCTGTTGGCAACCCACCGCCTACGCTGCAGAAGTGGTGCCAGCACCAGCTGTAAACGTCCAAAATGTGTGCAAGATCTCATTCAAGTTGGACAAGATCTCACCCACTGTGGGCAAGATCTTGCCTGGAATTGGCACCCATGCCAGTGGCGGAGGCAGCAGGGTGGGCAGAGAAGTGGCTCTGGTGGCAGCAGGTGTGGTGGTGGCAGCAGTGGCAGGGACTCTGGTGGCAGCAGTGGCAGGACAGGACAAGACAGTGCTTCCCATTTCACCTCAGGTGGCAAAGCAGGACACGCCGCCCCTGTGGCAGGGAATTACTAAGAGTGAGAAGAGAAGCTATCCAAGGCATGCATATGTACATTAAGAGAGTAGGAAAGGGGGAGCAAGTGCAGCACAATCTGGTTTATTACAGTAAAAAGAACAATAAAAAGAAGCGCTAACAGATGCACGTCCATCAAGCAGAAGTAAGAAACAAAAATGTAGAAAACATTTGTCACAAGAGTTTATTTAAAATGCTCCCGAAGCACACAATATGTCTTTACGTGTTAAAATTCCAGCATATTTCAGAGTGCCAATTTTGATATGGACGATTCGATACATGCATTTTAGCACTGCTCATCCAAACGTCTGAGGCTTGAGGAAACGGGGGTGGGGGGGTGGGAATCGTTTTGCAACATGCTGTTACAAAGGAAAGGTCACTGTGGCTTTGCTACAGTGTCTAAGATTGTTGCAAAAATGCTTAACTGGCCAGCAGCCCCCTTCAACAGCATTTCCTAGAACCTTTCTTTTTGCCAGCATCAACGGTATTTGAGGAATTCGGTTTTGAAAAGTCCATCTGGATATAGGGTGCATTGCTGTAACCTTGGCAACAGAAGGGGAGTTGACACAGTTAACACAACTCTCCAATGTAGTCTCAGAGAGTGCTTCACTGACAGGCGGCATTGCTGGAGCCAAGTCAGGTGCTTCTACCACAGCATTTGGGGCATCCCGTCAAACTAAGGTGCGACTCTCTCCTGACAAGGGTTTAGCTTCTCTCAAGGATCCATTTTGCACCTCCCAGAAGAAGAAGAAGAAGAGTTTGGATTTGATATCCCGCTTTATCACTACCCTAAGGAGTCTCAAAGCGGCTAACATTCTTCTTTCCCTTCCTCCCCCACAACAAACACTCTGTGCAGTGAGTGGGGCTGAGAGACTTCAGAGAAGTGTGAGTAGCCCAAGGTCACCCAGCAGCTGCATGTGGAAGTGCAGGGACGCGAACCCAGTTCACCAGATTACGAGTCCACCGCTCTTAACCACTACACCACACTAGCTCTCAGTCTGCTTTCCCCTCCCCAGGATCCAATTGTGCACTCTTGTCCCTTTCCTCCCCACCCAGCCTCTGACCACCCTGTCAAGATGCCTCCATGGGGTGCATGGAATTAAAAAAAAAATTCATAAAAACTCCCACAGAGATTTACATTGAGCACATTAAGACAGTTCGGGGTCTCGAACTCACCAGTATTGTCAGGAGACTGCAGCTCAGAATACCTAAGCTTTTAAAGACAACTTTGTAAGGACCATGTGTGGGTCAGTTGTAAGAGAGCCATGGGGCCACTATCAAGAAGGCTCTGTTTCTCATGCCTGCCAGCCCAATTAGTCTTACCAGCGTGGGTGAATGAGCAGGGCCTCTGAAGAAACAAGTGCAGGTAACTTGGACTTCCAAAATCTCTGGAAGAGGGGAGATAATTTGGTTAAAGGAGAATTTTGGAGGCATTTTTTTGCAAAGGCATAAATTGTCCTTGTCATGCACTCATTGCAAAATATTTGGTAACCTGGACTTCTTCCCTCCCTCATCCTGCTGCCAACTGATCCAAACAAAGAACTTTCAAGTTCATTGAAGCTGATGCTTGAAGAACAGCATGGGTATATTCTATTGATCTAGCATCTCCCTCTCTGTCAGTCTTACCAAAGATTGTTATTGACTAAATTTGCTTCATAGGATTTGCTTTCCTATCAAGAAAGAGTAGTAGTAAATGGGGGTTGGGGGGGTTGGGGGGAGAGTGCACCATGGAGTGAAGAGGCAGCAAGAGCCTCTCATCACAAAACAACATTTGCTGATATCTTGCCTTTGAAGATTTCACAGCACAAACCTCTTCATATAGATAGTTTTTGGCGCCAGAAATGCTCTTTTGAAATATTTGGGCTCTAATAAGTGTGGATGTTGTAACTTTCAACAGTCAGCTGAAATGTGTTGGAGACACAAACCAATAGTGCAAGATTTAGAAGAAATAATTGGTTAAACAAAGGACATTGTACTATGCTTTTGTCTGCTTAGGGTTTTTTTAATGCTTGTTTCTATGAATGAAACACTAATGTTGGTGACACAGCACACAGGGCATTTCAGGATGTATTCCAAACACTAAGGGTACACAACAACAACAAAATTCACTTTGTATCTTTTAGTAGCAGTACTATCTGTTTCAGATCTGCTCTGTGTCATTAGAGTTTGATTCGTTATTCAAGTACAACTCTGATCTGTTAAATCCAAAGCCTGCAAATTACACACACACACACACACACACACACACACACACAGTGGTTTCCCCACAAGAACAAAGCCCACCATTTTGGAGAGAGTAAGGATAGAAGCTGCTCCCCTCCCCAATTTTTTGTGGGCTGTCAATTTAAAAACTGAAAAAGTTCCTTTATCTATTAAGCATGTGAAATTTCAGACAAATTAGTCCAGGGGTCATCATTATAAAAAGCTGAAAATGTTACAAAACTGAAAGAGTTTTTTCTTGCTCCCATCCCCATTCTGTTACTGGAAATACTTTACATGGGTGGGTGGCTGTGGAGACGGGGTGGACAAAGAGAGAGAGATACAGGGTGAGCTAGGAAAAATAATAATTGGGAAAGAAGCAGGCATCCCAGTAGTCTAAATTTTCTGCTTTCACTGCCAAAACTTGGAAGAAAATGACATCTCACATGTCTCCTTCACCATCTTTCCCCCAAATAACTGTGATTGGAATGCCCCGGGAAAATAATTCATTGTGAGTGAAAGCTAGACCTGTCTGTCAAAGCAAATATCCACCCACTCCCTTCTCATCTACACCAGGCATAGGCAAACTCGGTTCTCCAGATGTTTTGGGACTACAACTCCCATCATTCCTAGCTAACAGACCAGTGGTCAGGGTTGATGGGAATTGTAGTCTCAAAACATCTGGAGGGCTGAGTTTGCCTATGCCTGATCTACACCCACTCCCCTTTTGAGCTCTGGGCATTTCCATAGTCAGACTGGTTTTATTTCTCAGAACAGCAAAGGGAAAGGTAGGTTAGAGAAGCTCTGTATCCTGAAAAAAGTAGTGATCTCACCACTCCTGAAAAAGCTTGCTTTGGACCCATTGCTTTGTGATGACTACAGACCACCTGCAAATACCTCTATTTTAGGGATAGCAATTGAGAGGGTTGCAGTGCAACAATTGCAAGCCCTTTTGCAAAGCTTTTTGTCAGGGTGTGGTGGCAGAACCTGTTTATCTGCGACACAATTGGTCAGTTAGTTAAGTGTTTTTATTTATTTACTTGATTGGGGGTGTATCTGCCCCCCCGAGCCCCCCTGGCTATGCCCATGGAGTCACCCCAGTTCTCCTTGTTATTCAGAATGCCGTACAACACAAGAGAGTCATTGCACACCCCTACTAAATGCCCTATTTGGGCAGTTCTTGCATCATATATGTTAAATAAGTAAATACAAATAAATTGAAAGGACCCTTTTTGCTCAAACTGCACTTTGTTTGAGGGATGCGGGTGGTGCTGTGGTTAAACCACAGAGCCTAGGACTTGCCAATCAGAAGGTCAGTGGTTCCAAGCCCTGTGATGGGGTGAGCTCCCATTGCTCGGTCCCTGCTCCTGCCAACCTAACAGTTTGAAATCACATCAAAGTACAGGTAGATAAATACTGGCGGGAAGGTAAACGGTGTTTCCATGTGCTGCTCTGGTTTGCCAGAAGCGGCTTAGTCATGCTGGCCACATGACCCGGAAGCTGTACGCCGGCTCCCTTGACCAATAAAGCGAGATGAGCGCCGCAGCCCCAGAGTCGGTCACGACTGGACCTAATGGTCAGGGTCACTTTACCTTTACCTTTACACTTTGTTTGCCCCAGTAGGATGCACAGCATCTTGAGTAAATTATTGAAATTTTGATTTGGGGGGGTGTAAGGCTCCGGTTCCAAAAGCTAGTTCCTGATAGCACATTTTATTTTGCAGTCTTGAACACCAAATTGAAAGATTGTATGAAAAGCTGGTGATAAATGTCAGTTGCCAAGTAAACGATGATAGTGATGGGTTATAATATCAGCACTGAATAATCTCATCAGAAAAATTATCAAAAAAGAACATGAAAAAGCTTGAATTAAGTTTGTGGGTGTTATGGTAAATTGCTTGATAGATGTATTGTTCCAGCCCAGTGGCTCTGTCAATTATGCTTCATGTATTATTTATTTTCATACTTATTACACACCAGGATCCCATTTATTCTTAGATACGAATCGTATGCCAAAATCATAGGAATAAAATTATATGCAAAGTTCAGACACTGGACAATTTAACTTTTAAAACTCCAAAACAAAAACAAACAAACAAAACATATCCCAAGAGTTGACTGTGATGATGTGTTGAAGTGGATCTTTGCAGTTTGATGACAATGATACAAATTAGATTCTCACTCTATTTGTGTATCTGTCACCTGCAAATTTGATGAGCATCCCCTTCATCAAATTCCTTCATCAAAGTCATTTATAAAGACGTTGGACAACAACGGGTCCAGGACAAAACACTGTGGCACCCAACTCATCACTTTTCTCCAAGCTGGGTTGCAGACTGAGTTACAGCATGGAAAATAGGATTTGAGTCAAAGACTTTGTGGAAAGGGTGGGTTTTGATGAGGATTTCAATGAGGTAAGAAAAGTAGAATTATACAGTTGATCTGGAGTTAGTCCCAAGTATATCGGGAAGCAAGAGAAAGGGGCAGAGTCTTTTGAGAGGGCAGGAGATCTTTGAGTACTACCTGCAGTGGATTAGAACAAGTAATTTAAACCTTTTCAGACCTAGGGCCCACTTCAAACCCAAATATATGTATTTGGAAACCCATTTCTTAACATTTTACAATATATTTGTATGGTGGTTGTGCTCCTCTTGTGGCCCACCTTGGATCAAGCCATAGCCCATTGGTTGAAGACCAGTGGGTAGTGGCATACCATGGAGGGGCACAGGTGGTTGCCCAGGGCTCAAAATCTGAACACCCAGTGCTGCATGCTTCCATCACTGGGCTCTGTTGAAAATGGCTTCTCCATGTGAACCAGGAAGTGACCTCTCCAGGCAATGGAATGACTCTTCTTTTCTTATCTCTGTGTCTGCAATTTCTTGGGTGAAGTGGATGCTTTTAGGCAGTTGAATTCACATCCGTACTGTGTCCATTCCCCCCCCCCCTCACCATCACCACATTGCACGGCCCTGGGAATTAGCAACCCACGCTGTGCCACAGCCAGTGGATTAGAGTATCTGTGTCTATCATTGTTGCCTAGGCATGTTGCCTCCCATGATGCATAGAGATGTATAAAGGTAAAGGGACCCCTGACCATTAGGGCCAGTCGTGGCCGACTCTGGGGTTGCGGTGCTCATCTCGCTTTATTGGCCGAGGGAGCCAGCGTACAGCTTCCGGGTCATGTGGTCAGCATGACTAAGCCGCTTCTGGCGAACCAGAGCAGCGCACGGAAACACTGTTTACCTTCACGCCGGAGTGGTACCTATTTATCTACTTGCACTTTGACATGCTTTTGAACCGCTAGGTTGGCAGGAGTAGGGACCAAGCAACAGGAGCTCACCCTGTCATGGGGATTCAAACTGCCGGCCTTCTGATCAGCAAGTCCTAGGCTCTGTGGTTTAACCCACAGCGCCACCCGCGTCCCTATAGAGATGTATACAGAAGTGTTAATTTCCAATAATTTCCAGGGATATGCGTAGATATGCAGGAAGACTGCCAAAGAGTCTTGCGGCTGATTTTTACACGGGGTCTGTATGCATCTTACTCGAAATGATTCGGTGCGCATGGATAAATGATGTGGGATAAGATGTCCAGGAGAAGCTTGGGACATCAGCAGAAGAAATGAACATGAGCGTTTACTTTCAATTTCAGGAATTTCTTGGTAAATTATAGCCGAAAAAGACATTACAACTGATATCACAGAGCTTAAGGCTAAGCATTTTAAGATATGTGCAGCTAGCAGAGTGCAGTGGCTGCAGTTTAACATACCAATTGGCCATCAATGTCTTTCTTCTAGGCAGAGTGTGCTGCTCCTGTCTGCTTTTCAGCTGCACTGAAAGATAAAATGCAGAAACCATCTTTTCTGTTTGCCTACCACCCCCTTTCCCTCCCTCCTTCCCTCCCACCAGTCACAACCCCCTATCTCTATCTCTTTGCCTTTCCTCTTTTCCTATTCGTGGAATAATTGAAAGACCACAATATAAAGCCACTTAGCCAGTTCCTAACTCAAACAAGCAATCTTGTTGTAAAGGGAATTTGAGGACTTTTGAAATGACACAGTAAACTGAGAGAGAGAGAGATAACTGAATTTCATTTCTTCTTTACCATTGCTGAGGGTCAGTCCCGGCATTGACATTTGTGCTCCAAGCCCAGCTTTTGGACAACTTGCCAAAGATGAAACTATTTATGGTGTTAGTTTTGCAGAGAAGGGAAGAAAACTGTGCTAACTGGCTAATCTGTAGACCCTTAGTATATTTCTGGCTCAAAATGTTTTGGTGGATTTCCCAGACATGTTCCAATCATAATAAGGAACCTCTGTTTTCTCATTAAAAAAAAACCAAACACACACACACACACCAAAAAAAAAAGAAAAAAAAAAAAGAGAGAGAGAGATTTTTCCGCCACCAACTTTCAATAGTGAAAAATGTAAATATCTCCCTAGAAAGAAAGGGGAACAGAGCAGGCAAGGGAAAAAGCCATTCTATTCAGAAGAAGCGCGCGCACACACACACATGAGAAAGTCACTATATAATAAGAGGGTGGTTTAAAGTGTTTGGGTGGTTAGATGTGACATTTTCCATACATGGCAACACAACTGAGTTTTCTAGATACATAACAGTTTATGGTATAGGGAAAGCCAGACTTAGTAATCTGCTGATTCTCCTTGATCTCTCCGTGGCTTTTGATACCATCAACCACACTAGACTTCTGGATAAATTGTTTCATCAAGAATTTTGGAGGACTATTGCACAGTCTCATGGCCATTATGCAGGAGGGTCTCCACAGAGTCACCTCTGCTACTTAACACTTACATGAAACCACCAAGGGAGGTCTTCTGGGGAATCTGAAGTGAGATGAGATGAGCTCAGCGTGTTGATGAAAGTCCTCTCTACTTTCCTTTTGATCAGATTAAGGCTAAATCGGCGCCTCTATTTGATAATGGGACTGGATAAACTGGAGCTCAGTCTAGACATGGTGCAGGTTCTGTGGGGAGGGTAAATAATCTGATGGGGAAGTGGTTATTGTTGGTTTTGGATGGAACTAGCCACTACCACCATATCATAAAGACAGCACAGTCTCTGCTGTGCCTCATCCGAAGGAAACATGAACCCTGGAACCCTTGGAATCTGGCACTGCTCTGCGATTGGGGTGGTGTGCAACAGTTTGTTTATTTATCGAGCTCTTTTACAATGTCAGTGGTTTTATTCTGCAGCTTGGAAATATCTGTTGTTTTATACTTGGTTGCTTTTATTAGGTATGCATGTGTTATATTTGTTTTACTGAGCCATAACTTTGGTACATTTCCCTAAAACTGAAACCAGCACTTTGCCTTTTGTTGCATTTTTGTTGTTACTAAAGAAAATATCCATTCTTCAATAGGCACAAGTGCCTCAAAAACAAACAAGCAAGCAAAAATCCTTACCCAGCACCACAAGGATTCAAAATCTGGCTTACTGCAGCCATTTGGCCTACCTCAGGGTAGGAATAGAAAAATTCATCAATTTCTGTTTCTCTTTTTATGGTTTTCAGTTCACATTCCCACATTAGTGTGCTACTTTTAAAAAAGTCATCGTGAAAATTCACCACTATTTTCGTTTGCATTTCTCCTAATATACACATTTCTGCAAACTTTCATCTGATATAATGCATGTTAATGGTTTTGTTAAAACTATTATATGCACATTTTCACCCAATATACACATTTTTGTACAGTTTTTTTCTGGTTGGAGAACTACATTGTGAACTTTGGAGAAATGTGGATTTCAAATGATCATTGCATTTTGGTTTGGGTAGTGTTTCAAAAAGCGTGACATAGATAGGCTTGCATTAACATGCAGACTGAACCAAATTCTTCTCCCATCCCTACCTCAGGGACTGCACAGCTTCCTAGACCTTCCCAAAGAAAAAAGATCCGCTTGAGCAGTTCTTTGTGAGCAGAGCTTTCCATCTAAGACTTGGATGCAAACTAGAGAGTTTTCCTTTTGATATGATTTGCATACCTGTTTGATGAAATCGTCTCCCTTGTTGACTATGTAAATTTCAGCTAAAAAATTGAAACGTTTAAGAAATTGGCTCAGCTCTGTGTATTCCCCTCTCCCCTCAAGTCAAACCTTCTATCTCAATCGTGCTTCCCCACAGTAAATTCCCACTTGGGTTCATTCTGCATTATCACAGTCTGGTAGAGTAGCTTCAGTATTACCAAGCTGTATAATAAGCACTGAAGCAAATCTCTCATTGTACACACAATCAATACCTTTTTAACGGATCAGCCCCCATCACCCAGATTATAGTGTGCAGCAATCAGCAAGCTGGAAACAGGCAATGGCAGAGTTACCTTTGGGACCCGTATGGCTAAGGCTCATATGGTCCATGACTCGAAAATACCAATGGAATGCAATTCATATTTGCCTAACAAAATTTTTAGGAGGGACATTATTTTCAAAACTCCATTACCATATTCTCCATCACTGGGCTTTGTTTGACTGGAGGTGCAATCCTGTTCATCATTAGGTTGCTTAGATTCCAATGAAATAAAGTCTATCTGTGTGAAGGGCTGCAGCCAACTTTTTAAAATTTTACACTTACTTTCTTTTATGGTTTACTTTTTCATGGAAGTATTCTGCAATGATTAGGATGAAAACAAAAGATATTTTAGGATACTGCAGTGTGATATATGCTGCAAGGCTAGCAATTGTTATTGGGAGAAGGGTAATGAACTGGGAGATGCCTCCTTGTGTTCTGGTTGGGCCATTATCATCAAAGTCCCCTCCCTTTTGTAGCACAATTTCTGACCAGCTAAAGTGTAGGATGGGACGCATTTTTGGCCACTTTTGTAGTGAGGGGGCAAACCCTACATATTTTTTAGTTCAATGGTCTTACCATTGTGATCTGTCTTTCCTTGAAGTGGCAGCAGAACTACAACCAGCGGCCCATTAGACATTGTTTCAGAGCCATAGCTGTAGTGTCATTAAATGGAACAGAGTTGCTGGCAGGTTGTTGAGTGTAGCCATGACCCTATAATCACCAAAAAGGTGGTGGTTTTGTGCAGCCACAAGGAGGCCTTGGTGTGCACTACAGCCATGCTGATGTTGGGGTAGGAAACCTATTGCTGCAGCCAATAAAGGGTGAACTACTTGGGGCAGATCCCAGTTCATCCCTGTTGAGAGGAAGTCTTAATGTGGTAGTTGCATCCAGCAATTGTTAACAAAATGTCTTTCTACTGGTCTAGTTTTGAACTCACAACGATTCCTAGATTTCTTCTAATCCTCTTGTATAGTAAGCTGAGCACCTTTGGGCTTCTCTTGATTGTTCTGCTGGTCAAAGGACTGCGAACCGCAGGAATCAGGTTGGTGGTCTTCTGTAATATCTGAATCCTATAATCCTTGGTTAGGATATTAAAAAGGTAAAGGTAAAGGGACCTCTGACCATTAGGTCCAGTCGTGGCCGACTCTGGGGTTGCGGCGCTCATCTCACTTTATTGGCCGAGGGAGCTGGCATACAGCTTCCGGGTCATGTGGCCAGCATGACTAAGCCACTTCTGACGAACCAGAGCAGTGCACGGAAACGCCGTTTACATTCCTGCGGGAGCGGTACCTATTTATCTACTTGCACTTTGACGTGCTTTCAAACTGCTAGGTCAGCAGGAGCAGGGACCGAGCAACGGGAGCTCACGCCATTGTGGGGATTCGAACCGCTGACCTTCTGATCGGCAAGTCCTAGGCTCAGTGGTTTAACCCACAGCGCCACCTGCATCCCTATGGTTAGGACATTGCATTTGTTATTAAAGGGGGGGGGGGATGTTCCTTTAGGAGTTGTGTGTCAGAAGGAATTTGACAACTGCAGCTTGTGATGCAGGGTGAGTAAAGCTGCACCTCATGGAAGTCTTCTCTTTGATAAACCTATCAAAGGAGGAAGAGCCCTGTCCTTCTTTTCAGTGTTCTCTGATTCCAAGCACACTTACTTGGAAGCAAGTGTCACTAAAGCTCCCCTTTGCTTGCAACTGTATCAGCCATTTACCCATAGTGTGATCCCACATGGCTACAGGCTGTGGGTGAATGATATATTCACACAGGCCAGGCACTGATTGAGTGCCAATTAGCCACAAAATTGTGATTGCATCATTCTTAAGAAGCCCACGGCTGCATGTGGTCACACCATGGAAAAGTGACTCCTCTGCCACACTCTGTCTGTGTTTAAGGAACCCATATTTTCCGGTCGGCGTGGTTCATACATTTTTGCATGATAAATAGCCTTGTGGTCAAGGCTTTCATAGTAGGGTTGTTAATTGTTTTCCTTGCCCCTGTGCCAATGGCTCTGAGAGCAACTGCAGAAATTAAGAAGGAGACATAATAAAATGGAAACTATATACTTGGCTGCTATTAAATGGTTTTGAAAGCTGTCAAATCCAGATAGGAGGTTGTGCTGGAATGTGACAGGGTACTGTCTGGCTGAGGTGGGGCATGTTGGGTGGGTTTTATAGTAATATAAATGGATTCCCATCGTATAAAATTTGGTAACTCTTTTGATAGTTTCTGTAATGAGCAGGTGTTTGGATCCACTGCTATGGTTACCAGCTGCGGGAAGCTCCAGTTGGCTTCATGAAAAGATACTCAGTACTTTTTTTCTGGGGCTACACATACCCCTAAACATTTTGTGAATCTTTGTACTTTTGTCCATTTACTGTATTTATTTTTCCTGATTTGAACTATAAAATGGTGATATTTTTAAGTCAAAATGAGAGTAGCCCTAAACATTTTTTAGCGGGGGGGGGGGGACCACTGTATCTCCTACCAACCTAGCAGTTCGAAAGCACGTCAAAGTGCAAGTAGATAAATAAGAACCACTCCCGCAGGAAGGTAAACGGCGTTTCCGTGCGCTGCTTTGTTTCGACAGAAGTGGCTTAGTCATGCTGGCCACATGACCCGGAAGCTGTGCGCTGGCTCCCTTGGCCAATAAAGCGAGATGAGCGCCGCAACCCCAGAGTCAGCCACGACTGGACCTAATGGTCAGGGGTCCCTTTACCTTTACCTTTAACCACTGTATAGAACTATTTAATAAGTCTACCATTTTTAAAAACAAACTCTGAAGATAAATTTTACTGGCTAAAACACACACACACAATTTGTGAGCTGTTAATGAATTTTCCTCTACATGTTTTGTAAAATGGGTTGTGATAGAAAGTTACTCATGCTTTGTGACATTAGAAGCATTTTCCCAGACCCCATACGAAAACCGTTTCTGAAAGTGATGCTAAGAGGCTGAATCTTTCTACATTTATTTAATGGGAAATGGAAACAAAATAGATGTCACTCTCCATAAACATTTAAGTACATGTCTGTAGTTTCAGTGGAATTGTGTAAAATAACCTTGGTGCATTAATTGCGGCTGTCAGCATAAGTGTTCTGTTGAGGAAAGCACAATCAATTTCAATAAAGCGTATAAAACAACTTGCTTAAGATGTATACAAAATAAATAATGCATCAAGAATTTCAAAAAATGCATGTAGCTTCCAGCAAAAGGTAAACAGAATATGCAGAAATATTTATTGTTTCCCACTTTAATTCCTTGCAACGATTTCAAAATACGGTGGGCTGGTTCAGATGTAGTGGGAAATCATGGCATAACCTTTTACGCGTATGCTGTAATGACCTTGGGCTTGCATATCTCGCTCCCCTGTCCTCACCATAGAACACTGGAACAAGAGATTGAAAGCTTCTGAATCCAGCTGTAATGTCACCTCTGTTCTCTGTTACGTCTTCAGGGAACCATGGTTTGTTTAAATTCTAGATCAAGTTGTAAACCATGATTTGATTTGGCTTGGTTGAACTAAAGAGTATATACCATGGGTAGGCAAACTAAGGCCTGGTGGCCCTTTACCTTTACAACTAGAAACAGTCATGCATTATTTTTTTCAGAGGACTCAAAGCCCAAGCACTCTTACACAGAGAAAAGCAGAGCCATATATGTAGTCCGCAAAGCCGTGGTTTCCAACTTTTTTGCTATGCTGATCCACAAGCCCAAACTTTACCTAGAATGATGTCCGACTGATTCATTGTCACATGAATTATGGAACTTGGCATCGCTCCAGGAAGGGCGGGGGAAGCAACCACCCCTCACGCTTACCATGTGAAGCCAGCTATGTCCTGCTGGTCTTCACTGTGAAGATCAAAGCAATAGAGATTTTGAAAAACACACAAACACTGATGCTGTTGCTGTCTGACAACAACAGAGAGCATTCCCTTGTACACAATCTGGCTGGAATAATTTTGGATGCACACAGAGAGCACACCATGCACATGCAGACTATAGACACTTTCATCTCTCTCTGTCTCTGTCACTTACGCTAACATACCCATACAACTCACATATACACAACCACATATAAATATAAATGTGCATCTCTCCCTCTCTCTCACATGCCACACCTGCACACATACCTTCTGCTCTAGCGCATCTCTTCCCCATACCAAACAAATGTACGCATCCCCTTCTATCACATGTACACAAAACATATAGATCCTTCCCTCACTCCTTTTCACACACCACACACCACAGATACATCTCTCTCTCTCTCTCTCTCTCTCTCTCTCTCTCTCTCGTAATACACACACACTGCTCTCAATTAATCACACGTTAGTTGAGTAAAAATAAAATAAAAACCCTCTCTGAAAAGCTCCTCTGTATGGCAAAGGAAACACTTGCCACCGGTTTCACAGAAGCCCGAGTGTGTGGGGGGTGTTACCTCTACCATTCCTTATTTCCCTGCCACAGTACAGGACCATAGATGTCAACCGTCCCTTATTTGGCGGGAAACTCCCGTATCCCACTGCTGTTCCAGATTGATGATATCCCGTGAATTTCCTGGGTTTCAAAGGAAGCAGCTCCTCTCCCTCCCTCCCTCTCTCCCTCCCTGCCAGCCAGGGAGGAGGGAGGCTCCAGCTCTGTTGCTTGGCTGCATTGCTCACCCAATAAGGAGTCTAAGAACGACTGTGAGGTGGAGCTTGCATGCCTTGTGCCGATCAAATCGGCCACGTTGCCTGGGGACTCGCCTTTGCTCAGTGCTTCCCAGCGGAGAGGTAACGCTGGTTTTCCTTGCTGCATCCCCTTTGCCGAGTTGCTGCGCTGTGGGAACCACCGCTTGAGGCTTTGTTTGGCTGCTGGCTGGGCTTTCTGCCTTTGGCTCGGAGGGGCTCAGAAGTTGAACATACCTGTGCTCAGAATCGGATGGCTACGTCATTGACGGCCCCCTCACCCTTGCCGGGGTGATCATCCCTTATTTTGGCTGCTGATCCCTTATTTTCGAGGCTGCTGATCCCTTATTTTCAAATCTATAAGTTGACAGCTATGTACAGGACCTGCAGCTGGCTCAGATAGCAGTGGGGGCATTCATGCCACTCCTCCCTGCTCATTTGCCCCCTTCCAGCAAGCCCCAGCACAGGACGAAGGAAGAGCTCACTGCTTGCAGGCAGGCAGCAGAAACCTGAGCATGCGGGAATCCCTATGCCACGCCTTCCTTTCCTCCTCCATGGCTGTTAGGCAGCTGGTAGGCAGCAGAAGCATGGACGAAATGTGCCAGTACTCTTTACCATAACGTTCCAGCGGGTGGTGAGGGAGCACTAATGCCTACAACCCACTTGGCACAGGCTTCATGACCCACAGATTGAGAAACGCTGCACCAGATGGCCTGGGTATGTGGAAGCCGCTTTTCCAGGACCAAGACATTTTACTGCCTAAGATGGAACAGTGAATGCTTTCCCCCTTCTCCAAGTTCAATTACATAGTACCCAAGGGCCAGCCTGGTTGTTTTGGTACTTGAGGGAGAAAATCCCACAAGTCCCCCTTATTTTCAACATCTTCCAATCAGCTTCACAAGGGAGACTATTAACAACCCGGATGTACATTTGGGGTTTTGACTACTGATGTGTATCATACAAATCTGAGTCACAACTAAACTATCAGTTGCCATTACAAAATCATTTAATATGCAAGTAAGTCTTTCCATAACTGTCCATGCACTTAGGATGGTCATAGTCCATGATCTTCACTTTTCATGCAAGTAATAAAGTTGTACCATGTTCTGTAGCTCTGACAATAAACCTATTTAAAAAGAATTCTCAACAGAAAAATCCAAATAGACCTACCTGAATTTGGATTTGTTCAAGACAATTAAGCCAGTTGAGATATAATGGTACCCAGGATGTCAGTCTTTTGTGGTCCTCCCCCTCCCTGGTGCAAGCTAGAAGGAGATTGAAAGCTTCCCTTTTAAACAAGCCATAGCTCCCCAACACATTACTTCGGGAACCATGGTTTATATACACCAGGGGTCAGCAAACTTTTTCAGCAGGGGGCCAGTCCACTGTCCCTCAGACCTTGTGGGAGGCTGGACTATATTTTGAAGAAGAAAAATGAATTCCTATGCTCCACAAATAACCCTGAGATGCGTGGGCCGGATTTAGAAGGCGATTGTGCTTTCAACCTGCTAGGTCAGCAGGAGCAGGGCCCAAGCAATGGGAGCTCACCCCATCGTGGGGATTCGAACCGCCAACCTTCTGATCGGCAAGTCCTAGGCTCTGTGATTTAACCCACAGTGCCACCCGTGTCCCCATTCTAGTTGAGAGAGGACTAAAGATGACAACTGGAATGAGGAGAAATGGTTGATAGTGTTCTTCCACTGTCACCCCTCCCGTCCCCACCAAACTCCTACCTAGGTGATATAGAGCTGACTCCACCAAGCTGAGAACTGCAAAACACTGTTAGATGAAAGTACGAGATTTTACAACATCGAAAGCTGCTGGAGTGAATAACGTTTTCATGAAATAAATACAAAAAAAGATAGAAGAAGTGAAAGCATGCAGTGAAGAAGCTGATTGAAGCGGCAATTCAACTTTTTCTTTTTCCTGAGAGTCGGGAAAAGGGAGGAAGATATTTTTCACTTATAATGACAGGGTGAGCATGTGTCTTTATCTGTATAGAGGTGCAGGGAGAGAGGAACACAAATTGATAAGATCAGTCTTCCAAGCTTTTTGTGAACCTCTGAATGAGTTAGAGAAGAATGCTAAGTCCTTTGACTGAAAAAATTAGGCAATGTAATGAATTTCTTGAAGTTAAATGTGAGAATATTATTTTTTTGCGATGGTTGTTTATTCCCTTCATTTAAAGAGATTGAGGAAGGGAATATGATGAACCTACTACCTTTTATGTTAAAGGCACTCAATTCCTCCATCATGTAGAAATTGGAGGCATTTCAAGCCGCAGGCACAAAATATAGCAAGTTTGTTCAGTGCTAGTGCATGCAAATTGGAAAGAAAGCTTTTTAAAAGATACACGGGATGAATGGGAACAAATCACCAATATGTCTGTCTGTCTGTGTGTGTGTGAATAAATTTTAGGAGGAGAATTTCATGAGCAATTTCAGGATGCAAGCCAGCCTCCATAAGTTTTGATGCATTCCAGAAAATGATTTCTATTTTAAGGTTAGACATGAACATCTGTCAGGATACACTGAGTAAATAATAACCAATAACTTGACATATAGTTCCTTCACTTCACAAATATATCAGGTAACCTTTTTGTATGAATAATAAACGTTGGCACTAGAGAATATGTAAAAATATACATGGTGTTTCCTGAATATCAAGCCAAGTGGCAATTGTTTTCTGTTGTATTCTTGATTGGATAACAACTTTGATATCTGCTAATCTGGAACACATGTTATTTAAATGGAAATTATTATTATTATTTATGATGAAATGGAAAGTTATAACGTTGTTGTTACATATTAGGTAGACAATATGATAAGATTGTCATACTCATAATAGACCCATTAAGCCCACCAAAATCAATGGATTTCAGTTTTTAAATGATCCCATATCATTTCTGGTTTCATCCTAAGACTTGCATAAGAAATGGGGCAAAGGTTGCTATTGCCAAATAGAACTGCCTTGATGTAAAGATATTTTGCCTTCCTTAATCTTTAATTATAGGTGATTTTGTAATTGTTGGAAATCAATGAGTGTAACTTCGACATGCTCTGCTTTAAAAAGGATTTGGAATTGTGTGGACTCGATAGGATGTTAGTCTATGTCTGTTCTCGCATTGCCTGAGGAGATTGCATTTCTCAAGCAGACATTTCTCGAGTTGTCATGTAAGGTGTGTAGAGCACAGGAGACCAGAGCAATCCTAACCCCAGCAAGGCAGAACCAAGACGTGAAAGAGCCAGGGTAGCTTATCTCTGCAGCTCCTGCCAGTCATAGTAGAAGGCAAGACAGGGTAAACCATGTCCGACAGTATGGCAGTTTGGAGGTAGCCATCAGGCCTGAATTATTATCATTAATACTTGAAAGAGCTCCTAGCCACACAGCACAGGGGTAGCAAAGTGAACACAATTCAATTTGACCATGTAACAGAATCAGTGAAGGAACTTGAAGGACCTCCCATTGTCCTTGCTTCACATGAGAGGTTGGGACCATATCTTCATCCCCGAGGCAACCAAAATGCTCCCCTCTCTATTGCTATGTTACACTGTTACACTTGCCTTTCCAGCACTGTACAACTAAATCTGGTCCAGCTCTAGTCAAGCATAATCATTTGTGGCTAGTTGAGAGTAGAATGGATATATCCATCCAAATTCTGCACCAGTTAGTGAATTGCATGTGACTAGATCTGGATCAAGGAAGGACAGCCAAATTGGCAGAGCAGTTAGGGATTTATTTCCTCTTTCCTCCTAACACTGTCCACAGTTTCACATCATTTGCAGAGACATGTCGAAAAATCGGAGCAGAGCAGAGCGAAAATATTCGCAAAACACAGTTTTTCATTGTGGCTTGGCTCTTGTTTGGGCTAACACCAGGTTACTTTCCCCTCCTCTATACAAGCAAATGTTATATTTTAAGTATTCCCTTTCTGCCAATTGCTTTAGGTGGTTCACAGGCAAGGCAAATCACTTCAGATTTTTGTCAATTAATATTGATTAAAGCAGATCAAAACGGTCACCTCGTGTTGAGATTCATTATTTCTTCTCTGCCTGTGTAAAGGATGACAATTTAAATGAGGGACATTCTGGAAAAGGTCCTTAGTTTCAGAAGGGTTAGCAAACTGCTTGTTTTAAAATGAGAACCTTGCTGTAGCCAATCTTATTCTCAGATTCTGCCTCAGGCAAAAAAGAAAGAAAGAACCTTTGCTATAGAACTCATCAGATTTTAATGGTACCATGGAAAAGTATTTAATTCCACACTGAAGTCCGGTAACTCACTGTAGTGTGTCATGAAACCCAAAATTTTGTGTGGTTTTTTGTCCATTTCATCCTTTATTATTTTATTCACATAATATACATTCTTTACAACAAACAACTCCAAAATAAACAGACAACTCCAGAATAAAATCATATGTAACAAACCATAAGTCTCATGCTTTCATGAGACCCAAAATTTTATGCCGAGTTTAGAAGAGAATTGGCATATGGATTTGCACCTCAACTAAAGTGCAACTAAATTATTTGCAAAGTGCACAGTTAAGTAATAATTTAACCCTTGTAAAGAGTTGGGGTTTGAACAGACCCCAAAGGGGTACAACAAAGGTATAGAACTACGGGTTTAACCCATAGTCCCCTGAAATATGTTGCAACCATGCTGATTAGATGTTTTCTCTCTGGGGTCGGTGCAGGTGCTGAATTGAGATAATTCACCCTTTTCTCCCACACAGTGCAGGGTTATGATTTCTGGGTCAGGCTAGGAATCACCCATGCAGCGCTGGTCTTTACCTGCTATCTTTCCTCCCCTGCTCCCCCCTTGAAATAAATGCTTGCATGGAATGTTCCATGATCTAGGTAACCAGGGAGGATGTAGTGTTCAGAGACAACCTAAGAGGTACGCAGTTCACATCGCAGGGTTCAAGGTGCCTAGTAAGCTATCATGTTAGCATTCCAGGCACCAGGAGGAAGGAGAAGAGATATGAGAGAGAGAGAGAGAGAGAGAGAGAGAGAGAGAGAGAGAGAAACCTCTGCATCTCTCTGCTGCTTCTGCTGTTGCCATCACTACAGCAGCCATGTGAGTAGGTGGGAGTGAGAAGGAGCAGTTATTTCCCAGCTCAGATTAAAATCTGAATTAGAGCAGAACTCAGTGGCCATAATGCTTGCCTCAGTCATTATTGATAGTGGAGGTTCATATTACAAACTACACAAAATTGCTAAGTGTATTACTTCTGGAGAAAGTGTTAAGAAGGTCCCATAGATTCTAGAGGGTGTGGATATGTGTACAGTGGTACCTCGGGTTACATACGCTTCAGGTTACATACTCCACTAAGCCAGAAATAGTGCTTCATGTTAAGAACTTTGCTTCAGGATAAGAACAGAAATCGTGCTCCGGCGGTGCGGCGGCAGCAAGAGGCCCCATTAGCTAAAGTGGTGCTTCAGGTTAAGAACAGCTTCAGGTTAAGAACGGACCTCCAGAACAAATCAAGTACTTAACCCGAGGTACCACTGTATTTAACTTTAAATCTGGGACAATCCAAGCTGTGTTCCCTCTTGAATCTCTGTCTCTCTGTGTGTCCCACACTTTCTCTGTTTGATTCACTTGGCCCGCCGGCTGTTTTGTGACAGTGTTGTTACTTGGATAAAAGTTATAGTTGCCTAATACTGGTGAGGATCTTTCCTTCCTCCTCCAGAGCTAGCTGGTTGACTGCACAGTGACTATAAGGGCAGGTAGCATCCCTTCACATGAGCCTTGGTTTTAAGTTTTAAGATTAGTGCCTATAAAAACAATTTTGGAACCCAAGAAGGCATGGGATTGGCTTGAGTAGCATGCAAAGTGTGACTGCAAGCTGGAGAGTCAAATCTCACCACAGCCATGCATACAGTCTCTCTTATTTCAGCACCCAGTGGTATGGGAATAATACTGCCCCACTGTCTTACATAATTGTTTGAAGGGTGAGTTATATAAAGTACTTGGGGCCTTATTCTATATTAGTATTTAATCTGTTTTTTTCCTGTGCGAACAATTACCTTTTTCTCCTCAAAGTCAGCATGAATTTTTAAAAAAGATGTTAAGAGAAACATTTGGCTGGAAAAGAAAAATAAACCATTTGGTTTATTTAGTCTCATGTATTTTAAACTTTGCATTTTTGTACACTTTTCATTTGTGTACAACCTTTTTGATTTTTAAATGTACATGAAAAGCTATATATATATATATATATAAATAAATAAACACATGTGGTTTTATTACTTGAAATAGAAATCAGTAGAAGTTATGGAATCTGTTGTGTGATCTTTTATGCACACTAATATCAGTTTTGAAATTTGAAACTCTAATCTGTATGTGTGGGATTGTTTGTGTGTGTGTGTGTGTGTGTGTGTGTGTGTACACTATGTGAGATATATAATATTTTTGATCTAAGGGAACAGATGTAGTGTAAACTTTGTAGTATTGAGGCATGGAAGGCAGATGCTGAGACAGGGCCCATTTGATAGTAGCATCCTCGGGAGAAAATGCATTAATAGATGTTCCAATAAGAAAAGAAAGCTGGTCAGCCATGAAGGAGGCCGTAAATAACAAAGTATTTCTTTTCTGTCTTCCACACAACCTTCTAGTAAATTACTTCAATATCTTCTGCACAAATCCAGAACATATTTTTTCCGTTGGTTGTTCATGATCAGCTAATGGAAGTTAACACTGTGGGAGAACATAAATATTCCAAGACCATCAAGATTCGTGGTGAAGGGGAAATGCTTTATGATTTCACGGAATGGGTGAGATTGCATTTTTGCAAGCATTGTCAATGCAAGAGAAACATTTATTTGTTTAATAGTTCTGCTGCTCTAGATTAAGTATTTCTTCTCCCCAGTCCCTCTTTAACGGTTTTATATTTATATATATTGTACATGGGAACAAAATGAATTTTGAAAAGGGGTTTTGTTTGTTTGTTTTTAAGCTGGCAAATGTTTTAAACTTCATATTTTGATGTGCCTGCTAGGCAAATGTCATTCTCTGGGCATTCTGCAAAAGCTTTGTTCTACTTATTAACAAGGGGGGGAAGGTTTTTTCTGGAGGTGTGTTGAGTAATATGACTCTTGGGATATGCCATTGCAATGAAGAAACAGCAGGACGTGCTCTGCATGCCTAGAATAGGACCTTCAACTATTGAAATACTTATCTATTAACGTGCAGGTTCAACGTTTCTCCTGATGTTTCAGTATAGAAAGTGTGTTTGTTTAGATCTGAATGAAAGTCATTTCAAAAGATGCTCTGGAGCAGAGTACTTTAGCTGGGCGAGGAGGCAGGATATAAATTATTATATAAATGAAAATGGTAGCTTTGTTTAAAGTAAAGGTAAAGGGATCCCTGACCATTAGGACCAGTCGTGACCAACTCTGGGGTTGCAGTGCTCATCTCACTTTATTGGCCGAGGAGCTGGCGGACAGCTTCCGGGTCATGTGGCCAGCATGACAAAGCCGCTTCTGGCAAACCAGAGCAGCACACAGAAACGCTGTTTACCTTTCTGCTGAAGCGGTACCTATTTATCTACTTGTACTTTGACATGCTTTCGAAGTGCTAGGTTGGCAGGAGCAGGGACCGAGCAATGGGAGCTCACCCCGTCACGGGGATTTGAACCGCCGACCTTCTGATTGGCAAATCCTAGGCTCTGTGGTTTAACCCACAGCGCCACCCGCGTCCCTTAGCTTTGTTTAAAAGGGGCATCTAAATCCAGCATATCTTCCTTTCCACAGGCGATGTGTATATAACTTCTTCTTTTTCTAAAATGCACAATATATTTATTTTATGCCCATTGATATTAGCTACTGGAAAGAATATTTAGTTTTTCATGTAATTTACAATGTGAGTTATCCAATGGCTGTGGCTAATATTGTGTGTGGCTAATATTTGGTATTAGCCAATGCCATTAGGTTAGTTACAGCATTAATATGTTTTATTGAACCCACCTGTTTTTGTTAATGCTGATGAATGCATACATACAGTCTGTGGTCACCCATGTACTTTCTCTGAAACTGCCCATGAAACTGCAAACATCTGCGGGGGTTACATTCTGGGGGTAGCGCATAAAGCTAAAATCATGTAGACACATTGGGTACAATAGTGGGTGGGATTTCCCCCCCAGACTTCCACCCACTTTTATTTTTATTTTTATTTTTTGCTGTGCACATAAAGCTGAATATGCACAAGTTAAATGTGTGTAAGTTTCAGGTCTCCTATATCCCATCAAAAATCCTACTAGGTTCCTCTTTGCACTGACTCAGCCTCTCACAGACCCTGAAATATGCCCACATTTCATTGGATGCCAGCTTTGGATACAATACCTATGCCATATTCTCCAACATTCCTCTGATGAAAACCGGGACGCCCATCTTTTGGTGACATGCTCTTGTGGAGCCAGCTGACTTGCGTGAGAACACAGCACCGCCGCAAGTACCAGCGCTTGCTGAAAAGCACTGGCTCATCCTCTTTCTCAAGCTGGGGACATTCTGAGATCAAATCAGAAGCTGGGATGGCTTCTGTAATTCTGGGATGTCGCAGGAAAATCAGTGCACTCGAAGGGTGTGCTATCCTCGCTTCTGTTTGGTACAGAGGAGAGGTACAAAGAGCAAATGCAATAGTGGCTGATGTAGGGGCCTTTTTCCTCACTGAATGGGGTGGCTTGTGGAGGTGGGGAATGATGCACCATTTTGTTGTCTTGTCTCTTTATGATATAGCAGCCATTTTGTGTTATTCCGCACACACCGTGGCAGCCATTCCCTCAGAATTCCAAATGTGCTCACTGTCCCTAAAAGGTTGGTGACCCTGTTATATATTTTCATCCTTCACTGTTCTGCAAATGTACTCAAAAGTAATGTCACGGTCCGGTTTATGGGTGGTCAAAGTCCTGGCTGAGGACGTCGGGACCAGGGGCAAGATGGCGGGGTGGGAGTAGGAACAGGAGTCAGGAAGCCAGGAGTCAGGAAGCCAAGGGTCTGAGGGTCAGAGAGCCGGGAGTCAAGGAGCCAAGGGTCTAAGGAACCAGAAACAAGGAGTCAAGAAGCCAAGGGTCCAAGGAACTGGAAGCAAGGAATCAAGAAGCCAAACGCAGCAAGGCAGGAAGCGTGTTGCTGTGGCAAAGAGCCAAAGGGAAATGCTGACCTTATACAGTGGTGCCTCGCAAGACGAAAAGAATCCGTTCCGCGATTCTCTTCGTCTAGCGGTTTTTTCGTCTTGCGAAGCAAGCCCATTGACGGCTTAGCGGATTAGCGCTATTAGCGGCTTAGCAGCTTTTAGCGGCTTTTAGCAGCTTTTAGCGGCTTAGCGGCTTAGTGGATCAGCTGATAAGCGGCTTAGCGGCTTAGAAAAAGGGGGGGAGGGAAAAAAAGTCGGAAAAACTCGCAAGACATTTCGTCTTGCGAAGCAAGCCCATAGGGAAATTTGTTTTGCGAAGCGCCTCCAAAACGGAAAACCCTTTTGTCTAGCGGGTTTTCCGTCTTGCGAGGCATTCGTCTTGCGGGGCACCACTGTATCCCTTCCCGGCTCTTGCCACCAGGTGCTGTGAGTTACCAATCGGCCTCACCTGTGCAGCCGCACCTTGCCTCTTCAGAACAAACTTAGGAAAGCCCCAGTCCTGTGAAGCCCTACTGGTCACAGGGCCTGGCTCCTGTACGCACTCCTGACAAGTAAGTCCAGTTGAATTCAGTGGCATTTATTTCTAGGTAACTCTCTAGAATCCAATGTTAGAATTACCACTGGAATGGCGTAGGAAATTTCTTTTCTCTCACACACATATTAAACAATATTCCTTGTTTGTGACAAGCTGGATAGTACAGGGTCACATTTATCAGTCCACTGAGCCTAAGCCAACCAGGAAGTCTGCATAACCTCTTCTTCATCAGGATCAGTTTAGAGCAGCCAAATTACTACCTTAAATTATATTGAGAGCATTTTGTCAGCAGAGGACTGGCAAGGTACAAAATACACTGGCCTTCCTTAGCTTCCATTTTTGTTACACTTGTATGATTTCAATTCCAGATGGTCCGAGGAGCCGGTAATGCATCTAATAATCTTAAGAATCATTAATCCACTTAAAGCAGCATCAGAGTTATTCTACTACACTTTCTCAACTTTAGTAGGCATTATTATCTGACCCATGCCCTTAATTACCTGCTTCCAGTGTGGTGTAGTGGTTAAGAGCAGTGGACTCATAATCTGGTGAACCGGGTTCGTGTCTCCGCTCCTCCACATGCAACTGCTGGGTGACCTTGGGCTAGTCACACTTCTCTGAAGTCTCTCAGCCCCACTCACCTCACAGAGTGCTTGTTGTGGGGGAGGAAGGGAAACTTTGAGACTCCTTCAGGTAATGATAAAGCGGAATATCAAATCCAAACTACTACTACTACTACTACTCTTCTTCTTCTTCTTCTTCTTCTTCTTCTTCTTCTTCTTCTTCTTCTTCTTCTTCCTTTTATGTTCACTCATTTTAACCAAAGCTGAGTAGTGTGGCCGACCTGGGCTCCTGGCAGTGACATCAATGCCATGTATAGCAGGATGGGGCAGGCTTGGGGAAAAGTTGGGATGGCTTGGGCATACTCAGCAATGACCCCAATGGTGGGGGGCCAGGCTTTGTGGCACCACATCCCAACTGGCTACCCCTGCAATTTGGACAAAGTCTTACAAAAACAAATTTTGAACCATTTCACCAGTTCTGAAAGTGTCCTAGGAAATCTTTCAAAATAAGCCACAGGTGCCCTTGTGCCTGCTTAGATAGTAATCTGACTGAGGAAGCTTTAGGACAACTTTGTGGAAATTGATTCCCTCCAAATGTCATTGACTCCAGCTCTCACCTTCTCTGACCATTGGGCATAGTGTCTGGGGCTGATTGGACATGGAGTCCAACCTTACCTGGAGGGCCACAGGTCCCCCCCATGCTTTTAGGTGTTTCCATGTTGTATTGATCATGTGATATATATTTCACCTCAAAAATCTCTGTATTGTAAATATGGGCTGGTTGTTCATGTAGAACAGAAAGCAGAAGGGAGACAATTGTAATTCAACTGGCTGTTCTGGTCAACATAAATTTTATATTTGCATTACAAAGAGACTCAAACATAGAATAAGCTTTTATCCTAATGCATGGGTAGGCAACCTAAGGACCGGTGGCCAGATGAGGCTCAATCGCCTTCTCAATCTGGCCCACGGACAGTCTGGGAATCAGTGTTTTTTACATGAGTAGAATGTGTGCTTTTATTTCAAATGCATCTCGGGGTTATTTGTGGGGCATAACAATTTGTTCATTCCCGCCCCCAAATATAGTCCAGCCCACCATATGGCTTGAGGGACTGTGGACCAGTCCACGGCTGAAAATGTTTGCTGACCCCTGTTCTAATGTGTGTGAATGCCCTTATTTGTTTCACTTTTCAGTAGAAACCTAGATTGGGAATAGCAGAATGTTTTTTAAAATATATATACATCAACCATATCCCTGATTTTCTTAGCAGTTTGACATGTCATGAAATTGCAGGTTCAGTGCTGACTTGATATTGGAGAGTTTCATGATATCCTAAGACAGAAATATATTTTATAAGCTGAGGTGCTTGGGTTATGGGATTTACCCTCCTCTTCCTCCCAGGTACCT
Organism: Podarcis erhardii; assembly: GCF_964252035.2. NCBI lineage: Eukaryota > Metazoa > Chordata > Lepidosauria > Squamata > Lacertidae > Podarcis > Podarcis erhardii. The sequence goes on along the minus strand of NC_138507.1, from coordinate 24,876,455 downwards.
GCAAACTGATTTTATATGAGTGCTTTTCTGATGCCAGCAGGATTTGGATCATTCCTAGGAAGCGATTGGGAGATAAGAGATGTTGGCCAAAATGTACTTGTAATAATTAAATTGCCAGCTGGCAGCATGTCAATAGTTGGATGTTCTTGCTGACAGAGCCAAGAGAACCTTTTAGCTTGCTGTAAGTTGATAGAGGTCTGAAAGACCTGTCAGTCACCAAGATGTGCTCTGCCAATAATAATAGCTCACATTCCAGGATATATGAAGTGTTATTCACTCGTAAGAGGAATGCATAAATCCACTAGCATTGCGGATCATATCTCAGAAAAGCTAGGTACATGAAGGACTTTTCTGCTGAGCGATTTAGATCAGGCTGTTCTCTTATAGATTTGTAGAGTTGGAAGGGACTCTGAGGGTCATCTAGTCCAAGCCGCAGCAATGCAGGAATCTGAGCTAGATCGTGCATGACAGATGGCCATCCAACCTCTGCTTAAAAGCCTTCAAGGAAGGAGAGTTCACTACCCCTCATGGGAGTCTGTTCCACTGTTGAACAGCCTTCTCTCATTTTAAGAGTAAAACCATTGGTTCCTATATATATTTGCTTGTGTTAGTAGGCATGCAGAATAATGTCCCACATACCTATAATCTTATCTCCCCTTATGTCCCCCACCTGAACAAGATACTGTATGTGTAGTGTTGTAAAAATCAGAAACATTTTTATTTACGCTTATTTAACCAACAAAAGTTGGTCACATTATGACACCTGGAGCCAAATCAGAAATGGTAACAATACTTGTTTGAAGCTAACTTCTTCCCCTTTGCTTCTTGCAGCCATTGAGGAAAGGTAGTAATAGCATGACTTCACAGCATCACTGAACACCTGTGGTCACATGATACCACAAAGCCAATTCAAAGTGAGGGCAGTAAACATTGCCTTCATTCTGAATGGGTATCTGTGAGAGACCTATACCATCAGCATTCTGATCCTGTTTGTAGCCCTCTCCCTGTTTCCAAATGGGTTTGCTTTTTGCAGGAATGAAAATGTTCGTGAGAAATGACCCATGTATCAGGTCAGCTCCAGCATTTTGCAAGTAAGAGAAGGGAGGGGGGGCGGAGAGAGAGAGGATAGTGGTGTATTAACAGAGCCAGGAAAGAAAACCTATCCTTCTGTTGTCATAGAAAATTATATTTCAATGTTTAATGTTTATCTTATGCTAAAAGCAGGAGGAAGGTTAAAGGGGCTTGTCTCAGTATGTTGTCAAGCTTAATTATTAAATGATTTTCAAAGTGCTATGAAGTTTTAGATTAAAGGATCCTCATATTGCAAGACTAAAGTGATCTCATTTATTATTCATTTATTATCAGATGCTGTAGGGTTGATGCAGAGCTGGTATTTTAATTAAAAAACAATAAATTGAAATGTTGATGCCCAAATTAGCTTCGCTTTAATGCATATAGCTTAAAATGATAACTACTGGCTATAAAAGTTTGGTTCTGAAAAATTGCAATGAATAGTTTTCAATAGTGAGCAACAGTGAGCACATGTCTGCCTTAAGCGCCTGCAGTTTTAGAACCAGTGGGATATAGTGGTGAATATCTTTGCACGTGGAAGATTTGGTTTGCACGCCGATACAAACTTTGGATTCAATGATAGTTATTTCCAAGTTAGTAAATGATAGTTATTTCCAAGTTAGTATGCATTGGGCCAAGGTGTGAGTAGCATCCTCTGTTTGAAGGGCTGCTGTCTGGGAACTGCCATCGGAGCCAGAGGGAGAGGGAGGGCTCCAGAGGGATTACGGATAGCGTCCCAGGAGGGAGAGAAGCAGCCCATCTGTTGGGGAGGGAACACCGTAACCAAGCCATGGAAATACTCGATTCAAGGTGGCGAGGTCGCCAGGTGGAGTACTTGGTAGCTTGGGAGGGAGAACCCAGGTCAGAAAACACGTGGGTCCCCGCTGAGTTGATCAATGACGGCTATCTGGTGGGAGAATTCCACAGCTTGTTCCCGGATAAACCAAAACCACTAGTGAGATTCTGGGAGGAAGAATTTGGAACCACAGACGACGAAGAGGACTTTGTGGGTTTTCCTGCCTCCGAAGAGGAGGGAGGGGAGGTGTCAGAGGGAGAAGAATCAGACTGGGAGGTCCACCCCGTGGGAAGAGATCGGAGCGGGTGGTAAGCTGGTTTTGAATCCTCAGAGGATGGTGACAGCTCCTTCAGGGGATTCCCCGCATCGTCGGCCGAGGAAAGAGACGAGGTTGAATCGGAAAATCGTGCCGGGGGTGGAGGGGGTCCTGGGGGGGAGGTGGATGTCACGGAACTGCCATCGGAGCCAGAGGGAGAGGGAGGGCTCCAGAGGGATTACGGAGAGCGTCCCAGGAGGGAGAGAAGCAGCCCATCTTTTGAGGAAGGAAATCCGCGTAGCACCAGTGGAGAAGGGGGGCAGATGGGGGAATCGGCGAGGTGGCTCCATGACTCCTCGCTGGAGACCAGCAGGGAGAGCACGGGTCCTCCACTGCCCACACCCTCCCTGCGCAGAAGGCTTCCGTGCAGGGAGAATAGGCAGAGACTAGGCGTCAAAGAGCTTCTTTGCTGGAAGAAGTTCAAGAAACGCCCACTGACGGATTCTGCCAGCGACTGAGACAGCCATGGGTGAGTGGCTGTCCGGACAGAATAGGGTTCACCCAGGTAACTCAGCCAGGTGTGGCGACGACTTACGCACGAGCAACCCCTAGAACCATTATAGCTGCCCAGCCCTAATCCAGTTTAAAGCAAAATAACCATAAGAATCTCCATAAGAGGGGCCTTGAAGTTTCCTGTCTATAGTTAGCGTCTGGAGAGCAGACTGAGCAGGCACACAGGTCGCCATAGGAAACCATTTTGTGAGTCAAAATGATTTTAACACTATACTTGCTGCTTCTTGAGCGGATATGCTTAAGGGGTGTCCTCATTCCACTTTTAATATTATCAATCTCCCCCTTTTTTGCATTCATGAAATAAGGTATATCATATCTACACCAGTGAGGTGTGGTGGCACCTTGCAGTGTTCAGTGGAGGTCTCTGATGGGTACAAGTTTCATGCTCCTTCCTTGTGGAAAGAATAAACAGTATCCTATTTAGGGTACTCCTAGGTGGATATTGAAGCCCTGCTACAGTCCTATGACTCAGAGGGTGAGTCCCTTGCAATGTCTCTGTCTCCCAAGTCTTTAGAAGCCAAAGACTACAAAATAAGCCGAGGCAGCTGTAGTTGGCCAAGCAGCTTCTCCAAGGAGGTGGAGCCTACATAATACATTAGTTGGCTTTGCCTTCCTGCAGACATCTTCTGTAGCTACCTTAGCAAGACCCAGTGCTTTTTTCCTAAATAAATAAATAAATGTTTAGGGGTACCCTCATTTTGACTCAAGAAAATCACCATTTTATAGTTCAAATTGGAGAAAATAAATACAGTAAATGGACAAATGGACAGAAATTCACAAGATGTTTAGGGATATGCGTACCCCTGCATACCCCCCAGAAAAAAGCACTGGCAAGACCCACTGGAGGTATCCAAAGTTCTGCCTGCTCTTGATGGAACACTGTCATATTGTGAGCCTCGGTTTCCCATGGAATTTGGACACTGAATTGTTCCCATGCAATTGGGCATGTATTAGCTGGTATTATGGGCTTATACCAGGAAGACCTGAGTTTATATCTTCATGCAGCCATCAAGTTCACTGGGTGACGTTAGCACTGCCATTGTCTCTTTGACTTACTCCCCATTCTTGTTGAAGACAAGATGACCCTGGAGGGACAACAACATACATCTGATAAATTCAATTAAATTCTTCTTTGCCCAGTTAGCACACAGTATTGTTTGGTTGACAAATTAGTTTCTCTCATTGGTGAAACCCAAGGGACAACTGAGCAACACCATACAGAGTCCTTTTCTAATATTTAAGGTGATATTTTATTTTATTAAAGAGGAAGGAACCCAAGTGATTATATGGAAGCTTTATTTAGGGGCAGTTTAATATTAACTGTAGAATACTTAGACAAACTGTTGAGAACACTTCCCTCCTGGCTTCTATATACATATGCTATTGACACCAAACCCTTGTTGCAAAATTAGTTAGTTATTTCAGGCACAGGGTGCCATCAGCTCTGCAATGATTCATGACTGCTACATTTAAACCACGATGCCTAATTTTTATAAAATTCTCCATCTGGACTTTTTTATTCCACAGAATGGACTTCCTGTGCTATGTTCAGACACTGGTACATGCTAATAAGATTTTGTGGCGCAATAATCACAAATGCTCTAGTTCCCACCCCCTCCATATATTTTAAGGTATAGCAGACAAAGCTCATTTTCCTATTTGCAACATTTCACATTAGTTTAGTTAAAAACAACAACATTTAAATAGGGGTTGCTTCTGATAGAAGCAGCATGACCTTAAAACGGCAATGTACTTGGAGACTATGTTGGAGAAAAAGAGACAGAAATAAGAATTCGTGCATTATGCTGATGGCAAGGTTGCCACCAAGAATGCAACCCCATGGGTGCTACTCCACATAACAGGCGATTTGTCAAACATTTGTCAGTCTTTTGTCTAAGTCCCAGATGGTTTGGACCAATGTTATTATGCCCCACTCCAGTAAAGAAAGGTTTCGCTAGCATGGTTAACATACCTGACCTATATAAGGAGTGCTTCAAAACAAGAAACTTAACCTGCTTTGTCTCTGCCTTCACCCAAAAGGAAAGCAGTGCCCAACCTGGTGATAGGAGGATAAATGATGCAAGGAGGGAGCTGCAACTCAAAGAGGTGGCAAGGGAACATGTAGCTACTTCAGTTGATGGGGGCCTGATGAGCTGTGCCCAAGGGTAATGAGAGTGTTCATCATTTGAGTTTCACTATGAAATATATTTCTTAATGATTTGTGGAGTTCTGTAAGAATTGGGGGTACTAGGCCAGTAGGCTGATAATATCTGTCACTGCAAATATGATCACTGTTCCGGGCAACATTTAGTCCCAAATTCTGAAATGAGAACTATAAATGTCTAGAATGTGAAACAAGATTAAAAGTAGGCATTCACTCCTTCACTTTCAAATATTTTGCAGTCAAGACAACTGCATTAAATGCAGTTTTACTAGGATACATTCTTGGTGTTGCAGTGTCAAGAAATGTGGTCATCATTCTCTATGCATCGGTAGTGAGCCAAGGAGTCAACAGACTGTACAAATTTTACTTGATGTTGATTGGTATTATATTGTGTTACTTGACAGCAAATTCTTGTCAAATTGAAATGAAACTTATTGAAACTATGCAGTATTTAAATTTGTTTTTTGGAGTTTTCGCCGCCTTTCCTAAAAGCAAAACTTGAGAAAGGAAGTTAGGAGCCAGCTGCTGTTTGCTATGACCTGTTAAACATTTGTTTCTCAAGTCTCTTCAATGATTTCTCATGTAAGTGACAAGAATGGTGTGACTTACTTCATGATAGCTCCTAGGAAAGCGCTGGGTCAATAGTTTCCCCACCAAGTTAAATACATGTCTGCTTCAGACCAATAATCATGCCAGCAGAGGGGAATGTTCCTAAGACTAATCTATTAAGCCAGAGAGCTTGGTTCGAGTGATCTCTGTGAATATTCACTTGTTTACAATAGCAGGTAGCTTTGTGTTGTTGTTCTTTCTCTAAAAGGTCAGAAAGCAAGTTAAATGTATGAGAATTTCTTGGGGAAAGCTGAAGTCAAATAATGGGATGTTTATCTAGCTAGAAACCCCATGCCACCATAGCTTTATACAAAACGATGACAAATTATCCAAGAAAGGGCAAACTATAATTATGTGGGGCTGCACATGTTCTGTGGGACGGTCCCTAAGGATGCTTCATAATCTGAAAGAATGTCACCACCTGATTTCATGTGGGTCAGCATTATTATATGACACCAATGCCTTCAAAACTGCACAATATAATGTTCACCAATATGTTTCTGGGCCTAATTCAAGCTTTAGTCATTTATATTTTAGACTTCACAAGGCATGGAACAGAACAAAGCAAAAGTGATAATCAGTCTAAAACACCATTAAAACACTACATCAAACCATTGGAGCCATTAACTAATCCACTAATTATGCAAAAAAGAAAAAGAAATAAAAGAAAAGAAACCATTACCAGACTTGCAGTCATTCCTCACATCCCTGTGTGAAAAGATGTGTTTTCAGTTGTCTCCTGGAAATCACGACACATATTTTGGGAATTACTTGACCTGGGAGAAAGATGTGCAGCTGCCAGCAAATCAGTTCAAATGGCTCATGGTCAGCAGAGGCAAGAAGCAGGTTTCGCCCTCACATTGCAACCTTAGCACATAAAAGTCCATGCCTTCTATTTAGTTACTTGTTGGCCATGACACTGAGTTGTCTGGCCTTTGCTTGGTAGAGATTCTGAAGGGGCATGCAGCCTCTGTGTGCAAAGGGTGAAGACACACTCTGGATCCTTGCGGTATAGATGTGCCCCCCCATCCACCCCCCATGAGAGGCATCTACCATAACTGACAGATGAGAGGGGGGGAAAGGTAAAGGTGTGTTTGATTTCCTATACTGCTTCTTCCCACCCCCCTTTTCTTTGCTCTGCCAGCTTGACTTCTCTGTGTTGAAAGAAGGCATGCAGTTGCGAATTGAACTAAATTGCAACTAGAGATGCAAATGTTCATCTGAGATGTAGATAAACATAAACATTCATTTTCTGAAGAAGAAGAAGAGTTTGGATTTGATATCCCGCTTTATCACTACCCTAAGGAGTCTCAAAGCGGCCAACATTCTCCTTTCCCTTTATCCCCCACAACAAACACTCTGTGAGGTGAGTGGGGCTGAGAGACTTCAGAGAAGTGTGACTGGCCCAAGGTCACCCAGCAGCTGCATGTGGAGGAGCGGAGACATGAACCCGGTTCCCCAGATTACAAGTCTACTGCTCTTAACCACTACACCACACTGAAATGCTTCATCATGAGACACTTTCTCATTTCTTTTCCTTATTTTTTTTTTCTGGCAAAGATAAAGCTGCTCAAATCACCAATTTGGTTTTTTGGTTTTTTTTGTATTTTAAGTGTTTCGCATTGCTGTGATTATTCTCAAGGAGTGTCAGGGCCTGAAGTGGTGAGGAGACGAGGGACATACTGCATGTTGCTTATGCATTGGGTATAGTCCTATATGGCTGACACAGCCTTCTCTCTGGTAAAAGATTCTCTGCTTTTCAGCAAGAGAAAGGGCTGGGATGAGAAAGTTCCCCTTGATAACCATTTCCTCTATGAAACTCCCTGCTCGCTGCAGAATTGCACAGCCATGCTTTTAAAATAAACATGGCTCTGAAGCAGTAGCACCAAGGGTAAAACGGACAAAGAGAAAAATTTAGGGTGGGCAGAGGAGCCAATTGGCAAGTGGCAAGTTATGTTAGCTTTGTACACCACTTCTTTTATTGAAGAATGCAATATTTTAATGCCATCATCATCGTGGAGGTGTCTGGAGGGGATATGTTGATTGAAAAAGTCTAGCCAACCAGATGATTAGTTGGGTTCCTATTGAGGGTATTTGGCAAGCCAACATGACATTGATGTGGGACTGAGGATTGGTGTGGTCGTTCTTTGGTGTTATGGCAGGGGACAAAGCTGAAGTGCAACTTTTGAATAAATGTGTTTTTAATAATAAAAAAGCACTAAAAGAAAAAGGGAAAAGAAAGGATGTTAGCCTAAGGAAACCTTTTAAATAAATAAAAGTACCCCCTCCCCACAATGCACACATTGCTACATACATCAATGCCAGTTCAATTTCTGTGGTGCTCTTTATCTCGCTGTCCACTTATTTAACATACAAATTTAACATACTTAATGCTGTACCTCTTTCCACACTATACATTTCAAGATAAATGAATGATCAAAACAACATTCTAAAAAGTATCTCTCTATCTCCACACACACACACACACACACACATGACGGAAACCATGGCTTCATGGCTCCCCCCCCCCCCACACACAACACCATTCCAGAAATAAAAATGGGATGAGAATGCAAACAACTGCAATTTTCACTTCTGTTTCCACTGGAATTCTCTGACATCCCTAGCATAAGTTTGCAGCCTTATTCATCCTGACAGCGTCAGTCTCCTTGACTGCCTCTAGCACTGCTGTCTGTTCCTCTACTCCTTTTCTGCCAACCATCGCTTCCTTTGTCCTTGTGACCTGTGTGAGACGCCTTCTTCTTTCTCTTTCTTCTTTTTCCTCTTCCCTCAGTCTCTTCCACCTACACTTTCCTCAAGGTTTGTGTATCTCACTCCAACCCTTGTTGAACTGGAAACTTGTCAGGAAGACTTCCTTTGTAGTGAAGCTGAATTGAAGGTGATAGTTTTTGTTGTGATGAACTGAGCCTTGAGGAATCCCACTAAACAGCAGAATTTCTTTCCCCCAACAGATCTGCCACATTTATTTTTCAACACGAGGTCTAAGCAAGGAGAGTGCCAGGTTTAACAAAAATATAGGCACAAGGGAGAGGGAAATGCAGGGAGACATGAAAAGGAGGAATGGAAATTAAACATAATTCATAATGTAGTCAGGTTTTATGGCCATGACACATAGTTGTATTTAGATACAAATATTGAAGCAAAATCCTAAAAAAATGACTAATAGCCGTTGAGCTTTGCTTTAAATTATACCTTGGCTCCCAGCTGCACTCAATCTCATGATAATATATACATATTTTATTTCTCTTTAAATGGCAGAAAATGAACTGTAAATTTCATTTCCCTGACATCAGAGAAGCATTATGCAGACAAACAATGACAGAGAAATATTCTGTAGTAATCTTTCATTGACATAAACGAGTAGAAAATGTGCAACATTAAATGCAGTCTTTAGGATGAATTTTCAAAGCACATTCTATCTCCAGCTAGATTTGCCAGCTTCATTTTAGACTTATCATTGATCTCTAAAACTTATAGGACTTATCCCAGAGAAAGTGTGGTTTCATGGCCTAACCGCAGTGTACTGAATGTTTTCTGAGCCATAAGGCCGCTTGCTAAAGAGGGAAAAAACAACCCACCAAGCACATTCTGTGGTCTGAGTGGTAGGGAAAGGTGACTTCCTTTGGCAACAGACCATACAACCAATGGGTTGGATCCAGACTTAGGTCATCTTAAGAACAGACCATAATGCATGACTGAATCTGGGTCCTCAAGCTGTGGTTCATAAGCATATGTCTTCATGTGTATGCATGTATGTTGGTGTGTAATGTTTTATACAGTTGTGGTTCTGGTTGGGAGGATGTGAGTCATTGTGGAGGGTGCTCATTCAGCTTCGAATCAGCTTTTGAACGAAAGGGAGGGTGTTTAGGATAACAATGATCATGAATTGCAGAAGCATAACGCTTCAGATAGCCACCAACTTTCTAGGGCACGGCAAAGACTATTGTTTTCTTTGTTTCCAGAAATCTCACAAACAAGATCTATCTTGTCACTGACTCCTGCATGGTGCCATCAATCAATGGTCTTAAACAAGTGGAAGAGAGGAAATCACAGCAATTCTCCACTCTCTCTTTTCCCATAAGTAGTCCAGACCAAGCCAAACCAAGTTCCCTTTGCATAAGGAGAGGGAAAAGAAGATTTTAGTTAAACAGAGATGTAACTTTTGATGCTAGCACTGAAAGGTGTTTGTCAGGTTAGGCAAAACATTAATTTTTAAGAGACATATTCATGGACCCTAGAAGTTTGTAGAGAAAGAGAATACTAGGCATTAAGTAGATAGCAAGTTGAAGACTAAGCACATTTTTAGAATGAACAGCATTAATTAAAACTGTTACTGCAACAGTTGTTGACACAGACTCTCCTATCTAGGTCAAAATGTATCTACGGTAAATGTACATTTAGTCTGACATCTTTAACTCATGCAATTTATTTTCTGAGACAGGAAAGGAAAACAACTTAATTAATAGATTAACTGAGTTGATTTATTGAAATAGTAGAGCTCCACTGTGTGGCTGGGTAACTTTGCTAATCAACAGTAGCAGCATTGGAAATATAGAACGAAGGCTCATGATTAGCTATATGTTTTTATTTAGCCCTCAGGTGTGTAATATTTGTCTAGATTTGTTGGATGCTGTGCTTATTAGTGTGTTTTGTGACAGTTTTTATAGCAGGAAGACTAGGGGAACTCCATGTGCAACTAAAGCAGTTATCTTTCTCTCTGCAGTAAAGGGAGCACTTTGGGGGGGGGGGTTGGAAGGAAGGAAGGAGCACATGAAGCCAAGGGTTGCTTCAAGTGAGGGACCTAGTTTCCCCAGACCTAGTGCTATAGTGCTTGAACCAACCCTGAGAGTAGCAGTAGGAAGACTTTTTAGATAGCATGTCAGGAAATCCTTTTTCTTTTTCATATTTCATTTGCCATGCGCTGAGAATTGAATATGCTCTAGCACTAATGGTTTGGTACAGGGAGAGGAAGCCAATTTGTTTATGAGCCCCAAAAGAGCATTGAAAGGAAATTTGGAGGGAAAGGAAGCTTAAAGCATAGGATAGGGCTACTTAGGGACCAAGACTTTGATGAACTTTAAGGAAATTTGATGGAATCGTAACTGCTGAACAGGAAGATGGCTACTAGCCACAACTGCTATGTTCTACCTCTACTGTGGGAGGTAATATGCCTCTGAGTACCAGTTGCTAGGATTCACATGTGGAGAGAGTACTGTTGTGCTCAATTTCTGATAGCTAGCTTCTCATAGGCATCTGTTTGGCAACTGTGAGGACAGAGTGCTGTGCAGATTAGCCATCCACATATAACTAGCTTCCCTAACTCTAATTAATACATGAAGGGGTTAAGAACATAGAGCAAGGTGTCCTGCCAGGCTCACCTAGGATACTGTTCTACCATGGAAAATACTTCTTTGGGAGGTTGTGGGCTCTTTCATTGTATGTTTTTAAGCAGATACTGTATGACCACCTGCTTAAAGTTGAGATTCCTGCATTGCAGGGAGTTGGACTAGATGATCCTTGAGGTCCCTTCCAACTCTACAGTTCTGTGATTCTATGAACTGAACTGCCTCACAGAAGCTTTCCCACACTCTAGAAGCGCAGACAAATGAGTGGCGAGATTTGTACCCATTTGTCTGCCAGCAGCTGCCTTATTTCCAGGCTTTTACAAAGGAGCTCAAATCTCTGTTGCTGACAGTCATTCCTTAGGAATGTAAGGCATAGGGCAGGCATAGGCAAACTCCGGCCCTCCAGATGTTTTTAAGACTACAATTCCCATCATCCCTGACAACTGGTCCTGTTAGCTAGGGATGATGGGAATTGTAGTCCCAAAACATCTGGAGGGCCGGAGTTTGCCTATGCCTGACATAGGGCCATAGGAAGCTACCTACACTGAGTGAGACACAAAATAAAAAAATTCCTTCCAGTAGCACCTTAAAGACCAACTAAGTTAGTTCTAGGTGTATGTATGACCCATTCCCACCACCCTTCTGAGTAATACCCCTCCCCACCTTCTCACTATATAGAAGGGTCTGGTGACTTCTGTTTCAGTGTATCTGAAGAAGTGTGCATGCACACGAGAGCTCATACCTAGAACTAACTTAGTTGGTCTTTAAGGTGCTACTGGAAGGAATTTTTTTATTTTGTTTTGACTATGGCAGACCAACACGGCTACCTATCTGTGAGTGAGACACGTGGTTCATTCACATAAGCATTGACTTTGTTCAGACTGACGGTGGCTTCCCTGTGTTTGAAGCCCAGGTTATCCCTCCAAACCCTACCTGGGATTGAACCTGGGACATCTCTGCATGGAAAGTATGTGCTCTGCCCACTGAGCTATGGCCCTTCTGTTGCACAAGGCAGACCAAGAGTTTGAAGTGCCGTTTGGGCGAAAACACCCTTTGCAGAATGTAAGCTGTTGTAGCGCAGAGGGCTTATTTAAAAACTGCTGCTTACAGAAAAGAATTTCACAGTATCTTTTAATTACTGTGAATGATCAGTGCCTTTGTTTTACTTCTCAGCTGAAAGATGGCACTTCCCAACAGCAGGCAGGCTTCTGAAATCACGCTGAGACGATGCTGACTCAAAGGAAACATCGCCATATTTCGAATTACCAACACAGAAACATTTTTTTCTGAGAGATATTCTGTTCCTCGTGAGATTTATAACTCTATTCCCAAGTGCTGTGATTAAACAGTTATATCCTTCCCCTCACACGCTCTTCTGGTCGCTTTGCAGCGTTGTGCCCATTTTTCTTCACAAAACAACTTTTATCTCACATCTCTGTTCTCAGCTGACGTGATAGTAAAGCAGACAAATTTACAGGCAAAATATGCAGACAAAATAAACGCTGCTTTCGATTGCATTTTAACCCACCTTAGGATCAAATGATGAAGAGCAGACTAAAGCATTTTAAATAAATGACAAGAACGAGACGAGTTGCTTGTTACGGTATGTGCGCGCAAGTCAGACGCCTCTTTCTCTAATAACATTACTCGGAATAAAAGCCACATCTCCTCAAGACTTACACAGGAAAGAAATGAAATAAAAATGGTTCCCCGAGAATGCAAAATAGAGACGTGTTTCCCTGTAAACTTTAAACAACAACAACAACACATGTTCAGTGGAACCATTAGCAGAAATAAAAATGGAAGCTTTTTGTGCAAAGTGGTTAGCCCTTTCTGACATAATAATAGTTTGAAAGATTGTAGGCAATGCAAATGGGAAATGTTTTGAAAGGCTCGTGCTTCCACCAGTTATACTGAAGCATACAGTCCAAGTGTTGAAGCAGACCATACAATGACGGTCCATGGGAAGCCTTCTGCGGTGCTGCCTTTTAACCAGGGCACCACGTGTGGCAGTCTTTCATCAGAGTGTTGCCTTTTCCTTCTTGGAGTAAAACTTCAAGAGCTGCTTCTGTAGAAAAGCCTTCCTGAACCACCCCAGCCTCTGCTTCTCTGCCCTAGTCTTACCTCCTGACATTCCCTTATTCATTTCCCAGTGTGTGTTTTTTTTAAAAAAAGCCTGATTCTACCTCATCCCCATTTCCCCCCTTGTTCTATCTGTCTAAAGTAGACCGTAAATTCCCCTGGCAAGAACTTATTCTATTTTCTGTAGCAGTGTCTAGATTTCTGTATACACTAAAAAAATAGGATTGTTAGGAAATGTTATGCTTGGAGTGATTTTCCTGCAACCTGCCTTGAGAGCACATTGGGAACAGAAATGTGAAACAAACTTTTTAACATTATGTTTAACGGCAGTAGGGTTCCTGGCTTACATCAGAGGCATCTTGTAGTCTGTTAAGAGAGGGCCAGGTTTTTCACATTGTGCCTTAAATAGTTATATGCATGAAGGGATTTTGGTAGCTGCATGTAGGTTTCGGAACTCCATCCTCCCGCAGCACTGTGGAATGAAAAAAAAAAAATTAAAATCCCAAATTTCTCAAGCTGTTAAAGGCACAGAAGTCCTTTACGTTGAAAGGTTGGACCATTTATTATTTCCTGGTTCATCCTTGTGTGCAGACATCATTTTGGTTCGTTTTGTATGCATGTAGGTGGAGGAGTGACATATGCAAAAGCAGTCTCAGCTCACTGGGGCATCAAGCCTAGCATGTTTGCTGAATGGTAGAGATGGGAAACTTGTGGCCTTCCAATGTGGTTGGGCATCAACTTGGATCAGCTGCAGCCAGTCATGGTCAATGGTCAAGGGTGTGATGGGAGTTATAATCTATCAACCTTTGGAACCCCTGATCTCAGGGACCATGTGTATAGATGTGGATCATGTAACCTGTGTTAAGGATAACGGTTTAATTTCCTGAAATGGGAATGGTTACTTATGTTAAATTACTGTTTATTTTTAATGTGGAGTTTTTCCTTTGGTGGTAGCTCTCATGTGATTGGCTGACTGTGAGTCACATGAGACAGGCATTCCGTTCTGTTGTGACTGTTATTCCAATAACTGTCGTTTTTAACTGTCTTTCTGCTTCCCCCCCCCTCTCTCTGTGAGGGAGAATGGCGGCTGAGAGAGGCTTCTCAGGATACTGCTGAGGACATTGTGTGTCAGTGTGATGTATCTGAAGTGAAACAGACAGAGGATGATCCCTAAAGGTTATTAGGGAGAAACCTGTGCACAAAAGCTCTCTGTAAGGAACAGAGAGAATACTGCAGAGGTGAAAGTAAAAAATAAAAAAATAAAAAATAAAACTCCAAAAGAAACTGTAAGACCTGAGTGAGCTCTACAGTTCAAGTGAGAATGTACCCATGTTTGAATAAGCATGAGATTGTAAATATATTTTTCTCAGTTGAATATAAAGAGTCTGAACATTGTATGGTCTTTACAAAGAAGCTATCAACAACCTAGAGGAGCTATTTAGCTTCCTAGCTGTAAGCTACTCAGTTACTTTGTGTATCATCACAATTTATACACACAACAACAACAACCTGTATGCGTCACCTGTGGGTGTTTGTATGCATGGGACCATGTATGCAAAAGCAATGCTTATATAGGCACCACTCTCACTCTCCTTAGTTCAGATTGGCTGGGGCAACCCAGTCAGATGGGCAGGGTACAATTATTATTATTATTATTATTATTATTATTATTATTATTATTATCTACTATGGGTACTGGGTATTGGAGTTAGAGAAAGAAAGAAACATACAAGTGGGAAGAGATCTGTCCTTCGCTGCTAATTGTCCAAGATATAATGTATCAAACAAATATAGCGTCAAGAGAGGAGAAGCTCAAGGATATAATGAGGCAATCCTAGCTTAAAAGTGATAATCTCTGTAAAGGCTACTGTATTGACTACTTTCTGTATTAATTTCTTTCTTTTTCCTTGCAGAGTCACAGTGTACACTCTGTGGTGAACCTGAAGGTGAGTTGCGCATCAGCATCCTTAATAATTTTCAAAGTCAATAGTGGTGATACTTGACTTGCATGATTTGCTTATTCTGCTAGTACTTTTTCTACTGTGGCAGTAGATGGAACATGTCATTAGATGTGATGCTGGGGGGGGGGGGGGGCGGGAGCCGGGGGGGGGGGGCGAGAGTGGAGAAGAGACGTACTGCTGTGTTAGATGCCAGAAAATGAATTGAATTAGTGCTGAGTAAAGCACAATACATCCTTTGGGCAGCAGGAGACCAATATTCTCTTGTAATAAAAATGGAAATACCTTTTACCCAGGTATTGTGCAATGGTCAGTATAACATAATAAGAAAAAAGAAAAGAAAGGGAGAGTGTGAGTATTCATTTTAGGGCATATAGAAACATATCACAGTTAGAATTTAACTCGAGCAATTGACATTCCGCTGTTGAATTAATAGCATTTTGCTATTATTTTGCAATGATTCTGTCAGTTCAAAGATTTCTCCTTGTGTCATTCTCCTCCCTATGGGTGCTCCCTAAATATGTTCTGTATGTTCTGGGCTTTTCCCCATTTGTCCAGAGCAGATTTGAGGGCAGAGCATGCCCAAGGGCCCTAATCCTTGAGCTAGCAGAAATGTTTCGTTGAATACTGCCCTTATTCTCATACTATAATCCAACCTTTCATACACTGACCTGCAATAAGTCTTCCACTAGGTTTTGCACAAGAGCTCATCCTACTGGTGCCATCTCTTTTTATTTTTTGGTGGCAGAGGGAGAATTTGTTTCTTGCACATAATGTTTAGGATGTTTAATTCAACTGGATTTTAAAATGATCTTCTGTCATGCTCTCCTGTTCTGTTATTATTTTATTACTATAATATCATTTCTGTATTTTGTAAATAACTTTCAAGTTCATATTGCTGAAAAGTAGGATATAAATACCAGCAGAAGATAAATAACCCAGCCAACATTCTGCAAGCGCTTTTAATTTCCAGTTAGCTCAGTAGAAGAGAGTTCAGTTAACTTAGATGGATTTTGTTGTCTGTTTGTAATGTTTGTTTGCAATAATGTGGACAGAAAATTGAACTGGAAGTATTATTCAGAGAAGCCAATACATTATTCAAATAATGGGAGTTCAGGATGTGGTTAATTCATCTCAGTGAAATCAGTGGACGTACAAATTCTTAACTTTACCTGGATTATGCCCTTACATTGTAAATTTGAAATATCATTTTTATCGCGTGTATGATTTACATTTTGATTGTATCAACCGTGAGCTGCACTTGATCTCAAGACACTGCAAACAGCCTTTGGGGATAAATAGTAGCTGCTGGTGGATTTTTAATTTAGCTGAAATGAGACAACTTCATTCTGTGGAATGTCTTAACGTCTTAAAAATAAAACTGCAAGATGTTTGTGATAATTAAAGGCTATAGGTAGTATCCAGTAGCAACCAGGGTAGACCCATTGAAATCAATAGTTAAGTAACATAAGGCCATTGATTTCTGTGGGTCCAGTCTGAGTATAATTTAGTTACTACTCTATAAAGTTATTCAGCATTGTTAGCAGTAGCATTGTTTTTAAATTAAACCAGTGATCCTGTGGTTGTAGGTATGGCATTTGGAAGACATGTAATAAAGCATAGTTTTCTTAATATTTTGCTGGGCAACAGGAGAGATCAGAAGTCTAAAAAATTTATATTACATTGGGGCTCCTATTTTAGTCTTAAAATAATTCAGTAGGGAGAAACACTATATTATTTCAGTTAACACCTCCTTTCTTGCCATCTGTGCCTAGTGTAACCTTCCCCCCCCTTCTTCTTCTTCTTCTTCTTCTTCTTCTTCTTCTTCTTCTTCTTCTTCTTCTTCTTCTATTTAAGAACTAGATGATCCGGTTTTATTTTTTTCATATTAGGAATCTGGGCATTGGTTCAAGAATAATATCTTAAACATGCAATAGATTGCTCTCGGTAGGGTTTAATTTCCACCTGAGTGACTCTGCAGTGTGCTGGTTCCGTGGTGTTACCTCCAAGTCTAAAAGAAACCAAGCAAAGACTTGTAAGTGGCCCCAGAGAACCTTTACAAACACTACTGAAGCATAGATTAATGCTTCATAATTCTTGGTGCCCTGCGATCTCTCAGCAATTTGTTCAGTAATTTGCTTGACTGCTTCAATGCGGTGCAATATTATAAGACTCCATACTTTTTTTTTTTACACAAAAAAATGCTGTTTAATTTATTATTATTATTTTATCTAGTTTTCTGAAAGGACTTCAGTGTGCCATTATGATAACGAATTCTATTTTGGCTTGAGGCCGGGCCTGACAGGCTCCATAAAGGACTGCTGCTGCTGCTGCTGCTGCTGGATAGAGAGGGCTCCGTTTTTGTTTTTTAAATTGCTTTTATTTTTTATCTATGTCATTTTAAATTGTGGTTGATATTAATGCTGTATTTTTAGTTTTAGATTTTATGATTTATGTGGAAATTGTTTTCCATTTGGTTGTGTACTTTCTGATGTGTTTTATTTATTGCTTATGACTTTCGTTATGTTGATAATTATGTAAATCTTGTCATGTTGTTTTAACTATGGAAAGGTGGCATACAAATAAAATGATGATGATGATGCTTTTTGTGTGAAACATGACCTCATTGGTCGTGCGTATTGATGTTAAAATTAATTCGTTGTGATTTTGAGACACAGTCCAGAAATATAAAGACTGTGTGCTCCAGTGAGGGCCAAGTTGTTTTATTACTGTCAGGGAACTGCCATCGGAGCCAGAGGAGGAGGGAGGGCTCCAGAGGGATGCCAGAGAGCGTCCCAGGAGGGAGAGAGGCAGCCCATCTATGGGGGAAGGAAATCAGCGTAGCACCAGTGGAGAAGGGGGGCAGATGGGGGAATCGGTGAGGAGGCTCCATGACTCCTCGCTGGAGACCAGCGGGGAGAGCACGGGTCCTCCACTGCCCACACCCTCCCTGCGCAGAAGACTTCCGCGCAGGGAGAGTAGGCGGAGACTTGGCATCAAAGAACTTCTTTGCTGGAAGAAGTTCAAGAAATGCCCACTGACGGATTCTGCCAGTGATTGAGACAGCCACGGATGAGTGGCTGTCCGGACAGAAAGGGTTCACCCAGGTGACTCAGCCAGGTGTGGCGACGACTTACGCACGAGCAACCCCTAGAACCATTACAATCACATTAGGCTGTTCAAAATGTATTGACCTCCACTTCCACTTGTCCTGCCACTTTCCCCCTGGAAAACCCACTCTTTAATGCTGAATCGTAGCAAACGTCAATCAGGTTTTCTCCAGATGGATGCTTACTCTGATTTAGCACTAAAGAGTGGGTTTTCCAGGGGAAAGTGTCAGTGCAAAGGCAAAACCACTTGGACATGTGCCTAGAAAGCATGGGATAAGCAGAAAACTGTGTACCCCTTCATGTATTAAAAGTGTGGAAGAGCCCTAAGCCACTTGAGCCACTATTATTATTATATTAATAACATAATCACTGCCAGTTGCAAACAAATTCTACTGTTATCAAATTTTAGCTTATTTTCTTGGTTTCCTCTCTGGCATTAAACTAGAGTTTCACAGTTCAGATGTAATAGGGAACTCTAGGTGGATAAACCAGGTTCTTTGCTCCAAAGCCAGAAGAGAAGGGCAAGGGAAGAACACTAAACCAGGGGTTACTCGTGTAAGCGGCTCCTGTCCACTTGGCTCGTTTAAAGCAAGCAGGCTCTCTGTCCCTCTCTCCTCCCCACTCAGCTCGCTAAATAGCATTATTAGCAGCATCCTTCTCCACACACCCCATGCGTGCTCCTTGTCCCTTGAGTGCTTTTCCTTCCCTCCCCACTTAAAACGTGGTTACATGGATCCTCAGGATTTTTGCACTGGGTCACCCCAAATTCACCATCAGATCACATAGCATGTCCATGGCTACATCTTGCACCAAAAAAATCACGTACCCACTGTTGCCTGGGGTCGCAGTGGTGCAAAAACGTGGTTACAAAGCATGGATCCACATGGATCCTCAGGATTTTTGCATTGGGCTACTCCATACTCACTGTCAGATCACATGTCTGTGGCCACAGCATGAACCACAAAAATCATACATCCACTGTTTCGTTTAGAATATTTTTTTCTTGTTTTCCTCCTCTAAAAACTACGTGCGTGTTATGGTCTGGTGCATGTTATAGAGCGAAAAATACGGTAGATACCTGACAGATTCCAGCCTAGGTAAAGCAACCTTGGTAGGATTTTTCTCCCTGCTCCCTTGCTAAATTATAATGAGGAGCACTAAACCATAGTTTATTAAGCCATGAATGAGCCAAGCCAATGAGTGCTAGCTTTTATTGACTGCTTTGTAAGTTATCTGAAGATTTCTCTTTCACTATCTCTGTCACATGTTGACAATAATAATGTGCAAATTTAAACTTAATAGGTTGATTAATTAATTACCCATTTATCAAAACAAAATGACCGCCTCGGTTTCTCTCTCTCTTTTGTGGTTGGCTGTCTTAACTTTATTTTGTTCTGAAATTGTTCTATGGATCTTTGGACCGCAGTAAAGATTATATATTTAATTACCCATTTAAAAGACAGATGAGTGAAATGGAGACCTACTGTATGAGAAGTCTCAGTTATGCCCTTCCAAGTCTCTGGTTCAGCATCAGTGTAGACTCCATGATTAGGAGAGTGGCCTTGCAGTGCAAATGAAACTCCATTTCCCCCATCAGTTTTGATTGTAGGTATCCAGAATTGTAGGATAGAATTCACACTCTTTTATTGTCTGAGCTGGTCCAAGTTCTTTTGATCTGGAATGTCCAATATCTTATGAGGAGAAGCTAAGGAGTTCATTGCTGCATTAGACTGAGTGATGGTCGAGCTTGTGACAGGCTTGTCACAAATTGGCTTGGACATAAGCTGTAATAATTCCCAAAATATTGTGAAATAGCTTTACTTATTTCTGAACCAACACCAACCCCTATTTGCCTCAATAACTGCCCATAAATCCTCTCAACTTCCACTTAACTAACTTACCTGTTCAGTGGCAACAGTAAACCATGAAAAATGAGAGAAGGGAAGAGTTGGGTATATTTCATCTTCCACTCTCCTTTACCAGTCTCTGCCCACTTTCCTCTTGTGGAAAAGTGTCTGCGCTCTCGCAGTGGCGGCAAACACAGAGAGGGAGACAAGGAAGGAATGCATCTCCCATGTGCCTCTCCAGTGCCTGGCATGTTTCCATGCACTATTCCAGGTCACAGAACGCAAGTAGACCCTGGGAAATATAATCTCCTCAAGGGCTACTGTACCACAGTGTCATGCTCCAGAGAGAGAATATGGGAGAGAACTTTTCTCACCCCATTTGTTCCAGAAGAATTATTCTGCAGCTTGGATTAAATTCCAAGTTGGAGAAGAAACTGGGGTTGTAAGGCTTGAGTAGTATTTGAGAAGACAGTGTGGGAGAAATGTTCAGTGAACTCAGTCCAATAATTTCTGCAGGGAAAAATCTAAGAACCTCCAAGAGACGATTAAAGGTAAGCATAATTTGTAATTGACAAAAAGAAAATACACTGCAAAAGAAAACCCTTTAAAAGCCATTATTTATTCCATCCATCGCCATGCCTCTGTGCTCTTCACTGAGCATTCACTGCATCAGATTCCTCCTATGCAACAAGTTCACCTGGGCTTCAAAATCTCTGAGGTGCACAAAGCAAAAACCCAGCCCATAAATTCCTTAGTGCAACAGAATTGAAATGATTTGGCCAGTCTATGCAGATGATATGTCTGTGTTACTATTAGAGCACAGATATTTCCCTGAAACTCAGACAAGTCTGATTGGACAAAGTTTTCAGCACTAAAAGGTAATATTTGTTTCACAGGAATAATAATAATAATAATAATAATAATAATAATAATAATTATTATTATTATTTATTATTTGTACCCCGCCCATCTGGCTGGGTTTCCCCAGCCACTCTGGGCGGCGTCCATAGAAACCAAAAAACACTAAAATATCACACATTAAAAACTTCCCTGAACAGGGCTGCCTTAAGATGTCTTCTGAATGTCAGGTAGTTGTTTATTGCTTTGACATCTGATGGGAGGGCGTTCCACAGGGCGGGCGCCAGTACCGAGAAGGCCCTCTGCCTGGTTCCCTGTAGCTTTGCTTCTTGCAATGAGGGAACCGCCAGAAGGCCCTCAGCGCTGGACCTCAGCATCCGGGCAGAAGGATGGGGGTGGAGACGCTCCTTCAGGTATACTGGGCTGAGGCCGTTTAGGGCTTTAAAGGTCAACACCAGCACTTTGAATTGTGCTCGGAAACGTACTGGGAGCCAATGTAGGTCTTTCAAGACCGGTGTTATATGGTCTCGGCGGCCGCCCCCAGTCACCAGTCTAGTTGCCGCATTCTGGATTAGTTGTAGTTTCCGAGTCACCTTCAAAGGTAGCCCCACGTAGAGCGCATTGCAGTAGTCCAAGCGGGAGATAACTAGAGCATGCACCACTCTGGCGAGACAGTCTGCGGGCAGGTAGGGTCTCAGGCTGCGTACCAGATGGAGTTGGTAGACAGCTGCCCTGGATACAGAATTGATCTGCGCCTCCATGGACAGCTGTGAGTCCAAAATGACTCCCAGGCTGCGCACCTGGTCCTTCAGGGGCACAGTTACCCTATTCAGGGCCAGGGAGTCCTCCACACCAGCCCGCCCCCTGTCCCCCAAAAACAGTACTTCTGTCTTGTCAGGATTCAACCTCAACCCATTAGCTGCCATCCATCCTCCAACCGCCCCCATGCACTCACACAGGACCTTCACCGCCTTCACTGGTTCTGATTTGAAAGAGAGGTAGAGCTGGGTATCATCTGCATATTGATGGACACCCAGTCCAAACCCCCTGATGATCTCTCCCAGCGGCTTCATATAGATGTTAAAAAGCATGGGGGAGAGGACGGAACCCTGAGGCACCCCACAAGTGAGGGCCCAGGGGTCTGAACACTCATCCCCCCCCACCACTTTCTGAACACGGCCCAGGAGGAAGGAGCGAAACCACTGTATAACAGTGCCCCCAGCTCCCAGCCCCTCTAGACGGTCCAGAAGGATGTTATGCTTGATTGTATCAAAGGCTCCTGAGAGAACCAGCAGAACTAGGAAACAACTCTCACCTTTGTCCCTAGCTCGCTGGAGATCATCAACCAGCGCGACCAAGGCAGTTTCCATCCCATGATGAGGCCTGAATCCCGATTGGAAGTGGATGCATGAGATTAGTTACGTATTCCTTTTCATGGTTTACTAAACTTATAGACAAGGCACAACAGGATTTTCTTACTCTGTCCTGACTGACTTTTTATTTCTGCTATGTACTACATCTTTCTTTTTTAATTTTTTCAAAAAATGCTCTTGCTATTTTTTAAATTTTATATTTTGCCTTCAGAATTTCGATTCATTTATTAGCAAGCTGGGCCCAACAGCAGACATGTCCCTCATTTTATTGCTTTACTGCCGGGATAAAAGATGCCCTGGAGAGATTACAGCATTCAGAGATTATTCATTCCCAGCAGCCCTTCCTTTGATCATGCTTCAAGGAAACAACTCAAATCTACAGTGACCAAGTCTATAGTTTTGAGGTGAAATATTAATTACATGCTGAATTCAAGCCTGTGAGCTCCCTCGATTCATCCGTCAAGGAGACCCAGAGCACTATTCTCCCGCCCTTCAAAATCTTTGGCTCATCATAGTGTCACAAAGACACTAAGTAAAATGGTTGTGGCTGTTGCGTTATGAATTACTTGCCCCCCAAAAAAATCTTAGAGGGCTTCAGTTGCTAGTATACTGTGCCATTTTGTTCTTTCCTGTCTACGCAAAGCGGCTGTAAACCAGGCACAACTGTTTTGGTAAACCAGGTTAATGGCCGCTTTGCATCAGTGCAGAAGCACAGAGCAGCTGGAGGGTAATAGCCAGTAAAAGGCCAAAATGCTCTTCTTGTTATACTTATGCAGACAATATTTGACATTTGGAGAGTAGAAATAGGTCTTCCAGTTCAGTCCCTCTCCTTCTGTTTGTTTTGTTTTTATAGAGTTATTTTCCCAGCCACAGTTGCTTTCCACTGACAAATGTGGAAAGGAATATGACAATCAACAGATGCCTTTTGTGCATTTAGCTCAGCCTACTATATCATTAGATCTCTAGCCAGGACATCTTCTGTAAAATGATAGTAATGCTCTAATCCTAGGGAGATGCTGTTTTTTAGGAAGCCTTATTTATTTGTTTGAAAATTTCCAGCCTACGCCTTCCCAATCACATGGTCCCAGGGTGAGTTGCAATACAATAAAACAGTGGAGGAAAAATTAGTTCAGCACAGCTTCTTTATTTATTTTATTAAAAAAACCTGATAAAAGTACTACATATTCTTTAAAACACTCAGGCAGCCAAACCCTGGGCTCCTCCCTTGCAGAAATTACAAATCCTCTCATTTTGCTTTTTCTAGCAATAGATCGTTTACATGCACTATATAAGCATACTTTTGCAACCTTTTAAAACGCTTTAGGAGGTTGACCAAGCAGTTCTTTGTAGATTGCTGTACACAGAGTCCTTCACTGATCGTTTTGGCTGTGGCATCAGCCGTGCAAAACTGCCAGAATTGAAGAGGAACACGTGGGTTCATCTGGTAAAGGTTGTGAAGATAAGCCCGCACTGGTCATGGATTTTTGCTAATAAAACCATGCACAATGGTATTGATGTACATTCCTTCCTTGGAACAATTCCCCAAAACACTTTCCCAAAGGAAGATCTTGCTGGAAGAAAACTCTCAGATTACCTTAGTGTTCTGAAAAAAGTAATCAAGTGTTTTGATTACATCTGCATCAAGATAAAATATTCCATCAAGTCTTATAGAAGCGACTGTCATATGAAACTGGGACCTGCTGCCTGTTGGAGTAGCAGCAATGTGGTAATTGGGAAAGTGTTGGTTTTGGAGTGCTTCTTCGACATGCCCAAAGTTGTTCTCCTTCTCCATGAGTGACTTAGCAAAATACTAAATGGACGACAGAGTGAAAGATGTTTCAGCCTGAAAACCTGTGTCAAAACATACAGTATGACATCTCAGTAAATACAATTAGCTTGTATTCACTTGCCAATTATGGAAGAAAACCATTAGGAGACACCATTTAATGAAACACACGCTGAGAAATCATAAGATGTTTTCAGAATGTGTTTATTTACACCTGTCAAATATTGTGGATCTTAACAGTTGCATTTGGTCATATTTCCAAACGATGATGGATACAAGTAAAAGGAACCAGTTATTTGCTAGAAAACTTTCAGAGGACAACAAACCCAGCTGACAACAGAAATCGATAAGAATTCTTTGTTTTATTGAATTAACCAGCACTCTAAAGACAATACACACTTATTCAGGTGAATTCAGGTTCATTCTGCTATGAAATAAATTGTCATTTCCCAGCCAAATAAGAATTCTTAAGGTAAATCCTTATGCCATTTATCCATATAAATGGGATCCTCATAACAGAGGGTCCTCGTTGCGCTCGGGACCCAAGAGCTCACCTGACAGGGTTAAAATGGGGGGGGGGGCAGGAAGTCCTGGCTATTCCCCTGGGATCATGCCAGGCTGTTTTAGCCAATAGCCAGTAGGTGGCGTGATCCCAGCGGCTTTAAAAGCAGCAGTGTGATGCAAGTGGGGCACTTGCATTTGCACGGCTGAACACCCGTCACCCTCCCTAGTTTTAGGTAGAGTCGCTTGGCCTTGCCTTGGTTTGGGTCGCCTGTTTTGCAACAGGGGCTGGGTAGGATTTTTTTCCCATTTGGCAGATTGGCTTTTAGCCATTTGGTTTTCGCCTACCCCTTAGCAAATCGTCACAACTTGTAAGGTGGCGGTTAGGCATTGGCTCAGTTGGAGTGTGAGGAGGGGGAGGTGCGGCCATCACCTGCCCCTCCAGGAATTGGGTATTCCATTAAAGGAATCTAGGGGTCCTGGATCTTGTCCGAAGTCCGCTTGAGGGGCTAGGGCCATGCCAGGACCACAGGAAACCCGGGGTGAGCTTAGGTTGGTCCTCATCAACCTTGCTCCCTCGTTTGGTTTACCCCATTGGACGATCACCCTGAGAGGTGGAGTCAGTTATAGTGGGGAGTCAATGCCTAAGCCAATACCACTCACGTGATTGTATTTCAATAAAGTTGTGGCCAAAATTTGCCCCAAAACTTAAACTAATATAAGTGTCTGTGTGCATTTATTTTGGGGGTGAGTCTTGGGGCCTCGAGACGCAACCATGCTTTTCTGTACTGCGCTCTTTTAAGAATATTAAAAGACCCTGCTGCATGTTGCCAGTGACCCATCCAGTCCAGCATAGTGGCCAGCCAGATGATGCCTTGACTTGAATGCAACAAGACTCTTACCATAAGCAATTTCCAGTGTGGAAAGACTGCCTCCAATAGTGAAGAAGTGTGCATGCACACGAAAGCTCATACCAAGAACTGACTTAGTTGGTCTTTAAGGTGCTACTGGAAGGAATTTGTTTTGTTTTGTCCAATAGTGGAGGAAGAACATAACCTTCACTGTCAGTAGCCTTTCTAACGTATCGCAGGCCTTCTCAGCATCCTTTTTTAAAAAACAACAACACAGCGCCTATGTTTTATTTATACAGTCAATAATATTAAGCATTCTTCTATTATTTATTGTTAAGGTTCTCGCTTTAATACAGTCTGTTAGATCACCATTATCTGGGGATAATCTTATTTTGGTTTATTTGCCAATGTTTTAGTTAAAACCTTATACTCACAATTTAATAAAGTTCTAGATCGATATGCATTTATGTCTTCTTTATCTTTTCACTTCTTATGTATTGAAACTATTTTCTCTCAGTGTCCATTACTGTGGCATAATCCATCTTCAAGGTATTTCATTCAGTCCATTTGTTAAAGGTTGTTCCAAAATTTCTTGAAAAGCCTTCAAATGGTCCGCAATAAATCCATTGTGACCTAGTTTTTCCACGTTTTGAATTGTGTTGTGGCTGAATGTATCTTATTACACCTTATTTCTTCTAATCATTATCTCTTTTTTTCAGTCAAACATTGCAAATACATTTGCGGCAAATAATTTTTATATAAATTATTTTAGGAAGCTGTGATTGATCTCATGCAATTTTTAAAAAATCATAAACCTGCTAATTATGTCTTTGTCATCTATAGTTATGTGACATTTATATTTTTAATATTGGCTATTAATGTGTTTCCCCCTTTCCTCTTAATTCCGTTAGTGAATAATTTGCTTATCCTATCTCTAAAATACTTCTGTGGCTGTTATTTCTTAGTGAGCATGCACTGGATTGTTATTTTTTTAATTAAAAAAATGTAAATGTGACAAATGAAATAGATCTATGTATGCTAAGTTATACATTATGCATTTTATTTTGTTAAAGCTGTAAAATGAATTTAGAGCTAATAAGAAAATAACTGTTACACATAATTGATTTCTCCCCACCCCCTACAAAAAGTCTGCTTTCCCTTAGATTTTCTTTTTAAACTGCCCAATTATTTTTCAGTGGCTTCATATATATTCAGATATTTTACATTACTAGCCATATGTATTTCTCAAATACTTCTGGTAGCTCCAAGTATTTGTGTAATGGCATTACGATATTGAAAACTTTTTTCAGTCCCTTTCCTAATTATTCCTTTCTCACAGACACTGCATCAACATTTTCATCAGGCTGGGCACTATGATCCCGAAGTCTCCTTCCTGGTCAGTCACCATCAGTTCAGACTTCATTAGCGTATAAGTAAAATTAGGGGGAGGAATTGTCTCAATATGCATCACACACACTTGCTTAACAGTGAATTTCATTCGCTATTTTAATGCACATTCACCCAGGTTGGAGAGATCCTTCTGAATCACTTTTTGATTTCACCACCTCTCAACCACTTGGTACCATCAGCAAATCTGACCACCTCACTGTTTAACCCTAACTCCAGGTCATTTATAGGGACGCGGGTGGCGCTGTGGGTTAATCCTAGGACTTGCCGATCAGAAGGTCAGCGGTTTGAATCCCCGCGACGGGGTGAGCTCCCATTGCTGGGTCCCTGCTCCTGCCAACCTAGCAGTTCGAAAGCATGTCAAAGTGCAAGTAGATAAATAGGTACCACTCCGGTGGGAAGGTAAACGGCGTTTCCGTGTGCTGCTCTGGTTCGCCAGAAGTGGCTTAGTCATGCTGGCCACATGACCCGGAAGCTGTACGCCAGCTCCCTCAGCCAATAAAGCGAGATGAGCGCTGCAACCCCAGAGTCGGCCATGACTGGACCTAATGGTCAGGGGTCCCTTTACCTTTACCTCTACCTCTACCAGGTCATTTATAAACAAAAGTACAGGTAACAATGTTGATCCTCAGGGGACCCCGCTTCTTCTGTTCCTCAAATGTGAAAACTCTCAATTTATTTTTATCTTTGTTTCCTGCTATTTAATCAGGGTCTGATTCGCAAGAGGGCCTGTCCTCTTATTCCATGACTGTTCGGGGTTACTCGGGAGTCTTTGATGAGGGGTTTTATCAAATCTTTTTGAAAGTACACAATGCCTGTAGATCCCCACTATCTACCCTGATCTTCAAGCAGACATCATTTGTACCTACATCGCTCCTCCCTCAGTAGGAAAAACTAAACAATCTCGTTCTGACTGTGCTCCAGTTTTTGAGAAAGGGGTTGTCAGGAAATTATTTCTCTTTCCACTCCCAAACCCCATCAAATTAATGGGGGCATCTGACTAATACAGCTGGATTTGGACTTTAAACGTTTGTTCCTTTTTTGGAGTTGCGGTCAGTTATGTTTCTATTTCTATCACATCTGCACTAGGCTACCTTTTTGATCCGAGGCCCTTTTATTTAACACACCAGTTAAACAAATAAGAGAGAAGATTGGAAGGACCAGTGTAATAGATGTTGTGTTGAGAAACTGGCACTGGCAACAGCAGAGCCGCTACGGAATAATCCAACCACCGTGTATTTTTCAAAGAGATGTCACTGCTATCCACTTTTAATTATGGATTGGAAGATCGGGGGAGAAATTAGGTGGTGACACTCTACACCCACATTGTAGAGCTATCTCATGCTTCAGCATAGTTAAATAGGCAGTACTGGTTTCCAGTTCAGTCGCTAACATAAATTCGCTGAAGTCTGAAAATGGAAGACAACAGGCTGCTTACATTTTGCCAGTAGCTGCCTTCATATGTACCTAATGGCTCTGGGCTGGCTCCTAAGCCTGAGTACCAGTGCAGGTACAGCAGAATTGCTGGTGTGGTGTCTGCCTTTCTAGTGGCTGCCATCTTTGGCAGCTGTTCATAAATTCTGGGTTGCCTCTATTCCTGTGGAGACCTACGCATTTGTATCTATTTATACTTGTATCTAGCTATTGTTTATTGTTGTGTTAAAAATCTGAGTAAATTTGATACTTAAAAACAAACCAGAAATAGGAGCCTTGTGTCTCCCGTCCCTCCCCCCCCTTCTTGTGTCTCCTTTTTCAGTAACATCTAATAAAGCAGGCATAGGCAAACTCAGCTCTCCAGACGTTTTGGGACTACAACTCCCATCATCCTTAGCTAACAGGACCAGTAGTCAGGGATGATGGGAACTGTAGTCTCAAAACATCTGGAGGGCCGAGTTTGCCTATGCCTGTAATAAAGCAAGAATTGTCATATCATCCAGACTCCTAAGTTCCTCTGCCCAGCAAGTGGTTGCTGATGAAGTAGAATGGAGATAGGAAACTTGGAGCATGATGATGTAATGGCAGGGCCAGCCAAAGATGTCTTGTAGCCAAAGGTGAAGGACAAGATGACACCCTCTTCCAGTTCCACACACAGAAGCCAGCTAAACTGGTAGCTGAAATGCACTTCAACACTGGCAACAGGGCAGCATCCTCTACCACACCTCAGCTCAGCAGGTTGGCTGAGACGTTGCAAGGCACTACCACTGCCTCACCCCCCAACATCTGCTGGCTGAAGCAGCCACCTCATTGTGCCTAATGGTAAGGCTGTCTCTGTGTAATGTCACAGGATTTATAGAAATATAGAATATATAGTTAGAAGAGGCCCCAGGGATTATCTAGTCCAAAGTTTCTCAGACACGGGTCTCCAGCTGTTTTTGGACTACAGTTCCCATCATCCCTGACCACTGGTCCTGTTTGAAAAGGATTATGGGAGTTGTAGTCCAAATAAACAGCTAGAGACCCAAGTTTGGGTCCAACCCGCTGCAGTGCAGGACGATGTAGCTGAATTACTAGATATTGAAGAGAAATGAGAAGAAATAGATTTGGGCCTGCTCTTTTTGGTAGCAGCCACAGATCCTCCACGGCTTTAATATCAGCCAAAGCTAGTTATTTTGTAATGCCAATAGGCATTAGCATGTGTTACTGGGACAATGACAATCTGCAGTAGATGGAAACAACTTACTTAAAAAAAGGGTGTCTGGATTACGGAATCAAATTAAAATGTTCCCTCTGAACTGATGATCAAAACTTGCCCATTATTACTGTACCTTTTCTTTGGGTGCCCAGCTTTTTGGACTTCTTTGTGTACTGATGCGTCTTGCGACTGATTAGCACTTTGTTTTTAAATGAGGAAATAAAGGATAACGAGTGGTGATTTAGAGCTGCTGTATATAGAGAGCATAACTGACTTGGCAAATGTTCTGTTTTGCTATGACAGGTTAACCTCGAGTCTTTTCTTTATAGTTGCCTATGAATAATGGCAGTGATAGTATAAGCTGAAATGTACATTTTGCTATAAATCCCAGATTTATAGTGTTTTATACATGCATGCCATAGCATTTGGGCAAAGCACGTATTAAAAGCCTAATGACTTAACGTTAGTGTTTGAAATATTTATAAAAAATATTGTTGTTCTGGATGCCAGATTTCTTGGCAAATATTCCAGCATCCTCTTTAAATAGATAAAGCCCTTTCAGTTAAAGTCCAGAAGTCACTGTGGTGTAAACAGTCATATTGTGTGTGTATTGCTACATATCTACCCCTGTGCCCAAGCAGTGAGATTTTCAGGAGTGGCAGCACATAGTTCAAGTTCTTCCAGGGATTTTAACTTCTCACTTTCAGCAGAGAGCTACTGGAAATTAATGGTTTAATCACTCTTTCATCCCAAGTTAATGTTGCTCTACTGCTATTTAAGGTATGGATACAGTGGTACCTCGGGTTAAGTACTTAATTCGTTCCAGAGGTCTGTTCTTAACCTGAAACTGTTCTTAACCTGAAGCACCACTTTAGCTAATGGTGCCTCCTGCTGCCGCTGCGCCACCGCCACACGATTTCTGTTCTCATCCTGAAGCAAAATTCTTAACCCAAGGTACTATTTCTGGGTTAGCAGAGTCTGTAACCTGAAGCGTATGTAACCCGAGGTACCACTGTATTATAAATTGTGTGTGTGTTTGTTTGTGTGTGTGTGTGTGTTTTACACTTTTAGCCACTTTGAAAATTTGGCATGGACGTAAAATCAAGTTAAAAGAAATACCTGAAACGAAGAATGCAAATAAAAATTAGAGTCGTAACATTTCAGAGTTCCTCCTTTTCTTTAGAGAACATGTTCAAAACACAGTAACCTTCATCTACCTTCCAGCAAATCTACCTTGCATCCATGGCATTGTAGTCATGGCGACGCCACAAGTCTCCTGTTCCTTCAAGTATGACAGTTGACAGTGTTGCCCTTGAGCTCTTAATGGCTTGGGCACTGTGGTGATGAATGAAACGTGCAGCACATGGCTCTCGGAGGAATCTAGCAGTTATTTGATCAACTGTGTCATCCTTATTACAGAGTGGGTGCTGCCCTCCAGGGCTTGTTTGCCCTCAGAGCTCAGCTTTCTTGTGGGGCATGAGTGAGAAAGAGGAATCCGGCCTATTTGCATGTGGTGTTTTGAGCTGCAGCACTGATACAGACATCATAATTGCATGATGTATCCAATGCTGAAATCATTTTAGCTCGTTGCTCTTAATTTTAAAGTTAAGTTTAAACTCTCTCCTGTTGAACTCAATCGGGCACGAGAAAATGTTTCATTGCGAATTACTTTGAGTGTCATGGGAGCCATGCATGGTGTAGTGGTTAAGAGCAGTGGACTCATAATCTGGTGAACCAGGTTCGCTTTCCCACTCCTCCACATGCAGCTGCTGGGTGCCCTTGGGCTAGTTACACGTCCCTGAAGTCTCTCAGCCCGCAGAGTGTTTGTTGTGGGGGAGGAAGGGAAAGGAGATTGTTAGCCGCTTCGAGACTCCTTAAGGGTTGTGAAAGGCAAGATATCAAATCCAAACTACTACTACTACTACTACTATTCTTCTTCTTCTTCTTCTTCTTCTTCTTCTTCTTCTTCTTCTTCTTCTTCGGCTACCCCTCAGCTTCCAGGAGAAGAGGAAGCCAAATGCTGGCTTATGGTGGCTGTCAGTTCGGGAATTCCCTCCTTAGAATTTTGAGTTGCCCAATCAAGGGCAGCTTGGTGGCAGGGTTTGGGCAGCAGATCAGAGTGGAGAAGTCTTCATTACAGTCTGGCACCTGGATATCTAGGCCAACTGCGCCCGAGTTTGGCAAAGAGCAACCTGCCCTTCCTTTCTGCTGTGGTTTATTGTGCATGCCAATCTCATTTGCTTCCTTTGAGCACCGTGTTATCTGACCTTGACATGGCTTAATATGGTTCCCATATTTGGAGGTGGGAAGGAATTTATAAGTTTATAGTTAAAAGTCTGTATGTGGAAGGCAAGATGCTGAAGAAACCTAGGGAACAAGCTGAGCCTGCTCCACTCCACTGGGCTTTCATTGCCCAACTCCTATTGCTGCTGAGTGGCAGATGTCAGGTCAGACTATTTCCCCCCTCCTCCACCCTTCAGGTCATTCAAAGCGTAGTGAGCCTCTGTATCTCCACTTGATCCGGTGAGGAGCAAATGCCCACATAGGTGGTATCTACTCCTGCTGGGGTCTTCATGTATGCATCACCAAAAAAGAGGACAATGTATCAACATCATACTACCAAAGAAAGCAGGTGCAGATTTGCATACAATTTGCTTGTGCTAATATTTCCCAGCAGATCCCGATTTAGAAATTACTATAGTTTAAATAGAAATACTGCATCTCTCCTCATACTGGGGAAGACAATAACCAGCTGCCTTGTGTTCCTCTCCAGGTGCTACTTGTTTATAGGCACCTTCAACACCCTTTCTCTCCCTTATGTGGCTATTATTTGTTTTTGAACAGCCTGGATCCTCTGACAATTCTTCAGATTGAGGATTGCCCAGTGTAGAGTAGGATACATGGCAACCCTATGCATGTAGCAGCAGAGATATCCCTATGCATGTAGCAGCAGAGATATCCCTATGCATGTAGCAGCAGAGATATCATCTCATGCCTCAGTGGGTGGGGTGGAAGACAGCCTTTGGTTTTCATGTTGTGACTTTGTGCATGGCAAGGGTCTCCATAATCAGTCCTGCACAAACATGCGCACGCACACACAAAGGGGGAGAGCAATTGTTATATCTCCATTGCCAAATTTCCAGAATCTCAAACAAAGAGGGAAAGGATTTGCTGAACCAATCATGTGAACTGGAATACGAAAAAGGGAGGTGTGAGGAGGTCAGGAAACATGTAAACAAAATATAAGATATGAAAAGATTGATATTTTTTTCTCTCTAATTGTTTTCTATTTTTCACTTTTCAGGTACTTTGTATTTTTCTTTTGTATTTTTGTGTTTGTAACTTTTTCTTTTTTATTCTGTAATTACTTTCTTTTTTCTGTTGGTAAAACCTCAATAAACATCTTTTAAAAAAACAACAACAACAAATTTCCAGAATATCATTCTGGATAACAACCTGTCTAACCCTTCATGAGGTCTGTCTAACCCTGCATGAGTTGCTGTGTGTGGTTCAAAGAAACTTGGGGGGGGGGGCCACAAAAGAAATATATTTGGAAAGAAGACATATTTGTTGTGAAAAGGGGGAGTGACCAAAATGTAGTTTTATAGGAAGTAATCAGCATTGCGGTTAGGAAAACATTGCTTCTTTTTTTGCCTTTTTTTTTTTTTACATTGGGCAAGCCTGTGAGTTAATCAGAAGATCATTATCATAAAACACTTTTAGCAGTACACTGCTGACTGACAGAGTCATGAGGAGAATGAAAGAGAAAATGAAAGAAATCTTTCAACAAGACCTCTGGAGACATTCTGAAGTACCTGGCTGTCAGCATTCCTGGATCAAAAGGAGTAGCTGCTCTACTGAAATGAAAGGACACATTGGCAAATTCATATCTATTATTTTCAAAAGATTGGCAGATTATTTTGCAACACAATTTAGCAACATTTAAGTCTAGTACTGAATAAATGGAGTTGCTTTTAAACCCATCTGTATTGTGATACTTTTGCAAGCATTACAGCACCTGTTGGGATCACATGGAGTGGTTGTGTTCTTGTTTCTATTTTCAGCAGGACCACACCCCCCCCCCAGGCTTCCCAAAAACCTTTGTTTTTCAGACTCTGTCAGCTAGCTTTGATTTCTGAGAAATTTCCGCTTCTGAAAATAAATGTGATTCAGAGGCAGAGCAATTTCAATCTCCCTTCTGCCAGGCTGGGAGTTGGGTGGGGTTGCATTGAGTGGAAATGCCCCTCTGTCCAGATCTCCCACCTAAGCCAGCCTCCTGCTTGCTGCCTGCCAGAGTCATGCAAGCCTCATTCTGTAGGTGTGGTCCTCTCCCTTCCACCTGCCAAACATGCAGGCAGGTGGAAAGGCAACTAGCATTATGCATTATGCCAGCAGCAAAGTCCCTGAAACAGGACATCCCAGAAGCAGGAAGGCCTAAGCCAGCTTAAGATCCATCAGATCCTCAGCCGGTCTCGTTGCCTTTATGCTACAGCATTGGATTTGATTGCTGTGCAACAACAACAACA
This sequence comes from Podarcis erhardii, assembly GCF_964252035.2. Lineage (NCBI taxonomy): Eukaryota > Metazoa > Chordata > Lepidosauria > Squamata > Lacertidae > Podarcis > Podarcis erhardii. Next base: position 24,842,689 of record NC_138507.1, on the reverse strand, counting down.
ACAACAATTATTATTTATTATTTATATCCTGCGGCTTCCAAAAAAATATTAAAATACTGTAATACATCAAACATTAAAAGCTTCCCTAAACAGGGCTGTCTTCTAAAAGTCTGGTAGTTGTTGTTCTCTTTGACTTCTGGTGGGAGGGCGTTCCACAGGGAGGGCGCCACTACCGAAAAGGCCCTCTGCCTGGTTCCCTGTAACTTGGCTTCTTGCAGCGAGGGAACCGCCAGAAGGCCCTCGGTGCTGGACCTCAGTGTCCAGGTTGAACGATGGGGGTGGAGACGCTCCTTCAGATATACTGGGCCGAGGCCATTTGGGGCTTTAAAGGTTCGCACCAACACTTTGAATTGTGCTCGGAAACGTACTGGGAGCCAATGTAGGTCTTTCAAGACCAGTGTTATGTGATCCCGGCGGCCGCTCCCAGTCACCAGTCTAGCTGCTGCGTTCTGGATTAGTTGTAGTTTCTGGGCCACCTTCAAAGGTAGCCCCACGTAGAGCACATTGCTGTAGTCCAAGCGGGAGATAACCAGAGCATGCACCACTCTGGCGAGACAGTCCGTGGGCAGGTAGGGTCTCAGCCTGCGTACCAGATGGAGCTGGTAAACAGCTGCCCTGGACACAGAATTAACCTGCACCTCCATGGACAGCTGTGAGTCCAAAATGACTCCCAGGTTGTGGACCTGGTCCTTCAGGGGCACAGTTACCCCATTCAGGACCAGGGAGTCCTCCACACCTGCCCGCCTCCTGTCCCCCCAAAACAGTACTTATGTCTTGTCAGGATTCAACCTCAATTTGTTAGCCACCATCCATCCTCCAACCACCTCCAGACACTCATACAGGACCTTCACTGCCTTCACTGGTTCTGATTTGAAAGAGAGGTAGAGCTGGGTATCATCCGCATACTGATGAACACCTAGCCCAAACTGTGCAAGCCACAGCCCCTGCTGTGCCATAAAAGCTGGGTGGAAGTTTGGATTACAACCTAAGATGTTGTAAGCAATGTTTGATTCTTGGGATGAAGACACCAGGAGGCTGGCGTGACTGGTACTGCAGAACCCCACAGCATGGGCTTAAAAAAAAGGCATAATATGAAGCCTAAGAACTTCTCTTTGTGCTGACTCACTGTACCCTGGGCTACCTAAAGGACACCACATGTTGTCTTTTTTACTTAATTCTTCTTCTTATTATATATGTATTGCTTCATAAATATATTCTTGTTCAGGATATAGAACTGTGTTGGTGGTTTTGGAGTTTTAGTACACCTACCTCAGCAAAGATCATGTCATTTTTCATGGTTGCTAGGCAACAATTCCATCATCATCTGTCCCTTCCTTAGCTGACTTACTGGGAACAGAATTAACACTTCCATTTCAAACTGAATGATGCCTGCTGCTTCTCTTACAACATACTTTAAAGTGGGTGGTCAGGTGGCTGGAAGGAGTCCTTGGAGAAAACAGAGCAGCTTCAGAATAAAAGTAGAAGCACTGTAAATATCTGCAGTAGTTATGGCTACCCAAATATGAGTAGTTATGTTAGTGATATTTTTGGTACCGCCCCCAAGCTGAACACCTGTAGGATTTGTGACACATATACTACTTAGAGGGTACAGCCAAGAAAAGTACATTTTAAAATATTAAGCCCCAAAGGATTTGGTAATTTTGAAATCATTGGCGTCTTCATACAAAAAACAAAACAAAACACCAAAACAGTTCCTACGGGGAAATCACTAATCAGAATTTCTGTAATTCTATGCACACTCTTCCAGATAAGTTTTGGACAGCACTGTTACTCCTGGATAGCATTCATATTGTCACTGAAAAACACTATCAAGCCCCATACCAAAAGTACTTCAGAGTACTTTTTTAAACCAAACCAATAAAAATAAGAATGCAGCTTTGTATTCTTAAAAAGTCACTTCGCTTTTTCACTATTCATTTATGTATTTATTGTATTTAGTTTTTCCATCTTTCTTCCAATGAGCCCAAAGTGGTGCACATGGTTCTCTCCCTCTCCATATTATCCTGACAACAACCCTGGGAGGTGTGTTATAACAAGCCAACAAGCTTCAAGGCTGAATGGGGATTTGAATTCTGGTCTCCTAGGCCCTAGTACAATCATCTAACCACTACATTGCATGGGCACTCTTCTTATTGCTCCTCAACTTGTAATCATATCTCTCCATTGGCTCCTTTCCTGTTTCTTTCTCTGTAAAATCAAGTACCTAATTATCACCTTCTATACTCTTATGCAGTGGCACATGCCAACACTATGGCTATCTTCTCCCACGTTGTATTCAGAATTTGTTATTGTGAAGTAATTAAGCTGCCCACATAGGGATTTGGGCACATTCTTCTCTGCACATTTCTGACTAGTTTCTACCATATTTTCACTGCTTCCCTGCCATTTAACCTCATGCATCTTCAGATTAAACGTTACCTTGTTCTCAGCATCGCTCAGGCTCCGCTTGTTATTCATTATGTAATACTTAATGTGGGGAAAAGTTTGGAATGTGGTATGAAGCCAGCCTCTCTACACAACTGGCTTGTTATATTGTTCCCTCCCACCACTATGATAGCTCTTAGCTCTGTCTGTCGTAATGGTGAAATGAAACAATTGATTAATTGTTGGAAATGTTTGCTTTTAAAAACACTCATAAAAACACAATCGTGTCTTAAGGAATTTTCAACACCTCCACAGTTAGTATAGGTTCTTTATTTCTTGTTCTCTTCTGATGAAAATATGGAAATTTGCAGTACTTGTAATAGGGAAGTTAGGGAAGTTTTTAATGACTGATGTTTTAATGTATTTTTAATCTTTTGCTAGAAGCCACCCAGAGTGGCTGGGGAAACCCAGCCAGGTGGGCGGGGTATAAATAATAAATTATTATTAGTATTATTATTATTAATTATTAATTTATTATTTGTACCCCGCCCATCTGGCTGGGTTTCCCCAGCCACTCTGGGCGGCTTCCATAAAAACCAGAAATACATTAAAATATCACAGATTAAAAACTTCCCTGAACAGGGCTGCCTTAAGATGTCTTCTGAATGTCAGGTAGTTATTTATCGCTTTGACATCTGATGGGAGGGCGTTCCACAAGGCGGGTGCCACTACCGAGAAGGCCCTCTGCCTGGTTCCCTGTAGCTTTGCTTCTCGTAATGAGGGAACCGCCAGAAGGCCCTCGGCGCTGGACCTCAGCGTCCGGGCAGAACGATGGGGGTGGAGACGCTCCTTCAGGTATACTGGGCCGAGGCCGTTTAGGGCTTTAAAGGTCAACACCAGCACTTTGAATTGTGCTCGGAAACGTACTGGGAGCCAATGTAGGTCTTTCAAGACCGGTGTTATGTGGTCTCGGCGGCTGCCCCCAGTCACCAGTCTAGCTGGTAGTATTAAGCAAAGAAATTTTGCTAATGGATTGAAACGATCTAACAAAAGAAAGAGTGATCTAATGCTGATTTAGTTTTGTAGCCCTGCCTCTTGGTTATCTACTGTCCCCAGACAGGTAATTTTCTGGAATGAAGAAACTACCACAGTCACTGGCAGGCTGAGAAAACCATCTCTCTGCAGAAACCAGAGAATTAATGGCCATCTCTGGTATCTCAAGCCTTCCCACTGTCACTCCTATAGCAGCAATGCCAAGGGCAACAAAAAGTTTGATGTGACGTAATTATATTGTTGGTCTCTCAATGATACAATATCACACATTTGTACTATATGTTCCGGGGGGGGGGGTGAGGACCAGAAGATGCAGAGTTCATGATTTCCGTGGCAGCCACCTTTGTTGTGTAATGCTCAGTCCCAGCATGAACTGCTAATTGCTGATTTAAAAAATGTTTGATTGCTCATAGCACTGCCTGTTATTGTCACCCTAACTCTCTATAGTACTTTGACAATCCTGGAATGGCATTCTCCATTCCAAATCTTTTTTATCATCTTACTTAGTCCTCTTGCCTGATATAACTCCACTCTTGGCAACCCTCTGGAACACAATGGGATAAGGGATGGTGCATGGAGCAATGGCAGTAGGTAGAAAATCCAGTTTGCCAACTTACAGGAGTCAAATGACTTGGTTGAGACAAAACCGACACTGGATACATACATACAGCCTCCTCTTTGCCTGATAGTGCTGCTAGCATTTTGTTTGTTAAAAATGTATTGAGACTGTGCACTTTGTACATTGTGCCAGAAGAAAGGGAGTTGCAAAGAACATGTGTTGTTTCTGAGGTCTGAAGTTGATATTTTTAAAAAATACAAGTAAACCGTCTTGAGTTTCTGCTTAGGAATTGTGGAGATACACTGTGCCAGCAGGGGTCTGAGCGACTGTTAGTCATCAGTGTTTGCAGTGAATCAAACCAGGGGCAGTTCTGTGAGTGAAGTGTCTGTGTGAAAGCATCAGAAGCCGGTAAATTCTAACTGGTCAGCTCCATCCTGATGCTTATGGGCCAGGGTTGGGGACCCTTTTTGACTCCACAAGCCAGATCTTTGTCAAGGTAGGCCTTGCGGACCACAATTGACAGTTGGTGGTCCTCTCAATCATGTGACCTCACTGTGGCATCATGTGATTGATGGGTAGGCACTGCCCACCTCTTGAAATCCCTTGCGGATTGAAGCAGAGAAAGAATTCTACACATTGAACCACTTATTCCTTCAGCAACTCCTTACCATTTAGTTATTTTCTATCTCCCCTTCTTCAGTCCTTCTGGGATGTGTTTTTAAAACAGCTGAAGCAAGGCTACCACTAGCACCACTTTCATGTATAGTGTTCAGTGCATTTCTAAAGGAAAAAAAATCCAGATTTTTCTTTCCTGTTAAACAGACTTTTGAGGGTGCCTAGGTCACAGAGCTGCCATTTTCTGATGGTGGGTATCACTTCCTTATCCCTTCTGGTGGGTATGAAACACTTTGTTTCCCCCCGCCCTATTCTCTCTTTATGCTGCAAGGCAGCAACACCATCCATCCGTGTTTTCTTTTCTTTTAGTTTTTCGCGGTTATTTTTGGTACTCACGTAATAAATTTTGCCCAAGCAGTTCTAGACAAGGAATTGGCTGGCATACGTGTTCTATTTTCGAAGCAGGCAAATTCATATTGCTTTGCTGTCTCCTCTGAGTCACTCCTCCACTCGCCACCGTGGAAATCCATGGGCTCAAATTATGCTGCAGAGTCGCAGTGTCCCTGGCATCTCCAGCTAAATAACAAAACAGCTCAGGCAGCAGATGATCGGGGAGATTCTCTGCCCAAGACCCTAGGGGGCTGCTTACCAGACCAGGTGGAGAAGTAGTCTGACCTGGTACATGGCAAACAGAAGAAAGAATAAAAGTGAAGATTTGCTACATCTTCTGAATGGAAAAAAGTCTGACCTGGTACATGGCAAACAGAAGAAAGAATAAAAGTGAAGATTTGCTACATCTTCTGAATGGAAAAAAGAAGATCTCATGCAATGATTTATTGATAGTTGCTTGAATCTTTTCCAGAGAGGGAACTTGTGTTTAGTGTTTTGCAGCAGACAGAAGAGTCATTAGAAGACTGAACAAATTTATTATGGCAGAATATTTAGTGGGTTACGATCCACTCTGTCAGATGCATGACGTATTATTGTGGTTTACAGGTCTATATACACATTACTGGGGGTGGGTGGTGGGTGGGGATTGTAAGCAGCAACTTCAGACAGAAATTAAATGTATAAAAGTACAGCCAGTGATAATAGTTAACAGTGGCAATTTCTTCGTTTAATTTTCTTTTTCAAATAATATTTTTGTGGTAATTCACAATGCAGTTGTTGATAACACCTTTGTCTTAGTTCATTCCACAAGTGATAGGAGTTTCGGTAACCCCTGCCTCAAAGATTTATATTTATATTTTGTGAAAAAAGAATGTGAAATAAAAGAAACATGAATATGAAAGGAAAGAAAGAGAAAAACTAACCAACACAATACAGTACACTAGAGTATTCAATAGTATATTACATAAGTGATACAGTTAATAAATGTAAAAATTATTAACAAGACATTATACTTTTAATGAACAAGGATTCTGAATATTGCTGTATTTATCCATACACAATCTGCATCTGAAATCAATCCATTCATATGTTGCTAGAGTTGTCATATCTTTTATCCAGTGATCAAAGATAATCCATGGTATTATATTTCCAATGAATTAATATCAGACATTTAGCAGAAGTAAAGGTGTGGAGAGTCCCTTTACGTTGACTCTTTGTCAAACCCCATATAGTTGCTATATAATTTAAAATAATATAATCACCTGACAATTTAAAATTTCCCCCCAAAGTAGTATTTATGTATCTTGATACTTTTCTCCCCCCCAAAATTGTAAGTGTTAGAAATTGCCTAAACATACATTTCAGCGAAGCATTTTCTTTATTCGATCTCCAGCAGCATGTTATTGCTGATAGTCCCTTTCTAAGCAAGTGTAGTGGGGTCCAATAGAATCTCAATATTATTTCTTGTTGTATAAGACGTAAATATGATAACAGATTGTATCTCACCTGCAAACCACAGGTTAGGTTATTAAATACCTTGAAATATGTTCAGTTGGGAGCAGTTAGTGGTCCTTTAGTCTGGCTCCAGCAAATTTAAAGGTAAAGGGACCCATGACTGTTAGGTCCAGTCGTGGACAACTCTGGGGTTGCAGTGCTCATCTCGCTTTACTGGCTGAGGGAGCCGGCGTACAGCTTCTGGGTCATGTGACTAGCATGACTAAGCCGCTTCTGGCGAAGCAGAGCAGCGCACAGAAACACCGTTTAGCTTTCCGCCGGAGCAGTACCTATTTATCTACTTGCACTTTGTGCTTTCGAACTTATAGGTTGGCAGGAGCAGGGACTGAACAACAGGAGCTCACCCCATCGTGGGGATTCAAACCGCTGACCTTCTGATCAGCAAGCCCAAGAGGCTCAGTGGTTTAGACCACAGCACCACCCTTTGACTTTTATGAGAACACTAAAAACATTCCTGTTTACCCAATCATTTGATGACTGATAGTAGCCGTGGCTACCATGAGATTAGAAACTGTGATTGTATGCTATTGCTTTTAAACATTCTTAGGTGTTCCAGATGTTTTTAGATAGTTTAAAGTTGTTTTTAAAGGTTTTTAAAAGGTTTTTTTTATTTTAAATTGGACTTTTTTGTTACAGTTCAAAGTTTGCCACCCTGGGCTTCTTTGGGAAGAAGGATGGGATACCTAGTGGTACAGTAATAAAACTGATAGCACCAGTTGCAGAGCTAAGCAGGGTCTGGTATGGCTTCAAATTGGATGGGAGACCATGTGTTGAGATTCCTGAACTTTGTGGCATTGGACTAGATAACCCTCAGGGTCCCTTTCTATTGCGCAATCCTATGATTCTATGGAATTTAATAATCAAACAAATAACTACCCTAAGGAGCAGATATGCTCGTATGGAAGCGTTGAGACTTTTTTCAAGCATTCTGCTGTGTGGTTTGGAGCCTTACTGCTTATTTTCAGTTATGTGCTTTTAAGTACTGCCAGAGGAGAGGACTGGGAACTGGTTCATTTGCCAATCCCACTGCCTTTGAGAGGAAGACGTGCCACAGTCCCATATCCAGTCCTCTTTAGCAGCTTGTTTAAAGCAGCTGTTGCAAAATTTGTTCTGGAAGCTACTTATATTAACACACTGGGCAGTGGCTGCTGCTGGAGCAGACTATTTCTTTAAAAAGCTAACTTGAACTAACAAAGTTGAGAGGTCAGTGTAGGGCAGTGGCTGCAGCCCTCCTTGGGAATTCAGGACTTGTGGGATCTTGCTGCATCAGGTGTTAATAATAATAATAATAATAATAATAATAATAATAATAATAATAATTTATTTATATCCCGCCCTCCCCAGCCGAAGCCGGGCTCAGAGCAGATAACAACAGTAAAATAATACAGCATTCTAAAATCAATTCATTATAAAATCAGTTCAAATCAAATTGATGGCAACCATTGTTACAAGGGATCTCTGAGAAATCTGTCCAAAATGGATCATCAATATTATCTTCTCTCTGTCCATTCAACCCATATTGCAGTACAGGTTCTTGATGTGAATGCTTTTTATTTAAAAATGTACACATCATACATAAATAGATATGTAATTTGCTTAGCAAAATACGTTATTCATTAATGTATATAGGTGCCTCTTTGATTTACTTGTTTCTCAAGTGTTGTTCATTGCCAAAGGAAACTGATATTAACTAAGAATGCAACTCCAGCTATGTCTACTCAGAAGTAAATCCCACTGAATTCAGTGAGGCTTACTGCCAAATAAGAAGTGGCGTGAGCCTTAATCTGCTTCCTGTTGTGAGTTTTTTAAAAAATTAGAACTGATAAGATTGCTTTTGAGGTGGGTTTTTGTTTTACAATCAAGTGGTATACAGTGGTGCCCCGCAAGACGAACGCCTCGCAAGACGGAAAACCCGCTAGACGAAAGGGTTTTCCGTTTTGGAGGCGCTTCGCAAGACGAATTTCCCTATGGGCTTGCTTCGCAAGACGACAGCCCATAGGGAAATCTCCGGGACAGCGGGGAAGCGCAGCTCGTCTTCCCCGCTGTCCTCGGACCTCCTCCGAAGCCTGGCGGCGGGGCGGGGACACCTCCTCCCGCCGCCGGGCTTCGGAAGGATGCCCCGATGCCGGGCGGCGAGGCGGGAACGCCTCCCCCCGCCGCCCGGCATCGGAACGATGTCCCGAAGCCGAGCGGCGGGGCGGGAAAGTCTCCCCCCGCCGCCCGGCATCGGAACGATGTCCCGAAGCCGGGCGGCGGGGCGGGAAAGTCTCCCCCCGCCGCCCGGCATCGGAACGATGTCCCGAAGCCGAGCGGCGGGGCGGGAACGCTTCCCCCCGCCACCCGGCTTCGGGGCGGGAAAGCCTCCCCCCGCCGCCCGGCTTCGGGGCGGGAAAGCCTCCCCCCGCCGCCCGGCTTCGGGGCGGGAAAGCCTCCCCCCGCCGCCCGGCTTCGGGGCGAGAAAGCCTCCCCCCGCCGCCTGGCATCGGAACGATGTCCCGAAGCCGGGCGGCGGGGCCGCGAAGCCTGGGCGCGCTGGCAACTCTCCGCAAGGAGCGCCCAGGCTTCGTCCCCCCTGCTTGCCTTCCCAGGGGCTTTTAAATCGCCCGGACAGCGGAGAAGTCCTCCTCTGTCCCGGGCGATTTTAAAATGCCGCCAGAAGAGGTCGGGGGAAGGCAGTTTCCATAGGAACGCATTAATTGATTTTCAATGCATTCCTATGGAAAACCGTGCATCGCAAGACGAAAAACTCGCAAGACGAAGAGACTTGCGGAACGAATTAATTTCGTCTTGCGAGGCACCACTGTATAATTTTTTATGAAATAAAATAAATAAATTATACTGAACTGTGAAATCAAGGTAGGGAGAGTGGCTGAAATTCTAACCTCGCAAGCCTGGGAGCAAGCCCTATTTGAATTCAGTGGGACTTACTTCTGAGTAGACATGGTTAGGTTTACAGCCAAAGATGAACTTGTGATGGGCCATTAGTCAATTCTGGAACACACCAGGAAGGCACTTGATTCACAAAAAATCTGTTGATGGCTGAGATGTGCATATCTGTGTAATACATTTAAATAAAAAAAAAATCATTATACTTTGTATATTTCCACATCAGAAGACAACTAAATGGAGTACTTGTATAAAATAAACCAACTGCAGTCACACAGAAAATGCCATATGAAAGTGCAAAAAAATACTGGAATGGATTGAGGCATGTTTGTGCATCCACAGGTGTTACTACCAGATCTTAAATTTGTAGAGTAGGAGTGGTCCTGGCATATATCCCCCGTCTTAGAAAATAATTCATGGAATATTCCCTTTGAAGTCAATGAAAATATGCTGGGCTAAGCAGTCTATCACGTATTCCTAGGACATAAAGCCAATTTTACACTGATTTTACAGTATTTGTAATTATTTAATAGCTAAGCACTCACATACTCAGAGCAAATGAATTTTTGAATCATGAATGCTTAAACAGCACTATAATAAATATTTCTACTAAGTGCAGCTAATTAGTAATAAGATTGTTTCTTACTTAATCCTCTGGAGAGAGAGAACATTACCATGTTTTTTCTTTCTTATTTCTCATAAAGTTTATTAGCACAAAAGCAATCAATTAACAATGAGATGCTAGCTGAGAAGGAAACAAAATGGATATAGAAACAGTACCTAACATAATGTGGAGTGAAAAAAAATGCAAGTATGCAAGCAGCAGATTAAAATTTATGCTGCTTTAAATAGAGGAGAATGCTAAAATGTTTGTTGCACGGATGTCTTGTAGCATGTAAATCTATGTAGGATTTGGGTTATTCCAGTCTGCTGTGATTAAATTCCAAATTCAAGTAGCCACATTAAAGTATTCTTCTCTGAAATCTCCAGGCATTTTTGTAAATTAGTTTTCTATGTTAAATGATCTTCCCAGTCTGCAAACTGTTTAATGGTGCATGAGCTGAGCAGATTTTATTCTAGAACATGCTTTGTTTCCTAGCCTCCATGCATTAGATGAAGGTTTGGGAAGAACTGGTACCATTATGCTTGGCATTCTTGAAGCCATATTTGGAATGCTACATGCAGTTTTATCAGCTACGTGATACACTCATGAAGGATGAAATCAAGCCAGCTAGAGAACAAAGAGGGTTAAAAGTGTGTCTTGGAATGACATTGCTTTCTTTAAAACGCTTGTTCCATTGATTTCTATAGGTATATTCTTAGTATGACTAAGTCAGGGTCCATCCCAGTGTGTCCAATGTTCATGTTCAGTTGTGCACATTTCTTCTCTAAACTGAGAAATTACCTCTGGAGGAATTCCTTATATTATATATTCTTAATATGTCTAATCTGCATAAGGATTGCATAGTTTGTTTATATAAGGCCTCACCATTTTCTACCTTTTGCAAATACAAGTGTAGTCATTTTTACTCCCTAGCGGTTGTTGTTTGCTGTTGGCTTTTTATTACTAAGATGTTTATATTGTTCAGACTTATTCTTACAGGAAGTTTTATTATATGTTGCACACCATCCTGAATGGACGCGGGTGGCGCTGTGGGTTAAACCACAGAGCCTAGGGCTTGCCGATCAGAAGGTCGGCAGTTCGAATCCCCGCAATGGGGTGTGCTCCCGTTGCTCGGTCCCTGCTCCTGCCAACCTAGCAGTTTGAAAGCACGTCAAAGTGCAAATAGATAAATAGGTACCACTCCGGCAGGAAGGTAAACGGTGTTTCCATGCGCTGCTCTGGTTTGCCAGAAGTGGCTTAGTCATGCTGGCCACATGACCTGGAAGCTGTACGCTGGCTCCCTTGGCCAAAAAAGTGAGATGAGTGCCGCAACCCCAGAGTCGGCCAAGACTGGACCTAATGGTCAGGGGTCCCCTTTACATTTTACCATCCTGTAAGAAGGGTGATTTGGAAGGAAATAATCAGGGCTTTTTTCCGGACGGAACTCACTGGGACTCAGTTCCAGCACCTCTCAGGTGGGCGCCATTCTAAGAGAATGAGGGAGGCCTTCATGGTGAGTTCAGGCACCACTTTTTCTGGAAAAATAGCACTGGATGATAAATATGATACAATACTAGTGATTTGCTCACCACATTGTACACTTTTTCAGTTCAAGCTCACAAACGCTCTTGCATTATTAACGTTGCATTGAGAAAGACTTTTCGTTTCCTGTTTCAGATTGGATTTTGGGAGCTTGCTTAATGTGAAATGTCAAAGGTTCCCAAAACTCATGTCTATCTCTCAGGGAAGTGGTAAACTCTGAGAAGTACCACTTAAGACTGCAGAGGGTTCGAATGAGTGAATGTGCCTCTATACAATGAAAAAAGAAAAGGAAAAGAATGCCTCTCTTTCCCACTTTGGTAAAATTGTTCAGCTGGGAAACACTTGTAGGCACCTGGAACATTAATACAATGAGATTTTGTTATTTTTATTGAAGTCTTGTATTGATTGGCTGTAATTTATACAGCCTTGAGCAAATTGGATGAAGTGGAATAAAAAAGGTATAAATTGGATGAGGTGGAATAAAAAAAGGTGTAAATTGGATGAGGTAGAATAAAAAACAACAACGTATAAATAAAGCAACACCATCTAAATAAATGGGTGCTAAAAATCTGGGGCATCCAGTTCACCAACAGCAAGACTTTCCTTGTTTGCTAGTAGCCCTCTCTACAAATGAAGTTGGCTTCAGTGCAGGCATGGAGAAAGAACAGGGGACAGGCTCACTGGATTCCAGAGCAGCCTTTCAGGACTTTCCTTGACTAGGCCAGATACTCTAAAGCAGAGGTCACTGTTGTTGTTGTTTTTTATTATTGACTAGTCACAACATTTTGAATTTTGAGAGTTTGCCTGTCACAAAAGAGGGGGTACCTATCACAAAATGGCTGCCGTGGGCTGGGTGCGGCATGACGCAAAATGGCTGGCATGGTGAGCATAGCATTACACACAATTAGAGAGATAACCACCTCTGACGAACTTATGGAATCAGCAATGCCATGCTGATCCTGATTGTAGAGATCTTATACATTAACCGATGCTGTTTCTGTCTAAACAACAAGGTAGCCACACCACTTAAATCTGATAGAAATTATTTAGAAGGTACTTTCACCTTTCCCCCCCATAACCGTTTTCCCCCTATAAGGCTAGAGATTTGCTTTTTTAAAAAGAAATGAAAGCTCAGAGTCTGGGACACGAGCCCAGATGCACCACTGGCACCCACAGGTGATCCCTGCTCCAAAACATACCAAGAAGGGAGTGTGGAATGGGCAGGGATGGCCCATGAGTTGGGTTTGGAGGCGCTTGGTCTCAGCTCACAAGGAGATGTATTTCCAATCTCTCCCCTCGCTCCATTCCAGATTCATGCCCATCGCTGCTTGCTGTAGCTGAGGATGTTTCTAGTTGGCAATATATTCACAGGCATGCCTTTGTTTTTGTCCACCTAAGCTATCTCCTTTGTAGTTTTCCTAAAAACACCGGCTTTTCTCCTTTAATGGAACTCAAACAGAGCTATTTCTTGTACATTATGCACATTCAATACATTATGATCAGTTGGTTGCCTGTTGTAATAGGTCCATCAGAACAATTTAACTTCGTATAGTGTAACTTTTTGTTTGCTTCTTTGTTAATCCTCTAAATCAGTGTTTCCCAGTTGGGGGGCCAGGGACCTTTGAGGGTCTGCAGAACACACCCAGGGGGTCCACGGCACCATTCCTTGCATCCCCCCAACTAAATTTTTGGTCATTTTTGCATAGTAACATCACACATTTTATGGTCTGTTTTAGTGCTGTGCAATTTTTCAACATGTTGGCCGAAATCGGTTTTGAAATCACACCACGATGACGATTTTGAAAAATAGGGAGTCCTCAGCAATTAGCTAATTGGGAACCACAGTTCTTAATGCAATCTGCATTGAGGGGTTGTTAGAAAGGATTTGTTTTATTTTTGTTTAGCTTTGTTTTTATTGTTTGCCTTTTACTATATCATTCTAAATTTCTTTCGTCCAGTAATATTTTTGATTTTGCATTCTATATGGTGTTTGTTAACTGTATTGCATCCTGAGCTTGAAGCATAAATGTGACCAATTTCATATTTAATACCATTGGGTTTAGGTTCTGTCAGATGGCGATGGTGGTTGCTCATGAGTAACCAGTCAGGACTCCAACCTGTCTTTTACAGGTTTTATTTTGGTGCAAAACTATTTACAGTGCAGAACCACAAGTTCATGTCTGCCTTAATCACTAGCAGACTATGGGAGTGGTCATTTCCGGGTCCTCCCACAACATAAGAGCTTAGGCACCCCCAGCCATTTCCTTCCTTCTTTACGTTTTACACCTCTGCGCAAGGTGGGTGATGGAAGAGGCATGCTTCCCTCCTGGCTGGCTTGGCAAGGAGCGGTGCCGAGGCTCCCAGCAGCATCCTCTAGCCCTTTCCCCTCCTTTATCCAGGAGGTGTGGCTTTCCCCACCCTCAGACTGAGGAGTTGCGGCGCTGGGGCTCCCAGCAGCATCCTCTGGTCCCTTCCCATCTTCTCCACGGGAGGTGTGGCTTTCCCCACTGCAGGAAGAGGAACTGCTTCTGAAGATTTTCGGAGGTTCCCAACTGCCCCTCTGCCTCCCTTCCCTGTTCTGACGGCAGTCCCCTGGCAGGTTCCTTTTATGCAGCCTGGATTCGACTTGACCTAACTGGCTGTATGCAAACAGAAGGCTTCAAAATGTATTGGCGGCTTTATTAAAAGCCTAAACTTTGTCCTTTATCCCATCTGCTTTCAGCTCTTGTGGTCACAAAAATGAATGAATGAATATCGAAAGCATTTGTATCTTACCTTTCCGTTGCAGAACAATGCATGAAAAAGGATGATTCAGCTGAGTTCAAAGCTCGTTGAAGCAAAAGGTTTTTAAAGTGGTGATGAAAAGCCATCAGAAAGGTGGCAAACCGGATCTCCCAGGAGATGGAGTTCAAAAGTTTGGATGCCAATATGGAAAGCCCCCCTTCCCCATGTCAAATGACAGCAGTAAAATACATGTAAGACCTTTCGTTGCTGACATGAGTGGGCCAGAAGGCTTATGTGGGAGAAACCTGTTCAGCTGGTATTCTGGTCCCAAACTGTTTAGAGATTTAATGGTAATGACCAGCACTTTAAATTGGGCTTGGAAATTGACTGGAAGCCAGTGCAAGCAAGCAGAAAGATAGATAGGCGATTCTTGCAAGAGAAAAGGGGGAAAGAGAGGACCCAAAAAATTACCGCCCAGTCAGTCTGACATCAATACCAGGGAAGATTCTGGAGCAGATCATTAAGCAAACAGTCTGTGAGCACCTAGAAAGGAATACTGTGATCACCAATAGTCAGCATGGATTTCTGAAAAATAAGTCATGTCAGACTAACCTGATCTCGTTTTTTGACAGAATTACAAGCCTGGTAGATGTAGCCTACCTTGATTTCAGCAAGGCATTTGACAAGGTGCCCCATGATATTCTTATAAAGAAGCTGGTAAAATGCAGACTTGACTATGCTACCACTCAGTGGATTTGTAACTGGCTGACTGACCGAACCCAAAGGGTGCTCATCAATGGTTCCTCTTCATCCTGGAGAAGAGTGACTAGTGGGGTGCCACAGGGTTCTGTCTTGGGCCCAGTCTTATTCAACATCTTTATCAACGACTTGGATGATGGACTCAAGGGCATCCTGATTAAATTTGCAGATGACACCAAACTGGGAGGGGTGGCTAACATCCCTGAGGACAGGATCACACTTCAAAACAACCTTGACAGATTAGAGAACTGGGCCAAAACAAACAAGGTGAATTTTAACAGGGAGAAATGTAAAGTATTGCACTTGGGCAAAAAAAATGAGAGGCACAAATACAAGATGGGTGACACCTGGCTTGAGAGCAGTACATGTGAAAAGGATCTAGGAGTCTTGGTTGACCACAAACTTGACATGAGCCAACAGTGTGATACGGCAGCTAAAAAAGCCAATGCAATTCTGGGCTGCATCAATAGGAGTATAGCATCTAGATCAAGGGAAGTAATAGTGCCACTGTATTCTGCTCTGGTCAGACCTCACCTCGAGTACTGTGTCCAGTTCTGGGCACCACAGTTCAAGAAGGACACTGACAAACTGGAATGTGTCCAGAGGAAGGCAACCAAAATGGTCAAAGGCCTGGAAACGATGCCTTATGAGGAACGGCTAAGGGAGCTGGGCATGTTTAGCCTGGAGAAGAGGAGGTTAGGGGTGATATGATAGCCATGTTCAAATATATAAAAGGATGTCACATAGAGGAGGGAGAAAGGTTGTTTTCTGCTGCTCCAGAGAAGCGGACACGGAGCAATGGTTCCAAACTACAAGAAAGAAGATTCCACCTAAACATTAGGAAGAACTTCCTGACAGTAAGAGCTGTTCGACAGTGGAATTTGCTGCCAAGGAGTGTGGTGGAGTCTCCTTCTTTGGAGGTCTTTAAGCAGAGGCTTGACAACCATATGTCAGGAGTGCTCTGATGGTGTTTCCTGCTTGGCAGGGGGTTGGACTCGATGGCCCTTGTGGTCTCTTCCAACTCTATGATTCTATGACTGTATGAATGCTTTCTCTCTCTCTCTCTAAATATATATTAAAAAGAAATCATCATGGTCTATTTTTATGCATAAGAATTTCTGTCTTAAGGCATCTAAGGCAAGGTACATCAGTTAAAAACAAAAACAAAATTGTACAAAATAAAATACATTAAAAAATAATCAAAAACTAGCATGCAACTATCAAATGCAGACACAAATAAAAGCCACAGTCTAGCCCAAGTTTTGTGGAATTTAAGTTAAGCAGAGGTTGGATGGCCATCTGTCATGGAAGCTTTCGTTCAGATTCCTGAATTGCATGGGGTTGTACTAGATCAGGGGTAGGCAAACTAAGGCCTGGGGGGAAGATCTGGCCCAATCGCTTTCTAAATCTGGCCTGCGGACAGTCCGGGAATTAGTGTGTTTTTACATGAGTAGAATGTGTCCTTTTATTTAAAATGCATCCCTGGGTTATTTGTGGGGCATAGGAATTCGTTCATTATTTTTTTTCAATATATAGTCCACCCACCCACAAGATCTGAGGGACAGTGGACCAGCCCCCTGCTCAAAAAGTTTGCTCACCCCTGTACTAGATGAACCTCAGGTTCCCTTCCAACACCACAATTCTACTATTCTACAATTCTGTCTCATTTAAATAGCCCAAATCTCCAAACTTTGGTGTTTATTTTTGTGTTTTTATATAACAGAGCACCCTGTGATCTTTGGCTGAAGGGTGGTATAGAAATTTAAATAATAATAACTTCTGATATGTCCTCCACCCCAAATTAGTCAATGGTGGTTTAGATCAAGAGCTGTCTTTCTACAAGCAGCTTACCTTTTCACGTGCCAAAGAGCTTTTTCTGATTTCAGCTCAGAGCCTTTTGCAATAAAGGAAAACTGAATTCTAAGATGTGATTCCATCTTGTACAAGGTGATACACTTCCTCCTTGCACAAGATGCGCATGCCAGCTGGGTGTTGCCCGTTTTCATCTCAATTTGTGTGCTTCCCATAGCTATTGCATAAGGTGTGCTTCCCATAGCTATTTCACAAGGTCACCCAATGATTTCTGCTAGCTCTTGCACAGAAGTCCCAAACAGCATCACTGCTAACATTTCTTCCACTAGCCCATCTCTGGATAAACGATGTTGCCCTGCGTTTTACACAAGGCCCTAAGTGTCACCTTAGCTGTAAAGCCTAGACAATGTTAACAGGTGCTTACTGACTTACGTTCCTTCATTGTCAGATGTTATGGTTTGCTGTGTTAGTGGCTGCCAAGGGGGTATTATTGATCTGTTGAGACATCTGTTCTACTTACATTCATTTGACTATTCCTTCCTGATGGATGGGCTTCTTATCCCATAGCACAGTCTTGCTAACCAGGCCTCGGCAGACCAGAAATAAATGCTGTTAGAAAAGGCATTTCATAGGGGCTTTTTGTTTCCAGAAGTGAACAGCACTTGAACCAGTACTTGTGTATAAAAGTTTGGAAGGGGGGAAAGTAATAAATCAGAGTAGCAAACCTGTTCCCCTCCCTATGTTATAGGACCTCAGCTCATATCAGCCTCAACCAGCATGACCATAGATGATGCAAGTCCAACAGCATTGTGAAAGCCACAGGTCAGTAGTGGCTGGTGTGGTGGGGATGTGCTGCAGAGTCACCCTATTGGCATTCAAAGGGTCCAGTTGTTTGGGGGAGAAAGCACCAGGCTGCTCACACATCTCCAATACAAGTTGCCCTGCTGGATCAGATGAGAGTGCCCATTTAGTATAGGCACCTGTTTACAATAGCCATCCTCTAGATCTCACCAGGTGGACCTGAGGATGATGGTATTTCCATTACTTAATCTCAACAGCTGGTATTCAGAGATACTCTGCCTCTGAACATAGATTTTCCATTCCACTGCCATAAATAATAGTCAGTGATCAACAAAGTACATCAAATATGTGACTATGTCAGATATTATTTTAGTTTCAGCATCTATAATTGCCTTATAATATATATTCATTAAAGGTATGCACTATCGGGCCTTATTTTGTTAAATGTCTGGAGGTTGACAGTTCCCACAAAACTGGTCCCAAAGCATTTTCTAACTGTAGCAGTGACATTTCCACATTAATTAGGAATAAATCCAGTTTGCCATAGCTGCTGTGGACTGAACAAATGTGATAAAAAATTGATGCAATAATAGCTTGCCATTTTTCACTCCTTCAAATCAAATGCTTGAAAGTAATGTACTGTGTAATATTCTCCGTTAACAAATTGCCTATTGATGGTAATAAACTACCCTTGTATAACAATGAAGCGTTTTCAAAGATTCTTTCTAATAATCTCCAAAATGGCTCTCACAGAAATCTGATTCTAAAGCAATTTTAATGTTCAATGTCAAGTTGAGGTAGAATTTACTGATGCTACTTGACTGGATCTGCTCTGGAATTTATTATTTGATCTTTTACTCATAACCCACTCAATCAAAGTATTTGCAAACATAAACACATTATAATTAGCACTGTGCTTTAAGGCTGGAATTTATAGAACTACTTGAGTTGTGTTCAAGTGCTTCAATCTTGCCCACAAAAAAAAAAGACTTTCAAAATAGTGGGTGCCTATTCCGCATCACATACTGTTCTGGAACTCCCACTTCAGAAGCAGTTTTGTCATAGAGAGAGGGGCTATTCTAAAAACAGAAGTCTGAAGTGCCCTTAGTCTATCAATTTTTTCCTGAGGTCCTTAGGGTGCAAGCCAAAATGCATAGATCTAAAAGCCTTGCTCATGGCAAAAACTGCTTTGAAAGCTCCCCTTATTTGCTGCATGGCATGGAAAGCTGCTGATGTTTTTGTCCATGGAGTTTTCTTAGCAGGGATACTGGAGTGGCTTGCCGGTTCCTGCTCCAGGTGGATCACGTTTAGTCAAAACTCTCCACTATGACCTGTCCGTCTTGGGTGGCCCTGTACAGCATAGCTCATAGCTTCTCTGAGTTATTCAAGCCCCTTTACCACGACAAGGCAGTGATCCATGAAGGAACCTAGACAGCATCTTAAAAAGCAGAGACATCAACTTGCCGACAAAGGTCCGTATAGTGAAAGCTATGGTTTTCCCAGTAGTGATATGTGGAAGTAAGAGCTGGACCATAAAGAAGGCTGATCGCCGAAGAATTGATGTTTTGGAATTATGTTGCTGGAGGAGACTCTTGAGAGTCCCATGGACTGCAAGAAGATCAAACCTATCCATTCTGAAGGAAATCAGCCTTGAGTGCTCACTGGAAGGACAGATCGTGAAGCTGAGGCTCCAATACTTTGGCCACCTCATGAGAAGAGAAGACTCCCTGGGAAAGACCCTGATGTTGAGAAAGATTGAGGGCACAAGGAGAAGGGGACAACAGAGGATGAGATGGTTGGACAGTGTTCTCGAAGCTACGAACATGAGTTTGACGAAACTGCAGGAGGCAGTGGAAGACAGGAGTGCCTGGCGTGCTCTGGTCCATGGGGTCACGAAGAGTCGGACACGACTAAACAACAACAACAATGGAAAGCTGCTGTTTGAGAAATACAACCCGCAGTCAATGAGTGAAACAAGCCACATTTTTTTTTTTTGCCCTAGGTCCTGTGCAAAATAGCATTCAGTATGGCAAGGTAAAGAAGGCATAACACCAAACTGCTGATGAAAACCAAAGGCTTCACATTGTTTTGTACAAATTTACAGAAAGATTTACAAAACGAGAACATTTTATCTAGATCAGGATTTAATGGTGAACAAACAACATTGCAGCAGTTTATTTTTAGAAGAGAGTATGTTTTGGTTCTTAACTGCTGTTTTATGAAATGTCAAATATTTTTTAATGATTTGGAGTTTTGATGGGTAGGACATGAGATACTTAAAATAAACTGTCACAGTGGGAAACATTATGGTAGGCAGAATGGAGTTGTGTTTGGGGGAAAATGTGTTCTCACAGGCAAAACTGTTGGGTGGGTACCATTCTCAAATGTGGTAAAATTAATTGCTGTATTTCAGGACAAGAAACTGGAGAATTTGGCATACTTTCTGGAGGAATCTAGATTGTTTTGTTAAAGTATAATAATTTGGATCTGTCCACCAAGCCAAATCAAACACATGGAGTTTGCTAAAAGGCTGTTGTTTCTGATCCTCCTCTGAGAAGGATTATACATACACATCAGGATGATAATAATGAAAATAACATCCCTCTGGCAACTTTTGCTCCTCCCTCCACATTCCAAAAAGTTCACCATGCAATGCACCATCTTCATGCTAAAAATTTCACACCAGTGGTTCAGAACCAGAAGGGGGGAGGGGAGAATGTTACTATATGTTTGACATGTTCTTAAATGCTTACGGAGTATGGGGAATATTTAGGAGGAAACCTTTACTTGAAACTATTCCCATGAAATCATCTTGAATTCACTCTGCAGGAAGCAGCAGTTGATAATCTAGGTGAGGAGTATTAATTTGTAATGGGTTTGTGAGTGTACTTCATGCTTAATACATATGTATCTGGGAGGCTGTTCATATGTTAATATATGTGGTTTATTGTGTGGCCTTAGTAGAAGATGTTCTGCTACATGCTGCTTGGGTCACTTGCAGCAATGTGGTTCTATTAAATGTTAAGAGACATTTTTGGGGAGGAAAAATATGTCTGTTAAAATGGCTGAGCAAAACTATAACAACCCAAACCATAGCTACAATATTCAGGTTAAAATGCTTTTTTTATGCATTGAATTTTAGTGATGAGAAAAGAAAAAGGGTAGCTCTATTAGTGTGCCATGTTTCAAACAATATTTTTTAATAACCTCATTGCATTGTAATTTGTATCACAACACCAATTTCTTTGGGGAAGATTGTGTGAGAAGTAATTATTGTCTCATTAAGCTTGCTCGTCATGCTCTTTCCTGCAACAAAGACACATTTTGAGAGAGAATGGAAATCAGAAATGAATTTCTGTGAATTCCTGAAAAGTAATTTCTCAATACAGATCACTAATGAAGAAAATGAGTAGTTGCCATAATAATAAATGTGCTGGCCTTTAATCTGATGCTTTAGCTTCCGTAATTTGTATCCTGGTTCCTGATAGTGGCTGATTATTATGACCTTCAAGTTGTTAAGCAAGACTTGTTTATTTTGTGGGCTGTCTCCTTTGAATGCAAGACTCTCTCACTTACCCATTATTATGAGGCCAGGTGCTCCACTTACTAACCTTGTGTAGCATTATGTAGCATTTGCTGGGTATCTCCACCTGTTTCGTGTTTCTTCACATAGACCACACAATTCTAGAAAGATTTGGCAGTAAAGCACATGGTGTTTGCAACTAGCTGTAACAAGGGTCAATTAGCATCCTATTCAGAAGGTTCTAAATGCTAGGGATTAAGTGCCAATTACACCTGAGCAGCTGTTCCTGGATGACAGATAAAACTGGGTGGTGGAGTTGGGGACCAACCAAAAGCATGAATATGATCTTCTCAGGTTCAATTTTATCTTTTATTTCCATCTCCTTTCATCTGTCTAGGTTCAGGGGTAGCCAATGATGTTTTGGACCACCAGTCTGATCAGTCCTGACCATTAGTGGTGCTGGCTGGGGCTGATGGAAGTTGCACTCCAACTGGCAGGGCTCTGTGAAGGGGGTAGAAGAAGTAGCAGGGCCAGGGGCTGATCCACAGGAAGGGGCTGTGATTTGTGGGGGTTTGTGTCTCCTGCAAGACAGAAGCCAGAGCTGGAGGATGGGAAAGGGTTCTGAGCTGTTGAAGGGAGGATGTGCAGGACGTGGGGAAGGTGCTGGAGCTGGATAAGGGGCAGGACATGACAGGAGTTGAAGGGAAGACAATGTCTGAAGAGAGGGGGGTGGTAGAATCCCCTACACCCTCTCCCTCCCCTCCTGCTATTCCAAGGACCAGGAGGGGCTTGAAGAGACAGGCATGGTGACAACTTCTATGTAAGAGAAGTCACAGGTTGCTTACACTTACACTGTCAGATGAGAAGACTTAAGCTTGGGTGTAGGCCACACCATTTCTCCAACAGTCCAGCTTGAATCTCAAACCCGGGGAGAGGCGCCAGCCACCAGAAGTGTGTGTGCATGTTTGAGTGCATCTCAGCAGCTACTGTAAATTCATGCTTTGTCAATAAAGAATTAAACTGCCAGCTGTTTGTCCTCCTTGGTTTGATGTGCTGAGGACAACAACTGGAGGACAGCATGTAGGCAAACACTGACCTAGGTTATTGCCCTTGTGCCCTACTTGTCGACTTCTGTTCTCATGAGAAGACCAGTGTCGCCACTTAAAGCTTCATACCTGGATTCAGATTCTGAACAGGCCCTATCATTAAATATCCAATGCACAAGACTTGTACATGCTTTCTAGGTGCACTTGACTCATTGCCATAAATGGTGTTAATTATGGACTGATTCACAACACTTTTCCTTGGTTGCTCCCACCCCAAACTACTCAAGGTGAACAATATGTGGACTGAATTGTTTATTGTGAAGCATTTGAATTGCTCACCAGCAGCACAAGTTGTCATTTTGCCTGCCGCCACAAGCCTCCCAAATGTGATTTGTGTGGTGGTATCAAAAAATGGTACCTTGTGCTGGTGACAGATTTACTCTGAGCAGAGGGAAACAATATGCTCATTGTGAGATAAGTAGTTGTGTGAATTGTTTTCCGTGCCACTAGAACAGAGGTTCCCAAACCTATTTGGCCTACTACCCCCTTTTCAGAAAAAAAAACCTCAGCACCCTCTGGAAACCTTCAATCCCTAGAAGCAAGACCAGGGCCACGGCCCACCTGCCATTGGTCAAACAGGCAGGCAAGCTGTGATCCACTTCCCAGGCCTGGGTGAAGCCGAAAAGGGTTTACCCAACAGATGAAGCATGTACAAAAGATTTTTCAAAATTTCACTTTATGCGTCTTCTTCCCCTTATTTTTATTCAACAGCCTCCCAATTGCACCCAAAGCTACTAATGCCTCCCTGGTTTGTTCCAGCGCCTCCCCCCCCCCCCCCGGCAGGGCTGTATCACCCACTTTGGGAGGCACTGTACTAAAAGATGCACAAAAGTAGATTTAAGCTATAATAGTAATCATACTACTACTACCATTTAGAATTAATAACACTATCAATTAAAGTTTGGAAATTAAGTCCAAAATAAAAGTAAAATAGGGAAGAGGGACCTGTGCATTAATTCTTCTTCCTTTAATGCATGTATACTTTTTACACTCGTGATTCTAAACAATTTCTGATAGCAGCCCCTAAGCCTGTCACTGATATTCTTCTGACAACTGCTTTATCACTTTGTGTTGTTGAAGGTGGCATTTAACCAAACTGTCATATATTGCTGATTCTCTGCCTACAGATGGATATGTTACCTTTGATCACTTTAAACCTTGCCTTGTTCTACAGCTGACATTTATTTCAGAATAGCATTCAGTGCTGTCTGTGATATGGACACATGTTGGGACGTGTTTAGATTTATAGAAAGTGAACTGCTGTCTTGGGTTTAAGGGGGCTGGGTCTTGAGCCATTCTTAAACTCCTGTCTTCCAGCTTTTGATTATAGCGACATGACATGTATCCTCCTATTAAAGTGGATGTGTGGGTGTGTTAAAAACAGTTGTGGCACTGAATATGGCTTTTTAATATGTAATCTGTAATCTGATAGTGTAATCTGATAGTGTAAATGGGATTCTGATTTAGATATTATTACTTTGATTTAGAAAGTATATTCAAAGTTCCAAACTCACAAAGTTCTGGAGAGATGTTTGCCAATATACATATTATGACTGTATGCACATAGCAGACCACTGTGTACCAAAGTATCATCTATGTCATCAATTCTTTGGAGGTTTTATAGTCACTATAGACACACAAGACAGAAAGACTCATTGGGCCAAACTCTTCACAATACTACACAGGCTGGGAAAGGTTTACACATACAAAGCAACTCTGCCTGAACTCATTTTGTGGAGCTCCTCAAAGTTGGTTGGACAATCATAGGAACTGCATGAATCCGCTGCTTTTCAGTTTCAGGAGTCTCCTTGACTCATGTCAATACTGCAGGATACTACAAATGGATCCTTAAAACCAGCCTTTGGGGACTTTGGAACAGCTCTGTCTGAATTGTGACTTCTGTCAGGTACTGAATGAAAAACAGATGACATTTTTAGATGCAGCTGAGAACTCACTAGTCGCGCGTTGCAGAATCTTATTTTATATTTTGAGCTGGAAAAGGACATCCTGTGGGAATGATGCTCAAGTCATAATTCAGCCGAACATTATCAGCTGGACAGTTCATATTCTGAACAAATTTTAGAAACATCACTAAGATTGAGGAGCCAGGTGTAAATGTCAGGACAGCCTTCTAGCTATGCAAACAGACAGGGATCTGTGTGACCCATATGCACTGTTTTGTACTGTACTGTGGGATCCATACTAGCTGCCTTCATCAGGGCCCGGCTGAATATTTATCCTGTAGTCTACTGATTGGCTTTTTGTGACCTTAGCATTAGTTCACATCATCATATGCTGTGTTTTTGACACATGCTCGTTGTGATATGTTCTTGTGTGTGGGTGTTTCAGCTTTACAGCTGCATAACACATCTGGTGGGATCCCTTAAGGCAGGCCTGGCCAAACTTGGCCCTCCAGCTGTTTTGGGACTACAATTCCCATCATCCCTGACCACTGGTCCTGTTAGCTAGGGATGATGGGAATTGTAGTTCCAAAACATCTGGAGGGCCAAGTTTGACCATGCCTGCCTTATGTGGAGAACTAATGGGAGTGAAATCAAAGATGGTGGATCCGTTTAAAAAGCAGTTTGGAATTTGAGCATGAGAGGAAATTGAAAAGAAATTTCTACCATTCCTTTCACGCGGTGGTATTTTTCTCATGACTTTTGAAGCATGTGGGATCCTGATCTAGAGAAAAGTTTTGTTAAGATCCACTGAAACCAATTCAAGAAATGAGTTGTAACTAGCATTGTTTGAGTTGGGCCAGAAGAAGTTTAAGAAGCAATTTAAGAATTATTGACTCTGAGATGAACTACTGAGAGAATATAGAGTGTGGCTTATATGCACATCCATTATATAACAGCCAAAGTTTCAATGAGATAGTATTGCATTTGATCTGCACTCCTGTATTTATATCAGGTTTCTTATACTCAGCAGATAGCATGAAAAAATTGTTTCTGTAATTTCAGTGGTTATGAGCAGAAGCAGTGCATGCTTTAGAGCAATGACACAACAGCTGCATCCTCAATGCATGATGTGCCGTGAACTAAAAGTCTCCACTGTTATGTAATAAAGTATCCAAGAGAGGAACACTGAAGCACCCCTTCACACATTACTCACACAGATAAGAGTGTACACAGAAGTTGGGGGACCATACCTGTGACCCTCCCTTTCTCTAGACAAAAGACATCTCCTCCCAGTTCCACCCTTCTGTCCACATGTTTGCATGGATGTCTGAGGTGACATATTTTGCAAAATATGGTCTGAAGCTCAACATCAAAAAAACTAAGATCATGGCCACTGATCCCATCACATCCTGGCAAATAGAAGGGGAAGAAATGGAGGCAGTAAGAGATTTTACTTTCTTGGGCTTCATGATCACTGCAGAGGGTGACAGCAGACACAAAATTAAAAGATGCCTGCTTCTTGGGAGAAAAGCAATGACAAACCTAGACAGCATCTTAAAAAGCAGAGACATCACCTTGCTGACAAAGGTCTGTATAGTGAAAGCTATGGTTTTCCCAGTAATGATGTATGGAAGTGAGAGCTGGACCATAAAGAAGGCTGATCACTGAAGAATTGATGCTTTTGAATTATGGTGCTGGAGGAGACTCTTGACAGTCCCATGGACTGCAAGAAGATCAAACCTATCCATTCTGAAGGAAATCAGCCCTGAGTGCTCACTGGAAGTTCAGATCGTGAAGCTGAGGCTCCAATACTTTGGCCACCTCATGAGAAGAGAAGACTCCCTGGAAAAGACCCTGATGCTGGGAAAGATTGAGGGCACAAAGAAAAGGGGACGACAGAGGACAGACAAGATGGTTGGACAGTGTTCTCGAAGCTACCAACATGAGTTTGACGAAACTGCGGGAGGCAGTGGAAGACAGAAGTACCTGGCATGCTCTGGTCCATGGGGTCACGAAGAGTTGGACATGACTAAACAACAACTGAGGTGACAGAGTCTGATGGAATTCTGTGCAGTCAGGTTTCCAAACTGGGGGAATCCTCTGTGATGTGTGAAGGCTTCTCCACTTCAGATATCCACGTGAAAGGACTAGGATAGGCTTTTTGTGGCCATGGGCAACCTCTATGTGCAACCCCCACAGTTCTTTTTTACAAGCTTTTCCCTTTCATGCAAGATAAACCTGAAGGGAACATGTATGTCTGATTACCAAACATGGAACATAAGAAAAAACGTTTACAACTATTTATTTCACAAATGAAAACATATCAGCAGTAGTTTCCACTTTCCATCAGGAATCACTTAAACCTCATGAACTTTTCTTTTAAATATGAGAATATTATATTTTTACCAGCACAATTTAATAGATTTGTGTTGCACCAAAAACTTTTAAATAAATGAATGGTTATGTTTATGGTTTTAAGAAAGCAAAACATCCATCCCTCATGGAAACCTAAGTGAGCCTTTTTCTGCTGCAGAGAGTGATTCACATGCAGGCTGCTATTTGTGGGGGTGGTTGGATCTGACAGTCTGCATACATAATATATCGGAGCCATAAAACATATCTGTAAGACCCTACAAAAGGCAACTGCTCTGTCCTTTGAATCCGAATCTACCTATTACTGCATGGGGGAGGAAAGCAGAAATGAATGAGTTTCTAAAATTGCATATAGATTTAAAAATATGGATTGGAATCTGAATCTCAATAGGTAACCATCTCAATAGCAGGTGAATTGGAAGTTGGAAAACTGAGTCTACATAGATAAATTCTCACATATGCATCATTACAATTTAAGGGGATTCTTCTTTTTATCCATACAGAATACTCTGGCAGGTCTCTGCTAAACTGACCACCATTGCTTATGAGCAAAGTGCCTGTATAATCTGACAACAGAACAAATAGCAGCTTGGTGTAACTGGTGGAAGGGTTAAACCCTCAGCATGATAGCTCCCATCTGAATTTTGACTTTCCACAGTTATTAAGCCTTTAAAAACAGTAGTAGAGGTTGACATACATCAAGCTCTTGCTTCACATATACTGTAGTTTGATCCTAAGCTACCCTGTGTACTCAACTGGCAAAGACCAGGCATCTATTGACACATATTACGGACATCTTTAAAAACTATGTAATGAAGCACTGTAGTTTCTTACGTTAGAAAATTGAGGAGCATCTCCTCTCCCCCAAAATTTCACTGTCCCAGATTATATGAAAACTCTGAGGTCTAGTCTCTATGAAGCTTGATTCATAATGCATTAGTTCAGGCTCATCTTAAGAAAGTATTTATAGCCCATTCAAAATTTATCAAAAGCCATTAAAATAATATCTAAAGCAGCTGCATCAGATTACATCAGAAAATAATGTTATATTCTTGCTATACTGCAATAATTTTTTAAAACAAGAATCGGACCCATATGTTTGATCTTAGCTTAGACTCAAATGGTCCATATTTCACTCATTTCATTAAAATTCCATGATGTATCTCTAAATTATTTTGTCCTCAGATCATTCTTACCATAGTGTTAAAACATCTTGTTTAAGAACGCATGGAAAATAATTTTGGACTTTGTGATGCAGAATTTTGAGGCGAAGAGAAATAAGATGGCGATGTTCATTTCTATAAACAGATGAAAAAGTTGTCTTCACATTTTTGAAATACAAGCATTTGTCCCGTCTTCCCTTTCAACATGGGAACCTGCAATTTTGGCAACCGTTTGGCAGTGTGACATATATACTACAAATTCTTTAAACTACAGTGGAACCTCGGGTTACGTACTGTCCTCCTTACGAACGCTTCAGGTTACGAGCTCCACTAACCTGGAAGTTAGGTGTTCCAGGTGGCGAACTGTCAGGGAACTGCCATCGGAGCCAGAGGAGGAGGGAGGGCTCCAGAGGGATGCCGGAGAGCGTCCCAGGAGGGAGAGAGGCAGCCCATCTGCTGGGTGTGCTGGACCCGGGGGAAAGGTACCGTGAGCGTAGTCTGAGTCCACACGAAGAGGGGCGAGGTCCGAGGCGGAGAGTCGGGCGGGGAACAGGAACGCTGGAACAGGAGGCCGAGCAGGGAACAGGAGCACCGGATGGTCAGGAACAGGAGGCCAAGCAGGGATCAGGAACACAGGAAGGTCCAAAGCCAACAACGACGTTGCTCCCGCAACCTGGGACCGGGCTGACTGGGCTTTTATCCTCTTCTAAGGCCAGGGGCGGTCCCGGCCCCCAGGAGCCCCGCCTCCTCTGGCCTTAAGGCGAGCACTCCTCCTGGGAGCAACCAGTTCCCTTCGCCTCTCTGCCCTAAGCCTCTGCAGATCAGGAGAGGCCGAAGGGTTACTGGGCCCTGGAGGAGGCTCACCTGTAGCCACTGAGTCCTCAAGCCCCTCTGGGGCCTGAAGGGTTTCACCTGGGGCCAGCTCCTGGTGCTCTGCCACAGGTGCAGGCTCTTCAGCATCTAGGCCTTGCCCCAGTTCAGCCGGCCCTGGAGGCGGGGACTCCTGTGCAGGCCGGGATTCCTCTGGTTCATCCTCTGAATCGGAATCCCAGGCCATCACACTGGGGAAGGAAATCAGCACCAGTGGAGAAGGGGGGCAGATGGGGGAATCGGCAAGGGGGCTCCATGACTCCTCGCCGGAGACCAGCGGGGAGAGCACGGGTCCTCCGCTGCCCACACCCTCCCTGCGCAGAAGACTTCTGTGCAGGGAGAGTAGGCGGAGACTAGGCGTCAAAGAGCTTCTTTGCTGGAAGAAGTTCAAGAAACGCCCACTGACGGATTCTGCCAGCGATTGAGGCAGCCACGGATGGGTGGCTGTCCGGACAGAAAGGGTTCACCCAGGTAACCCAGCCAAGCGTGGCGCCGATTTACGCACGAGCAACCCCTAGAACCATTACACGAACTTTGCCCCGGGATGCGAGCGGAAGTCACGTGGCGGCAGTGGGAGGCCCCATTAGCGAAAATGCGCCTCAGGTTAAGAACGGTTTTGGGTTAAGAAGGGACCTCCGGAACAAATTAAATTCATAAACGGAGGTACCACTGCGCTATGTTTCATTGTCATAGTTAGCAAGATCTTGAAATATGTCAGACAGAGTTGATATAAGGATAAATAAATGCATGCTTGCAATGTCTAAGTTGCCCTGTTAGCCATGGTAAGATGGTAAAAAAAGATGCATCAGTTTGAATTTAACAGAAGAAAGAGGAGGGATGAACACTCAGGTATGCAAATCACTGAAAACATCACTTTGCAGTTACAGAACTGTATTTATTCAGTATTGCTTTGTCATGTATATTTTAATAATAATTGAGGCCAAAGAGACCCTTGGCATGTTGAAAGGAGAGGCAAGCTGAAGAAGCTCTTGAGTTTGAGAGCTTACACAATTTTCAGTGTCTATTATTAAGCAATTTCATTTTGCTCACCCAAATCCATTATGGTTTAAGCAGCACACCTTGCACACATATTGACATTTACATGAATACAAGTTCAGTAAGATAAAAGAATAATGCCAATGAAAACTAATTAAAATGGTTCTCAACTTGTTTTTTTTTAAATGATTTCATCCAATTTTATTCGTAGTTGCTTGACCATGTTACGGTCAGCCTTGGAAACTTAATTCTTTTTCCTTTAAGTGATACTTGACCTAGCCATGTTTCCCAATAAAACATGAAAATTCTTGAAAAATGAAGATGTTGAAATGTTGTTTAAGTTTATTTATACAAAATAATCCTTAAAACATCACTGCTTCCTGCAATTCCTCTTATGGTGTCTTTGAAAAGATCCTGATCTGGCTACATTGCCACCATATCTGGGTGAAAGTACCAGAGTTGGGCAACCTGTGGCCTATTGGCTACCAAAGGAAAAAGCTTGCTGGTAGAGGCTTTTTTCCCTTCTAGCTTGGTGACTCCATGACCTTCATAAGGAAGTAAAACCAAAACCCAAACAAAACAAAATGTTTTAAAATTCCTCTTTTCTCAAAATATCTCATATAGCCTCAGGGTTGAGGCTACCTCATTCAAACATGTAACACTTGTAAGGCCAATATACAACTGAAAGTTCTAATTACTTAGTCAAGTATTCACAAAATAGCAAAATCCTTATAGAAGGATGTAAAGATTCATGAAGCGTGCTTTGAGTGAAGCAAATTTCGCAGTCCTTCTGCTTGGAAATGCTCACTCTTATCCTTTATATTTGCACTTAGATTCGTAAGTGCAGATGAATGTTTGCATCTAAGCAATTGCTTTTATGTCACAGGTGTTAAATCATCTGAAGTACCAGTTGACAATTGCACCATGGGAATTGAAAATGGAAAGTATAGTACAACAATATGCATTCAAATACAATTAAGCACCGTGATCCCCAGGGCCGGGCCAGAACCTCTTGCCACCTAGGCAAAACTGAAAGTGTTGCCATCTGCAGAACACCGCTACATACACAACCACATATGCACTGCCTGAGATGCCTCAGGGAGTAAAAGGAGGTGGTGGCAGCATGTGTGCAGTGTTGGCTGGTGTGCAGATCTACTTCCTGAAGCAATTGCGTCACCCCATTCATGGGCCAGCCAGCCAGCCCTTAATACCCCTCATTCATTCATTCATTCATTCGCTTGTTGAAACATATGCCAATTATACTGTATAAAATCAAGCTGTACACATTTCTTTTTTAAGAAAACAGAAGCATATCTTCAACTGGATATTGCACATACCAGAGTGTTTCCTGTGCTTCCAGTATTCAGAAGCTGCAGCCTTGTTCGCCGTTCGAAATACAGGACTTCGTTTCCCCCCCCCCCCAAAAAAAAATATTTGAACAACTGCATAAAGATACCACATTCTCTTTTATATGCTGTGAATTGAATTTGCTGTTGGATGACCAGCAGCTGCCAAACATTTTCTAGCTGAGTAAGCTGATAAACCTATTTACTCTTTCTGGATGCTCAAGCCTAGGACCATTAGTTTCAGATGCCTTCAGCAATTTACTTTGACATATAGAAGGTCATCCTTTCACTGTCTTGGTATATTTGCACTTTAATGATCACCAAAAAAATAACAGCTGCATTAGCACATGTTGCAGTGTAGAGCTAATTAGTAATACAAGACCGCATTTGCAGCTGCTGTAACCACTGCCTTCCCGTTCCCTCACTTTTATTCTGATGAATTGGAATTTCCTGTTCCATTTATTTTGAAAATCTTTAAATTAAAGTGAAACCACCTGCAGTAATTTAAATTGCAAGATAAAATATTGCCGTAAAATATCCTACACATACCCCCCCCCCAAAAAAATCATTCTTCAAGCCTCATTTTCTTTTTAGTGCTGGCTTGCAAGAACTCTGCCAGGTAATTCATTAGGCATGGAGCAATGGATGATTTATTATCCTATAGTCAGGATTGCCAACTTCCAATACTTTAAAGACAATATTCTAGCCTCAAAAATCATAAGGGTGGCTTAGAAAAACACAGCATGTGATCTTATAGTTAGAGTAAAAGGACTGCCAATTTTAAAAAAAGATTTTAGTTTATTTAATTTTTGGCTTTTAAATCAATCAGCTGATTAAATTTGAATGAAAATCCATATTAATATAGGTGCCTTTTGAAGGAAATGATATAGTTTATCATTGTTATTATTTTTGCTTACAAATAAATTTTATTAGACTTTGGAAAAAGGAATGCAAAGAATATTATCTATTTTCTGTTTTATCAAAACTAAAGCATTAATCTAAATAAAAACACAAATCAAAAAAGAAGAGAGAGAGAAAATAGAAAAGGTTAGAGAGATAGAGAAGGGATAAAGGAGAGAAGGAGAAAGGAAGGAAGGAAGTAGGGAATTTATGAAAGTGTCAGAGCCACCCTGGGTCCCAGCTCACAAGAGACCAAAGTCCAGTCCAAGCTATATACAAAAGGTTTTATAGAAGATCATTGTCGTCATTACATCCAAACTCCGTGGCTCCGCATCTGTTACCCTTAGATGTTAGAAGTCCCCTCTGAGTCCGTCCCTCCCCTGCACCAATTTAAGAGGCTTGTACTGCTCCACCTTTTCCTCTCTTTCCTTTTCCGCAGGGTCTTCCTGCCCCCCTGTCTTCCCTCTTTCCGGGACTCCCCAGAGGCTGAGTCTTCTCCCGCCTGCTCCCCCCTCCTTCGTGCTTTGGCACCAGGCTCCTCCTCAGAGCTCTCCTCATTTCCGCGCGCCTCTATATTTGAACTTGGCGCGCGTACGTTGCCTCTGACCTTCCTTTCTACAGTTACGCTGCTCTCGGTACTACACTCCTCCCTTTCAGGCAGGACGTCTTGCTCCGAACTCCTCCCCCTTCCTCCTTCCTGTCCTGCTCTTTCTGACACACTGGCAACTCCCCCCCCTCCACTCCGTTCCGACGGGGGAGCTGGTCCCGCTTTGCCACTCCCACTGGGGATTCCCTCTTCGTTCCCCTCTTTCTGACTGATTCCCTCTCTATTGCCCCTTGGCCTGATCAGGGGGGCTCCCTTCTGGGAATCCTCTGATTCGCTAGACGGACTTTGGGACAACCTCGGCTCGTTGTCGTCCTCTTCCTCCTCGCCCTCGCTCTCTGTCTCCTCTCTCCCTAAAACCCTGACAGAAAGAAAGAAAGAAAGAAAGAAAGAAAGAAAGAAAGAAAGAAAGAAAGAAAGAAAGAAAAGGAACTTCCGATTCTTGGTCTGACTGCTATATATAAACATTATTCAACATCTACTCCAATATAACATCCAATAGAGCCACTTTCTATAAGCCAACATTATCTTCAATCTTCAAACCCAAATGTCATTAGTTCATCTTCTTTTTCACTCAAAAAGTCTATGATAGGTTTCCAATCTTTAATAAATGTTAGCAATGACTTTTCTCTGATTAAACATGTCAATTTTGCTATCTCAGCTAAGCCCATTAATTTTAGCAACCATTCCTCCACAGTTGGTAATTATGAGTCTTTCCATCTTCGTGCATATAAAAGTCTCACTGCCGTAATCATATATTGAAACAAAGTCCCATAATCTTTTCTAAATTTTAATTTAAAAGACTCACTTTCATTTTTAGAATAGAAGATCAGCTAT
This sequence comes from Podarcis erhardii, assembly GCF_964252035.2. Taxonomy (NCBI): domain Eukaryota; kingdom Metazoa; phylum Chordata; class Lepidosauria; order Squamata; family Lacertidae; genus Podarcis; species Podarcis erhardii. The sequence continues at coordinate 24,809,422 of NC_138507.1, read as the reverse complement.
GATCAAAGTCACTCTTGCCCATTTGGAATACAGAATATTTCACGCTGCAGTAACATGTTGGAACCACAAGGGATTAAAGAATGAACAACTTCAGAATCCATCCAAATTGTGGGTAATTGTGATTTAAAAGATATGCATTGAACAATAAGCTGCTGATTAGACAACCTTTATTTTACTTACCTGAAAACGTATACCCCACATCATTTTTCAGAGAAACTCAAGAAGACTTAAAATCAAAATAAAAAAGAACAATCTGGTCAATGACTTTTTGCAGCCATGATTTTAACAGTTGCTTAAAACAATACAATGATAGGACCTGGCAAATTTCGCTGGGCAAGTTTTTCCACGTGGTGTGTTCCATAAAAGTCCTGGCTATTCCCAAGTTCGAGGGATTAGGGCTTCAGTTGATGAATGGGACATATGGGGATTGACATATGGAAGCAAACATTGTGTGAGTTCCTCAACTATTCGGAGCTTTAAAGGTCAATACCAGCTCCCTGAATTAGTGTCAGGGACTGGACTAAAGGGGACGAGCTTGAGGAGGAATGGTGGAGGTCGCTCCCCCCTTTCTCCTGAAGCTTCCAGAGAAGAGGAAGGCAGTATTGAATTACAGCAGTAGTTTGAGGAAGGTCACAGCTCAGAGAAAGGCGAACAGAAGAGTTGTGCCCGGACACTGAGGTCCAGCACCGAGGGCCTTCTGGCGGTTCCCTCACTGCAAGAAGCAAAGCTACAGGGAACCAGGCAGAGGGCCTTCTTGGTAGTGGCACCCGCCCTGCGGAACGCCCTCCCATCAGATGTCAAAGAGATAAACAACTACCTGACATTTAGAAGACATCTGAAGGCAGCCCTGTTAAGGGAAGTTTTTAATGTGCGACATTTTAATGTGTTTTTAATCTTTGCTGGAAGCTGCCCAGAGTAGCTGGGGAAACTCAGCTAGATGGGTGGGGTACAATTATTATTATTATTATTATTATTATTATTATTATTATTAGAGAAGGGGGAGACAGAGACATAGCAGCCAGGTGACATGTTATCACTGGAGAATATTTCTGACCCCCCTTCTCCCAGAACATTGCGTTCATTGAGGGTGCAAAAGCAAATGACTCAAAGACAATTAGGCCTTGGTGGCCACCGTAAGGTGAAGTGCTGTTGCTATGGGGGGGGGGCCATAACGGGAAGCAGACTGCATTCCTTTGTCCTTTGCTGTGATGATTAGTAAGATCTCTTCCTTGTTTTGCTCTGCTCCTTGTTGCCACAGGTGGAGGGATAGAATTCCCCGAAGCCTGACAGTTAGGCCCAGAAACAAACCAATAACTAGTGTACATCATACAAAACTGGTGTGATAGAATCAAAATGCCTGCTAACCTGTCAGCAGCCTAATTGATACATTTTTAAATAATTATTATTACTAATAATAATTGTATTCTTATATACCCCTCCTATCTGGCTGGGTTGCCCCAGCCACTCTGGGTGGCTTCCAACACATATTAAAAACATAATAAAATATCAAACATTAAAAACTTCTAACTTAAAAACTACTAGTTGCAGTTTCCAAACACTTTTCAAGCTCCACCGCTGCTGCTGAAGGCTGCCGTATCTGTGTTGTGTGGTGGCACACACAAAGTGCCAGAAGCGATACCGGCTTCCAGTGAGATCTTGCGAGATTTTGAGAGCTTGCCGAAAACCAGTGCCACCGGCTGAAACAGAGTGCCCACAGGAGTTTTCACTGCTTGAGACGGTCATCTCACCTTGCCTCATGGTCAGGTCTGCCATGTCACCAGGGCATGAATGACTGTCATGGCTTAACTTCATTATAAATGTTGTAGTTGGCCAACCAGCTGAAGCTAGAAAAAGGCATCCCTCATAGACAACAACTGCCTGTGCCTCTAGTAGGCCTGTCGTGGCCAACAAAGTATTCTTATACTGTTAAGTTGATCAACCTTGTCCAGAACAGACTGCAAACCCAAGTCACATGGGTCTACCCACTACCTGTATTTCTGTTTTGTTTGGATTAAAAGCTTCAACTTTTCCCACCCGATCTGTGGTTCAGCCTTTCAGCTTCAACTTTTCAGCCATCTGAGATGACCCAGAAGGTATTGTAAACTTCTTAGAGATCAGGAGAACCAACAGGGTTGCATGACCCATAGATCTCTTGGCAGAGATCGTCTGCTAGGATAACCAAGGCAGCTTCTGTGCTGAAGCCAGGCCAAAGGATGATGAATTTCATCCAAAAAACACTTGTTCCAATCCAAATATTGCACAACTCAAGAAATATAGCACTGTGATAGCTACCAAAAGCTTCAGCAACTCTCCTTTCTATTATTTTACTTTGTATTGTGGCTTGTTGAAATGTCGAATGAACGTTTGTGTTTTTCTTACATGTGTGTGTGCAAAATGTCCTAAAATAACTGATCCAAACAGGAAAATTTTCATTTTTTCATTTCTTGTTCCTTAGTTTGGCATAGTTGAGGTTATCTCTGCATGTCAATTTGTTGTTCATTCTCATTCCCACTGCTTAATCCAGAGGGGGCACATTTTAATCTGTGGTTAAAGCTTAGTTGATTAATGAACTGATTAAATCAATTAAAGGTTGTTGCACTTTGGAATACAAAATCACATAATCATATATCGTAGTTTCCCCTTGCTGCCACATAAAAGGAATTAATCATTATAAATATCTTATAGGTTTCAGAAGTGTCCTCTCCCCTGCCCTCAAAGTCCTGTTGTGAAATTCAGGATACAGTGATAACAGTGGAACATGGTGTCCATTTTTAAGCAGAATGGGGCTTTTTTAAAAGACACATATTCATTTTGTTGATAGGTTTACTGCTGGGAGGAGAAGAGACTTGTACATCATATTTGCATTCAGGGGGTTCTGATAACAGCGCTACACCTTTGTATAAAGGCACCTGTTTACCCGTATAGTTCCCATAGGCACAGGAAAGCAGTAAACTATATTCAATTCTTTATTTTTATGACTGTGATAAACCCCTGATAGTTGGGGGAATGCTTCATGTCATGTGTAAAGAGAGTGCTTTAGATGCATAAACAGCCTCCTGTTTAATCTTCTGCTCACCCAGAGCCAGGCTGTATCTGGCGCTTAGTTTTTCAGCAGCCCACTGTAAATAACTCCCATTAAACCCAGCCAGCATGGCCAGTGCTCAGTGATGATGGGAGTTGTAGTGTAGCAACAACTGGAAGGCCCCCAGTTCCCCCATACAACATACAGGATACTATACAGCATGGAGACGTTGCTGCTTACTGGGAGATGGGAAGAGGCAAGGCAGCGAGGATGTCGATATTGTGCAGGTGCCTTAACAGGTGTATTGGATTTGTTCTGCCAGTGTACCTGTACAGCATCAATATCCCCACCAGTAAGCTGCTGCTGCTTTCTGTGAGTGCTCAAGCTTTCTGATTGTTACTTCTATAGCACTATCAGTGTGCAGGGTGCTTTACAGTGTACAGTCATACCTCGAGTTACGAATGCTGCGGGTTGTGAGTTTTTGGGTTGCGGACCGCGCCGAACCTGGAAGTACCGGAACGGGTTACTTCTGGGTTTTGGCACTTGCACATGTGCAGAAGCACAAAATGGCATCACGTGTGTGCGCAGAAGCACCGAATCACATCACACGTGTGCGCAGGTGTGGCGCTGCGGGTTGCGAATGTGCCTCCTGCACGGATCACGTTCGCAACCCAAGGTATGACTGTACAAAAAGGGCAGGGAACTTACAATTCCAGGCCTTCCAACATGCCGCAGAGACAAATCAGGACACACGTCTTTCAGGGCTGAGCTCCTGCGTGAGCCACTTGCTCCCCAAAACATGCATCTTTTGGGCGCTGTGAGAGCCAGTGTGGTATAGTGGTTAAGAGCGGTAGACTCGTAATCTGGTGAACCGGGTTTGCGTCTCCGCTCCTCCACATGCAGCTGCTGGGTGACCTTGGGCCAGTCACACTTCTTTGAAGTCTCTCAGCCTCACTCACCTCACAGAGTGTTTGTTGTGGGGGAGGAAGGGAAAGGAGAATGTTACCTCCTTTGAGACTCCTTTGGGTAGTGATAAAGCGGGATATCAAATCCAAACTACTACTACTACTACTACTACTACTACTACTATTCTTCTTCTTCTTCTTCTTCTTCTTCTTCTTCTTCTTCTTCTTCTTCTTCTTCTTCTTCTTCTGGAAGCCAGGTGACTTGCATGACAGCACAGTCCCTCCAAATAGGTGTATTTTGGGGCCACACTCTTGCAGGAGCCAGGTAACAGCCCCTGAAAACGGGTGTCTTTTGGAGCTGCGATTTTGTAGGAGCCCAAACAGGACATCCTGGGATCCAGTCAGAGGCAGGGATGGCTTCTGTAATACTGGTATGTTAAAGCAGGACAGTTGAAGGGTACACAGAGGAAGAAAAGCAAAGGCAGGTGGAAGCAAGGAAAAAGTATATGCTAGCTTCATACTGTGTGTTTGTGTCTAAGCAAACATGTTAATTAATTCCTGTCCCCCTATATGCTACTCCTACTTTTTTATTATTGAGCAGCTTGCATCACAAGCATTAAGTTCTATTGAATTATGCCAACTCTATTAGGTTAAATTCTATTGAATTATACTAGCTGTATGAGCTTGCCTAGCAGGGTGTCCATTAAAGCAAACAGGACTTGCGGCCCATTTTTCTGTGTACTTCCTTCCCATCATCAATCCACTCCTGATCCAGAAATCATTAGTGATGCAGAAGACAATGGATATAGTGTTGAACTTCTGCTAATAAAGGTGAACATAGACAGAGAGCAAGGGCTTTCATCACCCCTTCAAGGCAAAAAAGGCTCACTTTGGCTGCCCCTTTCACACTCCTTAATCCTAAACAGTTTCAGATTTGTCTGTCTGTCTGTCTATTATCTATCTATCTATCTATCTAGCTATCTAGCTATCTATCATCTATCTATCTATCTATCTATCTATCTATCTATCATCTATCTATCTATCTATCATCTATCTATCTATCTATCTATCTATCTATCTATCTATCTATCTATCATCTATCTAGCTATCTATCATCTATCTATCTATCATCTATCTATCTATCATCTATCTGCATGTTTTCACACTATCAAAAGCTACAAGTTGAACAAACAAGAGGACTACAATTATGTCTAAAAGTAACAGAAGTTATCATATTAAATATATTCAGACTCAAGTAAAATTATATAAAAAGAACCTATCTAATTCTCAATCTCAGTGGCAAGGCGCAGCATTCTCCATAAAATAAAATAAATGTCTCTAATATGAACACAAGTTAAAATAAATGCAGTTTACCCAAACCTGAATAACAACTAAGCAATGTTTTTATCGTCTTTATTTACGTGGCTGCAAGTTAATGTTACAGGTTGTTTTCCTTTATCCTGAAATATATATATATTTAAGAGTATTCCAGTTTTGTGAAAGTAATGGGAGTTTGTTTTATTAGCATTAATCACTCAAAACCCTAATAGAGAGTCTTTGAAAGAAAGCCTTCAGGATTCATTAACAAGGAACTGTCACAATTATACCATCACAACTGACCTCAAACTCTTGTATTTGTATTTGTGTGAACATATTTATAGAACACATTTGTAGTGGTTTATATAAACTCGCAGTCCACAGGCAAAACTAAGACTTCCTCTTTAGAAACTTGGTTGCTAAGTAACTAGCATGGCCATGATCACATAACACAGCTGACGAAACCTGCAAGGAAATTAGTACTCTTTAGTCACAAGTTATATTTTGCTCCCATATTTAAAGTTATTTTAGTCAAATGAAAATGGAACCACCTACATTAGAAAGTGCATAGATACATTTCCCCAAATTGTTGGAATTTCATATTGAAGTTCGCTTCAAGTACTAAATACATTTTCCTTGCAGGTTTAAGGAATATTGTTCAAACCATGTTGAGTTAGACAGCTGAGATTTTTCCATACTGGTTTCTGGCCTCAGGATGATCTGGTCACTTGACTGCCACTCAGCATGGCTATATGACTAAACTCAGTGTGGATTTGGCTTGGGAAACTGGGTTTTGGCACCCAAGTAGCAACTGCTGGAAAAAAAGAAAAGAAAACCAGCAATCTGTGCTTGAGTTAGAGACACAAGGCATCAAAAGTCACACAGCCAGTTCAGCCCATGGCGTCACAGATGAAAGGCATCGCAGCATAGCCCATCAAACAAGCCCACAGCTGCTACTGACCCAAAGGGGTTTTGAATGCCTTTATTTACTCCCTCTTTTCAGAGTAGCCTGTTGGTTGAAAAAGAACAATCACATAATCACAGGGCTGGAACAGATTGCAAGATCATATCATGCCGTTGTAATGCATGGCCTTCTGCATTAAAAAACAAAAGGGGGGGGGAGCCAGCCCACAGCAGCCAGGCTATTCGCTTGCCACCACCAGAATGGACAAATTATGCTGACTTAGAGGTACTACTTGCAAGCATCAATAACTGGGTCAAGTAATTCAGCCAACCTTACATTAGGGCAAGCAATATATATATATATATATATATATATATATATATATATATATATGAAATTTCTGGACCTGCTGGCAAATCTGACTTGAGGGAAAATTTCCTTCCAAAATAGAAATATGCCTACAACAGTAAATCAGAGATTTTGCTACTAAGACCTAAAAGCCTTTGTAAGGCAGGAAAATGCACTTTATCAGCTTTGTTCGTGCTAGTGGTGGGCGAGCCTTCCAAGGTTGTGAGGATTAGCAGTTTTCTAAGCATTCCTCCCCCCACCCATCCCACCCCACCCAAAATGGAAAAACTGGAAGCAGAAACAACTCCTGTCTACCTCCCTGCGCTCCTGTTATCCCAATGCAATCCACCACTCTCCATGGGGGTGGGTGATGCTAACACAAAACACAGAAAGAGGAAATAGGCTAGTTTTTCACACACAAAAAGGAGAAGACTTGTGCCTCTACATTTTGCCTCCTAATCTAGGTTCTACAAGTACCGGAAACATACTTTTTTTTGGGGGGGGGAAAGGGGGGGAGAAATCAAGCCAAAGATCTGGAGATCGTCCCCCCCTCAAATTCCCATGGCATCCTCCCTCTGTCCCCAAATACGTTCCCTCACTTCCCTTTCTCCCTGGTTATATTTAAAAGAAGCAGTAGTGGTGAGGGCTTTATGCTTCCCTCCTCCCCATTCCAAAAAAATCATGGTCTATCATTAGACTAACTGAGTGTAGTGGATTTGGAGAGAATAGCTGGTTCCAAGGACTCTTGCTATCATGTCCTGTTCTGATCCACTAAAGTTCAAGTCTGAATTAGGCTCAGAGGAACACACATCACACCATCCCTGGTTTAAAGCCATGTAAGCCAAACTTTTATATGCCTGTTGTCTTTGTCCATGGAGTTTTCTTGGCAAGAATCCTGGAGTGGCTTGCCAATTCCTCCTCCAGGTAGATCACGTTTGGTCAAAACTCTCCACTATGACCTGTCCTTCTTGGGTGGCCCTGCACGGCATAGCTCATAGCTTCTCTGAGTTATTCAAGCCCCTTCACCACGACAAGGCACTGATCCATGAAGGGGTAGAGACATCACCTTGCCAACAAAGGTCCGTATAGTTAAAGCTATGGTTTTCCCAGTAGTGATGTATGAAAGTGAGAGCTGGACCATAAAGAAGGCTGATCGCGGAAGAATTGATGCTTTTGAATTATGGTGCTGGAGGAGACTCTTGAAAGTTCCATGGACTGCAAGAAGATCAAACCGATCCATTCTTAAGGAAATCAGCCCTGAGTGCTCACTGGAAGGACAGATTGTGATACTTTGGCCACCTCATGAGAAGAGAAGACTCGCTGGAAAAGACCCTGATGGTGGGAAAGATGGAGGGCACAAGGAGAAGGGGATGACAGAGGACGAGATGGTTGGACAGTGTTCTCGAAGCTACCAGCATGAGTTTGACCAAACTGCGGGAGGCAGTAGAAGACAGGAGTGCCTGGCGTGCTCTGGTCCATGGGGTCACGAAGAGTCGGACACGACTAAACGACTAAACAACAACAAGCCAAACTTCTTAATACTCCATTTATTCATTGAGTCCGGCAACTGCTGCATCCAACTGGTGCCAAATGTACTGCCCTGCTTTCCTTTGGACAACATCAGTGAGGGGTCTTGTTGTCTGGGCAAGCAATACACACTGACGAGGCTTGTGCCCCAGAAGGTCACTTTGGTGCTGCAAATGAGCAGTTTGTCTTCACCCCTGGAGTTGCACTCCATTGTCTCTTGAGACAGATAGATGCCAGTAACAACTTTGAACTGAACTGAAGCTAGATTTGCAGCAACAACAGGAATAACAACAGCATGTATCACAGTAGCAAAAGTGAGTTGTTGTTGTTTTAAGGAATTGTGCCTGGCTAATCCCTGCTTTGGTTCCACACTGAACTACTTTCATACTGACTGTTTGATGAGAATGAATTTAGATGTATTCAATATTTTAAAAAATGAAATCAAAATCATTTAATTTAATTTTAAAAAAACAAACTGCCATGCTTCCTCCAAAAATATGCCACAGCCAAATACTAAAAATGGATGGATTTGTGGTTAGCCTAGATGTTTTTTTTCTTTGACATCATTCATTGGCTAATGTTCACATTATATGGCTTAATTCAATTAGGCAGATCAATGCATATTTTCTCTGACTTTCTATTTCAATCATGGAATTAATTAACCTGAGCCATTCTTTACTTTTTTTATTAATTCAAAACTTTCCACGTAATCAAGTTCAAATTTGACAGCTCTGTAAGATCAAATGGGTTTTTTCCCCCTTCCCACACACAATCAGGAAGGTTGTCCCCAGTATTGAAAATATATCTTCACTGATGGTCAGCAGTCTAACAGAGAATGGGACTGCAGGTAAATTCTTGTAGCTAGATCTTAAAGAACAGGAAAGTGCAGTGTCAAGGATCCTACCTGTGGTGCCCTGTTTATTTTTTTATGGTATTCTGTTCACTTTAACATGGATATCTGGCAATCTTACCCTACCGCTTCCTTCTTCTGGCTCCTGTTCCTCTGAGTTGGCAGTAGCCATTTTTCATTAATTCAGTGCATAGTGGGTGATCTGAACATACATTTGGATATGATGTGGCAAGATAAATGTTTAGATTTCGTTTATCCGTTGCTGTTTTCCTGGGCGAGGTAAATTACTGTGTAAAACTAGCAGAGGGTGTTTTTGTACTTAACACCTTGCAAGTGACTGCATGCTCTCACCTCAGTAAAAAAGAACATTAGAAGATTTCTGCTGGAACAGCCCAAAGGCCCATGACATTCCAACATTCTGTTCCACTTTGGCCAGCCGAATGCCTTTGAGAGGCCCTCAAGCAGGGACTTGAGTGAAACAGCACTCAGGTGGTAGTTTGTCTCCACAATGAACCTAGCCAGTATGCCCTGCACTCGGTACAGACTCCTGACCAACCTCAAGGGTAGCTCCAAATGAAATAACATTTCCTTCCTTGCATTTCACACATGTACTTTGTGATACAGTGTTAACAGGAGCATTTTTTGTTAGCAAAAACATGATCTCCACAGACTTGACTGAGTGCTAGGCCTAATGAGCAGAGCTGCTCATTCAGATGCCGAAACTGAAAGTTCCCACCCCCCTCACAGCCGTCTAAGTCCCCTCCTCTCCAGAGCTTTCCCCAAGCAATCAGAGACTGTGTCAGCCAACCTCCCCTCCACCCATTTCAGCCCTCTTCTGGTTCTGGGAGACAAGTGGGGAGGGGAGCATGTTGCAGCAGGAGGGGGAGGCTCCCAGGTCTCTTCACAAGCCTGAGCCATCTCTGCCTCTTAGCTTCCCTCCCCTCCTGCATCAGCTTCTGCCTCTGATTCTAGACTGCCACACTCTTCCAGATCACTAAGCTTGATTACCCCTCCAGCTTCCAACACCTCGTCTTCCCAGTCTTCTTGCTCCAACCACTCACCGTTGTCCCACCACCACTCTCTGGACTCTGGGCCTTCTTCCTTGGGGGTTTCCCAGCTGGTTCCTCCCAGCATTCCTCTACATCCAACCAGTATATGATATACAGATGTTCTATGTCATATAGATGTTCTTTGTGATATAGACGGATGTGATATAGGATGGATGGTGGCTAACAGATTGAGGTTGAATCCTGACAAGACAGAAATACTTTTTTGGGGGGATAGGAGGTGGGCAGGTGTGGAGGACTCCCTGGTCTTGAATGGGGTAATTGTGCCCCTGAAGGACCAGGTGCACAGCCTGGGTGTGCTGGTCCCGGGAGAGGGTGGTTACCGTGAGCCGTGGTCAAAGTCCGGTCCTGGGCCGAGGGTCTGGAGACTGTCCACCAAGGGTGGAAGCGGGGTCCAAAGCAAGAAGCCAGGTGTGGCCGGGAACTCTGGAGAAACAGGTCTGGGTGCTGGCAGAAACAGGTTTCCAACGTCGTTGCTCCCGCAACCTGGTACTGGGCTGACTGGCCTTTATCTCCTCTGAGGCCAGGGGCGGTCCTGGCCCACAGGTGACCCGCCTCTCCTGGTCTGGAGGCGAGCACTCCTCCTGGGAGAACCCAGTTCCCTCCGCCTCTCTGCCCTGAGCCTCTGCAGCTCAGGAGAGGCTGGAGGGTTACTGGATCCAGGGGCAACCTCAGCTTCCCTTGACAGGGCTGGGAGAGGTGCACCTGCAGGCAATCTCCTCTGGAGCCAGAGTGGATGCATCTGGTGTCTGCTCCTGAGGATCCGGCACAGGTGCAGCCCTTCAGATTCAAGCCCCTGCCCCAGCTCAGCAGGCCCTGGAGGCGGGGACTCCTGTGCAGGCTGGGACTCCTCAGATCCAGCTTCTGAATCAGATTCCCAGGCCATCACACTGGGAGTCATTCTTGACTCACAGCTGTCCATGGAGGCGCAGGTCAATTCTGTATCCAGGGCAGCTGTCTACCAGCTCCATCTGGTATGCAGGCTGAGACCCTACCTGCCCATGGACTGTCTCGCCAGAGTAGTGCATGCTCTGGTTATCTCTTGCTTGGACTACTGCAATGCGCTCTATGTGGGGCTACCTTTGAAGGTGACCCAGAAACTACAACTAATCCAGAATGCAGCAGCTAGACTGGTGACTTGGAGCGGCCACAGAGACCACATAACACCAGTCTTGAAAGACCTACGCTTGTTCCCAGTACATTTCCGAACACAATTCAAAGTGTTGGTGCTGACCTTTAAAGCCCTAAATGGCCTCGGTCCAGTATACCTGAAGGAGCATCTCCACCCCCATTGTTCTGCCCAGACACTGAGGTCCAGTGCTGAGGGCCTTCTGGTGGTTCCCTCACTGCAAGAAGCCAAGTTACAGGGAACCAGGCAGAGGGCCTTCTCGGTAGTGGCACCTGCCCTGTGGAATGCCCTCCCACCAGATGTCAAAGAGAAAAACAACTACCAGACTTTTAGAAGACATCTGAAGGCAGCCCTGTTTAGGGAAGCTTTTAATGTTTAATAGACAATTGTATTTTAATATTCTATTGGAAGCCACCCAGACTGGCTGAGGAAACCCAGCCAGATGGGCGGGATATAAAGAAATTATTATTATTATTATTATTATTATTATTATTATTATTATTATTATTATTATTGACATTGACATTGTTACAGGCAGCTCACTTAAACATGGTCTGCCCTGACCCAATTTCCCATTGATAATGTCTGTAAACAGGAATGGCTCAAGCTACTGTTACAATTATTTTCCACGTCAGGTACATGGAAAGTGTTATGTGATCTAGTCTGTGATTACAAACAAGATACTAGATTTTTAATAGGGAAAATTCAGTGCTAAGGTATGTGATTAATAGTGTACTATGCAGCTTGGTTCTTTCTTCCTTATAACACTAAATGCCTCAAATAATAATACTAATTAAGCATTTTATTCCAAACTTTATGCATCGTGTTCTTGGCTTGAACTGAATAAGGAAGGCTTTAGGTAATTTATAAGGATGTTTCCAAGAATAGTTAGGCAATGGAGCAAATTATCATAGGCTCCCCATCATTAAAAGCTTTAAAAATAGGTTAGAATGACTTAAATCAGGAACAGAACAGATTAATTGGCTGTGCTTAAATAAAAAGCAAAGTCCATTAGCTAACTGCTAATGATAACATTCCTAAGTTACTCAGTGTGCCATATCTTCAGTGTGGCAATTCTCCCTTGGATTTCAGTACTATTGTATTTTGTTTACCAATACATTCTGCCATATTTCCCCCCAAATTATTTCCTTTTAAGAGCCATACATCTCATCCTCTGAAGGATCCTGAAATATCTGTTACCTGTAAGCCCACCTCACCTCTCATGTAATTCTGTTGGGTCATTTGCATCATTACTTTGACAGCAGAGGTCTTGCTTTTACGAAAATTCGGGTTGACCCTCCCATTTAAGGCACTGGTAGGGTTAGTTGCTAAATTGCAATCCAGAAACATTTTAAAATGTCTTTATGTAGAGGGAAATGTGGATGCCGTTACTTCTCTCGCCTCTGTTCCACCCCACCTCAGTCCTTTTGTGTACAGTGCTCCCTTGGGTTAAGTACTTAATTCGTTCCGGAGGTCCGTTCATAACCTGAAACTGTCCTTAACCTGAAGCACCACTTTAGCTAATGTGGCCTCCTGCTGCTGCCGCGCCGCCGGAGCCCGATTTCTGTTCTCATCCTGAAGCAAAGTTCTTAACCTGAAGCACTATTTCTGGATTAGTGGAGTGTGTAACATGAAGCGTATGTAACCTGAAGCGTATGTAACCCGAGGTACCACTGTACTAAGTTCTACTTATGGCAACAAGGAGGATCTCAGATCTTTACAATGCAGTGGGAAGTGCTTGGCGGATGACAAAACAAGAGCATACAGCACAAGACTAAAGTCTAAAAGTCTTATCTCTTACTGCAGTAGAAAACCACTACAATGGAAAATCTAAATGCATAGTGCAAATCACTGGGCTGTAATCTGACAAGCCTAGGTGACTGAGCAGTGTGTGTGTGTGTGTGTGTGTGTGTGTGTGTGTGTGTGCCTTGCTTGATTTCCCTTCCATAAGTGATGCCACATAATTTTTCACAACCACAGACCATCACCAAAGCATATCATGTACAATATCATTTACAATTCTAACTACGGAAATAACTTGTCTCATTGTAGTGGTTTCAAAATTAATATGTGAGGATTGACCATTAGGCATCTGTTTGACAAGTATATCTGGGTACTTCATAGATCTTTAATGATTCTCAATGACCAAAAAGAACAAAAAGTTCTTAGCAATTCTGCCATCCCTCTGCCTTTTATCATGTGTTAAAATAGCGGCAGAAATTTCCTAAAGCCCCATTTACTTTTCAAGGTGATGTGAACACAGGGAAACTTCAAAGGTTTTTTTAGCTTGATGTTTCCCCATCCACCATCAGCCAAAAGGGGCATTGATAAAATAATTACTCTGGTTTGGAAAAAGCAGAGCTTTGATTAAGACGATGACAAAATGTAATATTCAATAACTGTGATGGCATTCATATTTTTCAGATTTGCAAACATTCTGCTCAGAAAGGTGCTGCTTGGAGATCAAATGTAGCCATTAGTATTAGTTCTAGGATCAGAGTACTGAAAGGGGCCTTAAGAGTACAGTAATTTAATCCACCCTTCTGAAGACATTCCTAGTAGGGGTAGAGGGATAAGTCTATTTCTAGTCTGTGTCCGTTTCAAATGTGCTCATCCATAAGTCCCTTCCTTTGCATTTCTACATCAATCTTTCTGCTTTTTAATGCAAAACTTTGGCAATATTTTGAATTCACATCTTTAAATAGAAAATGTGCCTTTTAAAACACATTTTACCCAAAATACACATTCTAATGTGCATCTTGATACAGTACTGTACAAATGTGTTTGTTTATTTTTAAAAGAGAAGTGCAAAAGCTGAAGCATAACTCCATTTCAACTCATATTATTACAAGATGCGTGAATCAGTTTGGTTTGCTTAAAAATGTAGATGAAATTAAACGGAATAGTTTTGTCCTTCTCCAGCAAAAATGTGTGTAGAAATATATATACAGGGTTAAGTATGTATAGGGATGCGGGTGGCGCTGTGGTTTAAACCACTGTGCTGCTTGGGTTTGCCGATCAGAAGGTCGGTGGTTCGAATCCCCGCAACGGGGTGAGCTCCCGTTGCTCAGTCCCTGCTCCTGCCAACCTAGCAGTTCAAAAGCACATAGTGCAAGTAGATAAATAGGTACCACTCTGGCGGGAAGGTAAATGGTGTTTCCATGCACTGCTCTGGCTTCGCCAGTCATGCTGGCCACATGACCTGGAAAAACTGTCTGCGGAAGCCAGTAAAGCGGGATGAGTGAAAGTCCAGAGTCTTTCACGACTGGACTTAAATGGACCTTTTTTAAAGTATGTATAAAAAGCATATATAAGTGAAAATAGCATACAAAAAGGCAGTATATGCATTATATTGTGGAAAACTGTTTTGCAAAATGTGCAAAAAAATGCAAAAGGCAAAGGCAAAAAATGCAAAGGAAAATATACATTTTTTGGAGAAATTTGCATTAAAATGCTGGTGAATTTTCACAAGGACGTCAAAAAACAAAAAACAAAAGCTGATATGGAATTGTAGCAAACTGAACTGATTGATAGAAACTGAGAAAAACAAAAACTGGCAGGTTCACCCTTCCCTACATCAAAGTTAGGAGGACTACCAAAACTTTAGGAAGGAAGAACTTAAGAAGAAAGCCTAAAAGATGGAGAGATCCAGTATTTGGGATTTGGGAGCAAGCATGTCCACTCCATTCTGTCAGGTGAAAAGAAATAAGAGGGAAACCAGAAGAGAATGAAATGGATTGTCTAAAAGTCATTTGCCTGGTGTGGCAGAGATTCAGTTGCTGGCAGCTGGGTCACTGCTGCTTACCTGAAGGGAAGAGGAGACAGTGACATGAAAATTGTGGGGTGTGGTTGTTGCATAAAGTGGGGGCACCGGATCAGCTCTGCCAGCAGTGATGCCACTGCCAGGAAACTAACACTGAAGCTCCACCAGCTACTTCTGCCAGGAATCCTGCACAGAAGCACTCTACACTGTTGCAGGGTCCTTACTTTTAGTGCTTTGTAATCTGCCCTCCACAAATTAGTCATTTTATATATAGCATTTTATTTTATATAGCATTGGTTTTCATTACCAGTACTTTAAACAAAATTAATCCACATGAAGATTGTAAACCACCCTTAAAAAAGAAAAAGAGTTGCAAATGGCTGGGTCAGTGTGGTGAACATCCCCAAACTACTAAATGTGGCAGGAGCCTTTGGGGACCCAAAAGTAGAATTGTGATGAATAGGAGCAGCTATACTGCTGATTAGAACTTGGTTTGGGAATTGCCTTGACAGCAAGAAGTGCTCTTGCTTGCTGCTTCAGAAATGCTCCTTTAATGAATAATGCACAGGCATTTCTGCAAGCCGTAGCAAAGCTTTCACGCTAGCTGTAGCATGCAAAAACTTCGGTATCCGTTGTTTTTTGTTGTTTTTCCCCAGAAGTGGGGCTGCTTTTGCTTCATGTTGGGTTCCAAAGACTTGCCATACCTTTCGGAAATTATAGCCAGGCGTTGCAGAGCTGGTTTCATTCAAAATGATAATACTTTCCCACTTTTATGCGATACAGAAAGCCGCTATCTCTTTTCGCACATCTGTCCAGTCGTTTTTCTAGAGGCTGTCGTTAAGCTGCGTCTTGGGAGCTACCAGCAGTTATCAATGCCACTCCACTTGCATAGAAAACTAGAAATGTTATTGCATACAAACAACTAGTGGGCAAGGTGTTAGAATTATGTATCCTTACATGTTGGAAGGTAAACCCATAGGGAAAGGATACCACGCACAAAGCAAACCAGTGTTCCAATTGTATGTAACTTGACAGGTAATAATAATAATAAAATAATAATAATAATAATTTTTATTTATACCCCGCCCTCCCTGGCCAGAGCTGGGCTCAGGGTGGCTAACACCAGTAAAATTACAGTAAAAACATAATAGGGGGGGAAGGAAAACCAATTTAAAATACAGGTTAAAATGCAATTTAAAATGCAGCCTCATTTTAAAAGTAGCCCATTTTAAAAGATGTCACTAGTTCACCCAGAGATCTTTGCTATTGAGAGGCACTGAATCTCCAAACATGCTAAATATATTCTCTCTTGTTGAGTTGGACTTCAGCATTGCCTAAAAATCCTTGCCCTAAAATAGGATATCTTTTACTTTGAACATGCACACAAGGTGCCTATATAGCCTTTCCTAGAAAATTTCCAAGGAAGCAGATTCTTCAAGTTCGCTTTTCAAATTTGCTGAGGGCACCTCGAAATAGGAAGCTTTTCTTAATGTTTAAAATACGCATCGTCTTTATGGATTCCACACACACACACACACACACACACACACCACTCTAGAGAACACTGTGAACAAACTTTCCTTCCCTTTTGTTCAAGTGCCTTTAAAATATCTGAACATTATAGTGACATATACTCAACCCCATTGTCTTCTATATGCTAAATTTGTCGATACTTCTTTAGCCTTTTGTCATACGATACACTTTCTGAACATGCAGTCATCTTATCTATAGCTGTCTTCCAAATCCTTTCTTTGAAGACAGCATGCCATAGTGGTTAGAGCATTGGATTAGAATCCCTGGGGATTTCAGGGTTCAGATCCACAACAACCATGAGGCTGATAAAAAATTAAGTTAAACTGACATATCAATTATGAAAAGAAAGAAAAGGAATGAAGTAAAGATTAGCACTTCTGAGCATATGAGATTTTTACACCACAGTAAGAGACTTCACCGTGGATGCAGGTGGCGCTGTGGGTTAAACCACAGAGCCTAGGATTTGCCGATCAGAAGGTCGGCGGTTCGAATCCCCGTGATGGGGTGAGCACCCCGTTGCTCGGTCCCTGCTCCTGCCAACCTAGCAGTTTGAAAGCATGTCAAAGGGCAAGTAGATAAATAGGTACCGCTCCAGCCGGAAGGTAAACGGTGTTTCCGTGCGCTGCTCTGGTTCGCCAGAAGCGGCTTAGTCATGCTGGCCACATGACCTGGAAGCTGTACACCGGCTCCCTCTGCCAATAAAGTGAGATGAGCGCCGCAACCCCAGAATCGGTCACGACTGGACCTAATGGTCAGGGGTCCCTTTACCTTACCTAAGAGACTTCACCAGATACATCTGATGCTTTCAAGCTACCACCCATGTACAATAAATATACTAATTATTACATTTTAATATATATAAATAATTGTGACCTGGGCATTACAGGGGTGATTTATGTCAACTCTGCTGAAATAGTGGGTACTGTAACAGCTTGAACATGGCAAGTATGTATCATCCTCATGCTCAAAATTATGCCGAAATTGCATTGCCTTTTATGTTCCAGAAAGCAGCGTAAGATGGTCTCTGTGGGAAAACTTTGCACAGCTATGTAAGGTGACTTTTTAAAACTACTGTGTAAAGTTCAGAAAGCCCTGCAGCAATTTTTGCTGTTGGTTATGATGTTGTTGTAATATGAACTTCTTACAACTGGTGGCTAATTACATCCACGGCTATAACATCCATGCTGTGAAGGGATGGGTTGTTTGCTGAAACAGGAAGCCCTCTTACTGTTTGCAACTTTATTCTTCTCTCTTCCCTCTCCTCCCGCCCCCAACTATCAAATTTTGCATGCAAGGAACGTAGTGGCTGGTGCTTAACTACAGTCGTGTATTAGCCAAAATTAAATGCGGGGGCATGTATTGTACCTGATGATGTTTGCTTAATTGAGCAGCAGCTCAACAAATTCAGAGATTTTGCTTAATAACAAGTAATATTGCTGGTTCTCCTGGTCCTCGGCTCTCAAGGGAAGCTGCTAGAATCCCCAAAGCAAGCACTTAATATATAGTCACACAGCAGAGATTTCATTCCGTTGTTAACTGCGGTAATTGTATATACTGACGTCTAGCTGGGAACTGCAGCAAGCTGTATTTATCTTTATTTAAGGAAAAACTTTCCACTGCCCTCCTCACGCGGTGTCAAATGGCATCCTTTTGTGCTTGTGAAAGTAATAAGAGGAAGTAGCCTGATTTGTGGGCCCAATATGCCACAGAGGCTCAGCTGCTTTGAACGAACTAAGGCCAATTAATTCTTTGCATCGGAGATTTGCAGTAAAAGTGACCACCAACCTATCCACACACACACACACACACTCCAGCCCAACATTAGACTTGGCTACAAGGAGAAAGAGAAATGCAGGTGTTCACATTAACTATGCATGTAGTAAAACAAACTAGAGCTACTTTATTTGACACTCACCTTATTAGTACTCATAAAATCAAGTGCTTCGGCTACATTGCTCTTCAGAACCTGCACATACCAGTTTCTCTTTTTTTGCTCCCCCTCCCCTCTGCATTTATATTTATTTCGTCATTATAGCTGGTAGGCAGGTGCTGCAAGTCTTGTTTAAAATGTTCCAGCGGGTGTAAACAAATAAACAAACAAACTTTACTCATGTGGGAGTCTAGGCAGCCAGCATCAAATTTAAACCAGATCCCTGGTGCACGTATCATATGTAGAGTTTGCATGTTGGCACTCTATACAGAAAGGCAAACACTACATGCTTGTGTGCTGACAACAACCCATGCGTTTTCCCTTCTGCATGACACCATGCACAATATTTCCTGCTCTCTTAGGTAGCTGCTGTCCAAATATTGGTCCTTCCTAGCCCTTCCGATGTAGGAACTTCCATTAGAGAGGTCAGGGATGGAGCCTGGGAGGTCATAAACACGGAGCTATGGGCCCTCATATTATTTAGCTACTAGTAGTGTGATTCCTTTTTGAATTATGGTGCTGGAGGAGACTCTTGAGAGTCCCATGGACTGCAAGATCAAACCTCTACATTCTTAAGGAAATCAGCCCTGAGTACTCACTGGAAGGACAGATCCTGAAGCTGAGGCTCCAATACTTTGGCCACCTCATGAGAAGAGAAGACTCCCTGGAAAAGACCCTGATGTTGGGAAATATTGAGGGCACAAGGAGAAGGGGATGACAGAGGACGAGATGGTTGGACAGTGTTCTCGAAGCTACCAGCATGAGTTTGACCAAACTGCAGGAGGCAGTGGAAGAGAGGAGTGCCTGGCGTGCTCTGGTCCATGGGGTCACGAAGAGTCGAACATGACTAAACGACTAAACAACAACAACAAGTGTATTCTTCCTTGTTGGGATTTCATTCTCTCCACTGCTGATGTGTGATTGTTTTCATCACATGTCTGTCTTGACATTCCATACTATTGGAGTCATGAGAATGGAAGTTCAGTTACACTGTTCCATTATGCTGTACTTTTGCTTTTTTCCTGTTCTCTCCCGGAGAAGATGGAGAGAAGAGCCATGTTTCCTTTGTTCTGTAACACTTGATCTTGTACATAATATATTAGCTGAGATTCCACACCTCTATGCCTAGTTTCTGCTTGGACTCTGCTACAGTATTGTGTGCACATATCTTCGGATAAGTGTTGCAGAAGCGCATCGGGACCTAGAAGTGATGGATCATCCTGAGGGGCGCTTGAGGGGGAAGAACACAGCTGCCTGGTGTTTTCCCAAGTTGGTTATGAAACCCAGCATGGTACACCAACACTCCTCTGGTCACTGCTCTGGATACACGACTTGACTGCCTGTCTCCAGGCACTGAGGTCATTGGGTTTCCCACATGGCAGGGTTGATATTGCCAGCCTTAATGTCATGTTTGCAGACATATTTGTAACATAGAGTTGGTCTGCCAGTGGGCCTGGTGCCAGAAGCCAGCTCCCCATAGAGCACATCCTTGGGGACCCTGCCATCTCCCATTCTGTGGACATGACCAAGCCAGCGTAGATGTCGCTGAGACAGGAGTGTGGATATGCTGGGAATGTGGGCTTCTGATGACTTCTTATGAGGAAGTTGTGCAAGTCTGGTTAAAGTTACCTTATAGGGTGATACTACATACAGGCATTATGCAATCTGACAACCCAGCAGGAGTCCTCCATTCTTGCCAGGGTTGGACATTACTTTGGCAAGCATGCCTTCATGGACATGACTGAGATAACAGACTGGGTCTTCTACTCCTCTTGTTGCGTGAAATAAGAAACATTCCTGTTTCCACTTAAATAGCCTTGCAGAACTGTGATATCTGAAGATAGGAAGGTTCAGGGTGCCTCCAGACTAACAGAATTTTTCAGAAGGGATTCAAGCACATACCAGAAAATTTAGGTTTGCACAATGAAAATGCACCAGAAGCGTTGTCTCCCTAATGCAACAAATCCACTTTGAAAACGAAATAGCTTTCTGCAGTAAGGAAAGTGACATGGAAATGCACTGAAAAGCATTGGAGTGAACAAATGATCAACAAGAATGATGTATAAAGACCCCACAGTCAAATCAGGGTGAATGAAGAGGAATGTTCATTGTCGTAGAATCTCCCCATAGAATCACTGGATCTGCTATCCACCTGGTTGATATGGTAACTCCTTCAATCAGGAGCACAACCCGACTGCTTTCTCTTACTCCATATGCAAGGCAGGAACTTGGTCACTTCCATTTCCCTATTCAACACTTAAGCTCCTTCCTCTCTGATGCCCAGCTGTTGTCATGGATTGAGGTGCCATGTGTGGTGCATTATTGTGTGCCTTGCCATCTGGCATTGTCTGCAAGTTTGCCAGGCTCATCAGTCCCTCCCAGCACAAATAATATGGACACAATATTTTTCCAGGCTTCTGCTGATTAAGGAATTCCTGTTTACTGGTTTTGTTTGTTTTAAGGTATTCATACCCTTCCCCTTAAAGTAAAAGCTTTCTTAAGGCATGATTTACAAGGAAGGTAAAAACAGCCCCCAACGCAAATCTTTATTTGCAGTTCTATAACACAACTGGCAACTGCTGTTGAGGGTTTGTATTGAGACAGCTAGTAACTTTTTCCTGAATCTGATTATTGTACAAACCAGCAACAAATTAGTCTTTCAAGGCATCATTTAACATTTGACCAAATTGACATCTTCCTGAGTGTACAGTTGATTCGCCACTTCTCTGACACCGCTGATGGAACTAATAGCAGTCTGCAGTCATTGATGGGGTAGGAGGGAAATGATCTTGCAAATATCCAAATATGCAGCACTGCCCCTCAATATGTAATCACCTTTGGTTCATCTATTTTACATAATTTTGGCTGCAGTCATACCCACTTACCTGGGTATAAGCCCCATTCCACTCGGTAGAAGACATCAGAGCGGGTAGAGGAAACTCTACCCCTCTGCATAACTTTAAGGTGTGTGAGCAGTGAAGAGTAAGGACCAAGCTGGGTCAAACTTCTGGGTCAGGACCTCTTTTGCTGGTAAGTCATGAGTGATTGGTTTGGCTAAGTTTCCTCTACCCGCTCTGAGGTCTCAGAATACACAGCACTGAACCTGCCAGTTTTGACCTGTTCAATGTGGAAGAACATTATGTTCAGTATAACATAAGGTGGGCAAGGTGGGATATGAATATTTCAACAGCAACAACTGAATCCATGCAACAGAGCAGAACAGAGTTGGGGGTTAATATGAATACCCTGACAATTTAGGAATGATATATATATATATATATATATATATATATATATATATATATGCAGGTTTTGGTGTCCTCGGGTGTCTTCCCGTGTAAAAGTTGGGGTGTCTAGGCGACGTTTCGACGAGGTCTCACTCGTCATCTTCAGGCTGGTGCTTTCGGCTTCTTGTTACTGGAACAGAGCAGGATCTCAGTAACAAGAAGCCGAAAGCACCAGCTTGAAGATGACGAGTGAGACCTCGTCGAAACGTCGCCTAGACACCCCAACTTTTACACGGGAAGACACCCGAGGACACCAAAACCTGCATTCCTGTACCCGTGAAAATCTACGAAAGCATATATATATATATATATATATATATATATATATATATATATATGCCGGCAGAAAGAAACATTTGTATTCTATTTGGCATTTATTGGTTTTTAATCTTCGACTGATTGCTTTAACGCTGCTCTTCTTCTTTTTTAATGTTTTGTTTTGATCCTGTTATTCTTTTGTGGTGTTTTGTTTTCTGTATACTGGCTTGAGGGTATTGTTACAGTTGACTGTAAATTTATTTTTACAAATACAAACCAAATAACCCTCATTTACTACATGCAATGCTTTTTTAAAAGAAACTGTATGAACCACTGCCTGGCTGTTACATTGGACTTGCACTGGGAAGAATACAGCAACTGGACAGCGTTGGGCAGTTTTACTTCTTCATCTGTAGTTTGAGAATAACTGTGACCTATCTCAAAAAGTTGGCCAGGATAATGACTGAGGAAACCATTGCAAGGCTTCTTTAAATACCTATTGTGAAAGTGACTCTATTGACTTCTTTAAAAATTCATATAATTTTTTATATTTTTTTTGCTGAATGTATAACTTACAGTGTATTGATCCAGATAACTGCAGTTCAGTTTCTTATTCATTTCACATGCTGATTATAATTTGCCATGACAGAAGTTCTTATTGGATTCAAACTAGTGCTAAAGGTTTTTTTGTGTTCTTTTCCTTTTCCTCCGCTGCTTTAATTTTTAGGTTTGGATTCTCTAACAGGGAATGCATTTTCAGGTAAAGTTGCCATTAGAGCGGAATATATGTTGCACATGTGTGTTACACTGTGCTTGTGAGTTTGTGTGTGTATGTATGCTTGTGTTAACATCCTGCATGTCTTATTACCTGCAACATGTCTGAGTGGTGCTATTTTTCTAGAAAAAGAGGTGTTGGAACCCACCATGAATGCCTCCCTTGTTCTCTTAGAATGGCAATGGTGCCCACCTGAGAGGCGCTGGAACTGAGTTCCTGTGAGTTATCCCTGGAAAAAGAGCCTGCCTGAGAGCAAGAAAATGACAACATTCTATATAGTGTCTATCAAAATGCAGATGTAAAGTTTATAGTACACAAGCCAAATTCCTCCTGGAATTAACTGGATGCAGGTTTCATTAATATTTGTCTGCTGCCTAGTAAAAGATATGTAGGTGGGTGAAGACACCCACGACCACCCACCCACCCCTGTATACACATACACACATATGGACACATACATGAATATTCAAGATAATCATTTTAATATTAATTCCACAAGAAGCAAAATAAAATATTGAAAAGGGCCAGAACGCCTAAACACATTATATTAATCGCCCTGTTGTTTGTGGCAATTATATAGGAACCATTGTTTTGGTTCTTATAGAAGTGATCTGTGGGAAATGGCCTAACATGCAAAGAGGTCAAAACAGAATACCTCTTTTCTTACAATTGGCTGCCCTGCCTATTACTAACTGTAATTGTGCTGATTTCGGATTCAGCGCAGATTAGAGGCAAGTTTTGTATGTCTTAAGAATAGATTGGGGGGGGGGATGAGAATGGGGAAAGCCCCACAGAGCCCCAGACCTATTTTACTGAAAAGCATGGGGAATCCTCATTGCATCATTTAATAGAATTCAGGTGCAAAGCTCATCACATGGAGGGACACTCTAAAGCAGGTACAGCGCTACCTTGATTTACGAACTTAATCCCTTCCGGAAGTCCTTTCTTAAACTGAAAGCGTTCTTAAACCAAGACGCGCTTTCCCCAATGAGGCGTCCGGCACCGCCGGTGCCCTTCCACCATTCGGATTCCATTCTTAGACCAAGGTAAAGTTCTCAAACCAAGACACTATTTCTAGTTTTGCGGAGTTTGTAAAACAAATCGTTCTTAAACCGGACTGTTCTTAAACTGAGGTACCACTGTATTGGTTTTGTTCTGAAATTGTTTGTTTGTTAAATTTGTATGCCGGCTTATAGCTGTAGATCTCAGGGTGGTTTACAACCCAAAATTTCAACATAAAAAAACACAAAATACATAATAAAAACAAAGACAAATTCAACCCAATAATCCCCACTTCCACAACATTAAGGGAAACACTGGATTGTGTTCACAGATAACACTAAACTGTGGCTTAGTGTTACGAGAACAAGCCACAGTAACCCTTGAGCTGCAGCATATCCCACCCCCAACATCTGACTCTTTCCCTTCCATTTTTGACTAACCACAGCTCTGCAAGATAGCTGACCCCAGACAAAACAATGTTAGTCTTAAATATAGTTAGTGGAAACAAGCCAATTTCAAACCATGAGTTATCAGCCACCTTGTTTCGCTAACCATAATTAAGGTTCTCCACAGTTTAGGCTTTGGGTGTAATGCTAAACTGTGGTTAAGCTAAAATCGAAACAGAAGTTTCTTGTTTCTGTTGTTGCATGTGAACTGGACCTGTGTGTGGCTACATCTGTGTAAAGGGATCTGATTCCTGTTATATGCACCTTTGAAATACCCTTTCAGCTCAGAAAACGATGTCTGCTTATCAAATGCCACACATGCACTGGCAGGGAAACGTATAAACTCACGTTAAATGGAGAAGGAAAGGGGAGATAGGGAAGGAAAGAGTATTCTAGGTAAACCAGAGAAACCAGCTCAGGGACAAAACAGGATGGCCTCATCAGAGTGAAAATTTTAACAGATGGCTTGAGAAGACAATCACCAGGTAAAGGTTGTACCAGGATTTGGAGAGAGAATCACAGCACTAGTGATGATGATTTAGACATGAAGGATATGACAGTTTGTGGATATGCTGAAGAGGCAGGGGCCTAGATACCTAGATATGTGGAGAGGAAGAATGTGAGAAACCAAAGGTATGTATCTGTAAGGCTCTGTTCAAATCCCTGAAAATGCCAGGATGCTGAAAGAGAATTTGGGTGGAAAGCCTTAAGAATTTTGTCTTTGCCACTTCGCTTAGGGGGAAGATACTGTCGGCTAAACTTGGAAGCTCTGAACGAGATCTGAGAGTAGTCAGTATGTATGTACATATAAACTGAAATCAATGATAGCGGATTAAAGTCCCAAGACAGCATATTAGGAAAGGCAGGCCAATGCAGAGAGTAGAAGCAGGAGAGTCACAAAACATTTAGGAGAGAGCAATCAAGAAATCAGGGAAACACCCATGAAGATAGTGATACCATGGAGGTGAGTGGAAACAAAAATTCTTAATGTTCACTTAAAAGAAAATCTGTTCAGGTTTTGTATGCTAATTACATGTCACATTTCATGAAATTGGGTTTTATAGCCAAGAGCAAATCCTTACAGAAGGTAATTTATACAAAAGCTTGTAGATGTGGCCAGCTACTTTCACAAAAGGCAGAATATTGTCATTAATCAGAGAACATCAGATTTTTTTAAAAAAAATGCCCCTGACATCTTCATGAAAATTTAAGTACAATGGATGTATTTCCTGAATAGTATTTCTCTTATGACCAATGTCCTTCACAGCATAGCTCTCTGGTTCTTTGCTTCTATAATCAGTAAGGTCAACCAAGAGAACCTGACTTACATAATCAATGCACAGAAGCTCACTGTTCATGCAGCACTGAGAAATTCTTTTCCTTCCCACGAATGACCTGCTAAAGCTCTAGTATTTCAAAAGCGTGCTAAAAATAAAAATAAACAGTACTTGCAGTTACAACTGAATTCATTGGTGGAGCCATTTGGGGGTGATGAGGGAAACACGCCTGTTTATTTCAAAAGGTCTTGGGGTTTGTCAGTTGTGTAATGCTATATAATGGGAAACCATGGTTCTCCATTATGTGAATGAGCTATGAGAAATCTTGGGGCTGCACACTTCTTCTCCCTTCATCTACATGGAAGAAATCTATGGTGCGACCAAAACAGCAGGCGGATGCTTCTAATCTCCTCTTCTGATGCACAAAAGTGCTGGAAAGGAAAGAAGCAAAGCTAATGCTGGTTATAGCTCTCTTGTATCTGAACCAGGCCGTGGCTTAAAAACATTCCCTGCAATTAGTTCAGTAATTCTAATGTTACACTGAAGTCCATATTTGGGGCAAGTATCTTGGTATAACATAAATCTATCAATTTATTTATTAAATTTATATCCCACTCTACCTCCCACAGGAGCCCAGAGAAGCATACTGGCGTATAACAATGATTAGGTGAAATTATTTAAGACCCTGGTTCCATTCTGCAATAATTTTGTTCTATATTGTATATCGAAAACATTTAAAACCTTATTCCAGTGTTGGCACCCTTTCCAGTTAATATTTCTAACATGCAATATAAACTTTGTTCTTCACGACAATAACTCAGCAGTTCAGTAGAGCTACAGACATTTACATCAACCGAAGAACAACCCTACTTAGAAATGTGTTTGATGTACTAGTTTATTGACTATATTTTATGGCTACAACTGCCCCCCAACCCCAGCACACATAAGCAGAAGTTTTCCTCTGCTGATTATGGAGGTTCCATGAAGTTGCACAGATCCATCTTCAGGACCGATAGTGGGAGCCCTGCAGATCTATATTATTCATTCATTTGCACACAGCATAATTTTCCCACCAGGGACCCTGGGACAAGTGCATGTGTGCTTTAGTGAAATGCCCAACAGAAATAATTTTGATGTAATCATACTTAGCAATCATGCCAAATCTGATTCCCACTTTTCCCCCCATGCATCAGCAGCGCAGAAGAGGGAAATGTCACAAGTGAAAGAAGGCGCCAAAAGTTATGAAAAGCTAGGCATGTGCAAGATTTGTAAAAAGTTTTTTTAATGAGTTTTAAAAAGTTGGGGGTTCCTGATGCATTGAATCTACTTTGAAAATCGGACCAAATAATTTGGAATGCTTAAATTAGACCAGAAAAACAGATGAGAATTTCAGAAGCATCGCTGTCAATAAGTACATTTTCCCCTGCAATGTTGCACGATGGCTGCTTTCTGGCCACATCCTCAAACTATAAAATGTGGGAAATTGCTAACACAAAATTGCAAGAGATACTGATATTGCACTGCCTATAATTGTTAAACTGCTTGTTACAAAGATTTAAGACCATATGGCATCATTTCACTTTTATTATAATAACCCATATTTAAACCACAAATGTGTTCCATTTGTTATATTGTCAGAGGATTAGCTTGACAGATAGGGAGGTCTGAATATAATTCTTGAATACTTGCCTCTGTCGTTTTTCTTTAGTTAGGACAGTAAAACACAACAACTTGCTCATCTTCTGGTTGTCTCTGGTACTGATTACAACCAATGTAAAAAAGGGCAAAAGCACAGCTAATCACGACATTTTTGTGATCCAGTCAGCTCTTGTAAAAAGCCCTTTCCTAATCAGATACTGGGATCCAGTAGACCTCTGTTTAGGATGCAGTGCTATACCCATCTTACCCATAGCTGTCAACCTTCCCTTTTTTTGCGGGAAATTCCCTTATTCCAGCACCATTTTCCACTGCTTCCCGCTGCTATCCTGGATTGTTAGATATCCCGTAGACTGTCCCTGGGACAGGTGTAGCTGCTGATTCCTTATTTTCAAATCTGAAAGTTGACAGCTATCATCTTACTTGGGAGGAAGTCACTGGTACTTACTTTGAATAGACATACCTAGGATTTTCTGTTAGTTATTATTGTGCTGTTGGTCAGGGTTTTCAAGGTAATGGATAATATCTAAGTGTGTGCTCACCTTTTGGGGCGGAGTGATGCTTCTGCAGTTATGAGCAAAGGGAAAGCCCTACTCTGATTGCACAATGTTGGGTGTTATTCAGTATCTTTTGACAATGACTCCAAAAGAATATTAAACATACATTTATAGTTCAGTTGTCCAAGTATACAGGGATGGGATCCAGAGTCTGCAATGATTCCCAGTGTTAATTCCTATGAAGGTTAATTAGACCCCCTGATACCTTACTCATGCATTTAGTTTTCCTTCTGTAAAAAGCTTATGAAGGTATGGGTTTTGTGGTGTGTGTGTGTGTGTGTGTGTGTGTGTGTGTGTGTGTGTGTGTTTAAAATGAATAGCTAACATCTGATTATCTTAACTGCAGCATCAACGTAAAGTAGCTAATTGTTCTTTGAGGTAAGGGTGTTTTTATCCTGTTGTGGACATTTACAACATGTGTTCATTCCGTTTGATGCCTTGGATGTGAAGCATTTTATATGGAGATCTAACTGACTAAAAAGAGAGAAATAAAGAGGTACCGGCAGATGTTTACTGGAAAAAATCACAGTCCCGACACATTTTGAGAAAAAGCTATTCTTCGTAGGAATGGCTAGGAAAACACCCCAAAACTGTGTTATCAACCTGGGAGAAGAGAGGATTGAGGAAGACTGGAAGAAAGTTAAGACGTATTTACAAAAACATTGCAATTTGGTTGAATGTTAAGTAGGATGCTAGATTATAAAAAATTGGCCACCACTAAATTAGATTTGAATTTGATGATAAGTGAGATTAAAGAAAACATAAACCTTTTGGAGAATTGCTAGATTATATTTAAATGAGTGGATATAAGATCCTAAACAAGTTGATAATTTGCTTGGAAAAACCTTTTAACGATGTAAATGGGAGCGGGAGACGCGAGGGAGTCCAAATAAGTGATGAAACGACGTTATGATATAAGTAAGGTTGTTTATTATTTGTGCATTTGTATCCAAATTTTTTTAAATAAATATTTATATAAAAAAACAAAAACAAAACTGTGTTATCAAACAGTCACATTAAAAATGTACAAGGAGTGAAAATGGATAAAACTCTCAGCACATAAATTAATGCATGCATTGTAGTCTGCTTGACGGCAAAGCATTCATAAAGACTTTGCGGAAGCCTGTTATCGTGCCCCCCTTTTTTTGGGAAAAGAACAGTTATATCCCTTTAACCCATCCTCTTTCCACTGGATCTAGCATAGTAATTAGTTTGCAGCAAGTAACACAAAATGACGCCCACTTTAATGCAAAGATTCAAACATATGTGGCTTTTAACATTCAAGGCTTTTAGTATGTCATGCATGTACTTGTACTCATATTTTTCTAGCAAAAAAACCCCAAACCAGCTCTAGCAGAATCTAGGGGAATTGAAGCTGACTTGGTGCCCTATGAAGCCTTGCATGGAAAACAGCCTTCAAAAGCAAATATCATAGCTGCATTATATTAAAAAATGAAGTCACTTCAGAGATTTTGATTAAAAGGGATTGGATTGGGATGCTAACTGACATCACTCTGGATTTCCCCCCTCTTTTGGGAAATACTGATAGCAGGCATAGGCAAACTCAGCCCTTCAGATGTTTTGGGACTGCAACTCCCATCATCCCTGACCATAGGTCCTATTAGCTAGGGATGATGGGAGTTGTAGTCCCAAAAACATCTGGAGGACCGAGTTTGCCTATGCCTGACTTATAGAATCATGGAAATGTAGAATTGGGAGGGACCCTAAGAGTCATCTAGTCCAACCCCTTGAAATGCTTGTTTCATTAAGGTTATCCTACTACATTGGGGGTGCAAGTAGATAAATAGGGACCGCTTACTGGCAGGAAGGTAAACAGCGTTCCGTGTGCTGCGCTGGCTCGCCAGATGCAGCTTTGTCACGCTGGCCACGTGACCCGGAAGTGTCTCCGGACAGCACTGGCCCCCGGCCTCTTGAGTGAGATGGGCGCACCAACCCCAGAGTCTGTCAAGACTGGCCCGTACGGGCAGGGGTACCTTTACCTTTACCTTTTACTACATTGGCTCATCTCTCAGTGACTCCAGTGTCACTGCAAATAAATCATCAGTTTAACAGCATTGTGGGGGTTTATTGTAGAAAGATATATGGAGCATGATCTGGCAAAAATAGGCAGGAAATCATTATATTGGAGGAGAGACTACTGTGTTTTTTAAACAGCATGCAGCACTTAGACAAGTTTGCTCCGGATCCTGGTAGGATGCAGTTGCGTGGCGAGTTCCTGCCTCCCCCTCGGAAATAAAGACACACACTGTATTTAAGGTTAATGGGCGAAAATAGGCCACAACTTTATTGATTACAGGAATTGAGCGGTATTGGCTTAGGCATTGGTCCTATCGACTAACCGGCTTCAGCCTGATTGCCTGAAGACCGGCAAGGGTTAACCACCAGTAGGGGGAGTCCTGCTGATGCACATCAACTAGGAGCTCCCCCGGGGTCACCGTTCGGGGGCGTGCCTTAGGCCCACACCTCCATAGGCTTCGGACAGGGCAACACCCCCTGGAATCCTTTACTGGACTACCCTTCTTTATGGGGGAAGGTGATTGCGCTTCCTCCCCCCTCTCTCATCTGCATGACAATACCCCTACCAATGCCTAACTGCCAAGGCCGAGGAAGTTGTAACGGTTTGCTACAAGGTAGGTGAAAAACCAAATGGCTGGTGCCAATTTGCCAAGTGGAAAAAATTCCTACCAGGCCCCTTGACGGCGACCAACCAAAGTCCATAGCAAAGTCAGAGAACCAAACCTAAAGGGTGGAAGGGATGGGACAACTGAAGCAGCTGGCGAAGAAAGAGGGAAATCCTCGGCCGCGCCAGCCCTAAATAGCGCAGGCCACGCCTCCCAGGCCAGCTGATTGGCTGGCCAGGGAGATGACGCTTCTGAGGATTCCCCCAGTCTCGTGGGGGCTGTGAGCCTGCCCCCGTGCACGCAGGGAGGGCGTGAAGCCCGCAACCCTACCTCCTCTCTAGCTCGGAAGTGGCTTTTACTTACAAATAAATGAACAAAAGCATTTCTGTTATGCCATATCATAATGTATTAGGGTAGTGCACAACAATAGGACATAAAACACCTTTAAAAATAATACAAATTATATCAGTCAGCTGCAAAGACCTATTGGCAAAAGTGATCTTCAAGAGAATGCATTTGGAAATGTATATTTTAGGGTACAATGCACACAAACACACAAAGAGAACAAATACATACAAAAATAATTTGACTTTCTGCAGTTTTTTTAAAAAAATTGCAGATTGGTGTGGGAAATGAATGCAAAAAGGGGGAAAATGCAAAACTGATATCAGAAATAGCCATCACTTAAATGTAGAAAAGTTAAATAGTAATGTGGGCTCAGGCCTGGTTATGGGACAGAATCAGCTTTTGTTGCCCTGATTGATTACCTTTATCAGGAGGACAGGGGAAGTGTGACCCTCTTATTCTTACTTCCATCTGCTTTTGATACCACTGACCATAGTATCCTTCTCAGCTGACTGAGTGAGATAGTTATTGGAGGCACTGTTTTACAGCAGTTCCAGTCCTGTCTCCAAAATGTGTTTCAGAGAAAAGCAGTGAGTGATCGTCTTTCGGCCCCTTTGCAGTTGTGCTGTAGTGTGCGGCTGGTTACCATCTTGTCCCCAATTATGTGAGACGCCTGTGAACTTTATAAAGCACTGCCCATCAAATTCAGTGCCTTGAACTTAGTAGCTAATTGGCAGCCAGTGCAATTATTTCCAAAGTAGGGTAGCGTGTTGGGAATATCCCTCCCCTAATGAGCAGCTGAGCTGCCACTTTTTTTGCACCAGCTGCATCTTCCAGTCCCACTTCGGGGGCTGCCCAACGGGGAACACATTGCAGTAACCCAGAGCATGGACAACAGGTTACCAGCACATGGGACGAGAAATGGTCATAGCTGTCTCAGCATTTGGAGCACGGACTCCTAACCACCTGTGCCTCTAGAGACAAAAATGGATCTATGATTGCCTCCAGATTATGAACCTCCCTTTTCGGGAAGAGCTTGACCACATCTAAACCAGGCAATTGACCATTTCTGCCCTGATTCAGATGTTACAGAGATGTAGAGCTAGGTATTATCAGTGTACTGTACTGATGACACCCTAAATCTCTGAGTGGCTGCTTCCAATGGCTTCAGCTGACCAAGAGAGTCTCACCCCTTATATCTGAGAGTCTCACCCCTTATATACCTGACTGACCACTGCACTGTGCAGGTGAGGGCCTCTTATCATTATGCACAAAGTAGGAGGTCCAATTGCACCTTTCCTTTTGAATGATCTCTCCTTGAATATAATAATAATAATAATAATAATAATAATAATAATAATAATAATAATAATTTTATTTATATCCTGCCCTCCCCATCTGAAGCCGGGCTCAGAGCGGCTAACAACAGTAAATTGATACAACATTCTAAAATCATTTCATTATAAAATCAATTCAAATCAGATTAATGGCAACCATTGGGCTAGAGTTCTGTGAGGATTGCCAAAGGAGGGAGTCAGGCTGTGCCCTGGCCAAAGGCCTGGTGGAACAGCTCTGTCTTGCAGGCCCTGTGGAAAGATGTCAAGTCCTGCAGGGCCCTAGTCTCTTGTGACAGAGCGTTCCACCAGATCGGAGCCACAGCCGAAAAAGCCCTGGCTCTGGTTGAGGCCAGTCCAACCTCTCTGTGGCCCGGGACCTCCAAGATGTTTTTGTTTGAAGACCATAAGGTTCTCCGTGGGACATACCAGGAGAGGCGGTCCCGTAGGTACGAGGGTCCTAGGCCATATAGGGCTTTAAAGGTTAAAACCAGCACCTTAAACCTGATCCTGTACTCCACCGGGAGCCAGTGCAGCTGGTATAGCACCGGGTGAATGTGATCCTGCAGTGAGGACCCCATATTAGATGGGTATCCTCTCTGTTGCCTTTTGGGCACCTATTAGAAAATGGTCGTCATTCAACAAGCCTTTTACGTTGAGATGTTTCCCAGCCTGCTTCTGTATGGGAATAGGATTTAATTTTTTTAAAGATACTTTTCATATGTTTTTATTTCTTTACCACTTTTTTGTAAAAAAAAGAAGACTGCAGCCTTTGCAGAGTTCCTCAAATCTGAATGTGACTTCGCGCCCCTCCCCACAAAAAAATTAGATAATAGTTCTTTCCCAGGCAAGCATTATCTTCTCTGAAACTAACCTGCGAGAATAAAGAAGTCGGGAGAGGCAAATTACCAGCTCTCTGAAGCTGTTAGAAGAGGTGATGAGAAAACATTGAAGCCTAGTCTTCCCTTGCTGTAAAGGTGGGAAAGTGAAGGTATGAAACGGTCAGTGCTGTGGGAAAAACATAATGTGGTACATGCCGCGCAGATGAGCAGCATTGCTGCAGAGGAGGTGGCTGTGGATGTGCTGCGCATTGCTTACTGATACCTATTACATGCATTGTTATGCACACATTAGAGGTATACTGCAATGGACTACTGCAATGCGCTCTACGTGGGGCTACCTTTGAAGGTGACCTGGAAACTACAACTAATCCAGAATGCGGCAGCTAGACTGGTGACTGGGGGTGGCCACCGAGACCACATAACAACGGTCTTGAAAGACCTACATTGGTTCCCGGTACATTTCCGAGCACAATTCAAAGTGTTGGTGCTGACCTTTAAAGCCCTAAATGGCCTCGGCCCAGTATACCTGAAGGAGCATCTCCATCCCCATCGTTCTGCCCAGACGCTGAGGTCCAGCGCCGAGGCCTTCTGGCGGTTCGCTCATTGCGAGAAGCAAAGCTACAGGGAACCAGGCAGAGGGCCTTCTCGGTGGTGGCGCCCGCCCTGTGGAACACCCTCCCATCAGATGTCAAAGAGATAAACAACTACCTGACATTTAGAAGACCACTGACATTTAGAAGACATCTGAAGACAGCCCTGTTCAGGGAAGTTTTTAATGTGTGACATTTTAATGTATTTTTGGTCTTTGTTGGAAGCCACCCAGAGTGGCTGGGGAAACCCAGCCAGATGGGTGGGCCACAAATAGTAAATTATTATTATTATTATTATTATTATTATTATTATACACCCCAGGTTTCCTAAAGGAACCAGCACAGGGACAGAAGCATGTAACCATGTTTATAACTGCATTATTTAAAAAAACCCATATGTAAAAAGGTAAACGTAAAGGTACCCCTGCCCGTACGGGCCAGTCATGTCCAACTCTAGGGTTGTGCGCCCATCTCACTTAAGAGGCCGGGGGCCAGCGCTGTCCGGAGACACTTCTGGGTCACGTGGCCAGCGTGACGAAGCTGCTCTGGTGAGCCGGCACCAGCGCAGCGCACGGAAACGCCGTTTACCTTCCCACTAGAAAGTGGTACCTATTTATCTACTTGCACTTTAGGGGTGCTTTCGAACTGCTAGGTGGGCAGGAGCTGGGACCGTTTGACGGGAGCTCAACCTGCCGCGGGGATTCGAACTGCCGACCATGCGATCGGCAAGCCCTGAGCGCTGAGGATTTACCCACAGCGCCACCCGCGTGCCTTTTCATGTATGTATTAATGTATAAATCCATATGTATGTATGTATAAGCCCATATGTATTAATACTTAAATGTAGAGCTTTGTGGTGGTACTGTGTTTCATAGAATTGTAGAATTGTAGAGTTGGAAGGGGCCTTGGGGGTCATCTAGTCCAACCCCCTGCAATGCAGGTTACTGCCACATACTGCACGTGTATAATGTACACATTTTTTGTGTATAATTCTGCATATCATTTGGTTGGGCAAAGCCTGATCTGGGTTCAAAGCACCAGATTCCATGTTTGAAACGGATTCCTCCTCCGTATTTTAGGATTGTTAGAATGGGTGTGGATTAAGATGATGTGTTAATGTTGCACAGCCAGATAAACAGCAGCAGGAAAGAAAGAGAGCAATAATTTAAGGTAAGCAGCAGTCAAAGCCACAGGTCCATGTGGGCAACAAACTCTGTTGAGGCCCAACAAGGCATAAGGCATCATCAGACATCGTGGGCAAAGAAAGATGAGCAGCCAGGCTAGAGAATCTAGAACTGGAGGATGGGGGAATAAATATTTGCCTAAGATGTTGAATTTTCTATCAGTCTCACTTTTTAGGGGAATCTTCCGTAGGTCAACGTCCGATTACTTTTACATTCCGCTAAGTTTTCTTAGACTTTGGACCAAATGACACAGGATATTAAATGCATCTTTACATCTAATATGCAAGGTTTTTTAAAAAAATTCAGATTGCATCACCTCAGGCGGGACTTAGAATTAATGGAATCAGAACAAAAGGGAAGGGGCAATTTAACCCTTTTTTCATCTAGTAAAGTTTAGAGGAGAAATCCTGTTTCTGTTTACCTATTTGGTGTCAAAAGCCTGCAATCCCACTTCACTGGAAGTAAACCCCCACTGAGCTAAATCAGAGTTACTTCTGAGCAGGTATGCATTGCAGTTATTTTAGTGCAGGTACATGGGATAAATTCCCGTGGTAATTTATTGTGCTTTTTGTTGATGAACTGTGGCTACACTTGCATTCAGGAATGAGTTCTGTCACACAAAATCCATGTGATGAACTACCTGGGATTTTTCTAGGCTTGCTCCTCTGATTTAATAAGTGAAGCAGAGGCAGGGAAACTTTTTTTTTTTAAAATGTGGATCACTGCCGATCCTGTTTAAGACTGATATGTGTTACTTAAAATGAAAGCAAGTTCCCCTCTGTATCTTGCTGACTTCCAGAATGTTTCATGAGACCTACTGCTCTAATCACAACAGTGATTTTTCTAAGGGACTTTTTGCTGCTAGTGGCTAAAACAATTAGACCACTGAAGGAATGGATTTCTGTTTAGTCAGTCTGAAACGGGACCCAAAATCCTCATTTTTCCTTCTCCAAGGGTGCATTTCTAAAATGCATTAACTTGAGCACTTGAGGCAGTGTATAAACAAAAACCCAGCTGTATAAACAGGTGCTCAAAGCCCTCTCCTTTATCAGTCCATGATGGCAATGGATGGCCTTGCCAGTTCCGAGTGGAGCAGGGATGGCACATCTGGGTCTTATCTTACACACTGATGCACAGACCTTGTCAGGTCTAACAAGAGACCCGGGAATGGCGCCAGGAGTGCTCTTAGAGTTGGTGACCTTCCTGCCCCAAGATAAGTCTTTAGCTCAGTGGTTCCTAATCTTTATGTGTCTGGTTACCTCTTTTTAACCTCTGTTTGTTTGTTTTTTAGAAAATTGGTGTAATTTTAGGCTCCGTTAATTGAGAAACTACACAGTGACCAAAATATCCCCAACACCCCACTATTATGACCTCAGTAATGCTTCTGAATGAATTCGCTTTTTATTTGTCACAACAGCAAACATATACATTAACCAAGGCAAATGCATGGATAATAATGCTATCAATGGCATACCCTCCAACGTTTCTCCATTGAAAAGAAAAAAGTCCTATTACAAAAAAATAACAATTATAATTTTATTATTTACACCCTGCACATCTGACTGGGTTACCGCAGCCACTCTAGGTGCCTTCCAGTATATATGAAAATGTAATAAAACATTTAAAAAAACCTTCCCTATACAGGGCTGCCTTCAGCAGCAACAACATCTCCCTGGAAGGAACACAAGGAGGGTTGGAAGGACATGATGGGGAAGGTGGAGGGGAGTCTGTGCAACTTGATTGGCTGACCCCCAAAGGGAAAGAAAATCATTTCACCGCAGCAAACTTTTCTGTGATACTTCCCTCCCTTCCCTCTCCCCCACATCTGCATATTTAGCTAGCAAAAAGGGACCCCTGACCGTTAGGTCCAGTCACGGATGACTCTGGGGTTGTGGCACTCATCTCGCTTTATTGGCCGAGGGAGCCGGCATACAGCTTCTGGGTTATGTGGCCAGAATGACAAAGCCGCTTCTGGCGAACCAGAGAAGCGCACGGAAACACAGTTTACCTTCCCACCGGAGCAGTACCTATTTATCTACTTGCACTTTGATGTGCTTTCGAACTGCTAGGTTGGCAGGAGCAGGGACCGAGCAACGGGAGCTCACCCTGTCGTGGGGATTCAAACCGCCGACCTTCTGATCGGCAAGCCCTAGGCAGAGGAAGCCTTTTTAAGGGTGATGGGAGCTACTGCCACAATCATCACTTCCACCATTGCCAAGCTGTGACACATGGTCTCTTTGTGTGTGAAGACCCCTTGAGATATGTCCATGGCACCTCTGGGTTCCCCACACGTTACTGCTCTAGTTCAGTATCTGATCTGGGATACTGGCATTTTGGGACTGTAGTCCAAACTTCCAGGAGTACTGCTTTTTTCATCTTCTTTCCCCATCCCTTTCCTTTTGGTTTATCTATGTACTGGCAAAAGTTTTAGTATTAAAATTAGTGTCAAGTGTTCCTGCTTCTGCTCCAAAAATAAAAAAAAGAAGGCTGTGAAGATGGCATGTCACCGGTATAAAAGAATAGGAATTGTCTGCCACACAGTCTTATGTAACTGGAGTGGCAATCCTAAGCCTCCTTATTAGGATGAAGGTTTAGCTGAGATCTCCAGAACTTTGCATCTCCACAAACAGGTTTAGGATCTTGCCTTGGAAAACAGTCAGTCACTGATATTTAACATTCTGTTTAGAACAATTCTCCCTGAAGCATTAAGAAATACTTTTTAATAATCTTGAAGACATGAGAGTGATTTTTTTTTATTAAAAAAAAACACCCTTCACATTAGACTGTTCACTTTTATTTCAGTCTCCATAGAAACTGTTCAGATGTTAAGTTATTTTTGCTTTTGGAATCTTTATATATTTCAGAATTTGGACATGTGTTCAGAGAAAGAAAGTCTGTGAAATCCCAATTAAATGATGTTGCCATATGTACAGCTGGCAGGATATGAGGATGGTTTGGACTGACAAAACTTCTCAAAAGGAAGAAATGTTTCCTTCCTTCCTCTTCCTCTCCCCCCCCACTCCACCCCATGCAGTGAAGCAAGGAAACGTCTTTTTCCCAGTCTAACGTCTGGCTGGAGAATGATACAATGATCTGTGATGCACAACTTGTGTTGCAGTAGCAAAAACTCTACAATGGACACAATGATCAGTAATCTGGTTTGAAAATTCCCTTTCAGCTGGGTATGAGAGTATTACTTTTTGCCATCTGTCATGGATACTTTAGCTGAGATTCCTGCATTGCGTGTTGAGGTCCCCAAGCCACCCCCCAAATAACTCACAACACACACTTAATTTTTGTTTAAGGTTTTTGGCATAATTTTGGCCACAGCTTTATTTAAATACAAAACCATGAGTGGTTGTTTAGGCATTGGTTAAGACTATCTGTCCCCCCGCCTGGGGACAGAACTGGCTTCCGGGCACCACCGAAAGCCAGTGAGGGAAAACAAGTCGGGGAGAAATGGAGCTGAGTCACAGGCCCTCAATTCTCACCCGCATGCTCCCCAAGGCTTGCCAGCCCTAGTCCCATTCCAGGGATCGGACGAAAAGATGGCACGCCCCAGGATTCCTTTAATGGAATTCCCTTTCCGCAGCAACCACGGAGGGGCAGGCACAGCCTATCCTAACCCCTCCTCCACCAATTTATAACCAATGCCTAACCGCCAATCGATCCATTGCACGCAACAAAGAGAAAGCTCCAGGCCGCGTGCAAAGTATTTAAACATTTTTCCCCTCCCACCAAAATTGCAACATAACTTTTACCCCAGCAACCCAGCGAACCAATCACTGCCCCAGGCCATCTTTAGAGACCCTGCCTGGCAACAGAGGGGTGGCTCAGCAGACCCCACCGCAACACGTGCTCTCCATGAGGGAGAACACGCTTTGTAGGAAGTTGGACAAGATCAGTGTTTCCCAAACTCCAGCTGTTTTTGGACTACAACTCCCATCATCCCCACCTAGCAGGACCAGTGGTCCAGGATGATGGGAACTTCAAAAACTGCTAGATATCCAAGTTTGGGAAACACTAGACTATAGATAACCCTTGGGGTTCCTTCCAACTCTACAATTCTATTATTCTATGGTCTCTCTAAGTTTCTCATTTCCCCCAATATTAAATTTAGTCCTTCTCCACATATACACATCCATTTGTGATTTTTTTTAAGTCCTCACAAAAATTTGCCAGCATTTGCGTGAACATTTCTCCCATAGAATCATAGAATCATAGAATCATAAAATCATAGAGTTGGAAGAGACCACAAGGGCCATCGAGTCCAACCCCCTGCCAATACACTTTTATTGGTATGCCGTTTTACCTAATAAACACTTTTTGCAAAGCAATTTCCCTTAATGCAATGCATTTTGGTTAGTTATTTCCACAAATACAGTACACCGTACCCTAATATATGCACACTACCCAGATGGAGAACTGCCCTGGAAAATTCAGAGAAGTGAAAATTTTGGGAGATGACTGTGTTTCAGTTCAAGCACTGCTTGGGAAATTGAATCGGTTTTTTCCTCAATCCCTACTTTGTCTCCCAGCTGGGGCAAAAAATAAATAAATGCTCCATTCCCAACCAAAAAAAAAACACTACATCTGATACCAAATTTGTTTCATTTTTGTTTTTGGAGTTGAGAGATTTATTTATTCAAGAAAAATGCAAATCATTGTAAGTATGTCTACAGTTCTCCCAACTTTCACAACACTTTTCTACCAATAGAACCGCAAGAAGTGAAGCCGTCACTTTGTCCTTACAAGAAGAAAAAAAGAGCAAGTTCGCTGTTCTAGTATTATTTAACTGGAATGTGATTGAACAGTGCTCTTTTGTTGTATTTCTCTCTACTTGCCAACCTTCACAACCTTCTGGCTATGCTGCAACCTGAAGAAGCTTGCTTAGCAGGAAGCAGACAGAGGGTCTTTTCAGGAATGGTGCCCTTTTTGAGGAACCATCTCCCCTCTGAACTAAGGAATCAATGCCGGTTTGCAGCTTGCCAAAAGCTTATTTCTAAAATGCTTCGCTGGCTGTTGTTTTTGTTAACTCTGCTGTTGACCTAACAGCAGCTGTTTTACTCTGAATTTTGTAATAATGTGGTTCTTTTCTCCCTCCCCCCTTTTTTGTACAGCACCTTGTTGTTGTGTGCAAAAGGCAAAACACATAAATATTTCAGTTTCTCGTGAAATGCTCCAGCTGCTCTAGATGGATACTCATTTTGTAAAGGTCAAGATTACTTCAGAGCTACTGCCTCAAATGGAGACTAGCTAACCCAGGTCAACATCCACGCCCAGGCAACTTTCCAGCGGCCTCATGCCAGTGGTGGGTGAAGCAATGGATATGACTCTTATCTTTGTAGAGTAAGCTACAGTTCAGCCACACAAAGGTTGGAGGTTTCTACACATACAGCTCTCCACCTAACCAAACAAGAACATAATTACGGTTCAAAGACTCCTTCCAACCAGGCAAACGTACTGGAGGGGGGGGTGTAGCAAGGTGTCAGGGAGCCAGCCAACAATAAATCACACAAGGCCTGCTCAGGGATACCAGGCCTAATGAACACAGCAACTCTTCTCCGTAGGTCTTGCCCCAATGAAGCAATTGTGAAGGCTGAAGGTCCCTGCCTTCCCACGGCTACCTAACTCTCCTCCCCCACCTCTCCAGGTCCTTCTCAAGCAATCTGAGACTCTGCCAAGGCGCCTATCACTGCTCCGCCCTCTTCATACCTCTTCTGGTCCTGGGAGACAAGTGGGGAGGGGAGCTTGTTGCAGCAGGAGGGGGAGACCCCCTGGCTTCTTCACCAGCCTGGCTCATCTCTGCCTCTTGACCCCACTCCCCTCTAGCCTCTGATTCTGGACTGCTCTCTGTTATACACTCTTCCTGCTCTCTAAACCCTGTTACCCCTTCAGCTTCTGACACCTCCTTGTCCCAGTCTTCTTCCTCTGACCAATCATCATCATCGCAGGCCCAGGGCCCAGGCTTTGAACCTTTGTCCTATGTTGGTTCTCTGGCTGGTACCTCCCACCATTCTTCTGTTTAGCATGTTCTCCTTCATAGAGAGCATGTGTTGTGGTGGGGTCTGAACAGGCCACCCCTCTGTTGCTGGGCGGGTTAGTATGCGCAGTGATTGGGCAGTTGGGTTACTGGGCAAATTTTGGTGTTGCCATTTAGGGGGACGGACCAAAGGTTATAAAATCAAGTCACGCAGCACTGACTGGGCTCTTTTGCTGCATGCATTGGATCACCCGCCCACCCTCCCTAATCTAGGGCTATTGCGTTGACCTTGCTATGCCTGTCATGGGGTCGTCTGCTTTGGGGCAGGGGCCTGGTAGGAATTTTGTCCGTTTGGCTGATTGGCTGGTGCCATTTGGTTTTTGCCTACTGCGTAGCAAATCGTCACAACTTGTAAGGTTGCGGTTAGGCATTGGTTAAAAAATTGGTTGGTGGAGGGGTAAGTGCCTGCCCCTCCAATGCTGCTGTGGAAAGGGAATTCCGTTAAAGGAATCCAGGGGCTTGCCATTCTTTCGTCCGTACCCCTGATGGGGGCTTAGGGCTGCGCAAACCCCTAGGAGCATGCAGGGAGAGGTGAGGGTCTGGTGCCCAGCTCCATGCTCTCCCCAGTATTGTTTTCCCTCACTGGCTTTCGCTGGAATCCGGAAGTCAGTTCTGTCCCTGGGCGTGGGAACAGATAGTCGGAACCAATGCCTAAGCAACCACTCACATTTATGTATTTTAATAAAGTTGTGGCCAAAATTATGCCAAAAACCTTAAACAAAAATTATGTGTGAATTGTGAATTATTTAGGGGTGGCTTGGGGGACCTCAACTCGCAACCAGCCAGCCCATAACATTGGCCAGCAAAGTGCATGGCCGGGGTGAGGGGAGGTTTGGCCTGGAGAGAACCACAAGGGCCAGGTTCATGGGCTTGGAGCTGCATTTAACCTCTGGTCTTGAGATTACCCCACCACTGTTATAGGTGAAAACACACAGCATTTGCACTGGGCGGTTTTTGTACTACACAAAACACTAAAATATTGGAATAAATAAGGGGAGGAAACCTTGCTAGATTAAGCTGTTCTTTGAATCTGCCCCCCATTTTGGGAACAAGAGGTGCATGACACTATCCCAGGCATAAAGATAACTCTGCTGAAGCAGAAAACAACCCCCTTTCTTGCTATTTCATATAGGTACTCTGGCAAGAGAAGAATCACATATAACATCTTTATAGAAAGGGACTTTGCTGCTTCCCGGCTACCACATAAAAGAGCATCTAATTTCTCTTTACACATCAGTTTGCTGCTAACTAAAAACCAGCAACGTGTTAAGTCTGTGGGTAGTAAAAATCCATAGGGTTCTTTAACAGTACCTCTTCGAGGAAAGCCAGTTAAATAATGTTTAGTCATGGGGAACGACAGCATAAGAAAATAGCTTGTTTTTTTTTAAAAAAGGGAGAAGTGAATGCTTCAGCAGGGCGTGCGGTACAGCCCAAGATAATGGCTTTGATTTAACATTCTTCTCTTGCCTGGAATAAATCTGATAGGAAAAAGTCCATAGCTCTGCCCTGGGAGCCAGAATGCTAAGGATTATTTACAGTGTGGACCCTAAGTAGGTCTATGCAGAAGTAGGTCTTATTGACTCAATGGGATTTACTTCCAAAGAGATGGATCACAGCCCAAGAGCGGAACCAACGTCGCACTAAGTCTCTCATTCTGTCAGCGCAATAATTTTTCTTTGCACTTCCAGCACCCCGCTAAATCTGTTTTGTTGGGTTCCCCCAACAATCTGGAGCAGATTTGGCGAGGGAGCAAGGCACTTGCAGAAAAGCAGGAGGGAAAGTCCCATTGCACAAGTGGTTCTGTATCGCCCCAAACCACCCTTTTTGGTGCTATTTCCTACTCTCCAGAAAAGAAGAAAATGCTTCTCATTTATTTATCAGGCAAAAAACACAGTGCACACTTTAAATACTTTTTTTTTTTTTTTTGGAGTGGAACTCATTAAGCTGTAGGCAATAGATTTTAGCAAATGATGTGTTAAGACAGAAAATGGATGGCTTGTGAGTTGGATGTGCTTGCATCCCTTTTAGTCTTTGATTTGTAAGATGCCACTTAGTTCTGCTGACCTAAGCCTTATAAGCAGGGCACTCTACCAAAGAAAACTGGTTACCGGTTAATTTATTAATACTGTGAAGGTGCATGTGAGGCATGCAAGGGAAATACAGTGCAATTGTTATTGACACAGAGAGAAGTCGGATCATTGATGTCTTTTTCTCAAGCTCTTGCTTGGTACCAGGGATGAGAAACAGTTTCCTCCCTGCCTGAATCTTATTCATTTATTGCATTTGTACCCCTTTTCTTCAAGGACCTCATTGTGTCAGTAACATCTGGCAGTGGGGTGAGCAGATAGAATTCCCTCCCCCTCCTGTATGATATCAAGGTGGTACACATGGCCATGGCTTGGAGAAAACGAACTCGAGGGCCAAATTGAGACCTATGCCAGGCCTATGGGATAGACATTCTCCACCCCTGCGCGTGCACAGACACGCCGTTGCTGGTTGCGAACTCTGCGTGCATCCCACACATATCACGTTCGCAACCCGAGCGTCCACCGTATAGGATTGTAGCAATCTCTGAAGTTTCCCCCATAAACCATGTCCAAAACAGGTGTTTGTGGACTAAACTACAGCCTATTTTTTAAAAAAATGGGTGTGAGGAGGGCTTTTTTTCAGCTAGAACTCACCGAAACTGAGTTTCACAGCCTCTTTGTAGCATACCAGCAGCTGTATAGCGGCACAGCACCCAGAGCTGTGTGTCAAGAGGCTTTGGGCTGCATGCTGCTCATTTCCTCCCCCCCCCCCCGCCCCCAAAAAGAAATTGTCCATCAATTGTCCATTAGGGTTGTCCATCAAAAAGAAGAGGGAGTTCCTGGGTGAGGGAAACCGTAAATGTTATAGGTGATCCAGGTTGACACAAAGCTTGTATTTCCTAGTCAGCATACAAGAAGTATCAAATAACACTAGCTGAATGAAAACCTTTATGTAGACAAGGATTGTTGTTGTTTTAGTTGGGCAGACGGGCAGGGTGGGGGTGGGTAGCTGCTGTCTCTTTAAGAAACAGCAGTGGCTCAGCTACGCCTGTAGCAAAGAGCTCCCTCACAGCTGTCGGTGATTAAATAGAGAATTCTAGCAGAGTAGAATTGCAGCGATATGGCTGAGCCAGCAGCTTGCTTGAGTGCTGACTGTTGGAGAAGGGAGACAGCATATAAATTGAAAAGGGAAGAGGGAAGGGTGAAGCCAACATGTAGCTTTGGGAAGGAAAGAGGCTACTTTAGGATCTGTGACCCTGAGAGAATGTGCCTTTCCTGAAAAAGAACCAGATGCACACTTTATACAGGGGGGAAGACCCAAATAACACAATAGCCCATTCAGATTTACAA
Source organism: Podarcis erhardii (assembly GCF_964252035.2). Taxonomy (NCBI): domain Eukaryota; kingdom Metazoa; phylum Chordata; class Lepidosauria; order Squamata; family Lacertidae; genus Podarcis; species Podarcis erhardii. The sequence continues at coordinate 24,765,512 of NC_138507.1, read as the reverse complement.
GCTGGAAAGTGTTGTTCTGTAGCCAGACACACGCACACACTGATATTGATTCATCTGTGAATTTCTTTTGGCTCACTTTCCCTAAGCACAATGTGGTCCACCTTCACCCCGTTTTCAGTTTTGTCCCATAGTTAGTAGGTGGATGTAAGGGGATGTAAGCAATTTCTGTCCCATCCCATGTTCCTCACAGTCACGGTCAGATTTGTTTCCTTTCTAACACCGTTTGATTTCTGCTTCTACTGATGCTATTCATCTCTCTACCTGTGATGGCCTGAAAAGGTAAAGGTAAAGGGACCCCTGACCATTAGGTCCAGTGGCTTTATTGGCCAAGGGAGCCAGTGTACAGCTTCCGGGTCATGTGGCCAGCATGACTAAGCCACTTCGGGCGAACCAGAGCAGTGCACGGAAACGCCGTTTACCTTCCTGCCATAGCAGTACCTATTTATCTACTTGCACTTTGACGTGCTTTCGAACTGCTAGGTTGGCAAGAGCAGGGACTGAGCAACGGGAGCTCACCCCCGTCACAGGGATTCGAACCGCCAACCTTCCGATCGGCAAGCCCTAGACTCAGTGGTTTAGACCACAGCACCACCCGCGTCCGACTGATGGCCTGGAACTCACCCAATTAATTATATAATTAATTTCATCCCCTTTCCAAGGAAGGGAAACGTCAAAAACAGGGCAGAAAATCACTTCGTTATTTATGTAACGTTTCATGACGTTAAAAATAACTTAAAATGATCGCAAATATGACTCATATCCAGTTGTGTGATCTCTGTACCTGGCTTATGATGGATGCGTGAATTATGGCAACTACCTCTCCCCATTTCCATTTTCCAATGGGATTCTCTGACATGTCTGGTGGGTAGGGAAGCAACCAGAGGGAGGAAAGCTGAAGGTTATTGTGTTTCAAAGAGAAAGGCAGGATCTCAGAAATGTGATCATGCAGCCCTCTTGAAAACAAGCTTATGATAATAACTTAGCTAATAATAATGAACCTTGAAACAAGGGTAGATGTATGAGTGCAATTGCCAAGAACTGTAGAAAGCAAATGGAGGCAAGGAAACCCTCCCTGATCTTTTGCCAGTGATTTCATAACTGGATATGCAGCAGGTGTACTTGGGAGCATTTTATTTTGACCCTTTAATATGTTTTTTTTAAGAAATAACTGGTACGTTATATATATACTACAGTGCCACAATTTCCCCCTCTCCACTGCTATTCTGCATTGATAAATTCTTTTGTATTATTTATTTAATTTATTTTATACATACATACTGCCTTACACCTGACGATCACTTCACTGTATATATAAAAAAGACAAAAATACATAATAATAAATTTTATTTATACTAATTTTTTTATTTATACCCCGCCCTTCCCGGTTAAAAAACCGGGCTCAGGGCGGCTAACAACAAATTTAAAACACTTAATTGAAAAGCAGCATAAAATGCAGTATAAAAACAATGAATAACAATAAAATTCAAAGTTCAGAAATCAATTTAGGGGAAATCCATCTAATAAGCATTAGATAATCACCAGGGCTAGCTGGCTGAATTAGTCCTACTTGGGCCAGCGAGGAGGCCAGGGGAGAATTAGCTGTGGGGTCTCAGAGTGGGTAATCTACATAAAAGGGGAGAAGGAGGGAAGAGAAGGGAAATAAAAGATCAGGCTAAGTTCAAATTGAAAGCCAGGCGGAATAGCTTTGTCTTACAGGCCCGGCGGAAGGAGGTTAAATCCTGAAGCATAATAACAAACAAAGCAGTAACAATGTTTTACATTATGACAACCTAAAATATGAAAAGGAGTGCCCGTAAAACAAATGGTCTGTGCTATCTAGTTCAATATTCTACTTTGTTGTTGTTGTTTAGTCGTTTAGTCATGTCTGACTCTTCGTGACCTCATGGACCAGAGCACGCCAGGCACTCCTGTCTTCCACTGCCTCCCGCAGTTTGGTCAAACTCATGCTGGTAGCTTCGAGAACACTATCCAACCATCTTGACCTCTGTCATCCCCTTCTCCTTTCCCAGTATCAGGGTCTTTTCCAGGGAGTCTTCTCTTCTCTTCTCATGAGATGGCTGAAGTATTGGAGCCTCAGCTTCAGGATCTGTCCTTCCAGTGAGCACTCAGGGCTGATTTCCTTCAGAATGGATAGGTTTGATCTTCTTGCAGCCCATGGGACTCTCACGAGTCTCTTCCAGCACCATAATTCAAAAGCATCAATTCTTCGGTGATCGGCCTTCTTTATGGTCCAGCTCTCACTGCCATTCATCACTACTGGGAAAACCATATACAGACCTTTGTTGGCAAGGTGATGTCTCTGCTTTTTAAGATGCTGTCTAGGTTTGTCATTGCTTTTCTTCCAAGAAGCAGGCGTCTTTTAATTTCGTGACTGCTGTCACCATCTGCAGTGATCATGGAGCCCAAGAAAGAAGAAGAAGAAGAAGAAGAAGAAGAAGAAGAGGAGGAGGAGGAGGAGTAGTAGTAGTAGTAGTAGTAGTAGTAGTAGTAGTAGTTTGGATTTGATATCCCGCCTTTCACTCCCTTTAAGGAGTCTCAAAGCGGCTAACATCCTCCTTTCCCTTCCTCCCCCACAACAAACACTCTGTGAGGTGAGTGGGGCTGAGAGACTTCAGAGAAGTGTGACTAGCCCAAGGTCACCCAGCAGCTGCATGTGGAGGAGCGTGGACGCGAACCCGGTTCACCAGATTACGAGACTACCACTCTTAACCACTACACCACACTGGCTCTAAAAAGCACAGGACACAATATTGGGGGGGGGGCTTTTTCACTGGGTGGGCAGGTGGTGGATGAGGTAGAGCTGCCCTGCTGCTCATCTCCACTGATGTCTGCCTGCAGAATTACGCCAACATCATTCTGTCAGTGCAGAGTTCCACTTCTGTTGCCATTTAGGCAAGTGGAATGTCTGCCAGTGGGACCCAGTCAATGGAAGCCAGCAGAGAGTCCCCAGTTGGTGCATCCCATGGGCAGAGAGAGGCTGAGCTCACCCACAATATGTGGCGTCCCAAGTTGCCTCCACTGCTGTCATGTGGGCCTTTCACCCTGACTGCCATGCACAGAGAGGCTGCAAGCGCACCAGGGGCCCCTTTTGCTCCATTAAGGCTCACCTGGCTGAAGGTGAGCTTAGAGCTGCAGCCTTCGTTCCAATTGTGGATGTTTCCACTGTATTTGCTTCCTCTCTGCCTGGTAGATCAGCTGAGCGCAGCACATTTTTAAAAAACATTTGATGTCTTTGTTCAGTGGGACTTCTCTGAAGCCACTTTCCTGCGACTGAATCCTGTGTCATCAGAAACGCTCCACTCTGCTTTTCACCTGTCAGTTTGTGGCGAAAAGCTTTTGTTCACTCTATAGCCCTTCGCTTTGGTAGAAGAGACGGAACTGCAGCAATGATAGTAGTTAAGGTACCATTTCCTTGCCTTCTGGAACCCTTAAGAACCATTGTGCTGTGAACTGTGAAACTGACCATCTCTGCCTCAGAGACCTTGTTACACAGATAAATGAGGCAGTTAGGGGGGGCATGTATCCTGCTATACAAGTGGCAGCCCTCTGTTTTGAAGGGCTGTTGGAGGGCAGTCCTCTGTTTGAAGGTGCCCTCTAATTGAAGGGCTGCCTGGTCAAGAAAAAGAAAAAGGGGGGTCGGGAGGGACCTTGTGGTTGTTCATCCACAATGAACACCTGGACAGGAGACTGTGCAGGTATCCAGGCTGCCTAGTCAGCTTCCCCCACTCTGGAGATACTTGGTGTATTTTTATTTAAATATTAGTAATTATTCCTAAATTTGTACCCACACCTAGAAATGTTTCTGTAGTGTAGATTACTGTGGCTAGCAAGGCTCTTCCTGTCCAAATGCAATTGCAACTGCCCAACCAAAAATTAGGCACTCCTAGACCCTGATGCTACCCAAATATAAATTTTGTGGCGTGTAACTGAAAAGAGGACTAAGTGGACTAAGACAATGACTGTTTGAATAATCTGCAAATAATACTGAGTGATCTATTAATTTGGTCAGAGATTTGGTGCCTGGCTATAAACTTGATTTGGTCTATGCCATGTGGGGTATTATTTTGCTGTTTTGCTGCATATAAGTTGGAATGGATGGGCCAGTCTATTTACAGTCAGTAGCATTTTGAGTCATTTGTAAATCTGTTCCATCCCATTTCCCCATTAATCTGTGGTGTGTGGGGGTGGGGGTGTGAGACACACACCATATACAGTCTGCAAAAATTCCAGTTAATTATAGATTTTCTCACAAAATGCATATTTCAATATCTATTTCATCTCAATGTGTACATTTCTACATGTATAATCTCCCTTTAATACATTTTGTTACTTTTTTGTGTTGGGACCTGTATTGTAAAATTCAGAGAAGTGTGGAATCCGTTGGATAATTACATCCTGGTCCTCACCTCAGTCCAGGAAGCGTGGACCAGATCACTGTGCCTCAGAATTCAAAGAAATTAAATTCCACAAGCATCCCTAGATGTGAGCCTGTGATCTGATAAGTGTCTTTTAAACAGGCTGTGCTGCTGCATGATGTACTCTTTCCAACAAGAGGTACATTCAAAATATGACTGAGTTTTTCTCATGGACCTGTGGAGGCTTTGATCCAAATTGATTTTCAGCTAGGAGCCAATGTGCACCAGGTTTCTAAAAGAAGAGCCTGAAGCACACCCAAAAGCAGCTGCAAAAAAACCACACAGGACCTCCATCAGGAAGTGGCATTGGTCCTGCTGTTCATGCCTGAGAAGGGCAGGGAAGCTGTCAGAGCTGGGTTTTAGCAAAAGATGGGACTCTACTTGGTTGCTTCATTGTTGTGGTATAGGGGTTATTTGGCTAATTTTTCTGCCACCGCGGCAGACAGAGAGCACTGATGTAAGGTTATTGTGCTGAGTGCTCTGTTAAACTTGTTAATGTTGAAAGGCCTCTATTTTGGCTTTAAAAATTAGGTTTTTATGAATTATAAACAAAGCAGCACCAGCAGAGTTCTACTGGCACTTCCATTTCCTCTCCTTCCAAAATCTTCTCCAGAGGGTTGCCAACCCTCGGGGGGGGGGGGGGAATGACTGCAGGGGAGAGAAGAGGAGAGGGAAAATGTCTGTTCTGCCCATGCAAGTCCCTTGTCCTAGTGGAACAGCAGTGCCTTGTTTTCAGTAACATAACTCAATGTGGCAGGAGTTTCCCATGTATGTTTTATACAGCTCAGGGAGTTACCCAGCAACATTTTACGGAGCTTGGGGCGGGGCAAAGTGGAGCTGGTCTTCCACAATGATGATTGGAGTAGGAGCGGAAATGGCTGTGTTGCTTCGTTCCTGCCACTCCACTGCCAGCTACGTTGGCACAAACCCGCCAGGTAATAAAACGGAATGGCAGCACAATGGAATTGAACTGGCATGCTATTTCCACTGCTTGCACACCCTTGTTTTTATAATTGTAGCTTGTGTGGGTTTTACAGAAATCGGGTCTTCCCTTAAAGAGGGCACACATTGCGGTGAGACCTGGAAAACCGACATCCTGTGTTGTGGGTGGGTACGATTGGTCAGCCACAATACCCAATCGGTAGGTCCCTTGATGCTGGGTTTAATCAGGCCAATGGTACGCAAGCTAAATGGATCAAGGGACCTATTTATGCCCATGCACGTGACCCAGAGCTTCCTCTTTCAGCATGTGCATTCGGAACACCTGCCCACCTCTCCCTTCTTTTAGGGCTTTGAGCTTGACCTTGCTATGCTGTCGTGTGTCGTCTGTCATTGAGACAGGGGCATGGCAGGAATTTTCCCCACTTGGCTGATTTGCTGTTGCCATATGGGTTTCGCCTGCCGTGTAGCAAAGCATCACAACTTGTAAGGTTGCGGATAGGCATGGGAGAACGGTCTCGCCATCCCTATGTGAAGGGTATTCCATTAAAGGAATCCAGGGACTTGATGGCTTGGTCAACCCCTGAGAGGGGGTTGTGCCCGTGCCTGAGTCCAGGGGGACATTTGGGTGGCGGAGATAGCCTGTTCCCGGCTTTCCGTTTATCCAGGTGTCTACCCTTGGCTGACCTATGCTGGAACCCTGGGTCGAACCAGAGCCTATGCAACCAGTTACTTTCTGTACTCAATAAAGTTGTGGTCTAAATTCTGCCAAAAACCAAAACCAAAATTTTGAGTCAAGTGTGAATTTATTTAGGGGGGAGGCTTCTGGGTCTGAACACGCAAACAGGTGACTCTGTAACAAATCTTGTTGTCTTAATTTTGTCCCTCAGATGTTCCTGGAGCCTGTTTATTCTTACAGTTTGGGCCAGATTTGCAGACATGTGCTATCTTAAAATGCATGACAGTGAAGTGATGGAAAAGGAGGTAGAAGGTTCCTCCAAGCCAGGGGCAGGGAACCTAATGCTTGGAGGCTTCTCTGCTCAGCCCTCGGGACTCTGCCTAGGCCACACCCTTGTCTAGGCTACACCCATCACCAACCCTGCTGCACATGCTCCTCAAGTTCTTTCTCCTGGCTGGGATATGTCCTTGAGCTGTGACAATGTCTCTTGCTTACCGGAATGGAGAAATGGGGAGTATGTAGAACCTCTTAGCCTTTGAATGGTTGGAATTTAGCCTCCTGTGCAAAGGCAAGAGTCCCATCCGTTGCTCTGCCCATCATCACTGGCATGTGGCTCCCCAGAATGTTATTCATGTGGGAATGTGGCCCTTAGGCTGTAGCAGGTTTCCCAGCCCTGCTCTAAGCTGTCCTTGATAGTATGAGCAAATGAAGCTGGGTTGCTTCCTTCCATCTCCCATTCAGACTCTGCCAGTCAGCGGCAACAGATTTTAGCCAGACCAAAGAACATGCCATAAACCTCAGAGGAAGCATCAGTGTATTCCCCAGCAAGTCATCCTCTTCTTGTCTCCCTAATGCTATGCAGGGGAACAGCAACGCCATGCAAAAACCTGCAACTAGCACATGGAATGAAAAAGACCACACAGGTCCCTTCAAAAAGTGTGCAGCTTGGAATACTTTGATAGATAGGCTCTGTGATCATGGTGCTGGTCTGTAATTAAAGGAATAGAAAGTAGCAATTTTTATGATGCAGTTGCAGATTTCACTATTTAACAATTAACATTAGATGCTTTATACGTATCCTCCTTGAATCTTACCTCTGCCATGTAGTCTTAAAATTACTGTAATTTGGCAAGTGATTAGCAGTGAACTGATTCCTGTTATTGCTCTACATACATGACTTTTATTTCTATTCCTTAACCCCGGGGACCAATCTGTTAATATCCAACTTGTTTGGGTGTTAAGTAGAGTGAACACTTCATGCTTCCTCTTTGACACATCCTTAATGTGGGTCATACTACTCTTTGTTAGCACGTGAGTTCAGCTTTTGCAACTTTTTAAGGCGGTGGATGGCAGCAGAAACTTTGGGATTTTGAAATGTGATTTGGAAGTATATGCTTTTCACATCTGCATCTACGATGAATGCATTCTGATAAGGCCACACTGATTTCAATTTTCTGAAGGCGCTTAGTTCCCTATGAAGTTTACTGGTAACTATGAGACTTCCTGGTAAATCTGAACATTTCATGTGCTGGAACACTGCAGATTAGCTACTTTCCCACCTTAGGGGTGGCCTTATATTGCGTTAAAAATATTGGGTAAATTTAATGTAGGAGGAGCTTTTATTATACTGCGTTGGACATTTTAGTCATAACCCTCCCAAGTCAGTATCTTATTCACAAAGAATTAGAAGGGACAGAGCTGGGCGGAAGAAGGAAAAAGATGTGGTTTCTTTCCCTTAGTCAGTCTCTCTCTCTCTCTCTCTCTCCTCTCTTTAAGTTACCAATTATTGTAGTCCCTGATTGGCAGTTGCTTATTTCCTACCAAGTTGTACAGCTGCTGTGTTTTTGCAGTTCTCTGCCATTCAACTCAAAATAAAGAAAACTTCGCAGTTTCTCCATGGCAACCATTCCATCACTTGATTCTTGTTCTATTTCCAAGGTGCCTGAAAGGCTCCTCACAAGGGGGAGGAAACAAGCTCTAAGCAGGGTTTGAGAAAGTGAGGGTGGTGAAAGGTACGATGGAATTTAGAAAATATTTCCGGTCTGCTACTTGGACTGGTCCTAACCTTTCCTCTCTTCAGGAACACTTTCTGGTAGATGGGGTTTTTCTGAGGTTGGCATCAATGCAGGGATGATTCAGCCCGCCCACCCAGGAGCAGATAGACAGACAGTTAATTGTGGAAAGTATTTTTTAAAAGAATATATACAGAAGTGGGGGTAGGGGGTGGCATTTGAGTGTGGTTTGCGTGGGTGGCAGAGAAAAGGAGGGCTGAGTGGCTACTTCTGTAATACACAAATTTGCAGGAAAGCTTTTTGCAGTGGTTTTTCCAGCAGAGCTTGTAAAGATCTTATAATTAATATTGGCAAACACTGAGTGATCGGGGACACTCTTACGTTGGAGATATGTGTATGTATGTGTGTGAGAATATGTGTACATGGGATTTCAAACAGAGGACAGGCTTATAGTCTTTTCGGTAATTTTGTTTTGCATTCTCTGTTGACTTTAGGGTGCTTCCCTTTCGTGTACTGTAGTTTTCCATCTATAGGACGCCTCCATATATAAGACTCCCCCTATTTTTGGGGACTCCGGTTTAAGAAATGGGGGGGGGGAGAGAGATGGCACAGAGTTGTTGAGCTTTTATGGGGGCTGGAATGGCTGAAAATCGCTCACCCACTGCTGGCCAAAGACCCGCAGCCGCCAATCAACCGCGCGATTGCCACAGAGGCAGCCAATCTCAAACAGCCCTTCACACAACCACCAATCACCAGCCCTGTCACCACAGAAAATCTTCTGCTCGTGGCTGCAACCAATTGCCCAACCCCCCTCTGCACTACCCATGTATAAGACAAGGGCAAATTTTAAAGTTAATTTTTAATAAAGTATTTACCCTGCATTATTTCCATCAGGTTGCCTGCACACAATAACCTTTAAAGCACATTCAGAGCTCCCCTCAAAGAGTTCAGGGCATTGTAGCTTGCTCCTCACTGAGTTCCCAGCAAGCCTTAAGAAACCACAGTTCCCACAATGCTTTGAAGGGGGGAGTGCTTTGAATGTGCTTTGAAGGTAAAGAGTGTATAGACACAGTGTCAATTAAAAAATATTCTCTGTTCTTAGGGAAGGACTGAGCAACTAATTCCATCCTGTTCCACTTTCACTGGCATGCAGTCACTGATTGGTTCTGTGCCATTGTGTGCATGCTGTTCACTTTTTGTGTAAAATCTCTTAAGTTCTGTATGTTGTTTAGTCGTCTTAGTCATGTTTGACTCTCTGTGACCCCATGAACCAGAGAATGCCTTGGAAACTCTCACTTTCTTCTCAAAGCTTCTCCATTTTTATGTCCATGGAGTTTTCTTGGCAAAATACTGGAGTTGGTTTGCCAGTTCCTTCTCCAGGTGAATCACATTTAGTCTAAACTCTCGGCTATGACCTGTCCGTCTTGGGTGGCCCTGCACGGGGTAGCTCATAGCTTCTCTGAGTTATTCAAGCCCCTTTGCCACGACAAGGCGGTGATCCATGAAGGGGAAGTTCTGTATATATCCCAGAAAAAGGAATAGATAGATAGATAGATAGATAGATAGATAGATAGATAGGTAGGTAGGAAGGAAACATGTGTGTGTGTAGGAAACTTTTTTATTTCCAATAAATTGTCTGATTTCCATTTAAATTCATCCAAGTTGGTGGCCATCACTGCCTCCTCTGGGAGCAAGTTCCATTGTTGGCCTATGCACTGTGTAAATATGTGCTTTCTTTTCTCTCCTGAATCTCCCAGCGTTCATCTTCATTGAATGTCACTGAGTTCTAGTATTATGAGACAGTGAGAAAAACCTTTCTTTGCCCACTTTCTCTACAATTTCATACACCTCTGTCATGTTTGCTCTTACTCACCTCTTATCAAACATCCCAAGCATTGTAACCTTTTTGCATAGAGGAGCCTCTCTAGCCAATCGATCGTTGTTGTTTTTTTTCCCCTTTCCTGAACCTTTTCCAGCTCTATAATATCCTTGTTGAGGTGAGCCAACCAGAACTGAACACAGTACTCCATGTGGGGTCGCTCCATAGATTTGTATAATGGCATTATATTGCCAGTTTTATCTTCAACCAGTTTCCTAATTATCCTTAACATGAAATTCACCTTATAAAAAACACAGTGGCAACATATTCATTAAGTTATCCACCAATGGCATGCAGTCAATGGACTAGGGGGACTAGGCTATTCCCCTAAATATTCCCTTGGTGCCTCCTTCCCCAACCATGGAAGATTCTGCCTGGCTTAGGGAGGGAGGCGTGATGCTCACACGTGTGATGTCAGGACATCACACATGCATCCCCTCACAATTGCCCTCTCAAGCTGGCACCTCTGGGCCTAACTGTTCCTCTATGAAAAAAATCTCCATGTTATCTGCTATGATCACAAAGTCTTGTTCCTAACCAGTCACTGCCAGTTCATACATACAGTTCATATATGTGCGCCTTGATGTACATCCATTTACATTTGTGTACATTGAATCACATTTGCCATTTTACATCCTTTTCACTCAGTTTGGAGAGATCCTTTCGGAGCTTTCCGCAATCCCTTTTTGTTTTGACTGCCCTGAACAACTTGGTTTCATCTGCAAACTTGGATGCTTAACTCTATATCAGTTATGAACAAGTTAAGAAGCACAGGTCTTAGTACCAATCCTTTCTATATCCCTCCATTGGGAGAACTGTCCATTTATTTCTACTCTCTGCTTCCTCTTTCTCAACTACTTACTAAGCCAAGAGAGGACCTCTCCTTCATGACTGCTAAGCTTATTCAGGAATCTTTGGAAGGTACTTCATCAAAAGCTTTTTGAAAGTCAAACTACGCATTGCAAACAGGATCACCTCTATCTATGTACTTTGCTTGTGCTGTTAAGCCAGCTGTGAAGTTTGGTATGTTCCTCAGGTATATAATGCAGCTTGCATGATTCTGGATAAGCCAGTTACAGAATGACAGATTTTGAAGGACATAAACTCATAGATCATCTAATCCAAGCAGCTCTTTTTTAGGCCCTGTGACTAATTATCCACACATTTTGCTGAAGACTAAGCAAAAGGCTCCCATAATTTGAGAACGATGTGTGTTAGGAATCTCTTTTTTCCATGGTTTCAGTTTCAGAGCCTAGCAATGTTATCTATCTACCAGATCAAAATCTATCATTCAAAATGTATGTATAGCCACACAAGCTGAGGAATGAAGAAATAAACTGAATATGCTGGAAGACCTGAATTGGTTTTTGCGCTGACTGAATGTTTTTGCAGCACACTGTCGATCTGATGTACACAATATGCTAGAAATATGTTACAGCATTTAGGCTGGATCTAGACACATCAAAGAAGCATTTCAGTTAAACGTGTTGCAAACTTTGTATGAGAAATCGGGTAAGCAGAAACAGAAACTCCACAGCACCATCTGGTGCCACAGTGTTAGAATGCATAAACAACACATATAAAGCGTTTTTTCTTTGCCAATGTAGCTGAGTCCTTAGGTGCCCATAATAGAATTGGTTGTACAATCAATTCCCTCTTTCTGCCAGCCTCCGCCACACAAACAACAACAATCACCCAGTTCTACTTAACTGGATAGACTTTTTCATATGTTTAAAAATATTTTAACTACAAGTGTGTTTGTGTGTTGCACACAAGTTGAAATGACAGAGGGTTCCTACATCAGTACAAGATGATGAGGAGGAAGTCTGCAGTCTTTCCTTAATTATAGTTTTGTGCGTTTCAAAATATAAAGTAAGACTGCAATACAAAACAAGCTTTAAAAGGGAACAAGTCAGAAAAGATTGTTTGGCCGAAGAAAACAATCACTTGGGTGATGATGTTTTTCTGGGACCCCTCTATCCCCATGAGATATTAAAATGAATTCCCTATTAAAGACCCTCCCCCTTTAACACATCCCCCTGCAGATTCATTTCTCCCCTCCCCCCGCACTACTTATTTACATTGCTTGGTTTTTTCTTAGCAACAGTTTAGTATCAGCTGCACCACAGCTGAGAGCTTGTAAACATGGTGGGAAGAAGCAGCTTCATTAGTGGCAGAATATTTATCTTCTTGTTGCTTTTCCAGCCTGTGAATAATATCTGAGTATGTTGTGCCAAGTTGAATGGTTCTAATTCACTACAACATAAATCGCTGAAGGCAAATATATTGTTAGCGAAGCCGTTGATGTGCTAATCACGTTCCTGTGTCTCTAAGTTACATAAAAATGCATGCATTTATGCAGTTAGGAACCTTGAGAAATATTAACAGATGACTCTGCGAAATGTACAAGGTACATTTTTTCCCCTCCACTGTCATTTGATAGCCCATGGAAACAAACCAACACATTTTATATTCTTATATATATGAAGATCAGGATTTCATGGTTATGACTGTCAGTGTTGATTTTTAGGTATTGAAATATCATCAAATGCATTTAAAAAAAATCTTTAAAACTGAAATGATATTCAAATAGAGGTCACTTGGTTCTCTACAATGAAATCTCATCATAAAATTATCCAAAATTCTCAGAATTCCATTAACTATATATCAGAACTACAGCTTCTGATAGCTTAAGAACTATATAGTATAGGTGTAGGTGTTTCACATTCCAGTGGTATTGATTCATTTAATATGTTTTGTCACACATTGTGAAAAAATATACAGGTAAAAAGCACACATCTATTTAGGTGCCTGAAATAACTCTATTGACATACATACATACATACATAATTTTATTTGTATGCTGCCTAACCCTAGTTAAAACCATACTGAAGGCCACTTACAACATGTAAAAAACTTGTTGTTGTTGTTTAGTCGTGTCCGACTCTTCATGACCCCATGGACCAGAGCACGCCACACACTCCTGTCTTCCACTGCCTCCCGCAGTTTGGTCAAACTCATGCTGGTAGCTTCAAGAACACTGTCCAACCATCTTGTCCTCTGTTGTCCCCTTCTTCTTGTGCCCCCAATCTTTCCCAACATCAGGGTCTTTTCCAGGGAGTCTTCTCTTCTCATGAGGTGGCCAAAGTACTGGAGCCTCAGCCTCATGATCTGTCCTTCCAGTGAGCACTCAGAGCTGATTTCCTTAATAACAAACATAAAAAAGCAATCATAAATAAATAAAACATCAAAAAGTACACAAATTGGGAGGAAATCCACACAAATCATATTAAGATCTAAAATAAAGATACAAAAAATAATATAAGTAACAGCAGCCCCACCACCACCAAATCTTCTCTGAGCAATTCCCTAGCACTTCTTGGTAAATATACAAGTTCACAAAACTGGATTTCTGTTAAACCACAACTATCTATAAACTATTGTAGTGCATAAGAAAAACTATGCAACGAGAGGAATTCCACTTTGTAAGTTTGACAAATATTTAGGAAAACCACTGTTGTTGGAAGTGCTGCCAAGCTTGCTACCAGTGAGCTGGGTTAAATGCAAGTGTTGCGGGCGACTGGTGTTCCTAAAAGGTGCTCATTGCAACTCCAGACTGTGCCATTGTTAGCCTATGACACAACATTTCCCACTAGGCAAGAAATATGTTCCTTCTGTATGAGAATGAGAAATGCTTAAAGTAATGATTTCTCGGTGTCAGGGAAGGGAGGATTGTTGCGCCGCATCTTCCCTAAGTAATACATCAGTATATGCAAAAGCTAGGACAAGTTGTTCTTTCTTTATAGCTAGGATCTTAGACAATATTACAGTGCGCTTGCTCTTTTGCATGCTGCAGGAAGGATTGTGTGAAGTGGTTAGTGAAGGACCTCTGACTGCATCTTTTTCTTTCACCAGGTTTCTCATACACACAGCAATCCAGTTCATATGGACGGGGAAGGAGGTTTGCAGTGATTTTTAGGAAGTCATTAGCTTGCACTAGGCGTCCTATTGGGAAGACCCAGTTTCCATGTTCTGGAAGCTGGGAAATAGGGGCAGTACAGGATTCCTTTTGGTGTACCGACCTCCCTGCTGCACCAAGGATTCCCTGTCAGAGCTGCTCCAGGTCTTGGTGGATGTTCTCCTAAAGACACCTAGTTTGGTTGTCCTAGGGGATTTTAACATCCATGCCGACACAACCTTACAAGAGGCCGCTCGGGACTTTGTGAAAGGCATGGCCTCCATGGGGCTGTCCCTGAATATGTTTGGCCAAACTCATGGTCGCAGACGTGCCTTAGATCTGGTATCAGGAAATTTTTATTTCCTGAATCGGGAATTTTTTAATGTCTAATGTTTTACCATTTGTTATGTGCTGTAAGCTGCCCACAGTGGCTGGGGAAACCCAGCCAGATGGGCAGGGTGTAAATAATAAAATTATTATTATTATTATTATTATTATTATTATTATTATTATTATTCCATGAGAATCAAATTATTATTGTGCCATTGGTATATATTTAAATGTAACAGGAGTGTAGTGAAAACAACTAAAGTACAACTGGAGTGTACTAAATGCAACATTGTGCCAGTAAATGAGTGTATGTAGTAGTTGCCAGCACATAGATACATGCATTCTCAGTTTGGGGTTTCTAGTTACTCTTGAATTCAGGCATCAAGTGTTTTTAGTACATGATCTGTTTTCCCTGCCCATGGCAAGATAAGAGAGATGTTCAATTAATGAGTCATTTCTGCTCTATCAGGACAATGGCAGTGATTAGCTGTAATGTCTGACTTTCAGTTCCGCTAGGAGCACAGCTGTGCATCCAAGGCTCCCCTCAACTCCCACTCTCGACTGCAAATAGGATTTCCTCAGCAATAAAACCGCCATATATGCATCCGGATTTCTGAATAAATTGCTGGTGGACTTTGTCAGAGACACAGCATATATGCCTTGCCCAGTCAAAAGTGTATTCAGTTGAGTTTAAGGGGAAGTTCTAGGGTTGCATACTAGCAACACACGCAAAGTAGAATAAAATTAGACAGCAGCTAGTGACCACTATTTTGATTGTGTGATTTTTTAGTACTCTAACCAACCCTAGATCCATTATTTTCCGATCTCAAGGTCTCTGCCAGGTTAAAACAAGTTCACTTCTACTGAAATCTTTTACATGCCAAGCTATGAAATCATTTTCAGAATGAAGCTGAGCATTTTCAAAAATAAATGCAAGCTGAAATAAACTGAATTCCCTGCAGATGTGCACAGGACAACACAATAGTAAAGAGGAAAACCAACTGTGGTTAAAAAAACCCCAGCAGCATGGTTTCTGTTTGAATAGTGTAAAAAGATTTAAAGTGAAATATAATATTAATTTTTCAGTTCAAAATAAATCTGGTGTTATGTAAGGTAGACAGCCTTTCTACCTGTACGTAGCAAGAAGACCACATGCCACCGGGATAATAAAACCAATGTTTGCTTCTGCTAAGCAAATTTAAATAAGAGTCCCTCCTGAATGTGAACCTCATATCTCCACTGCCTTTTTTTATTCTTTTCTTTTTCTTTTTGCATTTGTCTCTGTGTTTACATTTTTTTTTATCAGCTAAAGTGCTTGTCTCAGGTGCACATAGCGTCCAGATGGCAACATGCTGGCTTTTATCAATGCCAACAGTGGGAATAAGGGCTTTTCATTCAGTTCTGGGAGAAACCAAGCAGAGCTATTTCAAAAGTCTGAAAATGGTGTAGTGCTTGGATTCAGGAGAAGTGGGTAATGCAAGGATTATAGTATCCTGACGCAACAGGTAATCTTATATATCATACCCTCCAGCATTTCTCCGATGAAAATAGGGATGTCCCATTCCATAATGATTCCATAATTTTACTATTTATGCCCCACACATCTTACTGAGTTGCCCCAGCTACTCTGGGCAGCTTCCAACATAATAAAACATTAAACATTAAAAAACTTCCCTATACAGGATTGCCTTTAGACAGCTTGGGGGTTGGATAACTCCATACCTTCCAACATTTCTCCCATGAAAATAGGGACATCCTAAGGATAAGTGCGACATTCCAGGATCAAATCAGAAACTGGGATGGCTTCTCTAAATGGAAAATTGGGACACTTGGAGGGTCTGATATAGAGTTCACATAGCAACACATTCGTTCAAAACTTAGACCCTTTAGCATAGCAAACAATGACTAATTGTTCAACGTTAGCCAAATGCAGAGTAGATCCATTGAAA
Organism: Podarcis erhardii; assembly: GCF_964252035.2. Taxonomy (NCBI): domain Eukaryota; kingdom Metazoa; phylum Chordata; class Lepidosauria; order Squamata; family Lacertidae; genus Podarcis; species Podarcis erhardii. Next base: position 24,749,330 of record NC_138507.1, on the reverse strand, counting down.
TCAGTGGACTTAAGTATGACTGATATTGCCCCAAAGGATTAAATTGGCTTCAGTGCAGCGCTGGCACGCTTTAAACTCTGCCGTAAAAGCAAATTCTCAATCATTTCAGAAAACATTCTCCAGAATGTTAAACAGCTGCTTTTAGGGATGCTATAGATTGTATGTCATGCGGTTCAATAAGCTAGGTTTGAAGCTCTGAGTGTATGACTGCAATATGAGTAATCTAGTATGTGCCATGGCGTTCTCTATTTCTAATCGCTGGGTTGGAGTCAATCTTCTACTTACATGCTCCATAAGTTTAGAAGCTGTTTTCATATCTGGATGGCACACTCACAAGGATTTGCTTACACAAATATTTCCGCATGCACTTTACAGACTGCCCGTATTGACTTCTAGCCACACTGTCATACACAGACCAAGTCGTGTGAAGGCTGGATTTAGCATGTTGACTTTTCACATGCCCCCAAACTGCAGTTTGCATAGAGCAGACATCTGAGCCATGCTAGTTTCGGCATGTTACTGGCATTCACATATATTTTTGTGCATGACACTGTGGGGCTCAGAGCCAGTAAGAAGAGCTCACAAAAAAATAAAATAAAATGGGTGTTTCAGGCAGGAAGGGTAATATGACGAGACTTTCTGTCTCCCTTGAATAGTGTCCTTTTTCTTCTTAATATTGGCCAAGTGCCACATTATGCTAGCAATGGAGCAAACCAACTGGGCGCCTGGGGCGGCGTGCGTGCCCTGTGCCCAGGGTGGGGCCAGCTGCCCATGGGGGCACGGCCAGCCACACATGGGACGGGGCAAGAGACAGAGCCTCCAAGGAGTCTGCCTGCCTCCTCCCACTCAGCAGCCCTACAGCTGAGGGGGAGGTGGCGGGCAGACTGTTTGGGGCAGTGCAGAGCCTGCGGGCATCCAAGCCACCGCATCACTCCCAGGAGAGACATGCAGCTCAGGTGTGCTACAGGCCCCACAGTGAGTGTCGCCTGGCATTTTGTCACCCCCCTCAGTGGTGACACTTGGGGCAGGCTGCCCCCACTGCACCCCCTTCCTCCGCCCCTGCATTATGCCCGTTCCTTCAAGCCTGATGAAGATAATGAAGAGACTCCCCCCCACACACCCATACACGCCTAGAATTCTTCAGATTGCAACTTTCCTGGTGATAGGGATCTTAATTTTCAGTTGAATCACCCTGAAAAGTGCCCTTTCTTTGAACATTCTGGACCGGCTTTTGTCTGAAATTCCACAGCAGCACCAATAGGATGCACTATCATGTAATGTTGATTTGTCATAATGTGAAACAACTACATCAGAAGGAAAGTTCATAGGAAATTAAGGCTAAGCTGTTACCTTTCCAAGAACAGCAGGCACAAACTACAGCAATGTTTATAAATGCACCACGTTGCTGAGTTTTCTTGAGTACCTCTCTTTCCTGGCCTTGCTGGAAGAAGGGCTATTTCAATCTAGATATAATGTTTTAGCTAACGTTACAAAACTCCTTTGCTTGTACACACAGTGCATTAAGAGGAGTGTGTTTTGCCCTGAGAGTTGCACCACTGCATCCTCTCAGTTGAGCATCTTCACCTAGACCTCACAAGTGGAATAAGGATTTCTAGCTGCCAACACCAAGAAAATCCTGGCAGTTGTAAGCTCAGCATTGTTCAGATTTCAGAAGAGATGGTGCCATAAAGAACAGATAAATCACACTTGTTTTTCTTTCAAGTCATTTTACTTTTCTCAGAAGACTCAAAGGGAAAAAAAACAAATTGTTTAATTTAGCACTGGCTTATCTGTTTTGTCACCTCTTGCAGTGGTGACAAAAATTTGTATTAACTTTTGCAGGGGTTTAATAATTCATCATACAATATATGTTTTTCTTGGAGAGAGAAAAATCTCCAGAATCCCATTGGTTTACTGTGGATAAGCAATGGAAATACAGTAATTGGTGTAATGAGCAGATGTGAATCAAAGCATGAAGTCCTGAAGGGCAAAGTTCTATAAAAAGCACAGTATTGAAAAGTTCAGTATCACAAAAATCATTTTATCTAAATCTTCTCATTTAACCAAAGTGAACAAACATCCATAGATTTCATTTCAGCCTGGTCTCTATCTCTCTTTCTCTCTTTAACCTGGCAACAGCTCCTGGTGGCATGAATGAGAGCCTGAGGCACGTTTTTGGAATTTGACTTGTACTAATTGAGCGATCATTAAGTGAGAAGAGAACGTGATTTGGTATCTGCACAAGAAAGCTAAGCAATGTTTTTAACGATAAAATAAAAATGCTTTTAAATGATCTCACTTTGTCATGGGATTTTGCATCTTAAAAAAGAAAAGAAAAAAAGCTAAAATCAATTGGAATTCATCAGTTGGAAAGAATTTATTTCCAGTATGGTCAATGCTTATTATGTGAAGCCAGATCTTCATACATCTGCCTATCTACTCTAACCCTTTATGCAGGGTTCAGATGTTCCAGATGTTACTGTGTTACTGTGGTCCAAAGGTTTCTCCAGCTGTGCTTTTGCAAGTCACAGCTTGTAAGCTGATAGAACCACATTTTTTTAAAAAAAAGCATCAGAAAAGCCCTCTAGATTGAGGTGGTGTTGGATGCATAGCCATTCTTGAGTCCATATGGCGGCTGTGAGAGATGAAAGGCAGCAAACAGCTCAGAAAATTAAATGTGGGGCCTGCCAGAAGAAGACATAATTCATGCTGTGTAAGGGCAAAAGGAAGGGACGCGGGTGGTGCTGTGGGTTAAACCACAGAACCTAGGACTTGCCGATCAGAAGGTTGGCGGTTCAAATCCCCGCGACGGGGTGAGCTCCCGTTGCTCGGTCCCTGCTCCTGCCAACCTAGCAGTTCGAAAGCAGGTCAAAGTGCAAATAGATAAATAGGTACCACTCTGGCGAGAAGGTAAAAGGCATTTCCATGTGCTGCTCTGGTTCGCCAGAAGCGGCTTAGTCATGCTGGCCACACGACCAGCAGTACGCCAGCAGCCTCGGCCAATAAAGCGAGATGAGTGCCGCAACCCCAGAGTCAGTCACGACTGGACCTAATGGTCAGGGGTCCCTTCACCTTTACTTAAGGGCAAAAGGAATCTATTCAACGCTTGGCCAGACTGGCAGTGGGCTTTCATGGGATTCTGTATGTTCTGTTCTATTTCACCTTATTTCTTTGTACATTGTTTTAAACTGTTTGTAACACTATGCTTTCATTGTTGTAACTTGCCCTTGGACCTTAGAGTAAAGGGTGGGCAATTAATATTGATACTAGTAGTAGTAGTAGTAGTAGTGATGATGATGCTCCACACAGAGAACCCACAGGATCTCCTATTAATTTCTGTGGTTGGAATAACTCAGTGGCATGGCCAATAGTGATGTACATGAAGAACTTTCTCCAGCATGAGAGAGAATGGTGACGGTTCTGTAAGCATGGAAATTCCTTGCTCAAGAATCCTTCAGATTGCAGCACCTTTGTGCTTTGAAATGCACCACTAAAGAGCCATTTCACCACATGTTCCTATTTGTTTTGAAATTCATGTGGAACTTTAAAATCTTGGTTACATTTGCCCACAGAATACCCCTGTTTGGTTGGCCGCTATTTTCATTTATAGAAGGAGGCTTAACTCCTTTCCATGGTAATGGACATTTTTGGCTCTTCTTACCTCTGTTTTTCGTTTTGTTTTTTTAAATAAACTACATTTTTTGTTAAATTCCTTGATACATTTTCTAGTTGGCTCCAGCAAAAGTTCCTCCTATTGTTCGCCTTTTTTATTGTGAAGCCAGATTTGAGGCTCCACTTCTGAGTTTTAACTTGTAGACAGATCACATGAGCCATCTCCATGGTAACTCTGCCTGATTTATGTTTGTATTTAATTAGAGTTGTCCATTACCTCTCCAAATAGAATTTAATTTGAATACATGGGCCTGTCACATTTTAAAAGATTCATTATACCTAATCTGCAAGTTGATTGACGAGATTTGCAGGAGATTGCATATTATATGCACGGCGTATTTAACAGTTTCAAATAGAAAAGGTAAATGTTCTTTTTCTCCAAAAGATTTGTGAATTTGGCTAGTCCCCGCCTCCCCCCCCCCTTCCGCAAAGGTCTGTGCAATCTTTCCCATTGTTATAATTTTAAATCATATTGGCTGACCTTCAGGGTATGTCACAGCCAGAAGCAAAACTGTATGAATTAGCATTTGCAACCGTGTCATTTAAAACTGGTTAACTTCAGCTAGAACGCAGAAGTTACCATTTACAGACATGCTGGGGCATATTGTTTATTGATATAAAATATGGGCACCTTGCACAGACCTTTGTGGAGGTTATTTATATTTAGCTAAGGGGTTTGTATCTTCCCTTTAGACAGGCTCTCGGGACTAAATTTCGTGAGAAGTTAAAATGGCAATACAACCATTAAAAATAAATAAATAAAACAAAAATTGGGGGTGGGGGGAGAGACCACTCTAATACAATTCAGGATTATCTATGCTGACTTGTAGCAGCTTTCCATAGGTTTAGATAAGGTTCTCTTCTAGCCCTACCTGAAAATGCTGAGAATTGCATTTAAGGGATATGCATTTGGCATATAGTGGGCCATGGCACTCTGGTCCAGACATGGTATTCTGACAGCGGCAGACTGGTAACAGAGTATTTATGCTTCCTTGTGGAATAGAGGGATTTTTCCTAGGAGCTAAGGCAGCATTTAGAAGGTTTCACACAATGGAATCTTAAGTAAAGTGACCCCTGACCATTAGGTCCAGTCGTGACCGACTCAGGGGTTACAGCTCTCATCTCGCTTTATTGGCCGAGGGAGCCGGCGTACAGCTTCCAGGTCATGTGGCCAACACGACGAAGCCGCTTCTGGCAAACCAGAGCAACGCACGGAAACGCCATTTACCTTCTGCCGGAGCGGTACCTATTTATCTACTTGCACTTTGAAGAGCTTTCGAACTGCTAGGTTGGCAGGAGCAGGGACCGAGCAATGGGAGCTCACCCCGTCGCGGGGATTTGAACCACCGACCTTCTGATCATCAAGTCCTAGGCTCTGTGGTTTAACCTATAGCGTCACCCACGTCCCTAATGGAATCTTAGGCCTCTCCTAGATGACCTGCATATTAAGCACTCATCCTGGTTTGTTTACAGGGAGGTTCTGTGGTGCTGACTCAAACAATTATTAATCTCATACTTTTCCAGTGCATTTTACCCACCAATTTCCTTACTGCAATTTTTTTTTAAAAAAAACCATATGTATATGTGTGTGTTTGTTGTGTAAGAACACCATATCCAGTTTAATTGTGCGCCTGGAATTTGTCAGGATGCAGTTGAATCTCATTGCGAAAAGTCAGCTGTATGGAAGCTGGTTCTGTGTGCTTATTTACACCTCCATACAGAGAAATAAAGCTTTCATTGTAGTCCAATCTTTATTTGATCAGTGGTCATGCTGGCTGTTCGAGGTAGGAGTAGGCGATACAGAGCACTGTGGACATTTTCAGATCATAAAGAGTCGTAAACATGCTTTGCGAATTGAGAAGTGGTCTGCAGGTCACTTCCTGGGAAGGGTTATGCCTTGGACTAATTGAGGGCATTGAGGTAGCAGCAGCCTATGAAAGCCACTGCTTATACGCTCCCCCTTTTTATGCTTGCATTTCTCCTCCTACTTCCAGAGTTTTTTGGAATTCTGAACATAGTATTACGATGGGTGTTCCTTAGTTCAACATTTTTTTAAAAAAACTACTAATAGACAATTGTATGTCAACATGGGGAGGGGGGAATTGTATACTATTGGCACAAAAATGGAAGCAAGAAGAATTACTGACAAAAGAAGAATAGCAAATGAAATTAATGGACTATGCAGAATTAGATAAATTAACAGGAAGGATTCGAAACCTGCGGGACCAGAGATTCTTAGAAGACTGGAGTAAATGTTTGAACTATTTGAAAAGCAATTGTAATAAGGAGATTATGCTAGTAGGACTGCAAGAAGTTCTGTAAGGAGGATTATATGAAATATTGCAAAGAATATTATGAAGTGAAATGTTACTTAATGATAAATTAAAAGCAATAGAAAAATTAAGAAATGCAGAATAAGTGATAAAGAAAATCTTCAGAGGTTCTTGACGGAAGTCTAAAACATTGCATAAGATAAGAAGTTATGTTAAATGACTATTGGAAATGATATGTTAAATTTTTTTAAAAAAAAATGTGTGTGTGTGTATAAATATACAATATATACAATATATATATATATATTGTACTGCACTGTGCTCCTTTAAGGGACATTGAGTTTTGTGAAAGTTAAACGAATAGTAAATATTTGTGCTCCTGATAACATCTATGTGGTTTACTTTGTTTCTGTCTTTCTAGAGGAAGACGGTGGTGACCTCCTCAAGACGGGGATCAGTTTTCCAGGAACGCCAGAGGAAGAACTAGGTACAGATCTCAATTATTTTCTGAACAAAACTCATTGTCAACCAAAGCTAGGTGTCACCCACTCCTGAAACCGCTTAAAACAAAGTGTGTGTTTGCACGTACCTTTTTTTTTATTGTAATCCGGAATCAGCTTGTGCAAGGAGTTAATTACAAACTTAGTAGTTAGCTTTTGCAGTCTCCACACTTTACAAAAGTTATTCAGCTGACTCCCTCTCCAGATGTCCGCTCTGTACTGAACAGAGAAAAGCTGAACCATAAATATCAGGCCAAAATAAGAGAGTTATTCTGCCTAGGTAGATTGAATTAATGTGGCCTATACTACAAGACTGTTCAGTACTGAATCATTTGTGGGATACTAACTAAATAGTGTCATTTCCTAACTGCATTTCCTAAGAACACATGTAGAATGTTTGGAGTACTTATTCAGCTCAGAATTCAGGGCCTCTTGATGAATTTCCCACATGGGCTTAAGGAAAATGGTCAAAACTCCATGTGTATACCATCACTTGTGATATACTTCTTGAATGTCCACTGTATCAAATGTTCACAACATGCTAGCAGTCAGAAGTTACTAATGTGATTTATAACTGATGATTTTGTGCAGGCATAGTATAGTATCCAGTTTTCCCTCCACGGAAATTTCAGAGGTATGAAGTAGCCCTTTGCCAAACTTGGTTCAGTCAGTGGAGCACAGTGAACCTTAGTAGACAAAGCACTCTTTTTTATTTATTTAAAAAGAATCATTAAATGTATGTAATATTCACTGAAGTATAACGAAGACATACACTGTTTGTCAGTCATATGCATGTACATGTCGCTACATAATATTTCTGTCAGTTGGCTATTGTCACTTAAAATGTGATGAAGGGGAGCACCATAGAATTTCTACAGATTTTAAGTACACAGCATTTTTCACTCAAGTCGCTATTCCCTTCATTAAGTATATTCAAATAGCTTATAAGTCAGTTGCATATTTGCAGATGGGACAAATAAATGATTAGTTCATGATTTGGGGCATTTCATGCAAGATGAATATCCCACATGGGCACAAGGGAAGTTGTCTAGATTACTGACTGTGACATAATTAAATTGTGATTAAATTGTGATTCAGAGGTGGCCAAAATAATGTTCTCCTTTCATCCCTTACCACCATAGTTTAATATGCTCAGAAATGAGCTTTAGCCTGACAACATTGGCGGGGAAAGGGTTTACCACATTGGCTACCTCTGTCTTTGTTATCAATTATTTTCTTGCACATTGTGTTTAGAGCAAAATCTGTAAGGGCACAATTAAGGCAAAGTTAAACATTTTTAGTCAGTAGTGTAGTGATGGTGACCATGATAAAATCTCTGGCAGCGATTACCTCTGTTGACTGTGTGTCCACGACTGAACAGGGGCTGTGGCTGCAGTTGATTGACTGACTTTGACTCCGGTTGATATTAGCTAAGCTGCTCTGCTTCTTAGAGTTTCTAGTTCAAGCATAGCCAAACTCGGCCCTCCAGATGTTTTGGGACTACAACTCCCACCATCCCTGACCACTGGTCCTGTTAGCTAGGGCTGGTGGGAGTTGTAGTCCCAAAACATCTGGAGGGCTGAGTTTGCCTATGCTTGTTCTAGTTCTTATTGACTGCAGCAGGAAGGGGAAGGTTGGCAGAAGGGCCTAGGAAAGTAGGAGTAGAAAAGCCCTGGTTGGAGCAGGTATTGACCCAGAGGAATAGGAGAACAGAGGTCTAGGTGGCTCCAAGACTGCCTGTACCATTAGGTATTATGCAGCAGATGCCCCAGGCAGCAGATCCTGGGAGATGGGGAGCACTCAAGAGGAAAAAGTGGCCTGCCTTCAGGTGCAGTGAAAGATGCTCTCCTTTGCCCAGGCTTGAAGCAAGATCCATCTACCAGTCTGATTGCCTTCTCTATGTGGAATTCTGGAGGGGCATGTTGCGTCTTCGGTCAGCCAAGTGGGAGGGTTAAAAAAAAGTGGGAGAGAGACTGGGCAAAGATGAGAAGTCACAGATCGATCTGAAAATCTTTGACTGCATTCCTCTGGTTGGCATTAATGTGAGAGAGTTAAGCAGTAAGCACACACTCCACTTAAAAAAAATAATGAAATCTTTGAAATGTAAAAGTGCTTAACCTTGGCTGAATAATTCCTACAGTAGTTTAAGTTTTGTTTGAAATAATGTCACTCTTTGAACACAATGCTCACAGAGTGCTCACTTATTTTAGCTTTCAGGAAATGCTCTCCCCCTTCTTTCTTACCTTTCAGAAAGGTACACCATGTGTATTTGTAGCATTGGGCGAGCACAGAATACTCTTTCTTATCTATTTGGTCAGCGTGTGTACACGAAGGGCAAAATACAAGGATTTTTCCTTTGGTCCCCTTTTACTTTGACTTTTGGTGTTGTCCACAGAAAATAGAACGGGGTGGGGTTTGTTTATTCGTTTTAGTTTTCAACAAAGAAATAAATGTTATAAAAGAAATAGAGATATCAATCCAACATTATATGAATATATACTGTAAGAATTATTAGTTTTGAAATGTGCCTCTCTTTTTTACAAATATGCAACTCTTCTATTTTTCTTGTTTTATATACCTGGTTTTCCCCCTTTAGTTATAACTGATGGTCAAAATAATAGTCTTCATACTGGAGATAACATAGGCTACAGTAGAGCAGAGCAGAGCGTGTCTTTGGAAAATTGAGAGGGCAACTATATGGCTTCATCTGCTCTTCTGAATTCAATAGGATTTTTGAAAACAAAGCTAACTATACTTCTTGTTTAAAACAAACAAAAGATAAGCAGATGTGCCTCTTATACAAAAAGAAAAACAAAGGGTGATGAATAATCATTCAAAACACAAACTATAATCCAACCAGGCATTTTTAGTGTTTCTTGTTTTCAGTAGGAGAAATGTTATTCCCACTGAAATAAATAACATTTAAAAGAGTTTAACTTGGACTGCCCAAAATAGCATTCCTATTTTTAAAGAGAGAAATCAAACTGGAACTTGTTTCAAAAACTATCCTTTGTCCCCTGAAATTGCTGTGGGAAATTTTAATTTCAAGAGGTTTTGAATTTTTGTGAATAAAGTCAAGATGTATGTCTTTTCCTTTAGTGACCCACTAAGTATTTGGTGACAATATCATGTCTTTGTAAGCTATGTTTCTGTTTCGTTCCTGTTATCCCTTACTCTTTTCCAGTGTCAAACTGTAAGAAATCGGTGTGAGGATCATCTGCATTTCTCCACCCGTACTCTAAATATCATAGTTTGATATAATTATAATGGAGCAATCTTGCACGCTATTTTTTGTATACTTGAGCCCCACTGAAATCACCATGATTCATGGATTTTGTCACATTGCACAGGATTCTGCACTTGATTTTTCCCTACACTTTCTCTAAAACATATTGTTAGAAAACATTGTGCAATTGTATGAAATTGCCATAATTATTCTAGCAAATACTGTCATTTTATCTGCATGTTACAAATAGGAAAAAATATATTTAAAACAAAATATTTGTTGAATTTCTACTATTAGGTTGCATGGTGATTAAATCCACACATGAATGCATTGATTTAAAGCATTTGTATATTTCCCTTCTTAAATATTAACTCCAGAGATATATTTTGTTTTACAGCAAATTAAAATTATACATATCTTTGCCTTTCTCCTTTCTGTTCTTACAAGCTCTGCATAGCTGATTTTCATTTTTCTAAAAATTAGATGCTCCATGTAGTTTCAGGGGAAATTACAGTTTGGAAATCGTGTTGAATGGATCAAAACTGTAGCATTCTAATGTTGATTTTTGAACAATTGCAGGATTATTTTGTAAACAATTCATTAGAGCCAAATACAAATGCTTATAGGTGCTTTGTTCCCAGCCGACAACAAGGAGATTACTGAACGAAAACTTTTGAAGTTAGCATCCTAGGAAGATTATCAACACTTTCCACTGTGTGAATTAACATAGACCATATCTCTTCCATATGGTCACAATTATCAAGTAACGAGCCCATTTTAAAATAATGGGTGAAAGTGATAGAACACCATACAAATGTGTTACCGAACCAAGAACAGCAACCAGGGGAAAAAATTATAAAAGGAGATCAACTTTTTGTTTCGGAATTGATTCCACCAAATAGCTTATTAGTTTAGACAGCAGAGACTGTATTGGATTTCTTTAAAGGAGCTTACAAAAAGCTTTCACATTGACTTTATTCTCCAGAGTACAATTTCATACCTTTTCCCTATAGATATTGTTTATACATTGGGTAGCAATATGGAATGTACTTTTGGGAATTCATCTTGGCCCAGCATTTCTTACACAGGCATATGAATTTGCAACTAAGGGAGCAAGTGGGGTATTTTCCCCACAATGAGCTACACACACACACACACACACACACACACCAGCAAAGAGCTGCTTTTCTGAGTAAAAGCAACTGTGTCAATTCATAGCTGCAGTTGTTACAAAGATGGGCTCAATTCTACACTTGCGAAGATGTCCTCTCCTGACCAAAAGTTGGAGTCTATGGGGCATGAAGAACATCTGGTGGTGACTTAGGCTGCAATCCTAACCCCACATAACTAGGAGTGTGGATTCAATAGTACTTACTTCTGAAAGGACTTCGATATGGTTACACTGTCAGTCTTGCAGATGGCAAGCCAGGCTTCAGGACTTTGGACAGCTCATCTCACACAGCTTTCTCTGAGAGCAGTCCTATTAGAGCAGGCATCCCCAAACCCAGCCCTCCAGATGTTTTAGGACTACAACTCCCTTCATCCCTAGCTAACAGGACCAGTGGTCAGGGATGATGGGAGGGGAAGGAGGCAGAAAGCAACCGCAAGCTGGTGGCAGCAGCCATTGGAGGAACCACAGCCATTGGAACCGGGCTGCCACTGCACTCAGCTCTGTCCCCAGCTCCTCTGACATCCTGACACATGGCACATGGCACCACATGCCGCCGGTCCCTCATTCTTTTTCGGAAGGTGGCGCCTCTGTATGAGTATGACCAATCCTGGGTATCACCCAGACAGTTTGTTTCTAATTAGTAAATGCAGAACTGAATTAGGTTGGCAGATTCTATCAATTTATATGAGGAATCTTAATTTTTTACACATTGAAAATGTCCTTGGGTTGAAAGCCACTGTTCAATTTTTTTTAATGTATTGTTGTGTTCAGTGCTTCAGTGCTTAGGCCATAAGCCAACAAGTCCATTTACATATCCACAAAAGGATTATGCAGTAGACTTTGTTTCCATTCCATTGTGGAGCAGTTTTGAAGAACTGTGTGTGGGCTGCTGTCATGGTAGAAATAAAGAAGATGAAGAAACTACTTTCATAGGAATATAACCCACATATTATCTTGGATAATCTGTAAGCTGTTGCCTTCCATAGATTTTTACTGGGAGAGTCCCATTAGTCTCAGCATCCATAACAGGTTTTCCGAATATACTGTAATGTGGATTTAAAATTGTTCTGTGTAATGTAAATCTTCCTTTACAATAGCAAGGCAGTAATAGTATTATTTTAAAAACAAAATATCAGGTGAAAAGGGTCACCAATTTAACTAAAGCAACAACTTGAGAGCATGAAGTTCATTCTCAAACTGAACCCAATACCTCCAAATGAATAATCTTCAAGATTAGCAATATCTGGCTATTAATGAAACCGTTTCTGCTGTCATTCTCCTGACACTCACACATTGTGCTACTGAAAGGATTTCTTAAAAGGAAAATCATTATAATTACACTCTTAACATTTGTTTGTTCCTTTTCAGAACAATAGGGATGTGTTAACTGCAGTGATAAGACTTTTGCAACAGATTTTATAAAGGGTCCTGTGCTCGTTTCATCTGGTTTTTGCAAAGTTTTGAGAAGAACAAGCTTTTGAGTGCTGTATTTCTGGGCTCCCATCCAATCTGCTTGTATAAACTTCTGAATAATCAGTTCAGAAGATGCGTACTGCCCCTCCTACCTCTAAGGTTTCAGACACCAGTGAGATTTTTTTTGAAGACGCTGAAGTTATTTTCAATGAGAACGGTGGTGTTCTAAAAGAAATTTAAAAGATAAATAGGTGTTTTCCTTCTTCCAACTGCATAGCCGGATTTGTGGTATGAAACCACAACAAGTCATGAGAAAACTGAAACCAATGAGGGCTCAGCACTGTATCCCACCACCAACTCCCCTGGGTCTGAACCTTTCTGCTCTGTGGCTTCGCTAGGGAGTTCCTTGTCTGAAGCCTCCCACAATTCCTTGTCATGCAGCCCGTCCCTTACACCCTCATTACATCCCCCACCCACAAATCAACAGATCTCTGGACTGCGTGGGATAGGGCGTAGGGGTTGTAGTAGGAAGCAGAATTGCTTTGTGCAAGTGGAAGTGCTTTTCTATTAGTGCAAGGCATCCTTGGATCGAAGCCATAGAACTGGAGGTTTTCTGCCAGAAAGTGCTACTGAATGCAGAAAGGGATCGTGCATCCTTACTAGAAGGAATCACAAGGCGTTGCTGGAGGTACTACATACTTAACAGATAGCAGACCTTGGACCACCTCATTAAAGGGAGTGAGTTTGAGTGAACCATGCATGGAAAGATTCATAGACACTTGACCTGATCTGTATATCTGCATTCCAATCCAAACATGATCCAATTTTTGGAGTAAACCCAAAAAATTTCCCCATCCTTAGTTTCACTGCTTACTGCAATTCCTTTTCAGAAGATGCTCAAAGGACTGCAGACTTTTGATCAATCTATTTGACTAGTTTTGCTGCAGTGGAAATAGGAGCAATACTAGGCCAGGCACATATATACATACCCCACACTCAGTAGCTGCCTGCTTTAAATGACTTTTATTTATTGTTTCTTTGCTATCACAAAAGCTCTCAACGTGCAGCTGTGATGTAATCTGATCACCAGTCTAGCTAATCTTAAAAATGTAGTAATTAAATAATAGGTATTTATTTGAGGATTTGTCAGGACTGGCTTTACGGTAATTTTTAGAAGTTTTGAATGGATCTCATAAACATATAATGCTTATCTGAATGAAGTTTTGAATTATTTGGGTCTGTAAAGAACCATGCATTGAGGAGAAATATATATATAGTGTGGGGGAGGTTAATTTTGACCTTCTATAAATAAGCTATGTTCGTGCAACCTTCTGACCAGACTCAGAGAAAATTCAGTGGGTATGGAGTCTGCTCTCATGACACACTATTTGTGTGCATGTCCAGCCATGTACAGGACTCAACTTCTGCCTAACCCAGGGCTAGCCCTACCTTTAGGTAAAGTGAAGCAACTGCCTCGGGTAGCATATGCTGAGATATGGCAGCTCTCAGTTCTGTTGGAGAAATGTTGGCATGCCTTGTCCATCATGAGCAACTACCCTGCTGACCTCCCTCAGGGACAGGGCTGTAACTTACTAATTGTGAAATAGGTTTTAGCATCCAGTCCTACTATATGTGAATGGGTGTGCTTGGGTGTGCCGTTTTATCCTTTGTCTCAGGCAACCTGGCTTCTAGCATCTCTGAGGGTGAAGGGGGGAGCAGAGGGGGCTTTGTCCATCCCTTACCCTGCTGCTGACCTTGCAACAGCCATTTCCTGGAAGGGGGTCTTTTGAGAAACTATTAGCTGCCATGCATGTTACTTTGCAAGCTCCGTTGCAAGAGGGCTCTGTGGCAGATGCAGTGGGAGCCTATGCCAGCTGCCTCAAATTTGCCCTCAGAGCAATTTTGTAGCTGCAAATGAACAAAAGAGAAGGGGCGCAGAGGTCCCTTATTTCCATCATCAAAGCCCTGCACTGTCTTTAGGTAGGGCTGGGATAAACTCCCTTTCTGAAACCCCAAAGAGCTGATGCAAGTTAATGTAGACAAGATTGAGTTAGATGGACCAACGATGGCTGCCAATGATGTCCATGTTGCCACCACTGTTGGCTGCAAAACTTGCCCCATAAGTATCTTTTGAAATCATAGCCTTGAAAACCAAAAGGGCAGGAAGGACAATTGATTTAATTGTATACAGCACCATTCATTAATATGGCGCTTTATTCAGTGGCCTGTGCAACACAGACAGATTCCAGCCTCAAGGATCATACAGCTTGATTGGGGGCGAGAGGGCAGGATATGTGGTGTGAACTGCATGAGCACAATTAGTGTATGCAATAACGTGCTTACTGACTATAGCGCCTTCTCTGCATTTGAAGGAAAATCTCCATTGGAACCAATGGCATTTCCCCATGGGTTCTCTTTGCATAACCCAAATAAAGCGCATGCTAAGGGCATTTACGCCATTAAAGTAACATCTAATTTGACCATTGAGAGCTACAAGTGGAAGGCAGCATCTGTCTTGACCAAGGGCTCATCTGCACTGAATCAGAACAAATATCAAGCAGGTTTTCTGCACACTGGCTTTTGCTCTGATTCAGCAGTTAAACAGTGAGTTTTCCCAGGGAAAGTGATGGGGCAAACGGAAGACTACTCTGACTCATGCCTAGAAAAGCACAGGGCAAGCTGAAATGTGGACAAAGCCAAACACCCACAGTGATTCTGTGGAGGAGTGTGCTCTGTGCAATAGGGTCTAGGGCAGCTTCAGTGGGAGGGGAGACATGCCGGAAAACAGACTGAAGCATCCAGGGAAGCTCCACTCACACTGAGTGCCTCCACCAGATTTTGGCCTGGGTACCCCATACCATGGGACGTGGGTGGCGCTGTGGGTTAAACCACAGAGCCTAGGACTTGCCGATCAGAAGGTCGGCGGTACGAATCCCCATGACGGGGTGAGCTCCCATTGCTCGGTCCCTGCTCCTGCCAACCTAGCAGTTCGAAAGCACATCAAAGCGCAAGTAGATAAATAGGTACCGCTCTGGCGGGAAGGTAAACGGCGTTTCCGTGTGCTGCCCTGGTTTGCCAGAAGCAGCTTAGTCATGCTGGCCACATGACGCGGAAGCTGTATGCCGGCTCCTTCGGCCAATAAAGCGAGATGAGCGCCACAACCCCAGAGTCGGTCACGACTGGACCTAGTGGTCAGGGGTCCCTTTACCCTTTACCTTTACCCCATACCATACCATCACTGTCTGGTTTGTATCACTAAGTTTCACTCATGCCATTTTAGATCCTTCTTCACATCTACTCTTGCTCATAGTACCATGCCACTAATATGAGCCTCTGTTCATGCTATTAAATGTGTGGTTTATTATCAACAAAAACACCAATGTTTTCTTATCCATTCATCCAGCTACATGGGGCACGACTCATTCATGCTAAAATCCCAGTGCAGAGAAATCCTGTGGCCATAGCCACTCAGAGAAATTAGTACATAAGCAGGGAGGACCATATGACTTATCGGCGGTAATAAGCATGTGTGCAACAGGTCAAAAATGCGCTGTCACATCTTTGCAAATTCCTTTTGGGAAGTTGCAGGGCCCTGCCAGTTCATTCATTACTTCCTCCATGCAGCAACAGCAGTGGAATAACTATTGGAGTGGGGCTGGGGATCATATGACACAAGAAAAAACATGTTTTCGTCACAATCCAACACGAAGTTAAGTGTGCTTTAGCCTGTTCATTTATTTCAACTTAAGCATATTTACTGTATTTTTTGCTCTATAAGACTCACTTTTTCCCTCATAAAAAGTAAGGGGAAATGTGTGTGCATCTTATGGAGTGAATTTTAGGCTTTGCAGCTATCACAGAAGCCAGAACAGCAAGAGGGATTGCTGCTTTCACTGTGCAGTGATCCCTCTTGCTGTTCTGGCTTCTGAGATTCAGTATATATTTTTTCTTGTTTTCCTCCTCCAAAAACTAGGTGCGTCTTGTGGTCTGGTGCGTCTTATAGAGCGAAAAATACGGTAAACCTCGAGCTGGGTGGTGTGCATTATGCACACATGTAAGGTAAGCATGTCAGGGAGGAGGCTGCAGCCCAGGGTTAGCCAGTGTGCTGCCCTCCAGAGGTTTTGGGCTGCAACTCCCATCAAAAGGAATCTGTATGTGCAGTGGTCAGGGAAAATGGAAGTTGCAGTTCTGACCACCACATTGGCTGCTCCAGTTCTAGCCTAACCTTTTGCCAGGCATGCTAGTTTTGAATATGGAGAAACTGTTCTTTGTTGTTTTATTTACAGGAAGGAATATCCATCTATTTTTTGCATCTGGAAGAGACCGTCATAATTTTTCTAACATGATTATTGCGCTTTTTTGTGGAGCATGAATACCATATATGACTGCTTTCAGACAAAATATCTAAATATTCTGTCATGAAGTGAAGACTGCACCATCTAAAACATACTCATCTAAGTTGGCCATTGATTGACCCGTGTAATTGTCTGGTTTGTTGCAATGTATGTCCATCATACCATTTGACCTGTCTGCTATCATATGTCTTTCAATCAAGAGCACATGGTAGTTTATGTGCATTCAATCCTTACCTAGAGTGGGTTGTTTTGTTATCATAATTAGGTTCTTCAAGGATGGCAGCTGATATTCTCCTTGGTGAATATTTAGAGTAGAGTCCTACATTTTGTTACAATTCACTTGCTTCTTTCTTTCTTTCTTTCTTTCTTTCTTTCTTTCTTTCTTTCTTTCTTTCTTTTTTTTTTTGCAAAGATGCACGGCAAAATTAATAAGCCAAATAGTTTGAATTCATCATGTAAGGTTGCAGGTGATTATTTCAGGGTTCTGCTTGGTCACTTAATATAACTGCAAAAGAGTAAGACTCATGTAAGCTACATAATGAGAGCTTCTCTGTCTCTGCATTTGGACAGAGCATCCCATGATGCGTGTGGTTTGCAGAAATCAAATTATTTATATATTCCATGAAGATGACTCTCAACCTTTCAGTGTAAGGCAGGCATAGGCAAACTAGGCCCTCTTGATGTTTTTGGGACTACAACTCCCATCATCCCTAGCTAACAGGACCAGTAGTCAGGGATGATGGGAATTGTAGTCCCAAAAACATCTGGAGGGCCCAGTTTGCCTATGCCTGGCGTAAGGGCTATACTTTTATTTTTCCACACTATACTTCCCACTTTTGCAGGATCAAACAATGCAAAAAGTTTCATCTGGTCACATTTGCAACTGTTTGATAGAGGACCCCTAATGTGAAAGTCTGGATGTCTTTAGCAGCTCCAAACTATCTCAACCCCTCCCCCCTTGGGCAAATATATCCCTTAAACGGCTTCACTTTTTCTTTCTTGCATTCAGAAATGCAAAAAAAAAATAGAACACTGAAGTTACTTTAGGATGCAGTTGCAGAATGATGTATATTTTGTCATTATATTATTATTTTCCCATTATTAGGACAATAAAGTAGTTCAGATACATAAGACTATAGGAACACTTGCATAGGATGATTAAGTGTACAAAAGCAAATTATTTATTATAAAAATCACCTAAAACCTTGTACAATATTGCTACTGAAACTAATATCACCATTTTGATCTGCTGGTGCAGACATAATGCTAAACCATAACTGTGCAATGCTTGGACTTGTGAGCCTCTTCCTTCCTGGCTTTTTCTCCTCTGACACAAGCCAGAGGAGGACAGGAGAAGCTTTCATATTTGGATTTAAGCTAGCCAGATTTCCATGTTACATTCGAAGTACGGGAACTTTGGTTAGTTTAAACTCCGGTTAGTAAACAAGGCAGGATTATAAGCAAGTTGATATTGGCTACTTTGAACTAACCATACTTCAGACTTCACGTTTGGGAACTCTGGTTAGTTTAAAAGCAAAAGTATCTGATTTCCTCCTCTGGTGGAGCCTGGGGCTTGCCAAAGCTCAGGTATGAAACACGAAATTATGGTTTTAGTATTCTATCCAAACCAGGCCATGATATGGAATGTCAATAGTATTTATGGGTTTGCTTTTCTGCTTCTTTTGCAGTGTTGAAATATAGGTTGACAAAATGTTTACATTTAGCGTGTTGAAAATTGTTAGTCACTATCCAAAGCGCTAAGCATTAAGTATTATTATTACTTTCACAGATTTTGTTGTATTCTATGGAATCCAATTTTTCATATAAAAATGGAGTTTGGGGGCCACCTCTTTGAAAAGGTAACATTTCTTCTGTAGTTAAATGTACCGTAGCCTTAAGTGCAGTTAGCTTTGCAGACAAATGTATTTTAAATTTGCAAGCAGTAGGCATTATCTTGCATTCTTCCATGTGCCTTTCTTCCTGTAGTTTGCAGTGCAAATTCATAAACTTCACACCAGGAGTCCTGCTGGGTTGGTTGATAGTTTAGGTGCTTCGACAGTCGCATGTGCATAAAATATGTAAAGGATTAGGAATATTCATTGAAGCTCTCAATCGGCAGGGCCATGGAGGACCAACAAAAAATGTGAATTCCAATTTCTTGTTTGGTAACTCGTTCACATTTGAATGCCTACACTGCAATCTTTGTGGGCTGATTCTTATGTTAACTAAACAGCATAGCTGACCCTCTGCTCTCTACATCACTGTAGTAACATAGACATTAGGGCAGGCATAGGCAAACTCGGCCCTCCAGATGTTTTGGGACTACAACTCCCATCATCCCTAGCTAACAGGACCAGTGGTCAGGGATGATGGGAGTTGCAGTCCCAAAAACATCTGGAGGGCTGAGTTTGCCTATGCCTGCATTAGGGAAACCACATGGGTGGGACATTTGGCACGGCTACATTCCACACCATTGCCACTAAGCCAAGGGGAAGAGCAGTGATGTGCAAGAAATATCATTATATCACACACCCCTCCCATTGCATGCGTTACTAGAGGGGAGCAGGAAATAGACATGTAAAATAGATAATCATACAGCTTGGGTAACATAGGAATCTGCACACAGTATGCTTTCTTCTCAAGTGTCTTGACTGCTGTCTGTTTGTGAAGACTCTGTTTAATTGCTTTGGGATTCCTTTGATACTGGAAACCACAATTTTGATTTATTCCACCCGCCCCCCGGAAGGCCATTATTTATGCAAGTGTTTACAGGCAATGCAACAATGCAAGAAATGCTCTTGTTAAACAAAAGGCATAAACAAAAGGCATACTGCATCACTACAACATCTCAGTGAAAGCTGACTTTTGTAATAATGTGAAGACATCTGCAGGAATTTTCATCTGTTGCCATAATTCCTCTGCAGCTCACAGAAAATAATAGCTTGACACACAAATCCTTTAAACCCTGTGCTTTCCATGTGAAGGACTGTTGCTCCACACTTAGCAAAGTTAGATTATTTCTAGGTGTTACAAAGTTGCTATTTATTTTTTTATTTCATGAAATTTATACACAGCTTGTTGTGGGATGGGGAACATATCTCAACATGCATTATTTGCAATACTTCCCATTTGTTTTGCTCTTCCTCCCCCACCCCAAGTTCTGAAATTGTGCCTGGCAGATATACAAACAAATAAAAAGTGTTTTGTTTACTTTTGTTTAGGACTGGCACTCACTGATGAGATGGTGCTGTGGCATGCTACATAAACCGTATGAGTCATACGGTCATACAGCACCAGTACTGAATCCCATTGATAAAGTTTATTTCTTGGGGTAGGTTGTAAGGACATGGGTGGGAACAGAATATATGGGTGGGGTATAAATTTTATATACACCCCACCCATCTGGCTGGGTCTTCCCAGCCACTCTGGGCAGCTCCCAACCGAATATTAAAAACACAATATAGCATTAAACAATAAAAGCCTTCAGATGTCTTCCAAACGTAAGATAGTTGCTATTGCCTTGACTTCTGAAGGGAGGGCATTCCACAGGGCGGGCGCCACTACCAAGAAGGCCCTCTGCCTGGTTCCCTGTAATCTCACTTCTCTTAGTGCGGGAACCGCCAGAAGGCCCTTGGCGCTGGACCTCAGTGTCCGGGCTGAACGATGGGGGTGGAGACGCTCCCTCAGTTGTTGTTGTTGTTAGATAAAGGCTCTGTGTATATAGAAAAGGAGAACTTCACAAGGGTTAGGGTGTCCTAAACTCTACATGGATGGTACATGAAGATCACGTAATTCATTTCAGATCCACACACAGAAAAGGGACAGCAGTACTGAAGTCTCAGGCCAAGCCTCCTAAGAACATCCAGAGACTCTGTCTGGTTGGTTCCTAGGGTGGGGCCTTGTCTATGGTGTGACCAACACACAATTCAGTTCAGTATTCTGGTGAGCATGTGAGGAGGAAGATGCCCTCAGAGCCCTCATGATGGGTGCAAAAAGAGGTCATGATAAGCAGGGAACCAGAGTTATATGAGGGGTGGTGAAGAATGGGAACAGAATACAAGATAAAAAGGCCCAGTGACTGTGTATGTATTTTTTATTTTACTAACTACACATATATCTTGCCTTTCCCCACAAGGAGCTTAAGGCAGCAGCATACACGGTTCTCCCCTTTTCTCCGTTTTATCCTCCTAACAAGCCTGTGAGACAGATTAGGCTGAGAGATATCTCTGGCCCGAAGTTACCCAGTGAGCTCATGGCCAAGCAGGGGTGTAAACTAGGGATGTGGGAGAGATTTGTTGGGCCCTCTCTCCTCTCCCCACGTGCTCCCTAATTATATTCTGGGTTCCCCTTTCCTCAATCTTCCAAAACAGATTTAAGGGGGGATGCAGGTAGAGGAAGTTCTATTGTGCAGCCTAAAGTGTTTGTGCTACTGTGACCATTTAGTTGTATGGTATGCCATTATATCTCAAGTGTCAAAGGCCAGGGCAAATAGGTGTCTCTTCATTTTGCCTAAAACAGGCATCTCCAACCTTTGGCCCTCCAGATGTTTTGGACTACAATTCCCATCATCCCTGACCACTGGTCCTGTTAGCTAGGAATCATGGGAGTTGTAGGCCAAAACATCTGGAGGGCCACAGGTTGGGGATGCCCAGCTTAAAACATATCTACGAAACACATTTTGCAGATAAAAGCACTGAAAAGTGTATTTTGCATCAAAAAGTGCATATTTTAATTGTATGCTGACTTCTCATACATTCTTTCAAAAAAATCTGCAAAAATGTGATGGTACTGAACACCAGAAATACTGAAGGGGGGCAGGATTAGGCTGCTCAGCCCATATCTAATCTGAACCCAGGTCTCCCTGGTCCTAGTCAAACACTCTCACTGCTATTACAAATTTCTCAAGGTCCACAGTGGCTTCAGTAACCAAACAATGATCTATGAAAGTCATGAATTACATTGCAGATCCAAAAAGAGCTGAAAATAGTAAGAACTATACTAAAAAGGAAGAGTTTTGATGTTTCCACCTTGTAGGTTACACTGGCATCCAATAAGTTTTGTAATCAAGATTAGAATTGTTCTGAAAATATGTCATGTAAGAATGGTTTATTCATACCTAGATGCTACAATTGGCTTATGAAATTGGTTTTTCATTCAGTAGGAAAGAGGCTGATTTTAGCATTCAGTGTGCTTGTTTTGAATGTCTTCAACATTTTCACTTGCTTTCACAATATTTCAGTTAGCTGCAAGATAGGCTCCATGACTTTGTTGCTAAGAATAAAAAACACAGTTTTGAAGTCCTCCATAGTATTGAAATTATTTCTGTGCTGTTAGTTGAATTATATCACCATTTTCAAATCATGCTTTCAGTGTGTTTAAAGCTCATCTTAACATCCCTTCCTATCGACACTGCATAAGAAATGTTCTCCAGAGGAAGACAAGAGTAACTGAAAAAAACAATGAAAGACATATGTGAATTGAACTTTTGTGAGTTGTTGGGGTTAGGATATAAAGGAAGTAAGAGGGACACAGGAGAGTTCTCTGGGGAAGGTATAACATATGGGAAGAGGTGGTATTCTGACCATTCATTTGAAAAAGAAACAGACATAAGCAGTCAATTGTTGTACTCTAATTCCCATCAACTCCAGCCAGCACAGACATTGGTCAGGGATGATGGGAGCTGTAATCCAACAACATCTTTAAGGCTGCAAATTCCCCACCCCTGCAATAGATGAACTTTTTACTAGGCTGGTAAATTACCTTTGAAATATCACACAGAACAGTAACAAGTCAGCCAAATTTTAATGGATTGGAAATAACCCCTGTATGTATTGTAGCTTTCTCTTTCCTGGGGAAAGGAAGGAGCAAAAATACTTATCCAGATCCTAAAAGAAACCATTGAGTGTTAAGGTATTGATATCTGATGAGATATCTCAAGGTGATGAGAGAAGGCAGCAGCTGCCCTTCTGAAAACATTTCCTGCTGCTCCAAACATGGCACCAGAAGCATAGCATTGCTTCATGAATTTCAACAATGTAATGAGCAAATAGAGTAGTGTAATAAATTTAAAATTTAAAGCCAGCAGATGAATTTGATTTCTTTCTTTTTTTAAGAACCTCAGTCCCCTAACCTAGCAAGAAGGAGCCAATGAAGCTCAGATGGAAAATAGGCAAGTTTCCAGACACCAGGCTGAAGGCCCTAAGACGCTCCAAGCATAGACCTTGAATGGGAGAAAGGTGCAAGGATCCTTTTCCCAATCTCTACACCTGGAATCGAACTTTCCCCTCCGCCATGTTGTCCCCAGATATGCTCCAGAGGGTTGGGGTAACTCCTAGAACAGATATAGAGTGTGTACATGGGGAGCAGAGAGGGAGAAGGTTGTACAGGCAGAAATACTTGCACTGATAGAATAAGTGACTTGGAGGTATATTGGACTCCACCCTTCGTTTCATTATGTGTGTGTACATACAACTAGTTATTTGACAGGGCTCAGTGAAGCTGGCTTAAGTACAGTGGTGCCCCGCAACACGAATGCCTCGCAAGACGAAAAACCCGCTAGACGAAAGGGTTTTCCGTTTTTCGAGGCGCTTCGCAAGACGAATTTCCCTATGGGCTTGCTTCGCAAGACGAAAACGTCTTGCGAGTCTTGCAAGTCTTGCGATTTTTTTTCGCTTTCCCCCCCCTTTTCTAAGCCGCTAATAGCCGCTTTGCTGCTAATAGCCGCTAAGCCGCTAATAGCGCTAATCCGCTAAGCCGCTAATAGGGTTGCTTTGCAAGACGAAAAAACCGCAAGATGAAGAGACTCGCGGAACGGATTCTTTTCGTCTTGCGAGGCACCACTGTAATTGGTTTCTGGCCTGCATGAAAATGTTGTCACAGAAATGGCCACTGTAAACCTGTGATTTGTGGTGAAGCTACATGCCTTTACATGAAGACACTTGTAAAAGGTTTGCGATGGAGGCAGAGCCGTCCTTAGAAAGCACTGCTAATAACAAGGCCAGTGGAAGTGATGATATTCCAGCTGAACTATTTAAAATTTTAAACGATGATGCTGTCAAGGTGCTACACTCAATATGCCAGCAAATTTGGAAAACTCAGCAGTGGCCAGAGGATTGGAGAAGATCAGTCTACATCCCTATCCCAAAGAAGGGCAATGCCAAAGAATGCTCCAACTACCACACAATTGCACTCATTTCACATGCTAGCAAGGTTATGCTTAAAATTATACAAGGCAGGCTTAAGCAGTATGTGGACTGAGAACTCCCAGAAGTGCAAGCTGAATTTCGAAAGGGCAGAGGAACCAGAGACCAAATTGCAAACATGCGCTGGATTATGGAGAAAGCTAGAGAGTTCCAGAAAGACATCTACTTCTGCTTCATTGACTATGCAAAAGCCTTTGACTGTGTCGACCACAGCAAACTATGGCAAGTTCTTAAAGAAATGGGAGTGCCTGATCACCTCATCTATCTCCTGAGAAATCTCTATGTGGGACAAGAAGCTACAGTTAGAACTGGATATGGAACAACTGATTGGTTCAAAATTGGGAAAGGAGTACGGCAAGGCTGTATACTGTCTCCCTGGTTATTTAACTTATATGCAGAATTCATCGTGCGAAAGGCTGGACTGGATGAATCCCAAGCTGGAATTAAGATCACCGGAAGAAATATCAACAACCTCAGATATGCGAATGACACAACCTTGATGGCAGAAAGTGAGGAGGAATTAAAGAACCATTTAATGAGGGTGAAAGAGGAGAGCGCAAAATATGGTCTGAAACTCAACATCAAAAAAACGAAGATCATGGCCACTGGTCCCATCACCTCCTGGCAAATAGAAGGGGAAGAAATAGAGGCAGTGAGAGATTTTACTTTCCTGGGCTCCATGATCACTGCAGATGGTGACAGCAGTCATGAAATTAAAAGATGCCTGCTGCTTGGGAGAAAAGCAATGACAAACCTAGACAGCATCTTAAAAAGCAGAGACATCATCTTGCCGACAAAGGTCCGTATAGTTAAAGCTATGGTTTTCCCAGTAGTGATGTATGGAAGTGAGAGCTGGACCATCAAGAAGGCTGATCACTGAAGAATTGATGCTTTTGAATTATGGTGCTGGAGGAGACTCTTGAGAGTCCCATGGACTGCAAGAAGATCAAACCTATCCATTCTGAAGGAAATGAGCCCTGAGTGCTCACTGGAAGGGCAGATCGTGAAGTTGAGGCTCCAATACTTTGGCCACCTCATGAGAAGAGAAGACTCCCTGGAAAAGACCCTGATGTTGGGAAAGATGGAGGGCACAAGGAGAAGGGGACGACAGAGGACAAGATGCCTGGATGGTGTTCTCGAAGCTACAAACATGACCCTGACCAAACTGCGGGAGGCGGTGGAAGACAGGGGTGCCTGGCGTGCTTTGGTCTATGGGGTCCTGAAGAGTCGGACACGACTAAACAACAACATAATGTGGTGTTAAAAAAGACTAGACAAATTCATAGAGGATATGCCTTCCAATAGCTACTTAGCCATGATAGCAAAGTGTAAGTCAGAGTTAGAGAACCTGAGGTCCTCTAAATGTTGGGCTACAGCTCCTATCATTTCTGACCGTTGACTGTTCTGGATGGGACTGTTGGGAAGGCCACAAGTCTTTGCTGTAACTCCAGTAGAACAAGCAGCTCTCTGAATACCAGCTGGTGGGGACAAACTTCAGTTCCTTCTGGGGGCATCTCGCGGGCATTTACTCCAGCAGAGCTCTTCTTCTGTTCTTAACCTTTAAGCAGTCATGGCTGGGGATAGGAGCAAATTTGGTTTGGATAGAAAGGTGCCACGCTTTTTAGCGGCTCCAAGCAGCTTGGAAGCTGTTCAGGGTTTAAAAGAAAAACTACTTCATTCAAGTTTTGCAGTACTGTGTATTCTGGAGGGTAAAGGTAAAGGGACCCCTGACCATTAGGTCCAGTTGTAGCCGACTCTAGGGTTGCGACGCTCATCTCGCTTTATTGGCCGAGGGAGCTGGCATACAGCTTCCGGGTCATGTGGCCAGCATGACTAAGCCACTTCTGGCAAACCAGAGCAGCACACGGAAACGCCATTTACCTTCCCGCCATTTAATCTACTTGCATTTGACATGCTTTCGAACTGCTAGGTTGGCAGGAGCAGGGACCGAGCAACAGGAAATCACCCCGTCGCGGGGATTCGAACTGCCAACCTTCTGTTCAGCAAGTCCTAGACTCTGTGGTTTAACCCACAGCGCCACCCACGTCCCATGGTATGGGGTACCCAGGCCAAAATCTGGTGGAGGCACTCAGTGTGAGTGGAGCTTCCCTGGATGCTTCAGTCCCGATTCTGGAGTGTACTGAATTCCAACCCGCACATTTCATTGGGAGCAGCGGAAGAGGTGGGTTTGCTCCAGAATGTGTATCAGCCTGAAATCCTTCACCATCCGAATTAGATGCTGCAGAGAATACCTTTGTGTCTCCTCAGATGGTGAACAGCAGATTATAATAGGTCTTTGCCAAACTTGTGATGCTAAGTAAAGGCAGACAGGGCTTCTTTAATAGTATTCACCAGCAGGTCACAGAAACACGAGAAGCGTGTGTGTGTGTGTGTGTGTGTGTGTGTGTGTAGGGGGTGTATTCATTCTGTAATGCTTTCTGTCTCCAAGTATAGCCATTTTTTAATGCACAAAACAAAGTATAATGATTTCTTTATAATTGGAGTTAACTATTCTTAATTCAAGTACTTATTACCTGGCTAATTCCAGAGTGTTTCTTTCATGTGCAGTTTTCATTGATGAAAATTATGTCACTAAGGCTCAGCAATTATTTATTTTATGCAGCCGTATATTCATGGGTGTTTCAGGGCTCTAAGAAAAGGAAATAAGTTTTAGAGGGTAAAGTGTTTGAATGGGGGAGCCCTAATGTTTTGAATTAACCTAGTACAGTTAAAGTAATTCAGTGTCATGCAGATATTCACAAATGTTAGTAGGCAACTCACTCTCATCTAGGTTAGTCATTGTGAATAGGCGAGTGGACATTTATTTCTATATATCTTATCTTTTTTAAAAAATAATTTTTATTAACCGGCCAATCAAATCAAATCAAATCACATCACATAAATTCCGAATTACAAAGCCGAATTTTAAATTTTGTTGAGGGAACCCATATTTCAAGATCCAAAGGGGGATTCTGATCATCTTCTTGCCACTGTGTTAATGTCCAAATCAGTCCAAACAAAGTTCATAATTCTATCCAGTCTTATCTTGCTGTTTCCACATCACATCTTGTTCATATATTTTCTCTTTTTTCTTTATGATCTCTTCTGATAGTCTCCTTAAGCCGATAAACACCAATAATAATCCTGTGTGAATTTTTCCGTTCTTCCAATCCTCAAATCGAGATGGTTTCCATATATCATCGCCTTCATAGATAACAGCGCTCTTTCCATCATTAATTACAGAACTATCGTTCTTAAGTCCCACTGAGGAGTTTCACCCACAATATAAAAACAGCTCTATTTCTCTATTTCTCCTCTCAGACTTAAGTCCTCCGACAGAACTTCCCAATATGGCGACGGAATTTTTAACTGCGTCATTCCAAAGCCCTTATACATTCCACACTCTTCTTAAAACATGCTTTGGTTCGAAGGTTTATATCCACACAGCCTTAAATCCATAGCTTAAGTCCTTAAAATGACATTTCTGACTTGTGAGGGGGGGGGGATTCTTGTTTAATCACATAAGGGAAAGTTTTTTTCCCCTCCCCCATCAGTCCCTTTGCCATACCGAGTCTTGGCATATCTTCTCATGATTTATACTTGTTTTATCAGAGATCTCTTCTGTTAGCAGTCTTTACTCCCCCTTCTTCCTTGAAATATGTGCATTCGCTTCATCCAAATTGTTTCTTTTGAAGTTCTTGCAGCTAGTGGAGACGGCGATCAGACACGGCGTCCAGGAGCACCGAAATCCACAGGAGGGCATTGTGCCTGGTGGCCCCATCCCCACAAATTCGGGGGTGGTATAGGGCACAGCAGGCAAGGGCTGTCCCCCACCACAATCTGGGGGGGGGGGGTAGGGAGGCTATTTACTCCCATCACAGCTTCCAATTTACCTCGTGTGGGTCGGAGAGATGTTATTGTCAGCCATCTTCTGATGCTCCCCTAGTGGTCCCTCTATTTCTATATATCTTATCAGTATAATATATGAAATGAAGAAGGTTCATACTCCCAGTAGAGAGGGATGAACTTCTGCGTGCACCCGGACACAGACATACTCATATACACCTGCCTGCCTTGGTTTAGCATGGCTTGGGTCTCTCTTGACCTTTGGAGAAGAGGTCTTCATAAAACTCCACTCCTTGCAGCAAAGTCTTCTGAGCACATTTAGATTACCAGTTTTGGGAGCTGTAGTTTCTTATTCTTCCTGCTCAATATACTGGAGGAACACTTCCCAGCCTTCATGTTAGCAATGCATTGGGAGTTCAGAAGAGCCCAAAGTTTCAGCCTCGCCTACCATTTCCCCCCTTTCCCCATATATAATCTACTCTGACTAAACCCACAACTTGACATCTTTAGGAAGTTTTGGAAAGGGTCCAAGGCTGTCTCCAACAGCCAAGTTATAGTGATTCAGATTACTCTTAGGTCAAAGAGGGTGCCTTAGCAACACATGAGGCCAGGTCGGCTGAGGTCAGGAAGAAGGGGGCAATTACAGTAAGTACAGCCTTAGAGCTCACTTCCCTCCTACAATACCTTTGTTTGCCTTCCGCCTTGGAGAACAGAGATACATCCACCACGATCACAGCAAGTGAAGTCACTTGACAGCCACAGTGGCCACTCAAGTCTCTTTCTTCCTGCCTGCTGGAAGCTGTAAACAGAGACATCTGAAGCAGCAACTGAATGGATCAGCAGCAAGTGGTGACCAGAAAAGGTCAGAGCAGTGGGATGAGTGGACAGAAAAAAAGGACAATATTATTCATTCATTCCTATATACCATTTAAAGCTGAAAACGGGCTTCTAAGTTGTTTGCTACACACACACACACACACACACACACACACACACACCAGTTACACAAACATTAAAATGCATTTATCTTTCCTTGAGCGCGCCAGCACAGACACAGATGTCATTGCTGCTGCTCCTCAGCTGACAAGTCCTTTCTCATCTCTAATCCCGCTATCCCTGTCCCATTTAGGTACCTTTGTGCATTGGGGACTTGGCAGGGGATGCAAGTTGGAGGGCAAAGAAGGGGAATAGGCTCTCCCTTTAATCCAGCTGCTCTGCTGCTTAAGAAATGTGGGAGAGAAGCAAAGGGCATTGAGAGATTTATTTTTCAGGGTTAGTACTGGTTTGTTTGTTTTTTTGAATTATTTCAGGGGAATCTAGATGTACTTTTTTCTTTTAAAAACCTATTGGGATGTCAGTTCCTTTATTTTGTGTAGCACTCAAGGCTGCACTTTTGTTTTGCTCAGGAAAAAGAGGGTCCAATTACACTTTCAATGAATCCTCTAGAGTCTGAATGGCACCCTAGATTAGAGACGGTTGCCATTCACACGATAGCCAAGAAACTGACGTCATCATCCATTAGATCAGATCCTGTGAGTCCCATAAAATGATACTTCAAAGTCAATCCACTGAAGTTATAATGTGGTAAGACTGTATTCTCTGGCTTCAATTTCTGTCAGAATCCACTACTTATTTGTATTGCGCGTTTGCAATAGTTTTCAATAGCTATGTTTTCTCAAGCAAATATGTCAAAAGGCTGTGGAGAAGCCAACATAAAGTATAATCACGGAAATGTATGGCTGCTCTTGTGAAGATTGCTCTCCCAGCTCAGATGCTAATTTCCTTTTGAAAAGTTTAATAAACTGAAAATTTGAGAATTTTAGAATATTTCAATCATTCTGTTTTGTTTGCAGAATTTCACAGCTGCAAGATCTTGTATAACATTGAGCAAAAGAATTAATCAAACTCTGAACACAATAGAAACACACTTAATTAGAAGTCTTCTTCTTTTTTTTTTTTTTTGGTGTTTATTGGGCATTAGATTTCCCTGAAAACTAATGAGGAAAGTTATTAAATGTAGAAGAATCGAATGCTTCTGTAGCATATGTCAACTTTTGCTGGTGAGAAGGCAGGAATTTTATATTTTGCACTTTAACTTTTGAGTCATGTTGATTTCTATGAAACAGAGTTAAGCACATGTTGAACTGAATCATACCTGTACAGCTCAATTCTCATAATTTACTCATGCATTCTTTAGTAGGATTTAGTTACTGAGAATGACTTAAATTTACAGTGCAATCTGTGTCACATTAGCTAGACTGAGCCCTAAAAATTATATCTGTGACACTATCAAGTAGCCTGCTAAACATTTGGATAATCTTATTGGTCAAAATGCTGGCATCCATCTGTTTCAACAGACAATCTCTGGGGATGAAGTCAAATTGCTGGAGAATCTCAGCGTCTGCTGTGACTGCAGAGACCAGAAACTTGTAACTGCTACCTCCCATGCTGTTTTTAGTGCTGTAGCATCACCAAAGTGATCTCTCTGGGGCACAAGCAGTGTGCAGTGTCTATGGAAGTTGCCCAGAAGACAAGATCCCCCTCGCTGATGTGAGCCAAATGAAAGTAAAGTAATACATTTGGCACCAGCTTGGTGGCAAGAGTTACTGGAATGAGGCATACAAGATATCTTAGGGATATATCTATATTTGTGTAGAGTTTACTCCTTAGCCTTTTCTTCTCCTGAAGATGTCCCCACCAAGGCAGTGGGTATGGATTTTTCCTCAGAGTTTACTCCAAAGCCTTTCTCACAAATAAGTATAGCTGCAAGCCAGCAGAGGTTTAGGATCAGAGTTTTCCTTCTCCTAGATAGGCTACCTTCTTAGGTTGATGAGGCCCATCTGTCCCTCATTTCCCTCTAAAGCACATGCAGAAACTGCCTTCTTGACAGTTGGACTCACTGTTAGTCTCGTCTGCTCCATCTGCCAGAGTCTTTCTTTGCATGCAAGTCCCTAACTCAGTGGGGATTTGAGACCCATCTGCTCCCCTCCCCTGGTTTAGCTAGCCTCGTGGGAACTAAGTGCAGGGTGGGGACCAAAGGCGGACCAACTAACCCAGAAGGAGCATGATGTGTCCCTCACCAAAGGTACTACTCTGCCTCCAATAATTAGTTCAGTACGGTATAACCACTACACCACACTGAGAGCCAGAGGTTAAGAGCGGTAGACGCGTAATCTGGGGAACCGGGTTCGCTTCCCTGCTCCTCCACATGCAGCTGCTGGGTGACCTTGGGCTAGTCACACTTCTCTGAAGTCTCTCAGCCCCACTCACCTCACAGAGTGTTTGTTGTAAGGGAGGAAGGGAAAGGAGAATGTGAGCCACTTTGAGACTCCTTTGGGTAGTGATAAAGCAGGATATCAAATCCAAACTCTTCTTCTTCTCTTCTACAAGCCAGTGGTAAGAAATCTCCAGCCCTGAATCTGCCAGGCCTCCCCATTTGGCCCACAACAGCCATGCTCACCTGTCCTGTAGTTGATGTCGTATATTACATAGACTCTTTGTAAACTGTTTGCTAAGTGACTGTAATTTAAGCAATTAAGTAATAATTGCAGTGCCATTTTTTCTTTGTAGTACTTTAAGACTGTTGTTGCATTTCTCCTATCTGACTGATACGTGTTCTTTGTGTTCTGTCGACAGATCAGCCATACTCATGGTCTCCTCAGCACTTCGATGAGGAATCATATTCTCCTGTTTCAAGGAACATGAAAGGATTATCTGGCAGTCACAACCAGCCACAGCTATGTTCTGCTCATACTTGTGGTTTAGCATCCCCTGAAGATTGTGAACACCCCCACGACCATCTTCACCATGGCCAGGAGTCGAGGCAATCATATCTTCTCAGCCCCACGGAGAGCTGCCCGATGGACCACCATCGCTGCTCGCCGCGAAGCTCCATCCATTCAGAATGCATGATGATGCCCATGGTTATGGGCGATCATATGTCCAGTAGCACTTTCCCCAGAATGCACTACACCTCACATTACGAAACTAGGGACGATTGCACCATGTCTCATGCTAACACTAAGATTAACCGGATCCCTGCAAATCTGCTGGATCAGTTTGAGAAGCAGCTTCCTCTCCACAGGGATGGCTTTCATACCCTACAGTACCAGAGGACCTCAACGGCCGCCGAACAACGCAGTGAAAGCCCAGGGAGAATACGTCACCTTGTTCATTCAGTCCAAAAACTTTTCACGAAATCTCATTCTTTGGAAGGCTCTTCCAAGAGCAATGTCAACGGGACAAAGGGAGATGGCCGAGGAGATGACCACCACCACGGACATCATTCTAAACATAGCAAAAGAAGTAAAAGCAAAGAGCGGAAACCTGAGGGCAAGCATAAAACTGGGATGAGCAGTTGGTGGAGCTCCGACGACAATTTGGATAGTGATAGCACTTACCGAACACCTAGTGTTGTAAACAGGCATCACCCGGACCATATTTCTCATTGCTACCCTGAAGCTCTTCAGGGACATTTTGGGGACCTCTCATTAAAGACTTCTAAAAGTAACAACGATGTGAAGTGCTCGGCCTGTGAAGGGCTTGCGATGGCCCCTGATGGCAAATACATGAAAAGGAGTTCTTGGTCTACGCTTACAGTAAGCCAGGCTAAAGAAGCTTATCGCAAGTCATCTCTTAACCTAGATAAGCCTCTAGTTCATCAGGAAATCAAACCTTCCCTGAGGCCATGCCATTACCTTCAGGTAGGAGCTAAATGTCATATATATATGACATTTCCCATATATATATATATATATATATATATATATATATATATATAGGAACTCATTGTTATAAGACCACTGGAGGATTGTTGTTTTTTATGTGCATGCCTTAGCCTTACATGAGTTATTTGCTGTCAAGTTCTCTAGTTTTGCACCTTGGAATAAAACATAAGAACAAGATGTTCAGAATAATCAAAAAGGAAAGAGTAATCAAACTGGGCATGTAACAGATCATCATTTAAACATAATCCTATTATCATATCACTGCTTTAGTAATTTCACACAAAAAAAGCTTCTTCTTTTCTGTTTCTTTTCTATTTTCTATTCTATTTCTTTAAGTTCATGGTATCTTCAGCTGATATCTTGTTTTATTTATTTACTTTTACAACCCACAAGCATAGACTAGTGATGAGGAGCAGCACAAACCCACTTCCTGCCCTTTCACGAGCTGCTAATCACCAAGCTCCTCATTGGCTTCCCTGAGTGGAGTCAGTGGGGTCTGGGATCTTCCATTGCTGCTGTCTTTGAACAGTGTGCATGTTGCCTGCATCTAAATTCTGCCTTGCTCAATAAGGGATAAGTACAAACAATGCCTACTACGTTCAGCTCACCATGTACAGAATCCCAGTACCATCTCTTAAAGGCAGCTGGAAGTGGGCAGGTAGCTTGGGGAGCTCAGAGAAGAGAAAGGGTGCTTAACCTTTTCCCCGCGTGCCTCTCCTTTGCTACAAACGGCCCCTGCAGGATTTTCTGAATGCCCTGGTCCTCCTGCCTTGATTCTTCAACTAATTTCGCCTTTCCTGAAGCTGCTTTTAAAGATGTCATTCAGGCTTTGTTACGCGCACTTGAGTGCAATGCGTAGTCAAGCCCTTCGTTACATCTATTTTGTTCTGATATCAGACGTTTCTTAGGAAAAGGAAATTATAGGAGCAATTCTATGGCTACTTAATTGCAAGTTCCATGGACATGTCTGCCCCCACTTCCCAATAAAGTCCTGAGGGATAAACTGACATGACTCAGGTGATTCATAATCAAGAGGCTCTCCTATCTGAAGAAGTGTGCATGTACATGAAAGCTTATACCCAGAACAAACTTAGTTGGTCTCTAAGGTACTACTGGACAATTTTTAAATTTATTTATTTTGACTGCGTCAGACCAACACAGCTACCTACCTGAATCTAGATCAGGGGTTGGCAACATAAGGCCCATGGGGGTCATTTAACCACCCCATGGACCACCACCGCCCGGTCGATTGGCTCCCGTGCACCTTGCTAAACCGGCACGAGCCAATCGAGCAGGGACCACCTTCCGTGATGTTGGCCGGCTTCCCATTGGCTGCAGGAAGCTCCTGCAGCCAATGGGAAGCTGCGCACGCCTCCTCCGCACCAGAAGGAGCGCCGAAAATAGCGTTTGCACATGCTCACACACACACACCCCACCGCGGTGTCTGCAGGACCATGAACCGGCCCAAGTCACAAAAACCTTGCCGACCTCTGATCTATAAGGATTTCCTGTTGTTGTTTTTCAGTAATTAGCAACTCCATGTACTTATTTGAAAAAAGTAGCATAGTGTAGGTTGCCAGTACCCAGGGCCATGTAGAGCAGCGCGGAGGTGAGTGAAACGTACAGGGTATGCGTGCGCATTCAACTGCCCAACAGCATCCGCGTCACCCAGGAAATGGCAGCTGCAGAGATAAGAAAAGAAGAGCTGTTCTGTTATTGGGAGAGGTCCCTGGTTTGCACGGAGAAGCTGTTTTCAACAGAGTCCAGAGATGGAAACACACAGCTATATTGAGGCAGCACTGGGTGTTGAAATTTGCACCCCTAACAATTTTGTTCCTGGGGCAACCGCCCCATGCTACGCCACTGCTTGAAGATCAGAAAGAGACACTGGAGAGTGGAGCTTTAGCCTTCATACCAGCTTACGCATACCATTATTCTATCTCAGTTACTGCCTAAATCTGTTATGGGCTTTGTGGGACAAAACATATGAGTGCCTCTATATTTTTCACTGAGGAGGTAATAGAAGCTTTGAGGAGGGCATTCAGATTAGGGAAATAATGAGATTTGAACACCTTTTCCCTGTACTACTTTATTTCAACACAGTTATGTTGTGCTGCTAATTAGTATTCTTTTCTTCTTTTTTTTAAAAAAGCATTTAGTATACAATACAGTCACAGCAAAGGAAAGGAAAGAAGATAGCACCAAGCCCATATGGTATCCTGGCCATGGATCTCCCATAGTATATTGAGTGCAGCCCTGCATAAACATGCATATGATTTGGCTGTTAGTTCTTATGTTAGAGATGTTAGAGAGTTATGTTGCTCAGTTGTTGTTGTTATCATCCATCATTGTGTTCACACTGCTTAGATTAACCTATCACTGTTTGAGTCATTTGGTCTGCAATGATATTTGCCAATAATGTTTGTCTAATTTATTCAGAAAATGTATAAGGCTTGAATAAATAATCAGATGCAGAGAACTTCTAAGGCTGCTGGATAAACGATGGGAGCTCAGGGTTCCAAAATAATAGGAACAGCAACATTTGCCAGGCTGCTACTAAGAAATACCTGGAAATGTATCCTGGTTAGCTAAGAATAATTCACAGAATTTTGAGCATATATTTTAAACAATAATATTAATAATTTTATAATTTATACCCTGCCCATCTGGCTGGGTTTCCCCAGCTACTCTGGGTAGCTTACAGCACATAAAAAGTTGTAAAACATTAGACATTTAAAAAATCCCAATACAGGGTTGCCTTCAGGTGTCTTCTAAAAGTCAGATAGTTGTTTATTTCCTTGATATCTGATGGGAGGGCATTCCACAGGGCAGGCACCACTACCGAGAAGGCCCTCTGCCTGGTTCCTGGTTTAAGTGTTAGTTTTGAAAACAACAGTGCACCATCCTCTTAATAGTAAATTTGAATCCAAAAGAAACCTACACTTCAAATTGTGATATTTGAATGCTCATTACTGGGACAAACAATGTACTCAAAGGCACCGTGCACAACAGAAGATTACAAAGTAGCTGTTGGAATGCTAAATCATACATACAGTATATATTCAGCATTATTCTGATCTCATAATTCAGAATGAAAGAACTGTCAATTTAGAAAATAAAAAAATGGAAGGTGGAGTAAATGGGCTGAATCTAGCAGAATTATAGGTGTCCACAGAAATAGTTTGGGGAGTTGGGGCAAGCTCTTTGATGTGCAGCTGCAGATTGCTGGCTTGAATATTTGCAGTCTTTCTACAACTAAACTCCATGTACCATTACATGTTGCTGAAGAGAAACAACAAGGAAGAACGTTGGGTTGTGCCTGCTGGTGATTTATTGTATTGCATGAGATTATACATTTCAGAATGAATTTCCAACAATTGCTCTGTTTGTCCATTTAACAGTAACAGTGTGAGGCACTTGAAAGATGTACGGCTTCAATTTGTCCACTGAACAGCATTACTGTGAGAATCTAAACCAAATTAAAAATCCTTAAGGCTGAAATTCAGACTCTTTACACCGAATCTGCCTTGGTTGTGGTGAATGCCTGACATAAGGCCTGAAACCAATGCTTGTCTGTCCATACAGTAAAGGAAATTATAATGCAAAATGGATTGGAATCTTTGAGGGTCTGGGGCGAAATGCTCCATAACTTTCATTTGTAAATTTCCCCTTGGGAAATGTATTCAACTTTTCCTCTATGGACACTCAACAACACTCGACCAAAAGCCAGGCAATCAGTTCAACTCATTGTTGAACATATACATGTCTTCCACCCTGCCCAAAGTGCTAAAGGATCATTTACCTGTGAATGGTGTAAGTGAGAAGGAACGTGCCATAAGGATAGCCATAACAGTTTGGCATGGTCCAGTAATTCAGTGAGGCTCATGTTGCCTATGGCACACAATAATAGATTTTTTTTTCTTTGGTAAGCAGGTTGGTAATGAGTCCTCAGCAAGGTTATAAGCAAATACAGGCAGCCATGTAGATGGACTGCTCATAGAACTATTCTGTGGATTGGATGAACAGCATTTTTTCTGTTGCATGAATTGTCTGGGTGCTTTAAGTTCTACATCCACTGACATATCTCTATAATTATGCTAAAGGTCTCCTCATTAGCTTCCCTTGGATGTTTCATTATTTACAGAAACACTTGTATATGTGCTCTCCTTCCCATTATATCCAACTTCACAGATTGCACAGCTTGGGTGACAGATTCCAGGATCAAATAATATTTGCTTATAATCACAAGACAATTGATGAAAGTTGATGTTTGTGATGTGCACAACATGAAAGTTGTCTTGTCTTCATGTCGCTTAATCTAGTGCTAATTGCTTGAATTGCAACACAGTGCTTATGTAATTTTCTGTCAACACACAGATACTCTTGTATTTTTGAGTGCACTATGTTTTACATAGCTTTGGTATGTCGTATATTAGATGCCATCACTGGATGTTCTCACGGGAAAATTTATGATGGCTTTAATTGGACCAACTGTAGTACAAACATCAGTTACACAGCTAGGATAATCTATTGTGCGATTAATTCTGTGAGACGAGGAGTAGTTGCCTTCGTATACAGTAGATTGGCCTGATTTGTGCTTGAACCCATATTCCTTTCCTACCATGGTTGAACATGGTTGTATTCTTGTCCAATTATCATTGAGATCCAGTCCAAAGTCAGAACTAGTATTGAGACTGGAAGGAACTCAATAAACTCCTCATGTACAGATGTATTTCCATCACTTTCTTTCACAAATCGTACACCTAGAGACAGTTGTTCCACACCAGAAAGACCTGCTGTTTCATCTTCTAAAACTGAGTACCTCATGCAAGCATTAGCCTTCATAACAGTATCTTCCGTCAAAAGTTGGCCACATCTTGCATTGCTTGGCCCAGTATCCAAAAGTTCATGCTTTTTTAAAAACAAAAGCAACCATCCCCTGCCTCATCATGAAAACTGTAAAAGGTCCACCATGTTACCTGTGGAACTGGTCTTACCATGAAGAGCAAGGTCCTGTAACACACAATACACAATGGTTGATATTTTAGAGTGTTTATTTTCTTTTATATCGCTTGTATATGGCATATTAAGTTGTTGTTCAATTGACATCTTTTTCCTGTTCGTGACAGAAAGGAAGTTAGAAGCATCTTCATTTGTGAGTGCTCTCTTGTAGCTTTATTGAAGTCTTCATACTTGGTACAAACTTTGGCGATCAGTGTGCCCCATACTGCTCATAAATTGCAATGACGGCATATAAAACAGCAGAGAATTCTAGCCAGTGATAATATTTAGGAATATTTAGAAACCCTTGGACCCGTATTATCATGCCTGAATTGATTACTTTCTGTAGGAAATCCAACGATCACATTGAGAGCACATTTCCTAACATAAAGTCAATGAACGTATTTGTCAGAGTCACCCGTGGTCCCAGCTCACAAGAGACCAAAGTCCAGTCCGGCTTATGTACAAAAGCTTTTATTGAAGAACATTCTTAGCTTCGCATCCGAGCTCCGTGACTCTACTTCTGTTACGCTTAGACCGCTGAAGTCCCCTCTGAGTCAGTCCCGCCTCTACACCAGTTTAAGAGGCTTGTACTGGTCCACCTCTTCCTCTCTTTCCTTTTCCGCAGGGTCTTTCTGCCCCCCTGTGTTCTCTCCCTTCGGGACTCCCCAGAGGCTGAATCCTCTGGCGCCTCCTCCCCCCTCCTTCGGGCTTTGGGACCAGGCTCCTCCCCAGGACTCTCTTCACTTCCGCGCGCCTCCCATTTTGAACTTGGTGCGCGTACGTTGCTTCTGACCTTCCCTTCGACAGTTACACTGCTCTCGATACTACTTTCCTCCCCTTCCGGCAGGACGTCTTGCCCTGATCTCCTTCCCCTCTCTGCTTCCTGTTCTGCTCCTTCTGACACACTGGTCACTCCACCCCCTTCACTCCGTTCCGGCGGAGCAGCTGGTCCCGATCTCCAACTCCCACTGGGGGTTCCCCCTTCGTTTCCCTGCTCCTGACTGCTTCCCCCTCTAGCTCCCCTTGGCTTGACCAGAGGGGCTCCCTTTTGGGAGTCCTCCGATTCACTGGACGGACTCATGGACAATCTTGGGTCATTGTCGTCCTCTTCCTCGTCACCCTGGAATCCTTCCCCCTCGCTCTCTGTCTCCTCCCTCATCTGCGCCTCTCTCCCTGAACCCCTGACATCCATCCCCCCCCTCGAAGCCCCCCCTTCCCCCCTCCCGGCCATCGGAGGCAGGTCGTGGGAGCCGCAGCTCCTCGGAGGTAGATGCAGGATACAGTTCGTTTGCTTCAATGTCCTCTGCTAGCAGCTCGGTGTATGTGTGTTCGAATTCGGGTTCTTCACCCAAGGTGTTCTCGGCTCCCTCTTCCATTGCTACTTCGTCTGGTGCTGCCTGCCAAGGCCCTGCCAGCCATTTCTTGCGCCAGTCTTCCTCTGGTTGCTCGTCCCACCAATAAGAGGGTTCTGTGTCTACCCCCGAACACGATCCCCTGGGTGGACTAGAGTCTGGCGTTCTCTCCTCGGCGGAAGAAAAGCCCCTGAAAGTACTGTCTGAAAGTGTGGGCGTAAAGAGCCAGTCATCAAAGTACTCGGCTGGCATGGGTCTATGCGGGAAAAGTGCATGGAACTCGTCTTTCAGAAGAGGTTCGTCTAAAGCGTAGTTCGGCACCCAAATATTGGCACTGGCCGGGGTACCCTCTCTGGCTAGAAAGTATTCTACTCCCTCTACCCCCCATTTCGAGTCCAGGATCTCAGTGACCTCGTTGAGTGGTTCGGCCCTGGGCGCCCCCTCCCTCTCGGGTGACTTTGTGCGTGGGTGCGGTACTGTTTCAGACTCCTGAAACCTGTGCGGGGTCTTGTAGGGAGTGAGCACTGACCTATGAAAGACCGGGTGCACTCTGGAACCTTCGGGGAGGGCCAGTCGAAAAGCTACAGGGTTGATCCTAGCCTCCACCTGGTATGGCCCTAGCTGCCTGTGTCCCAGCTTCTTCTTAGCCAACGACCTGGCTGGCATCGCTTGGGCCGCTAACCATACCCAGTCCCCCACCTGGATGTCCTCTCCCACTCTCCTGTTTTTGTCTGCCTGCACCTTATATGCTTGTTTGGCTAGCTCCAAATGTCTCCGCAGCTCCTCGTGCACCTCTTGCAGTTCTGCTGCGAACTGGTCGGCCTCTTGCGTCACCCCCTCTCCCGGTGTTACGAACCCCGGGAAGGTTCTGGGATGACGACCATTGTTCGTGAAGAACGGCGTCACCCCCGTCGACGCGTGCTTCGTGTTGTTGTAGGCAAACTCTGCCATCGGCAGGTAGTCCACCCACGCCGCCGGGCGCTGATTGGCGTAACACCTCAGGTACTGCTGCATGATCGCGTTGACTCTCTCTGCTTGGCCGTTGGTCTGCGGATTCCTTGCCGACGTTAGGTTGATCTTGACGTGCAGGATACCTAGAAGCTTCCGCCAAAAAGTAGAAACAAATTGGCGCCCCCTGTCGGACAGGATGGATTGTGGCAGCCCATGCACCTTGAACACGTGATCGACGAAGAGTTTGGCGGTCTGTTCCGCCGTCGCCACCTTCGCGCAAGGAATGAAGTGCGCCATCTTGGTGAACAGGTCCACCACCACCAGCACCGCCGTCTTGCCTCTGGAGCTGGGCAGGTCAGTGACGAAGTCCAGCGCCACCCTCTCCCACGGTTGCTGTGGCGACTCCAGCGGTTCCAGTAACCCCGCTGGCTTCTGGTGCACTGGCTTGGACCTCTGACAAGTGTCACACCTGGCGACGTAATCCGCTATCTCTCCCCGCATCTGGGGCCACCAAAAGTCCCTGGCCACCAGTTCTATTGTCTTCTCCTTGCCGAAGTGGCCCGCACTGGGGGCGTCGTGCAACTGCTGCAGAACCCTTGCGCGGAGCTCTTCGCCCGGTACGTAGAGGACACCTTTGTGAGTTAACAGCCCGTCGCGTAATTGGAACTCATCGTCTCTCTGCGAACCCCTGCGCAGCGCCTCCATCTTGGATTGTGCAAATCGATCCACTTGCAACGCACGTCGCACCGCGTCCAGGTCGACTGCGATGGTAGCGCACGTCCACGCCTGCGGTGCGAAAATGTGCTTGGCTGCCACTGGCGCTGCTTCCTCGAGATATTGCGGTTTCCTGGAGAGCGCGTCGGCTATAACGTTGGAATCTCCCGGGATGTATTCTATCCTGAAGTCGAAATCCGCGAAGAATTCCGCCCAGCGCATGTGTCTTTGGCTCTGGAGCTTCGCCGTGCGCCAATACTCTAAGTTCTTGTGATCCGTACGGACCTGCACCGTGTGCTTGGCTCCTATGAGGAAGTGTCGCCACGCTTTGAAGGCAGCGTGAATGGCCAACAGCTCCCTGTCCCATATGGTGTAGTTTTGCTCCGCCTTGCTGAGCTTTCGGGAGTAAAAGGCACCGGGTCTCCAATTTCCTTGCGAATCTTCTTGCAGGAGCACGGCTCCCACCGCTCTGTCTGAGGCGTCGGTCTCTACTCGCATGGGTCTGCCCGGATTCACGTGCAGCAGCTGCTCCTCGGAAGCGAAGAGGCTTTTAAGCTTCCTAAAAGAGCGCTCCGCCTGTTCCGTCCAAGCGAACTTCTTCTTCTTGGAACTGAGAGTGTCCGTGATTGCTGCCGTCTCCTTTGCAAAACCCCTGATGAATTTGTGGTAGAAATTGGCGAACCCGACAAATCTCTGGACCTCCTTCTGATTGCGTGTGCTCTTCCAGTCCAACACCGCGCGGACCTTGACGCTGTCCATGGCCAGCCCCTTGTCAGACAGCTTGTAGCCGAGAAAATCCACCTCCGTCACATCAAACTGGCATTTCTCTAACTTGGCGTAGAGCCTGTGTTCTCGTAGTCTCTGCAAGACCTCCTTCACGTCTCTTTCATGAGCTTCCTGCGATTCCGAAAAGATCAGGATGTCGTCGAGGAAACACACACACTTCTTGTAGAGGAGCCCCGCCAGCACGTGATGCATAAAGGCTTGGAAGACGTGAGATCCATTTTGGAGACCAAACGGCATAACTCTGTATTCATACGTGCCCAGAGGCGTGAACATGGCCGTCTTCCACTCATCGCCCTCCCGGATACGGATGAGGTTATACGCTCCACGCAGATCCAACTTGGTGAAGATCTTCCCCTTCCGCACGGTCGCTAGGAGGTCATCAATCTTGGCCATGGGGAAGGCCTTGGGCTTGGTCATGGAATTGACGGCCCGGTAATCCACAATGAGTCTCTTCTGGGGCGTGTCCTTCTTCTTTACAAAAAACACAGGACTGCCCCCCACTGCTTTGGACTCCCGGATGAATCCACGCTTCAAATTATGCTCTATGAACTCCCTGAGTTCTTGCATCTCGTCCTCAGACATGGAATACAGCTTCGCAGTCGGCAGCTGCGCCCCCGGCAACAGGTCGATCGCGCAATCGTAAGGTCTGTGGGGCGGCAACTGGTCAGCTTCCTTCTCGCAGAAAACCTCCAGGAAACTCTCGTACTTGCGAGGAACTGCCTGCACCATGCCAAGTTGCAGCTGCTGCTCCGCCCCCTCCTCCTGGCTGGACTGGATGCAATGTTGAGCACAGTACGATGAGCAAAAGGTGATCTGCCGTTGGTACCACGCTATCGCAGGACTGTGCCTCTCCAGCCAACTCATGCCTAGTACTATAGGCGTGTCCGACAGGCGGGTGACATTGAAGCTAATGACTTCTCTATGATGTCCAATCCGCATCTCCATGGGAGGCGTCTGTTGCACAACTTGTCCTCCCAGCAATTTCCTGCCATCAACCGTGACTACGTTTAGAGGCGTTGTCGCGGGCAGAAGCGCTATGCGATGCTGCTTGATGAAATGCACCCCCACAAAGTCCGCGTTGCTCCCAGAATCGATCGTGATGGGGACTTCCAGGGTGGTTCCGTTCGGCAACTGGAGTGTTGCAGTGAGCTGCACCGTTGGCTTGGGTGGTAAAGGGTCTGTACGTTGCAAAGGCACTGGGGACTGCTCTACAGATTCGCCTGGCTGAGCCCCAGCAGCTCTGCTTCCAGCCAGGCACTGTCGTTTCCCTGAGGTTGCTCTTCTTGCATCACTTCTGCTGCCACTGTTGCTAAGGCTGCAGTGTGCTTCTGGGGCCTCTGGGGGCACTCTTTCGCCATGTGCTGTGCACTGTCACAGATGTAACATTTCCTGTTCCCTCTAGGAGGCTTCGCCTTTACTGCACCGGATGCTGGGACTCTGGCTGTTGCTTGAGCCTTAGCACCACCAATTTCCATCGGTTCCTCCCCCTGCCGCGCCAGAGGCGAGGGATGTGCCTGGCTGAAGTCTCTGGGGAGAAAAGGAGGCGTCCTTGCCGGTGCACGCGCCTGGCGTCCCTCCTCATTGTGCCAAGGACGTTCTTCGTGCCGTACCCCTATCGCAAGAGCCCTCTGCACGACGTCCTCCAGGGTCTGAGGTCTGTCTCCCCTGGCAAGTTCATCTTTTATGGGGCCGCTGAGACCCTCCCAGAACAAATCTCTCACTGGTTTGCAGTCCTTCTCCCAGCCTAATACAGTCAGTAACGCGAAAAATCGTGAATGATACTGACGCACAGTGGCTCTGCCTTGCCGCAGCCCGTGCATTTCCCTGCGCGCAAGATCAAGATCCACGGTTGACTGGAAACAAGCATCCATCGCTTTAATAAATTCATCAGAATCGCGGCGGGCAGGGCCGTCTTCGCGCCACAAATTGCGCAACCAAGCTCTTGCCTCCCCATGCAAATGAGACACGATAAACCCCACTTTCTCCTCTTCATCTTTAAAGTCATTACGAAGCAAATGCAGTGCATACAAGACGTCTGCTCTGAAACTTGGGTAGTGCTTCAGGTTCCCATCGAAGTGGGTGACTAGACTGCCCCCCCGCCTTCCAAGTCCAATTCCCTCCGATCTGGACCCTGGGAACCCTTCCCTGGCTGCACGCTCCCACCTTGTTTGCAGGTCCTGGCAGCGCTTCTCCGCTTCATCACTCTTCTTCTGAGATGCAATGACTGCAGCGGTGAGTTCTGTAACTGCGTTTCGCAGCGTCGTCAGCTGCTCCTCCGCACTCATGGCCGCTACCGTTCGTGAGCTTTGCAAAAAAAAAATTTGCGTTCTTTGAGAGGGGACTTACTGTCAGAGTCACCCGTGGTCCCAGCTCACAAGAGACCAAAGTCCAGTCCGGCTTATGTACAAAAGCTTTTATTGAAGAACATTCTTAGCTTCGCATCCGAGCTCCGTGACTCTACGTCTGTTACGCTTAGACCGCTGAAGTCCCCTCTGAGTCAGTCCCGCCTCTACACCAGTTTAAGAGGCTTGTACTGGTCCACCTCTTCCTCTCTTTCCTTTTCCGCAGGGTCTTTCTGCCCCCCTGTGTTCTCTCCCTTCGGGACTCCCCAGAGGCTGAATCCTCTGGCGCCTCCTCCCCCCTCCTTCGGGCTTTGGGACCAGGCTCCTCCCCAGGACTCTCTTCACTTCCGCGCGCCTCCCATTTTGAACTTGGTGCGCGTACG
Source organism: Podarcis erhardii (assembly GCF_964252035.2). Taxonomy (NCBI): domain Eukaryota; kingdom Metazoa; phylum Chordata; class Lepidosauria; order Squamata; family Lacertidae; genus Podarcis; species Podarcis erhardii. The sequence continues at coordinate 24,705,413 of NC_138507.1, read as the reverse complement.
TTGCTTCTGACCTTCCCTTCGACAGTTACACTGCTCTCGATACTACTTTCCTCCCCTTCCGGCAGGACGTCTTGCCCTGATCTCCTTCCCCTCTCTGCTTCCTGTTCTGCTCCTTCTGACACACTGGTCACTCCACCCCCTTCACTCTGTTCCGGCGGAGCAGCCGGTCCCGATCTCCAACTCCCACTGGGGGTTCCCCCTTCGTTTCCCTGCTCCTGACTGCTTCCCCCTCTAGCTCCCCTTGGCTTGACCAGAGGGGCTCCCTTTTGGGAGTCCTCCGATTCACTGGACGGACTCATGGACAATCTTGGGTCATTGTCGTCCTCTTCCTCGTCACCCTGGAATCCTTCCCCCTCGCTCTCTGTCTCCTCCCTCATCTGCGCCTCTCTCCCTGAACCCCTGACAGTATTTTTAAAGTAATGATCACTCAATAATAATCAGACAGATAGTGATTGTCTTGAACCTTTCCAAATATAAGACATTTTATACCAGGCAGAAATCTCTGGGTTCAATGTACCGGTACATGCATATTGCATATGACATGAAGGGTTAAAAAAACACACTATAGAATACAACTGATGTTCAGCCCTAAGTTTGCATGTGTTTTGAAGTGGTTTGTAACTATTATGATGCAGGCATTGATTCTGTCATGAGTTTCGCATGCTGGACATCAAGCACTATAATGTCATACAAAGTCCTTTGTGTGTTAAACTGTATATATATAAAGATTTAATATCTGAGGACTTCCGGCGGAAGCAAGCTCGTAGCAGGAGGGGATTTGCCGTGAGGGGAAAATCCCGAGCTATTTCGGGGGAGAGAAGGGGTGCCTAAGGGCGCAGAGGCTCCCCAAACTACCTCTGGAGGGTGTCCAGAAGGCGAGGATCCCAGCAAGACCAACAGCGGCTCGCCCGGCCGTCAGGTAACTTCAAAAAGAAGCGAAGAGTACGGCGGAGCTGAGCAGCAGGTCACGGGAAGCCATTTCCTACCCCCCGAGTAGCGAAGCCCCGACCCTGCCGAGAGAAGCGCACCGCTTTCCAACAAAAGAATCTTCGGATTAAATTAAGAATACGAACAATTTAAGAATAAGAAAATCCGGGGGGAGAAACAAGAGAACTGAGGAGTTCAGTCTTTGCCCGGAATCAGCATGGACGCAAGGTAATTCACGGAGCGGAGTAAAAGGAGAGAAAATGCCCTAGCGATGTTTCTTTGTTTCCCTGAAGGACTCTAACTTATAATTTACAAAATAACCAAAGGGAAGGACACTCAATATCAATATTAGTATCAAGAGACTGTTTGACTTAAACAGGGGACAGAAAGTATAATTTATAAACGGGAAACACTCAATGAACTGAGGGAGGTAAAGAAAGGAAATTCCCTCTCTAGGCAATTAATGTGCAAAGAGCAAAGAACAAAGCCAATGAAAGCGGAAGAGAAGGCTCCGACGCCATTATAGAAACTGAAGCGTGGTGACTAACAGCTCCTAATAATTAATGTACTCTGATAGCCTGTACTAAAGTAAATTATCCCTACTCACCAGCATATGAGGGATTTCTCTGAAATGGGGCTTCAGTGATGTTTGACGGAGACAGTGTGGAAACTTGGATACTCCCGTCGGAAACCCCCCCCCCCTCTTTTACAAACTTTACAAAACCTGTTATTGGATCAGACGACATCTAGTGGAGTGAATACAACACTGCAACTGGTCTCACCTTTTGTTCCTCTTTCCTTCCCCTTTACAGACCTTGTCTATTTGTGTGACTTTTGAGGCTATGGTGACCCACCTGCACCCTCATATGATGTTCAACTAACAGGATCACACCTAATATTTAATAGACAGACCTCACTTTGATACTAGTGTTTTTTATGACTACTTTAAGTCTTTTTTTTTCTCCCTTTTGGATTGGGAGGAGGAAGAAGACTGGACTAATACCGGGAATAGCCTAAATAGAGGCAAGAAGAGGTGCAAGAAGGCTGTTGACCTACTGGAAATACTAGTGGACTATATTGGTTATAGTGTTATTATTTGGGGTCGGTGTAAATTTAGGGTGTGTGTTTCCTGTCAGGATATTGGATAGTGTGCAGTGTGTGGATTTTGTAATTGTACCCTGGTGAGAATGTCGAGCGCAGCAAAGAGGGGGGAGGGGGGGACGCCTTCTGAAAGAAAGGGATCGAAGCAAGAACAAGATTTCAAAGCAGACATACTAAGAATGTTTGCGGAAATCAAACAAAGTGAAAAAAATTTAGAAGTAAAACTAGAACAAGTAGACAATAAGATAGGGAAATTGGATAAAAAGTTGGACGAAACAGTTAATGAATTAAAAGGTCAAATAAAAGAAGTATTTAGGAGAACTCAGGCAACAGAAGAGGGGTTGAAAAGGACGAGAATAGAATTGAGGGAGGTAAGACGTGAGGAGGAGAGGACCAAAGTAGAGCTATCAGAACTAAGTAAAGCGCAAGAAGACTTGAAAGACATAATTGCCATGAATGAATTAAGATTAAGGGAGACTAACTTAAGACTTAGAGCAGTGCCAGAAAGACAAGGAGAAAACATTAAAGAGAATTTGATTGTAGAATTAGCCCAATGGATGGAAATATCAATAGAAGAGATGGCAAAATCAGTCCAAACGGCATTCAGACTAAAAATAAAAACAACCAGAGCTAAAAAATTTGTAGGAGATTGCCTGATTATATTCAAAGAAAAGGAAATGAGAAATATGATTTTGCAAAGAAATAGAGAAAAAAGACTGTGCATTGATGGGAATTATATAATAATTTTCAAAGATTTACCAATTAGAATTCTGAAACGTAGAGAGCCGTATAAAGCATTGGCACAGATGTTGAAGAAAAATAATATAGAATTTAAATGGGAGTATCCGGAGGGCATCTCATTCATGTATAGAAACAAGAGGCATAGATTAGTTAAACCAGAAGAAACTAGCAAATTCCTAAGAAAATATAAAGAACTGAGACTAGAAAAAGAGGAAGACAAAATAGGAGAGGCAGCAGGGGGTGCTGAGGAAGAGATAGAGGAGGTAGCAGAAGGGTCAAGAAGTGAAGAAGAAGAACAGGAGGAAGAAGAATTAGCTGAAACATAAGAAAAGAAGTAATATAGGTAGGTTCAATCACCACGGCATTAAAGATTTGGAGTTGGAACATTAATGGGATAAACGAGAGGAAAAAAAGGAACAAAATCCAACAAATTTTGAAAAAAGAAAGTCTAGACATTATTTGTTTACAGGAGACCCATATAGCAAGAAGACATAAAAGAATTCTGATAAATAAAACACTGGGAAATGAGTTCATATCATCTGACAGAGTCAAAAAAAGAGGTGTGGTTATTTATGTTAAAAAACAAATTGAGGCCCAGCAAATCTTTAAAGATGAAAACGGAAGGATAATGATGGTACAAATTAAATGGCAGGGACAAAACTTAATTATAGTAGGACTATACGCTCCAAACGATAATAAATCTGAGTTTTATAAAACCGTGGAAGAAAAGCTAGCGGAATATGTAGATCAAAAAATGATTATACTCGGGGATATGAATGGGGTGGTCTCACTAGAAATGGACAGACTCAGAGATGGGGGGGGTAAGGAAGGGAAGCTGCCCAGAACCTTTTTCTCATTGGTTAAAAACTGTAATCTAATAGATGCCTGGAGACTTAGACATCCGCTGGAAAAGCAATTTACGTACCACTCTGAGCCTAACCAATCACTGTCCCGAATAGATCAGATCTGGGTCTCGAACGAATTAACACCAAGAATTATACGAGTAGAGATTCAGGCCAAAACAATATCTGATCACAACTCAATAAAGATGGAACTGAAAGGTCTGGAAGAAGGTACTTTTAGATGGAGATTGAAGGATTATCTCTTAGATGACCAAGATATAGTTGAAAAAGCGCAGAAAAGGATGAAAGAATTCTTTAAGGACAATATGAATAAAGGCACCAAAACTAAGGTGGTGTGGGACACGGGTAAGGCAGTGATGCGGGGCTTTTTTATTCAGCAGAATGCCATTAAAAATAAAGGAAGAGATAAAGGGAAAAAGGATATTCTGAGACAGATAACGGACCTGGAGGGGAAATTAGTTAAAAAACCTAACAATAAGAGAATAAAAGAAAACATTAAAGTACTGCAAGCCCAGTACGCAACAATAATAAATAGGGAAGTAGAATGGAACATAAAAAAACTAAGACAAAGAACGTTTGAGTTTGCGAATAAGTCAGGGAAGCTTTTGGCATGGCAAACCAAGAAAAGAAAGGAACAAAGCACAATAAATAAAATTGTAGCGAACGGAGAAGAAATAACTAACCCCAAGGAAATAAGGAAAGGTTTTCTGGATTATTATAGAGGATTATACAAAAATAGAGAGAGATTTAACCAGAGAAAAATAGAAAGATTCTTGAAAGATAAACAGGTTCAGAAGATTCCAATAGAGAAAAAAGAGCAATTAAACACCCCAATAGAGACAGAAGAAATAAAATCAGCAATTAAAGATTTAAAAAGAGGGAAAGCTCCGGGCCCAGATGGCTTCACGGCAAGTTACTATAAAGAAATGGAAAATACTGTACTGGCACCACTGAGAGAAGTAATGAATAATATTTTGAAAGAAAAAGAAATACCAGATACTTGGAAGGATGCCTTCATTACTTTAATCCCAAAACAAGACTCAGATCTGTCGCAAGTTAAGAACTACAGGCCGATCTCGCTGTTAAATGTCGATTATAAAATTTTCGCAGGAATATTGGCAAGTAGAGTTAAAAACATATGGCTAGAATATATCCATGGAGACCAGGCGGGCTTTCTGCCTGGCAGGCAAATGAGAGATAATATTAGAAATATAATAAATTCCATAGAATACTTGTCTGCCAGGTATGATAAGCAAGCCATAATGATGTTCGTGGATGCAGAGAAAGCATTCGATAATATAGTTTGGGACTTTTTACTAAAACAGTTAGAATATATGGAGGTTGGTACGAACTTCTTCAACGGAATAAAGGCAATCTATACGGAGCAAAAGGCCAAATTAATTATAAACAATGTGGTGTCAGAAGAAATAACGGTAGAAAAGGGTACAAGACAAGGCTGCCCACTCTCCCCGTTGCTATTTATAATAGTACTGGAAGTACTCCTGAACTCAATAAGACAAAATAAGAAAATAAAAGGGATTAGAATCGGTGAAAATGAATATAAAGTTAAAGCATTCGCAGACGATTTAGTAATAACAACAGAAGACCCGCTGAACTCAATAAAAGAGATACTGGAAGAACTGGAACAATTTGGTAAGGTGGCTGGTTTTAAGTTAAACAAAAGGAAGACTAAAATAATGGTGAAGAATTTAGATTCGAAGGCAATCGAGGAATTACAACAACAAACAGAAATAGAAGTGGCCAAAAAGGTAAAATATCTAGGGATATGGATAACCCCGAAAAATATAGACCTATTTAAGAATAACTATGAGCAGGTATGGAAAGAGATAAAAAAGGACTTGGAGAGGTGGGGGAAGCTGAGATTGTCATTCTGGGGTAGGATAGCCTTAATTAAGATGAACGTTCTCCCGAGAATGTTATTTCTGTTCCAGAACTTACCGATAATCAAGGGCACTAAGATATTCAAAGAGTGGCAAAGAGGAATCTCAAAATATGTCTGGCAGGGCAAAAAACCAAGGATTAAGTTTAAATTGTTAACAGAAGCTAAAGAAAGAGGGGGATTCGCCCTGCCAGATCTGAAGTTATACTATGAGGCAGCGTGCCTCTGCTGGGTGAAAACATGGATAAAATTGGAAAATAAGGAACTATTAGACCTGGAGGGGTTCGACAATAGAGCAGGATGGCACGCGTACTTATGGCAGGGGAAGAGGAAGCACAAGGGTTTCGCAACACATATTTTTAAAGGCCCTCTATTGGAAGTTTGGGAGAGGAATAGACTTTTATTAGAACCTAAAGTACCACACTGGCTATCCCCATTGGAAGTTATGAGCGTGAAAAAAGTAAACATGAGAGGTGACTGGATAACTTATGAACAATTGTTAACAAAAGTAGGGGGGACATGGAAATTGAAACCATATGACCAGGTTAAAGGAAAAGTCTATGATTGGTTACACTATTTCCAAATAAACGAAATGTTTAGACAAGACGTTAAAGAGAGAGGATACGCGGATAAAGAATCTAAATTCCAGACTGAAATAATAAACAATGATTACAAAATTCTTTCTAAAACGTATAATATGCTATTAGAGTATAACCTGATAGATGAGGAAGTGAAGTCTGTGATGATTCATTGGGCAAGGGACATCGGCCATAATATATATTATGAAGAATGGGAGAAACTCTGGAAAAAAAACCTTAAATTTACAGCTTGCATAACGTTAAAAGAGAACCTCATGAAGATGTTTTACCGTTGGTATATAACACCTGCAAAATTAGCAAAAATATATAAAACTTGTAATAAATGCTGGAAATGCAGGGAAAAAGAGGGATCCTTCTTCCATATGTGGTGGGACTGCAGAAAGGTCAAAGGCTTTTGGGAAAGTGTATATAATGAAATGAAAAGTATATTAAGATATAACTTTGGGAAAAAGCCGGAGGCTTTTCTGTTAGGCCTAGCAGGAAGTGATATAAAGAACAATGACAGTAAATTCTTCCAATATGCAACAACGGCTGCAAGGGTCTTATTGGCTCAAAATTGGAAACAACAGAACATACCGACGCTTGAGGAATGGAGAGCAAAACTACTAGAATACGCGGAGATGGACAGATTGACGGGGAAAATTAGATATTTAAAAGACCAAAGGTTCATTGAGGACTGGGGGAAATTTGTGGAATATCTGGAAAATGTAAGTGAAGGTCAGATAACGCTAGTTGGGTTTAAAAAAGCTCTGTGAAAAGGTTGGAATATTGTCTAAAGAGAAAAAGAAGGAAAGAGAAAATAATGTCAATATAAGCTAGGATTTGTGTGAATTTGTTAAATTAGGGTATGGATGATTTCAGGGGAAGCTGAAGGAAGTCTTATAGAAAGAAATCTGTGACAACAAGGTGTAAACTGTTTTATTTTCTTGTTTGTTATGATTTAAAAACAATAAAAATTATGCGAGAAAAAAAAAAAAAATAATATCTGGAACAGGAAATGGCTTTTTAAAGAAATTATAGATATCAACACTTGTTACAAGTAGGTAATTAGAGTAATTATTCCCAGTTAGCAGATGCAAACTCTTCAGATGGGAATTTTAGGCACCAATAACTATTTACACAAGCTAAAAGGCACTTTGATGATTTTCAGTGCAAGTAGACAGATTTTTGCTGCTGATCTGGAAGAGAGAGAGAGAGATGTGTTATAATAGCCCTTTGAAGTATATTGCATTATACTTCAAAGAGTATAATAAGAGTATAGTAAGAGAAGAATTGCCATACTGAAGAGGCTGAATTCTTAAGTAACATTTCAGATATAAAAATGACCATGATCTAACTGTGGGACAAGCATATGAATTTAATTTCTGTAGGTGTGTTGACATATGTTTGTAGCATGTTTCTAATGTGTGTCCCTGGTGGGAGCATCATACAGAAAGCCAAATAGGAAAGACAGCATATGGATGATTCATGTAAAGGTCTATTCATACTATATTAATACAGTGGGACCTCGGGTTAAGAACAGAATTCGTTCTGGAAGTCCATTCTTAAACTGAAACTGTTCTTAACCTGAGGTACTATTTTAGCTAATGGGGTCTCCTGCTGCCGCCGCGCCGCCGCGTGATTTCTGTTCTCATCCTGAAGCAAAGCTCTTAACCCGAAGTACTATTTCTGAGTTAGCAGAGTCTGTAACCTGAAGCATCTGTAACCTGAGGTACCACTGTATAGAAAATGCAAACTTTATTGCAGATGTGGCTAACATGGTTCCCTCTAAATATTTTGGACTCCAATTCCCATCATCCCTGATCATTGGCCACACTAGCCGGGCTGATGGGAATTGTAATCTCCAATGTCCAGAGGGCAACCCCTGCTTTATCAGGTGCCCAAAGCAAGCAAACCTGCTCCCTTGCATTAGGACACAATTCATGCCAATTAAAAGCAGCGGAAGCGGGTTCCCATAAAGCATGTACAGTATCAAGCAATATACAGGCAGCTCCTCATTTATATGAGGATTAGGTTCTGGGCCTCCACATGTGTAACTAAAACTGTGTATATTGGGAGCACCCTGGAGAGTCCTCCTGGCTCACGAGGTGACCTTCCCCAGAGCCCAGAGTGGCCTTCCTTCTGGGTATTGTCGGCCAGAAGGTGTTAAAGAAGGATCGAACATTTTTCATGTATGCAACAACGGCAGCAAGGATTCTCATCGCAAAAAATTGGAAAACTCAAGATTTACCCACACTGGAAGAGTGGCAGATGCAGCTGATGGACTATATGCAACTGGCCGAGATGACTGGCAGAATCCGAGATCTGGGAGAAGAAAAGATGGAGGAAGACTGGGAGAAATTCAAGATGTATCTACAAAAACATTGTAATTTGTTTGAATGTTAAGAAGGATGCTAGATTATAAAAAACTGGCCACCACTAAACTAGATTTAAATTTGATGATAAGTGAGACTAAAGAAAATATAAAAATTTTATTGGAAAAAGTGTTAAATCATATTGGAATGTGTGGACATGAGATTGTAAACAAGTTGATAATTTGTTTGGAAAAATTTTTTTTAATGATGTAAATGGGAGAGGGGGACGTGAGGGAGTCCAAAGAAGTGAAGAATTTGTTGTTATAAAAGTAAGATTGTTTTATGTGTGCATTTATATTTTAAAAAAAAACCTTAATAAATATTTATAAAAAAAAAAAAAACAGAGTGGACATCTGGTGCTGAAGAAGGCAGGGAGTGTCTCCCTCCTGCTGTGACCAGCTCCCCTCCCCGCTGTTCTCCCAGAACACAGAGAGAAATGAAAATGGCAGAACAAAGAGAAACAAGACGAAGGAGTCTTAGGCTGCTGGGGAAGGAACCTTAGAGACGGGTGGGGAGACAGGGACCTTTGGTCCTCACAACTGGCTCACTGGGGCAAGACCTACTGGCAAGAGTTGTTGTGATCACTAGGCCTGTGCTGTATGAGCTTCTTTGAATAAAGTGTTAACTGGGTGTTTTATTGCGGACTTGCCCCTGACTCCGGCCCCTGACAGGAAGCTGTTCCACAGCAAGCAAGTTGAGATGACATGGATTTGCACAAAGGCCATTTTGATAAAGGCCATACAAATTACCTGCGTTCTAGAGAGGGATACTTGTAGATTAGCCGAGCGCAGTAGAATACTTGACTAAAGTAGCTCTTCCTAACACAAATCATGCCTGTTGTTCTTTTCCAAATTCAGTTCAACACTTCTGTTCACTTAAAGTAAAAGAGACTTAAAACTTCCTTGCTGCACTTGTGAAAATGTTTGCAGTCCTATATCAGCCTAGATATTCTCTATTGCCTGCCAGCTGAGAAACAGCATAGATGCAAGTGCTGTTCTAACTGCTTTATAAATCAGAGATTAATTAAGTGTGGATGTGATTATGAGTGAATCTGAGTGTATATGTGTTACATTAAGTGTGGGTGAGTGGTAACTCCCACCTCCCTGTGGCCAACAGCCACCTATGCAGCCCTCAGGCACAAAATAGTTGCTTGCCCCTGATTAGGGTCAAATAATAAAAACCTAGGATGATATAGAACCATTTATGTAAAGAATCATTTATGTATATCTACAATGAGCACTGGACGTGTGCAAATGCAGGTCTAGATGCAGCACAGTGCCATTTCCGATCTTGCCTGGACATTAGTTCATTCTGAATTATGTGACAGTCCTTTGAATTATATGACCACCATGTAATTAGACAGTCATAACTGCTCGATAGCTAGCAAAGTTCATCATCACTCTCATGTTCTCTTCAGTACTGAGTTGACATCCACTGATTCCAAATATAATGCAAGGGAATTAATTGAGATTCTACTAATCAGGCAGGTATTTCAAAAATGACACATAAAAGTGTTAAACTCTCTATGGGGTAGTTTTAGAATTGGTACTTTTTTTGCAGCAAAATAGATTCCTAGGCAGCATGAATATATCTTCCCTTATTAAGAAAAGTCATTATTCATGGTGTCCTAGCCTTTTGGGAGAAGATTTCAGACCACCAGCAACTCTGTTTCAAGATGCTAACTTATTTTCTGTATTTATATAACTACCCATAACACAAAACCTATCCTCAATTAACATTAAGTGACTTGGTTCCAGTGCTCTCCGTGTACAAGTGAGACAGACATGCACTTTTTTGCCTAGTAACTGCAACCATTGATCAGGGTCAGGGCTTTTACCCAGAATGGATAAGGTATCAGTCAGGTTCTGTAGTTCCTTTTAGCTCAAGGAGGGCTTCACGTGTGACACCTTCAAGGTATCCAGAAACATCAGTATGCACCTGGATGCATATCTTATTGAAAGTAATACAAGGCTGGGAGGTACTATCAGAGGTGGAGCTAGCTGCTCCGGTACCCAGGGGCAGGGGCATAGGACTGGGGCAAGCATCCCATGGGGGCGGAGCGAGCCACCGGGGGCATGGAGCGAGCCGCCCATGGCAGGCTACTTTCTGGGTGGGGGTGGCAGCCGCACCGCTTTGCCAGCAGCCTTACTACCTTCCCACTTCCTTTTTACAGCTCGGGGGAGGCTTCCCCCGAGAGAGCCAGTGTGGTGTAGTGGTTAAGAGCAGTGGACTCGTAATCTGGTGAACCAGGTTCACATCCCTGCTGCTCCACCTGCAGCTGCTGGGTGACCTTGGGCTAGTCACACTTCTCTGCAGTCTCTCAGCCCCACTCACCTCACAGAGTGTTTGTTGTGGGGGAGGAAGGGAAAGGAGAATGTTAGCCGCTTTGAGACTCCTGAAGGGGAGTGAAAGGCGGGATATCAAATCCAAACTCTTCTTCTTCTTCTTCTTCCCCCCCAGGAGCAGGGGACAACGGCGCGTCACCTGCCCACAACTCCCAAGCCTCCCCCGAGCCGTCAAAATGAAGGGGGAAGGGGAGGAAGGCCGCTGACAAGGTGGTGCAGCTCTGCCCCTTCCCCCAACAGCTCAGGGTAGGCTTGGGAGTCGCAGGTGGGTGGTGCACCGAATGCCACTCCCTTCAGTGATGACACCCTGGGCGAACCACCCCCTTCCTCCACCCTGGGTACTATTTACTCTTGGGTGTGTATCTGTTTCATGTGCACAGTCCAAGAAGTGCTACAAGCATGGAAGACTGCTTCTGTTCCAGTGTATCTCCTTAGTTGGTTCAGGGCAAAGAAGAAAGGGATGGAGAGAAGAAGGTTTAAGGGACGAGAAACAAACCCTTCTTTGCCCCACCCTTCATCTGAATTTATTCCAAACAAAACTCTAGGGGGGGAGCTAAGGTGTAAGCAAACTGTATTTCTTTCCTACGATTCCATTAATGTTATTCCATATTTCAGAAAGTGAAAATTTGGACTGAAAAGTTGTTGAGCTTTTTTACCCACGGAAATCACCACTTCTGATATGAGTTGTCCAGATTTTCCCGGACATTAAAGGGACTCCCACCTGAACACAATTCCCAATGGCCAAATCCTGGACATGTCCGGGATAATCCGGACATATGGCAACCCTATTTATCAAAAACTTGGTCACTGATTAATTGACAATCGCACACCACTGCAATTCATTCACCAAGGCATCATGAAGTGTAGTTCCCAGATGTTTGAGCCTTCACTCTAGTTTCTGACTTTTTATACATTACAGACATATCAGAATGCAGGTTTCCTGGGTCTTTGCGTTCATTGGTTTCTCTGAAAGCTGCTAAAAGGCAAATCAAGATTTCCATTTACCAAATAAAAACTTAGCATGGTTGACAATGTACAGAGCAAGTTGTCGCAGCAAATTGATGTGACGAGGAGAACTTTATGACACATCTGCATCTTTTGTGACACTGGGTGGTAGAGTCTCCCCATTCTGTGCCACTACGGCATAGGATGCCACTTGTTAAATACTTCTTGTCTGCATTCACCTCACGTCAAATGCAACAGAATGGTAACGGCTTCATACCTTAACGGCCCGATTAAACTGTCTCTTTTATGTAATGACAAATGCTTATTCCTTCTTCATCATAAATGTTTGTTCTTAAAAGGGTTCCATGGCAAGATGAGATTTATTTCTCTTTTGTGCTTGTTGTAATATACTGTACCAGGTGCCTCAAGATGAATGGGGAGGGTACCCTGCTGGTGGTAAAGATGAGGAGATTCCCTGCAGAAGGATGAGAAGTGGAAGTTATATTAAAGCCATGGGAGATGAGGAGAGTGGAGATTCCGACACTAGCCCCAAAACATCACCAAAGGTAGCAGTCCATCCGGAGTCATTGTTAAAATCTATCGGACAAAGAGCTCTTGGAGACCACCAAAAGTAAGCCTCTCAAACTTTTTCCTATGTTTCATTAATGTGAGTTTCATTGACTCAAACTACATTTCCTTCTGCAGTTTCTTCATATTCTGCCACAACTGAAAGAAAATGTTAGCTGTACTTATTCTGACTTTCCCCATTTAAGTGGGTAGTTCTATTTCTAGCAGAAGGGGGGAAAACCCAATTCCTGTGCCCTATAATAAATAGCAAACATCTTATATAGTTTACTATATTTCTAACAGAAAAGATCTATGTGCTGTGAAATAAAACTGACAGTAATTGGAAAGACAATGGCATTTTTAGTAAAGTGGAAAAACAGAGTAGCCTTCTATTTAATGTGCATCCCTTAAATATATCCTGAAGAACATATGAATATATACAAATTAATTTTTCAAGCTAGGAAGAACAAGATGTGATGGGGAGGGGGCAAGCCCACAGGAAACTAATTTTTCATTTATATATTTAGCATTGTGTTGTGTGGGATGGATTCAACTTTCCTAACATCAGCTCTTCCTGTTTCAGTATCTATAAATTGACTGTGAACATGGTAACACATAAATGTGACCTCTCCAGGGCTCAAGCCTGGGCAGTGTGGATGGAGGTCATAGGCTGACCACACCACAAGTGCCCCTACTCTGCCTCACTGATGTGGTCCAAAGGAAAGCAGAGTAAGACGTTTGGCGCCAGCTTTGCTGCAGGTGTTGACAGAGTATAGGCTTACAAGGTGCCATCCAACCATCTCAGGGACTCTGGATTTGTGTCTGCTTGCGTCTTAGCTTTTTCTTCTCCTGAAGATGTCCCCTGCAAAGCAGTGGAGGTTTAGGATCAGAGTTTTCCTTTTTCTAGATGGGCTACCTTCCCTCACATGCAGAAATTGCCTTCTTCACCATTGGACCCACTATTGGTCTTGTTCTCTCAATCCACTGGAGCCTGTCTTTGCATGCAGGGGATAGACTAATTGAACAAGAGGGGGATGTAGCAAAGCAGAGTATATGTAAAGTTTAAGGGGGAAGGTATGCCCAGAACTCCTACATTCTCAAGCAGCGGTCTGTTCTCAGATACAGAGGGAGGGGAGCTGTTGAGTCCATCTTTCTCTCATCCCCACCAGAGGAGATTCCCCAGGAGTAGAGATTCAGTCTTTGAGCTCAAGCCAGAGACTGGGAGCATGGAACCTGAAGCCCTGAAAAATGCTAAGCTTTAGGCCTGATGGCTGTCTATTTTAAAAATCTTGACTCCTCATTCATGGGCATGGAATCAAGGAAGAGTAATCAAGGCACAGAAAGTTATTAGGAATTGTTTGGAGTTTGGTCTTTGTTGGGGCAAGTTCCTTGGATACAGTCAGCTGTCCATAGTCCTGCAAGGTGTACATTATACCATCTTACTTATCCTAAAGCCCAGGGAACCCAATAAAGAGTATCTTGATTTCCACCTTTCAAAGTCTCTGTCCTGAGCTATATTTCTGCCCAATTCCACAGCACTTTAAGAAGCCCTATTATACCAACAGAAAGGTTATTGTGTAGGAGGCTAGGATGTTGAGAAGCTAATGGCACAACCATTTTTATTTCAGTTTCAGGACCCAGTGTTTATTTTTCTTTCAGATGGTCATCTCAAATGAACTAAATGTTAGTGACAGAAGAGATGGGGGAGAGGGGTTTTTTGTTTGGTTTGGTTGCTTGGAAAAGACAAATTGTGCCCTTTTTGAATAGCTCTCCTCGGAAAGAAAGTAAACTACTATCTTTCTCTAAGTTTCGTTTGGAGACTTAAATCACTGAGAGGCCAATTCCACCAGATATTTTATATACGGTGGAATTCAACACCATGCTAATACAACAGTCAAAGCAAGCACTTACCCAACAAAACAATCTCCCTTTTTCTTCCCCACATGTGTTGTTCTGGGTGTTCTTCTGACCCTCTGGAACCTAATTGGGAGTTGCAAGGGGATGGAAGGGAGAAAAGTCCTGTTGTGCAAACGGGACTTGTGCTGGTTCCTGCTCTCAGGAATATTTAGTTGAATCCAGCCCTTAATAAAGTTTATAATTATTACAAAAGTCCAAAATAATAATCAACAAAAGGAGAGATTGCTAAGCACAAATGATACATCACATGGGCTTTATACGCTAGAACGTCTTTTCAGAACAGCATCTGAGATTGCAGCGCTGGGATCATCATTCACATTGGAGATAAAGACCATTCTATATTTCATACTGTACTTAATGTATCATACTGTGTTTTATGTATTTTGTTTTCTTTCCTCCTTCTCAACTGGTTATTGACTGAAACAAACAAACAAACAAACAAACAAACAAACAAACAAACAAATAATACTAGCCCATGTCAGAGGTAGAGTTCATTGGTAAATGGTTACTCCTGGAAAGAAGTTGTCTTCTAGAATTTAAGAAGAGCAAACCCTCCTCTGTTTATCTGAAAGAGAGCAGCATTTAGGGATTCACAGCATAATCCCTGTATGCAGAATGAATAAGGCAAAGGCTTTTAAATAGAATTATTGAATAAACTAACACATGTAGTTGTGTTAATGACAATCTGTACGCAGCAATAATACACAAAATACAATATAGATTATGTTGATTGCTTAATGTGTCATTTGATGCAAAAGAAAAGCTAATTCTTCCTAAATTAATTTTCACAATTACCAGCCCTGTGTTTTATCCTAATAGAATCTTTCTTGAGTGTTTGCTTCTGTAAGGATAGCATTATAACATGAAGAATGGTAAATGTCTTTGAAGGAGAAAAATTAAAAGAAAAAGGTCTACCATGGTTCAGTGATTAGGTTCATAGAATGAGGTGGGGAAAAACAAGCTGCTCCTCTCCTACAGCAATCTCATTTTATTAACTTAATTTTCTATTACTCAGCTTTTTTTATAGAAGAGGGAAACATGCAGCTGCCTTCCTAGGTACAAAACACTTTCATTTAATTTGACACAAAGCCTGATCTCATCTAGTCAGACCAAAAGTGATAGTTGCAGCATCAGCCAAAGTTTAGGCTGCATATAAACTACTTTGAATTGCAGGTACTTATAAATGAAATAGGGACGCGGGTGGCGCTGTGGGTAAAACCTCAGTGCCTAGGACTTGCCGATCACATGGTCGGCGGTTTGAATCCCCGCGGCGGGGTGCGCTCCCGTCGTTTGGTCCCAGTGCCTGCCAACCTAGCAGTTCGAAAGCACCCCCGGGTGCAAGTAGAAAAATAGGGACCGCTTACCAGCAGGAAGGTAAATGGCGTTCTGTGTGCTACGCTAGCTTGCCAGATGCAGCTTGTCACGCTGGCCACGTGACCCGGAAGTGTCTGTGGACAGCGCTGGCTCCCGGCCTATAGAGTGAGATGAGCGCACAACCCTAGAGTCTGGCAAGACTGGCCCGTACGGGCAGGGGTACCTTTACCTTTACCTATAAATGAAATACTGTATGGAGTTTCTTTCATTGCTCCTGATTTCTCTTTGCCGTACACCCTAATTTGCATTATATGTATATTTTCTGTCCTCTGCTATGTAGAATATATTCAGATATTATCAAATTCATTTTACGAAAGTTTGTTTATATTTAATTTATTTATTTATTTTACTCTATTTATAACCCATCCTTCATATAGATTCCAGGGCAGGTAACAGTAGTGTTGGGACATGGGTAGTGCTGTGGGTTAAACCACAGAGCCTAGGGCTTGCCAATCAGAAGGTCCCTGCTCCTGCCCACTTAGCAGTTCAAAAGCACGCCAAAGTGCAAGTAGATAAATAGGTAAACGGCGTTTCTGTGTACGGCTCTGGTTTGCCTAAGTGAGCTAAGTGGCTTAGTCATGCTGGCCACATGACCTGGAAGCTGTACGCCGGCTCCCTCGGCCAGTAAAGTGAGATGAGCGCCGCAACCCCAGAGTCGTCCGTGACTGGACCTAACGGTCAGGGGTCCCTTTACCTTTTAACAGTAGTGTTAAAGCAACCAACCACAGTAAAATGCAGTTCAGATAATCTAATAAAACCAACTCTATGATGATATGATTTCTAACGAAATCCAATAACAGCAGCAGAAAATGATGGGGAGAGGGCAGCTATCATTATGGAGTTCATTATCTGAGCACCAGCCTGTTCTGGCATGTAGGTTTAGACTTGGGAACGCAAGTTAGAGCCCAGGCTGCAGTAGTAGCTAGGAATCAGTTTTGCCAATTTCATCTGGTGCGCCTTCTGCAGACCTTTCTGTCAAACTTAACTGAAACGCTTCGTTTTCTCGAGGCGATTCTAGTGTACCATACTCTGCCCTTGATGATGGTTCAGAAGCTTCAGAAGTAGGATAATGCAACACCTTCTCTCCCATGGGAAGTACCTTTAGCTGGGAGTATATTACAGCAGCGCTCCAGGGTTGACATCTGCTCCCCAGTTGGTTGGGTGCAATTCAAAGTACAGGTTATGATACCCTAAATAGGTTATAGATAGAATTCAGAGGTTCTGACTCAATTAAACTTTACTCACAGCCTACCTCTTTTACCTGAGCACCCGCTTATCACACATTGTCAGTTTCTTTAAAAGCCCACATTTAATGTAAAATTATATTTATAATACTGCAAAAGAATGATACCCCATGCCGTACTCTATTTCCGCAGCATAATTTTATAAGTCTATTAACACATATATATTTTTATACTGTTATATGCATTGTTTTATGTATCCATTTATGTGCTGGTTACTTTAGGAAACCTGGAGTGCATATGCATATAATAGTGCTTATAATCGGCAATAATTGTTCAGATTTTTAGTGGGACTAGGGTGCGGGAACCAAATCCTCAATGAGATGATTATTGGGCAGGAGAAATCCATGTGGGTAAGCTTGACATCTGAAATTTGGAAAATTCCATCCCAAGTTCTAAACAGCTTGTGGCCTTCATATTTAAATACCACCTTCTTTTGTAAAGCGAAGGCCATCTCTAATATTGAGGTTCTCATTCATGTACCGAGTAAGGACGGAAAAGGCTTCTAAGCAAAATAAAGAAGGAGAAACCAAAGTACAAAAACTGGAAAGTAACAAGGCTCCCCTTACTTTGCTCTTAAAGATGGGACATTTCATTGTTGTATTAAATTGAAACAAACCTTTGATAAATTCTTATTTATTAAATCTAGGTTTCACAACGATCAAGGTTTTAGTTGTTTTTTTTTAAATTATCTGTTGCAATAAAATATAGTTCCAGCAAGTGTTCCACCCTCAAACTTTGTTGATCTGAAGGGCATGATAATAAGAAAATTAAGCTAAAGGGAATTTGAGTGCCTTAGTTCACAATCTGTGGTTTTAGAGTTTGGGTCAATTATCCATCTCAGCAAGCACTCACTTTGATACTTATATGACCGGTGGGAGCAATAGGAGGTGAAAAGAATTTTCTAAGCAATATGGGTTATTTTCCTTAGAAGAGGGATCCACTGAGAATTAAGTCTGTCTTTGGAGACTAACCTTGAGGAATGAGCAGGCAAGTGTGCATTCTGTCAGTGTTTCCTTCTGGTTGGTGTGGTACACGAATGGCATTTATGTTTTGAAACTCTGGTAATCATCACCCTCGTACTTACAGGATCGCCTCTCCTGGTATGTCCAACAGAGGACCCTAAGGTCCATGAATAATAATAGCTTAAAGGTCCCGGGCCCTAAGGAAGCCAGACTATCCTCCACTGGGGCCAGGGTTTTTTCAGTGATGGCTCTAACCTGGTGGAATGCTCTGTCCCACAAGACTAGGGCCCTGCAGGACTCGATCTCCTTCCACAGGGTCTGTAAGACAGAGCTATTCCTCCTGGCCTTCAATTTGAATTAGCCTGATCTTCTATTCCCTTTTCCACTTTCCTCTTCTATGAAGAAACCCTTTCTGGGACCTCATATTTAAATTCTTGCTGGTCTCCTTGCTGGCCCTAGTAGGACCAACTTGGCCAGTTAGCCCTGGTGATCATTTGATGTCTACTGACTGGGGTTGTTTTTTTCCGGGGGGTTTTCCCCTCCCAAAATGACCCCTGAATTTTTGAATTTTATTGATATTGATGCTGCATTTTATGTTGTACTTTGTGCTGTTTTATGCTGTTTTTAAGTCACATTCTAATCAATGTTTTATATTTGCTGTTAGCTGCCCTGAGCCTGGTTTTTAAACCAGGATGGGTGGGGTATAAATAAAAAGTATCATCATCATCATCATCATCAACTCAGCAGTGGCTGATGCTCCTTGGGGCTGGTAGGCCAGAAGGCAGGGAGGCCAACAGTAGGGGGTGCCACAGCCAATGATAGGCAGAGTTTTAAGTAAGAATGTGGGCAAGTGGAGGCTTGCTAAGGGCAACTGAGGTTGGTGCACCAATCAATCTGATATATTAGACAACACTGTCATAGCAAAAGAGATGGTCAGAATTCTGCTTTGATTCGAAAGTGGGCTGAAATCCCAATATCATTTTGAAGTCCTAACCAGATTGCAGATTCTACTCCAAGTTCACCATCTATTCTAGAATTTTGGTAGGCAACAATTATTTTTAGGTTTGTTTTTAATATTTACTGTGTGTGTGTGTGTGTGTGCGCACACACACATGTGCGTGTATGTATGTATGTATGTATGTACACCCCCCCCCCCAAATGTATACCACCTTGATTTTTTAATGGTAAGAAATAAATGCCCCAATAAATAAACATGTAGTTTATATTCTGGCATCTGTAGAAACTTTCCAGATTCCAGCTATCGCTGTACAAAGTGTTTTAAATGACAAATTTTGCTAAACTGTGCTAGAAAGTTTACTGATTGTCCATACAAGACTCCTGTAGAATTGAAGCTTTACCTGAGCTACCAAAACAATTAGTATGATGAGAGCGTTATTAGAACTGACCTTAATAATGCTAAGCCATTTTTGTGGGTAAACTGAATAAATTTAATCTGATTCAGAGAATTTATAGTAACTGTTAGTTTCAGCATGCTGTGATGGAGTTAAGAATGGACCAGAGTTGTGCTCATTTCTTGTGTGCCGCCTTCACACAAGCAGCTCTTGCTGAGTTCAGCGGAAGCAGTTAGTTATGCAGCGCTAAAAATGAATATAACCCGATGCAACCTCAATTAAGAAATTATGTGTTGATAAAACAATTGAAGCCTTCAGCTTACAGAGTGAGTATGTGATATGTTTTTAGTGCATGCAATGGAAGCTTTGTTCACAGGAAATTGTATTTTTAGAGGTATTCACAGTTCCTTTTGTAATATGCCTCTTTGGGATATGAGCTTGCCAGTTTTCTCAACCATATTATGTTCATTGGAATTCACCTGCTTTACCTCCATTTGGTCTCCTTTGTCCCCCTTTGAAGCACAAGAAACTGTGCAAGTATAATGCTTTTTGTTACTGCTTCAGCATCAACTGGATAAAGCTGCAAAGACATGGCATGTTCTAAAAGTGGCCTTAAGGACAGACTCCATTTGGGCTGAACGTTGGAGATACTGTTCATATGCTTACAAGGCAGCACTTGCTGAAGTCGCAAATGGAATCAGGGGAATGTTAGGATAAAATAAAAGGCACTTGGTGTCATTTTCTCACTTTAAGAATTTGAGTTGAGGCTAAAGCAGATAACAGTTTTTAGTCACACTAATTATTTAGTGAGTCTTGTTAACCTGGTTTCCACTTTCCATACGCTCATCACTATTTACTAACCATTTCTGAAATGCAACAGTTTTTGTGGTGCATTTTGAAAGACTCTTTTGCATTGCTCGAGCAAAACTAAAGGCCTTTCCCCGCCCCCCTTACAGTAGCTGAAAACACAGTATTCAGTAATGTGGTAGAAATTCCAGACCCACTGTATCTTATCATTTCAATTGTACAGGGACAATCCTATACAAGTTTGGCAATTTTAGTCAATGGAAGAAAAGTCCTCCCTTTGACCATTGTGGAATTTAAATGTGGATTGTGGTTTCTCATTTGCTAAATGTTTTCCCCAAATGGAATGTCTTCTCTTTGATTGGCCTTTCACCATCAATGTGATTATGTGCCATCTTAATCCTAAGCATTTATACTTGGAAATAAGGTGTGCTAAGTTCAGTGGTTGTTATTTCTAAGTATGTCTAGGACTTCAGCATTCCTATCTGTATTATGGTAAATCTGAATGAGGAAGGTCCTTAGGCATTATTTTAGTTTAGTAAGGAACAATTCGCAGTTTTAAAGTGTAAGTAAATCATTCACCACATGCTATGCAGCAGGACAATAAAGAGGTTTATTAATTAAACTGAGTGGCTGGATGGCCACCAATGACAAGTCAATGCCAAACTTTTAAAAGTTCACCTAAGATATATCTCACTTAATATATGCATGCAGTTTAGATTAGTTTGCAATGAGATGTCCTCTGGGGTTGCACAAGGATCAGCCCCGGGTCTGATGCTGTTTAACATCTTCATTAATGACTTGGAAGAAGAAGTGGGCAGCACACATCTCGAGGGAAGCATTGTGAGTGATTTATATGATAGGCTACAAATTAAAAAATGAGCTCAGCATACTAGAGAGCCTTACTGAAAAAAAGAAGAAGAAATGTTGGACACATTCAAATGCAAAGTATTATACAACGGAGAGAGAGAAAAAGATCCACATTGCAATAAAATGAAACAGGAGGGTAATGGCTTGCAGATAGCATTGCTGGGAGAAAAGTTATTAGTATAGGAAATGGCGAGCAAGCGGGGAGGGGGGACCATCGTGGCATAACAAATGGATATATAGGTTGCCGTAACGATCATTGTTCACTTAACGGTTTAATTTGTTTAGCACCAACATAATGTGAAGTGAGATGTTCATGGGGCTGGTTGTAAGCATTGGGAAAGGCTTGAGAAGCACTCGGCACCAGCCTCAAGTACACCCCGAAGTAGGATGCCAGCGAGTTTGAAAGGAGTCTGGTCGATCCGAGTGCTTCAAATCTCCCAAGTGTCATACATGCCGTTAGAGGCTGCAGTAATGATGGCAAAGTCCAGGGACTCATCTTGAGCACTTCCCACTTGGACCAGACAATTGGAGCTCTTAAGTGCTGACAGCGCCAACCATTTGCTTAGGAGAAGGAGAGCCTAAATCTAGTCCAAGCTCTTCTCCATATAGGAGACTGGGTCTTTTAAGAGCTGAGAGCAGATGTGTGCAGCTGAGTCCTTTCCAGCTGGGTCAGGGCCTGTGCCTGTAGTAGGAATAAGAAACCAGAGGCCAATTTTTCTGTGGTGTTCCCCTAACTTCGATGGAATCCTAGGGGGAAGCTTTTGGGGGAATGGGCAGTGGCCTCCTATATCACAGGGTGTTCTTTCCACCCCCTCGCTTCTTTCTAGCCTTAGTTTTTCATCCTTTGTTTCCCTCTCTATCTTTCCTTAATAGTCAGAGCTACCTGCAAGCGGCAAGTGATGTGCCCGGTGGACACAACTTGGATCCGTCAGCAAACTACAATTCCCCCAAGTTCCGATCAAGGAATCAGAGCTATATGAGAGCAGTGAGCACGCTCAGTCAGGCCAGCTGCATCAGCCAGGTTGGAAACATTTTTTATTTTATTTTCAGCCTGATTTTCTAAGCAACATCAGCAACAGGAGTTTATCATATCACCCAAGCTAGCTACCAGCTGTTTAGCAGTTGTTGTCAGCAGTTCCATGCCAGAGAATTGAAAACATGTCCAGTTACGAAGGGCTTAAACTATTTGAGATGGCCTAACGAAAAATATTTAGCCGAAACCATTTGCCTAAGTGTGGAGCTTTTCTCGTGTGCACGTGAATCACATCTTGTAGCTGAAACCACCAGAGTCTCGAGCCTCTTTGACCTGTTTCATACACTACAGTTTTTCATCTGAAGAAGTGTGCATGCACACGAAAGCTCATACCAAGAACTGACTTAGTTGGTCTTTAAGGTGCTACTGGAAGGAATTTGTTTTGTTTTGACTACAGTTTTTCAGGCAGGGATGAGGAACATGTGGTCCTCAAGATGTTCTGGACTCCAGTTCATTTCAACCCCAGCCACCATGGCCAATGGGAGGGACAGTTGTAGTTCAGCAAGACCTGGTTCTAAGGTGTGCATTTGAAATGTTCTGTATATGAACATAAAACATATAACAGTAACAACAGGTGGTTTGTCTGGAGCGAGACACACCAGTAGCCTGAGTTCGGACAACGCAACGAAACAACAGTGCGACAGCAGGACCAAAGGAGAGGCAAAGTGGCTATGATCACCTCTCTGGGGGCACACATACTCATATATTCACATACTAAACCGTGGTTTGGTTTAGCATTATGTACAAACCAGGCCACAGTATGGAAGTGGTAAACAATGGTTTGCAGATGTAGGAGTTACTTACCAAAGAGCACAAATTGGCTGCTCTGTGATGAGTATACACTTGGTGGCAAACACTGGTTTGATGTGGCACTCTCTGTGAAACTGCCCATTGAATAAGTGCCAGTGTTGCGTCTTAGTTATGAAATTTAATTGGGAGTAGCTAGCTTGCACAGTTTACATCCCACCTTTTTGAGGGTGTGAGATAGGAGGAAGTAGAATAACAGTAAGCTGCGTTTTTGTTACACTGAATTTTTTAAGAGGGGAAGCTGTGTGTGTTGTGTAGGGCAAACCTTTGGCGTATAAAGCTAATGAGTGTTAATTTGTGTGCTTCTTGTTTTTGAATGTCTGAACACCCCCCCACACACACACACACACACATTCTAGGGTAAGAAATGCAGGAAAGTCATCTAAATTGGAGCAAGGACTTCTTAGTCTATTTCATTCAATGAGCCTTCTTATGTCGCATAATCTTCTACTGATTATGATTCAGTTCTAAGGGGAAATCAGATGGCCTGTTATCATGCATGGATTGTCATCTCAGAGATTCACGGCTTGAAAAAGGCTAAGAACAGCTGTGAAATGTTCTGATTGCCTTGTGGCAGGCCCCTACAGCTCCTATACAACAAGAGAACCAGGACAAAATTGAGGCTAGCTGACAGCAGGCATAGACATTCCAGGACTGCACTTGTTCACAAGTTCATCTCTGCCAGAACTTAAAATTACTAAAGACAAGTAACTGCTTCCCAGTGCACTTTTTCCACTCCTTCCTCTCCCTGGTAGCGTAAACATCCAAACGAAACGCGGGTGGTGCTGTGGTCTAAACCACTGAGCCTCTTGGGCTTGCCGATCAGAAGGTTGGCTGTTTGAATCCCTGTGACGGAGTGAGCTCCCATTGCTCTGTCCCAGCTCCTGCCAACCTAGCAGTTTGAAAGCATGCCAGTGCAAGTAGATAAATAGGTACCACTGCGGCGGGAAGGTAAATGGCATTTCTGTACGCTCTGGTTCCGTCACGGTCCTCCGTGCACAAGAAGCAGTTTAGTCATGCTGGCTACATGACCTGGAAAGCTGTCTGTGGACAAACACCGGCTCCCTCGGCCTGAAAGTGAGATGAGTGCTACAACCCCAGAGTTGTCTGTAACTGGACCCAACCATCCTTAAACATCCAAGATGAGATTGCCATACTCTGAAATTCCTTGACCGAAATCATTTTCTTCTGCAAGGAGCCGCCAACGGAAGCATCTCACCACACATTTCATACTATAAACCATGCCAGAGAGAGTGGAAGAGGAGGCGCGAGCTGCTGTTTATCTTCAGCAAAGTCCAGTCCAGTAGAGGAGTGTCCCACTTCTGTACTTTGTCTTAGCACTAGGCAGTGTTGTTCCTCTAGGACAGCTTTCCCCCAACCTAAGTAAGTGAGCTGCCGATGTTTTGCGCTACAGCTCCTGTCTGCTCCAGACTATTTGGACAGCATCATGTTGGTCAAGGAAATTAAGTGTATTAAGAGAATGCTATGTCCTCGTTGCTCCTGGTTCCTGCTGCATATTCTCTTCCCCCACTTAAGCCAGTGCAGAAGAACAAAGGAGAATGTGAGCCCAGAGCCATGCAAGTTTTTCAGGTGGACATAAAAAGGGGGCTATGCTCCTTGCCAGCAAGTTGAATTTATAAGTAGGAAATAAGACAATCATAAGTATGAACTGCATTATCCCATCTTTCTTTCCTAATATTGTTTGCACAAGGCTATTCAGAATGAGAATGTTTGTCTTTCCAGAGAACATTAGTTAATGTAATTTGATTAGAAATGAAATAATTATTACAAGGGCCAGAACTAACTGTTTTCAGAACAACTTAATTCTGGAAGTGTATTTATGGGAAATGGTACTATCAGGCTTTCGGTGCAATCAGAGGCTATTTGCCAGAAATTATTTGTTTAATCTAAAAATACATACTTTGTCAGCTGGACTTTTGCCCCTCTTTAGCCACTTCACAGGGTAGCTTTGTGTGGGGTTGGAGGCAATACAGCCACAAGTGTTATGGGCACATACTCTGGAGAGCAAATGCAGTTTCTGTCAACTGCCAATCTCTTTTGGCAAATTGGCACTTTGGAATTTTGATAGAAGGCCAGGACAGCATGCCTTCTGTCCACCCTGCTGTGGGTCAGCCTACTCCCACCCACAGACAGAAAGAGGGAAAGCACAAGAAACAAACACATTTAGCTTTTCTAAGGTGTCAGTTCCAGTGAAATTAAAATGGATTCCCTTAAATTTGCTTGATTTTCCAGGGGGGAGGGCGGGAATCAGCAAATTGAAATTTGCAGTGGTTTCAGGAAATGTCACAGATTCAGTGCTTGGTAGCACCACAAAAACTTTGATCCAAATCATGGGTAATCGTGGTTTTTACACAGGATGCCAAAATCAACAACAAATCACAAAATGCATCTGGGTGCACAGATTCGGCGGTGGTTTGGGAAGGGATACCTTGTGAGGGAATTATGAGGATCCATAAGGATTAACTTCACCATGGATCAAGTGCACTTCAAAGCACACTGGATCCTTGATTTAATCAGTGGTGATGGATGTGTTCTGTGATGTGATTATGATTGGCAGGGCAGGGAACCCAAGGAAACATTGCGCGGTTTCAAGAGCATCTATTTTATTGGATCCAACTTGTGGATCCAACCTCCTCTCTCTCCCTCTCTCTCTCTCTCTCTCTCTCTCCCTCTCTGGCATGCCATTCTCTCTTGCTCTGTCTCTTGACTCCAGTGCACCCTACTCCACCCCCCAACCCCAACTCCTTTGCTCCATTTTTGTCCTTCTGCCTCCAGCTATCCCACATCAGTCCCATTTAACTCAGTAAACTTCCTTATCTTACAATCCTAGCCACAAGAACTTCCCATCAAGCCAGGATCATATTGTTTACTAGCATCATTAGTTTCACTAGTATTTTCAGTCTGTCTCCAATTATAAAATGAACACTATATTATTATTATTATTATTAGTAGTAGTAGTAGTAGTAGTAGTATTAGGAGCAATTTGTGATAGATGTTTGGAACAAAACAGTTTTCTTTTACACTCAAATATAGAAAAAAACCTGGTTTGTTCAGCTGCTTTTAGCTGTAAGAAACCTTGATCAAACTAGTTTCAGATCCTGGTTTGTTCAATAACTGTGTGTCTGTTCCTTATTATTATTGTTGTTATTGTTATTATTATTATTTTCTATACCACCATTCATTCAAAGATTACAGGGTGGTTTGCAATATAAAAACACAAAGAAACTCCATAAATAGTAGCAAAGAAAAACAATATCGCCCCAACACAGTTATTTTATTATTTATTAAATTTCATTGCTAAACGAGTTGAAACTAAAAAGCTGTCCTCAGCTGTCATCCAAAAATAACATCAGAACTGGACAGTCTACTTAGCACACAGCAAACATGCTTAGTTCAGTGATGTTGAAGCATTTTGCTGCATGATAAAAGTGTCAAGAGGTGATGTGGGGGGTGAGGGGGGGACTCTATTAATGTTCAGGTCGTGCCTGCTTTTGAAGTGCTACAGCAGAGTCCATTCCTGACAGAGCAAGCCAACCAAAAAAAAAAACCCAATGCAATGTTGTTGTTTATCTAGATGAGTGAAGCAGAGGTCAATGGGCAATTTGAATCTGTTTGTGAATCAGTGTTTAGTGAAGTTGAAGCTCAGGCCATGGATGCCCTCGATCTGCCGGGTTGTTTCCGAACCAGAAGCCACAGTTACTTGCGTGCCATTCAGGCGGGCTACTCACAAGACGACGAATGTATCCCTGCAATGGCATCTTCCAATATCACCTCAACAATCAGGTCAACAACAGGTAAGATTATCTACGTTCTTCCATTTTGCATATGAAAAGTTGGGAAATGTGAAATCTCTTGTGTGAACGGAATGCGATGTACGCTGTGCGGCCATGACTCTTTCTGTGGGAAAGCACTCGACTGAATAACACCTTTTATTTAGCTCCAACATTGGCTTACATTTTGCATCATCTCATAATTAGGAGCCTCAGCTGTCTATGAACCCTGGTCTGCTTTCTGAGCTCGATGGTATAACCAGTGAGAGCTATAGCAAACATTATCCAGAGTTGGGTGCATCCTGCTCCAACATGTATTTCTTGTAAAAAAGAAAAAGAAAAAAAAGGCAACCATAAATTTCAAAACTTTGATTCCTACATGCATGTGTAGGTTTGCAGCTTTCCATCCTTTAGCCCCAAAACACAGTTGACTGAAGCCTTCCCCAATTGCTTTATTGTCCTCGGATTCCCAAAATGGCTTGGATTGAGAGAGGGCAGGGAGAGAGAGGAGAGTTTTAAAAGCACCATCCCTGCTCTAAGCAGCACACAGAAAGTCTTAGGATTCTGCCTAAGATGCACCATCTGCATAATTTCCCCATTATTTGTCATAAATCATCAGCTATCATTATTATGCCACTCATTTGGCATCCACCTGTTGCCTGAGTTGTTCTTTACCAGCTTCTAGAAGCCAGGCAATGTCCTGTTCTTGTCTTTAACTTGTAATACTCTGTAAATGTCTTTAGTTGTCTCTGCTCTGCTGCTGCAGCTTTGGTTTTTGTCTGATGTGTGAGTTTATTGTAACTATTGTGGATAAATGACGTGATCACAATTCGTTTTGTAAGGCACATTTAAAATAAATCCATTTGTGTACACGGTGGACAGTCAGGTATTTTTCGTTACCTCACCTCAGACCTGGGCTTGCTGATCTGACTGCCTAACACTTAGGTGGGCCTTATTGCTCTAGTACAGACTGTATGCCTGGTCTTCAACCCATTCCTGATAGTCTAAGGTGCCACACTTAAAGTGAGTGGAGAATAACACCATGGAGTGGAAGCAAGAGAAAGTTGCCCTGTACCATATATACATATGGTATCTCTCCCTCTCCCTCTCCCTCTCTCTGTGTGTGTGTGTGTGTACACCCGCTCTTCCACAACACATTTAAGAGGGCATTGGATGTCAGCCTACCTAAGACCTGGTTAAAGGGGAACATTTTCTTCTGGGACCTAAAGGTGTATGTTTCTGAGCACAAATCAAAGTGTTGGTGCTGACCTTGAAAGCCCTAAATGGCCTCGGCCCAGTATACCTGAAGGAGCATCTCCACCCCCACCATTCAGCCCAGACACTGAGGTCCAGTTCCGAGGGCTTTCTGGTGGTTCCCTCACTGCGAGAAGTGAGGTTACAAGGAACCAGGCAGAGGGCCTTCTCGGTAGTGGCGCCTGCCCTGTGGAACACCCTCCCATCCGATGTCAAGGAAATAAACAACTATCTGATTTTTAGAAGCCATCTGAAGGCAACCCTGTATCCAGAAGTTTTTAATGCTTGGTGTTTTTATTATGTTGTAAGCTGCCCAGAGTGGCTGGGGAAACCCAGCCAGATGGGTGAGGTATAAATAATAAAATTATTATTATATTAATGAAGACATCAGATGAACCTTCCTGAGGAAAGCATTCCACAAACAGGGAGCCACTGCAGAAAAGGCCCGTTCTCATGTTGCCAGCTTCTAGACCTCTCATGGAGGAGGCACTCAAAGAAGGGCCTCAGATGATGAATTCAGGATCTGGGTAGGTTCATATGGAGACAGGCAGTCCTTGAGGTATTCTGAGCAAAAAACCAACAACCTGTCAGTCACTCGCAGGAGCTCTGCTGCTTGTCACCAATGGCAGAAACACTGAAAATAAACTTCAGAAAAGAAGAAAAGGATTGCCACTATGTGTGAGGCAGTGGTAAGATGCACAGACCCATATCCCTAAGGTTGCCAGCTGCAAATATCACTCAGTCCCAAGTATAGCCCTTGAATATTTGGGTTGGACTGTGGGATAGGAGACGCACTGTAAGTCTATATAAGGCACCACCAAGCCAAAATCTCATTTATTTGAATCCCATTTATTTCTCTGTCTTGATGCTTCAGTTTTATGCCTTGTATAAAATTGTATCCCTTGATTAGCTGTCTTCTGCTTAAACAAAGTGGCTCTGACTTTGGGAAAATGCCTAACTCTCATTATACACATTTTTTTCCCCCGTTTCCTGAACGTATCAGGTAATTTCTTGCTCAAATACTTCATCTTTCTGTCTTATTAATCTAAGTAAAATGACTTTGGGGGGGGTGGAGTGGGACCATCATTCCAAACATCACCAGATTTAGAAGGCTGAAAATCAGGATTGGCTTGCAGGCACTGTAACACTGTAACTACGGTACTTGAATTATCGGTAACGTTGCACAAATCAGCCCTTGGTTTCTGGGAGAATGCTAGAATGAGTAAAATATTCAAATGGAATATATATCAAATGTCAAAAGAAGTGTAACTATTATGCACTACAGTGTTAAATGAAACTTTCAATTTCCAAAACAAGTTATTAGCTTCTAAATGATGGAGTAACCATTTAATATTTCTGCATTTGAAATGCAGTGGACAGCAGTTTCTTTGCATATTATTTTCACACTTCAAATGACCATTTACTTATTAATCTGAAGCAAGCCAAATTAAATAATAGTGCAGCGCGTTAGAAATAATTTGATATATAGAGTGTCTTTTGTGTAAAAGGCAGAAAGGTCAGAAACTAATTTTTAAAAAATTGTAGCAAATGGGCTCCTTTGAATATTTAGGAAATTTAATAATGTATCAGATTTAATTGTATTTTTATTTCATTTTTTGCTAATATGGCAAATCATAGAAGTGGTTTCCTAGAACTGTAAAATTGTTGCTTGGTGAAACAGGATAACCCTTGCCAATTCTGAAGTTGTAACCCATGTGACTGCACTAATATTTTAATATATAATCTACCCAGAAATAGCAAACAGGCTGCATTTGTAGGGAGTCACATAGATAGTTCAAGCAGAATGCATGCTGTCTCGTCTCATGTTTCAGTACACAGAAACCAGATTGTGCATAAACAAGTCCCCAGAGGCAGGGGGAGTGTTTTGCCATCACTGCTGATCTCTACCCGTGCAAAAATGCTACAGAGTCATGCCTGAGTAGGTCACATAACCTCCCAGCTGTCATAAGTGCCGGCCAATCAAGGTACACATGTTGCTTTCAGGAGCAAGTGATGGAGGATGTGAGATCCAGCTGGAATCTCAAACCAGCTGTGGGATACACTGGTGCTCAAGGAGCCAGATGTGTTCTGGATAACTTCATCAACTGCTGCCGTTACATTTTTGACGTGTGAAACATCTGATTGCCTGCCACTGCCTTGCACTTATCCGTTTCTCACAGTGGCGATGGTTTCTATTTGACCATGTGGCGTTTGCCCTCCTGGATGTGTGATATCATGCTGGGTCATAAGGAAAGGGTTAAATGAGTGTGATTTGATTGGCCAGTGGGAACCCAAGGGGAGGAGTTTGAGTTAGAGTTAGAGTTAGAGTTAGTGTTGTTGAGATGTCAGTCAGGTGTTAGAGAAGAGAGCGGGAGGATAAGTCTGTGGGTTGGGATAGTTTGATGTGAGAGAGTGAGAGAATCTGTTAAGAGGAGTCAAATAGACAGTTGGGATAATCAGTCAGAAGGTATTAGGAAGGTATAGGCCAGTAAAGAAACTGACAAGAAAAATTATCTGAAACCATAAACTTGTTAATGCTTATAAAATAACCTTGTTTATTTGGTTTAATGTTAACAACTGTCTGGACTCCGTGTGTACCCGAGAGAAACGGGTTGGTGGCAGCGGGGAAGCAATCACAGTGGTGGCACAGGGATCAATAGACCGTCAAACGTCCGGGGACCCTGTGTGATCGTCACAGACCATGTTAGGCAAATATCTGCCTATCAGCATTGGAAGGTTTTCGTGATAGGAATTATTATTTCTAAATCATTTTCACTGTGGCACCATGGGAATAAGTGGAAAAACATTACGTTCCAAAGGGACTTTCTAATGTTACTGAGTCCTAGAGAGCTGAAACTATCTTCTTTGGGTTGAAAAGACAAGGTTTCCTGGAGTTGCAGCCATTTGAACCAGCTGCCTTAATATGTCCCCCACCCTGGCTTTTTTAGTTGACCTAAGTTTCTAAGCAGGGGGAAACTACCTGTTCAGAAATATCACAGACCTCGCTGGACTGCACGATTCCTTTGTTTTTTTAATCCCACCTTTCAAGATAAAGACAAACCCCACAAGGCAGTTTGCAAGTAACCTCAACATTCCTTAATAAAATCACAATGAACTAAATCATAGAGAGGGGGGAGGTTGATTGTAGAGGATCCAGAAAAAACTAATTTGGGGGAGCAAAGGTCTGGCAGAGATCACCATTTACATGTGATACAGCCTCAATGTGTTGTTATTGAAAACCGGAGGAGCAACTGGCGAAGCTGGAAAGAGCTATCTCTGTTAATCAGAATGGTTCTTAATTCCTGGTAAACTTGCATGGGATTTCATCCATCTTAAAAAGCGAAAGCAACAAGAAATCTAAGGAGAACTCTTTGGTACTATAGGAAATAAATGAGTTTTGTAGTGCATCTTGAAAACTGTCAAAGAGGTCCTGACAAACTATCAAGAAGAATGAGTCCCAAAGGAAAAACCCCAAATGAAAAAGCTCAGCTTCTGGTCTCTTCAATTTTGATCCTAGGACCGATAGCAGGAGTGTTGCAGCTGATTTCAGCTGCATTAGTGGGATACGACTTGAAGGCTGTTTGTAAAACAAACACCCTCGACCATTCTTGGCTTGCAGTTAAAAGGTTATTGAGAAAGAGCTGGGAACTTTTGCTCTTGGGGTTGATAAAGTGAACAGTAGCTAGATAGCCTCCTGGAAACTGCGCAAGGTTATGCCCCATGGAATTATGCAGATCAATTTCAATCAATCATCTCGCTGACCCCATAAAACCAGCTGTTATGAGGTCAGCGCTTTGGGGGCATCAGACTCTTCTAACTGTAGGTGAATAGCAGGGAACATTTTTTTCCTAATGCCTTGATTCACACAGACACTTTTAGCTACTAAATACTTTTATGAATGTAATTATATATCTGCCTGCATTTCTAAATCCAGTTGAGTCGAAGCATGATCACACAGCAGGAGGGAACATGACACTGCTGGAATCGCAAGGCCCTCAAATATTTCATTCAAGGTCACTCGAAATCCACAGTGCTGGATGCGGTTTTGTCACAAGTGACACTTATTCTAACGATACCTTAAGGATATCTTTACAGGAGGTGCAATTAATCACTGGAACATTATGAGTGCCTAAGAGAATATATTCTGTATACATTCATAGAGCTTTTCCTCTTCCTCTTCTGTTGAGAAAAACGATGCTGCCTTCATAGATTTTACCTCAAAATCCAACATTTAAATGCCTTAGACTTGTTGGCACTTCTTTTGGCAGTCGTCAAATGTAGGATCTCACTGTCATCCAACTGTCAAATGAAGCTTTTCAGTTTGTTCCTTGTGGACAGGTTTCCCACAAAGACAGCTTGGCTGCTGTTGCTGCTGATGATGATGATCTTCTGCCATGTGCAGCCGTAAGGTGTCACTGCTGGTTCAGCTGCTGGTCAGCACAGAGGCTCAGGAATGAGCAGTAAAACTGATTCTTTATTCAAGGAAACAGAATACAAATAGAGAAAACTGCGGCGAGACTGGCCCCAGTAAAGCAGTTGCCAGAACTGATGATCTGGGTCTCACACCTCCTCTAAGTCTCCTCCCCATCCGGCTGTTTTCCCTTCAGTCTTAAACTCCACTGGGGAGGGGCCTCCTGTGAGCTCTGGGCTTGTTGTCCTGCTACATGCAAAAGTCTGAGTCCTTGAAGACCAGGAGGGATGGGAGCTGAATACAGTAGGACTGGCAGGCTCCTGTGAATCTATTGCAGCCTCAGCCCCCTCCTCCTCAGCTGCCTGTCCTACATCTGCAGTGTTTTCTGCCTCTTCTTCTCTCTCACTCAAGCCCATTGCTTGTTCAGCATCCAACTATTCTGCGTCTGTCCCCCCTCCTCATCCTCTGTCTCAACACCTGGCTTGGAGCCTTCCCCTTCTGAGGCTTCCTTAGGGGGTTCTCCTGCTGGAACCATTCCTCTTCATCCAGCCAGTCTCTGACATAAGGGAAGATAGGGTGAGCGGACTCCTTGAATGTGCTCCAGAATCCTTTGTGACGTACAATGACACATGACAGACAAGTAGTGATTTCTCGGCAGAGAAATCCAAGTGACAAGTGTTCAGGAGGGCTGGTCGCAGCCCCCAAGTCCTTGCCTCTTATTGGCTTAGCAGGCGCTGCCCTCCCTAGCCGGGGAGCCTGACACGGCTAGAGGTGGACACAGCGCCAAGTGACCATCACACACACACCCCGGCCACACCAGAAGATGCCAGCTTTCCCGAACCCGCCGCAGCTTTGCCATTCAGCAAGGGCCACCCACCCAGAGTCCCAGGTGAGCGGATATTCTCAAAGGAGAATTTTGTGGATTTGGGCAAGCAATTTCATTACAGCTTTCGTTTTGCAAAAACATGAAATTTGGTGTTAAAATTCCTGACATCCTTGTGACCACTGCATGTGTGCATTTAAGGGAATAATAAAAAAGAACAATAAAATGAATACATACCACCAGGGTCTCCACTGCTATGATTCACTCTGCGACTCTGCTTAATTAGTGCTGCTGGAACTCTAAGGAATTAGGTTGACACTTTATCCTCTGCAAAAAGTATAGAAAGCCTGTGTGACACAGTGTTTATAGATTTTGAGGTTGTGCCAGCTTTTGCTGCACAGAACGTTAAATTCTGTTTCCTATCAGATAGAAATATGGATTGTCTAGAGAGAGAAAGGGGTAGGGGGACACAAAGGAGCTGCTGTCAATAATTCGCTTCAGGATGCTAACTGCTTGCTGCACTATAATTTATTGTTAATTATCAGAACTAAAATAGAAGCCTTTTTTGTCATCTATTGAACATACCTTGAGTCTAGTGTTGCCCACATCTCTCTCTCTCTCTCTCTCTCTCTCTCTCTCTCTCTCTCTCTCTCTCTCTCTCTCTCTCTAATACAAGTATCCAGGTGGGTAACCTTGAGATCTTATTTGATTTACAACAGCATTAACTGCATACGCAAATATTACCCTTTATGCTAAGTGTTCCTGTGTTGGCAAATGGAGTTTATTTTTGTGCAATGCACTTTTTGTGCACAGCTTTTCAATGGACTTGCAGATTTTACAAATTTGTAGAATTGTAACGCCCTTTGAAGAAAAAACAAACAATGCTAGTTTAACCTATTTAACCAGTGTTAAGACGCGGGTGGCGCTGTGGGTAAAACCTCAGCGCCTAGGACTTGCCGATCAAATGGTCGGCAGTTCGAATCCCCGCGGCGGGGTGCACTCCTGTCATTCGGTCCCAGTGCCTGCCAACCTAGCAGTTCGAAAGCACCCCCGGGTGCAAGTAGATAAATAGGGACCGCTTACTAGTGGGAAGGTAAACGGCATTTCCGTGTGCGGCTCTGGCTCACCAGAGCAGCTTCGTCACGCTGACCACGTGACCCGGAAGTGTCTGCGGACAGTGCTGGCTCCCGGCCTCTAGAGTGAGATGAGCGCACAACCCTAGAGTCTGTCAAGACTGGCCCGTACGGGCAGGGGTACCTTTACCTTTTACCTTTAAGATGCGTGCACCAAGATCTGGCTGGTGAGCATATGTATATGTGAATTTCATCCTATCCTCTGAACATCTTTGACCTTGCTCCTTCTTTGGCTTCCTCTTTGTGCCTCACCTGGCTATCCCATTCCTGTTAAGAATACCCAATATTAGGGTTGCCATACATCTGGGAAAACCACTTTTGAGGGGCCAAAATGCCCATCCGGACAGATTTTTACATTTTAAAGGAAATGTCCGGGTTGTCGGGGATGGGGGAGTTGGGTTCAGTTGGTTTGGGCTGCTTGGGCTCCGGCTGCTTTGCACTCCATGGCCGCTGCCAGTCCGAGCTGGGGAACGGGGTACATGGGCGTGGCATTGGCTGCCACCCACTCACCTCTTTCCAAGGCCCAGGCTGTTGGGTAGGGTTGTTCTTTAAGGTATGGCAACCCTACCCAACATCATTTCATTGGTACCTTGGGTTAAGAACCTAATTCGTTCTGGAGGTCCGTTCTTAACCTGAAACTGTTCTTAACCTAAGGTACCACTTTAGCTAATGGGGCCTCCTGCTGCCGCTGCGCGATTTCTGTTCTCATCCTGAGGTAAAGTTCTTAACCCGAGGTACTACTTCCAGGTTAGCGGAGTCTGTAACCTGAAGCGTCTGTAACCTGAAGCATCTGTAACCCGAGGTACCACTGTATTAGACTCTTTCCTTTGTGCGGTTTCCCCTATTTTCCTTTTCCTCCCAAAGGCCTACAGCTCCCACAATCTCTTGCAGCCCCACAATTTTTCTTCCATACAAATGCTGCCAATATACAGATTTCTCTCTCACACACACACATATGAATGGGTCAAGTTAGATTTCTTAGTATTAATACGTCACTAACAATTAACTTAATTATTAAATTTGTAGGAAAATGGTAATAGCGCATGGTTTACGCCATCGTATTGTTCTGTTATGAATCACCTTCCATAGAAATTTCAAGGTAATTGTCGTTCGTACAATGAGGACAACTTAATATAGGTTTAAAAGCAAGACGGGGGAAAATAACTGAAGATAGGTTTGAAACAATACCAAGGCATACCCAAGGCACGCACACACACAAAACAATCCAGCCAGCTGGTGAAAATGGAAAGTTCAAATAGTGGGTGCTTGCCATATCTTAGTAGAAATGTTGCTTCACAAAACAGGGGAAGCCACGCCGAAAGCCCTGCTCTGAGTCATGTGTTCTAGAGGCCTGTTATGCAAATAACAAAATTAAATGAGAACAAAATTAACATACCCCTTCCCACCTCTGCTTTTAAAAAAGGCTGGCGTGTGGAAGGAACAAAATTCTTCTCAGTTAGCCAGACAAAACAGGGGAAGAAGAACATCAGGAGCCCACCGTGGAGAAGCTGGGTCATCTGTTGGGGCTCTGAGGGTCATTTCCATTTGGAATAAATAGCTGAGCTTTTCTTCAAACATGTTATCATTTCTTAACCCATTATTTAATGTAGCAGCAGAATCAGAAGATAAGTGAATGGATGGTGAGTTAAACACTGAGAGCAAAAGAATAATGTAAAAGTCATGAAAGTTATGTAAGGAGAAGAATGGGAAGCAATGGGTTACAATTAGGAGTTTTATTCGACTGAGTAATCCTAAACTCGTGAGAAATTTATGAATAACCAATTATGGGGTGTTAAATCTCTGTTACTGTTCAAATCTGTGCTCAGGAAACCGAAACACTACGCTAATTTATAATATATATATATAAAATATAAAATTAAATTTGTTTACATTTATATATTATATTAATTTAATCTTCTGGTATAAGCATCTGGTATCTATATGGTAACACAAACATCTACATAAACAGGAAAACTTTTGCCATATAGTAAAAACACCATAAGAGAGGAGGCCAACTGCATCTCCTGTGACAAAGTGTTCCACAATTTAAAGGTAAAGGTAAAGGGACCCCTGACCATTAGGTCCAGTCATGACCGACTCTGGGGTTGCGGTGCTCATCTTGCTTTATTGGCCGAGGGAGCCGGCGTACAGCTTCCGGGTCATGTGGCCAGCATGACTAAGCCACTTCTGGCGAACCAGAGCAGCGCATGGAAACACCGTTTACCTTCCCGCCAGAGTGGTACCTATTTATCTACTTGCACTTTGACGTGCTTTCAAACTGCTAGGTGGGCAGGAGCAGGGACCGAGCAATGGGATCTGACCCCGTCGCGGGGATTTGAACCGTGACCTTCTGATCAGCAAGCCCTAGGCTCTGTGGTTTAACCCACAGTGCCACCCGCGTCCCTTGTTCCACAATTTAGGTTGCAGAATTTCATTCTGGGCATTTCAAAACAGAGGACAGAAATGTCTTAAGTACAGCTTTTGAGTGACTGTCAGTGAAATGAATAATTCATGTTGTAGTCCTCCTGTCATTTATATGGCTTTGAGCCAGACACGCTCCTCAATTTATGGAAAGAGCCAAAGTCCAGCAGAGGGTCCCAGTGGAGGAAATGGGGGAGGTGATATTTGTTGATTCCCTCTTCCTTCTGCAGCCCCCAGGGCCATATCCCACACCTGTTCTAGACAGTCCCACAGGAGAACACAAGAGGAAGACAGAGTTCCACTTACAGGTACACTTAAGCAAACCTTAGCTCTGTTTTTCCTGCTTCCCTTTTTCTAAAAAAGGAAAGAAAAGGCAAGCAGATTGTGAAAGAAGATGTCTCTGACTTCCTTTAAAAAAAAACCAAAAACCCAACAACCCACATGTCTCTGTGGAGTATATTCCCTAAAATGAGACAGGACGTCATAGAAGAATCTTAAAAGGGGTCATTATTTAATTAGAAAATGACATATTTACAGCTAAAACTGTCATAACTAAAAAAAAAATTGAATTTGCTTTCTAAAGTACAGCCATAAATCAGAGTGAGTGAGTTCCATGTCTGTACTGAACATGAGACGTTTATAAATCAGTGAGGTAAATCCTATTTACCTCCCATTTGTTGGCAAATGTCTGAAAATCTCCCCGCTTTTCACCTTGGAGCACGCCAAATTATAAACTTGCTTAAATGGTTTCCCCAACTATTAAGGCCAGATCTTTGCTGAGGTAGGAATGGTTCTGTTGGGTTCCATGCTTTTTGTGCAGATGGATATAATCCAGGAAATGTAGCTCTTTGTACTCACAGAAACTACCGTATTTTTCGCCCCATAGGACGCACCTAGTTTTTTGGGGGGGAAATAAAGGGGGTGCTCTGCGCTAATCCCAAAGCTTGGGGCGTGTGGAGCTCAGCGCGCCCCAAGCTTCTGACTGCAGGCAAGGTCTCCGCTAGCCGTGGGAGAGCCGCGCGGCACTCCCACGGCTAGTGGAGCGCAGCGCTAATCCCGAAGCTTGGGGCGTGCGGAGCTAAGCGTGCCCCAAGCTTCTGGGTGCCGGCAAGATCTCTGCTAGCCTTGGGAAAGCCGCACAACTTTGCGCGGCTCTCCCACGGCTAGCGGAGCACTGCGCTAATCCCGAAGCTTGGGGCATGCGGAACTCAGCGTGCCCCAAGCTTCTGGGTGCAGGCAAGCTCTCTGCTAGCCCTGGGAGAGCTGGGTCTCCCACGGCTAGCGGATAGCTTCCTGAAGCCTGGAGAGCGAGAGGGGTCGGTGCGCACCGACCCCCCTCGCTCTCCAGGCTTCAGTGAAAGCCTGCATTCGCCCCATAGGACGCACACACATTTCCCCTTCATTTTTGGAGGGGGGAAAGTGCATCCTATAGGGCGAAAAATACGGTACGTGTAAGATCTAAGGTACGATTAACCTCTTCCAGGGACTCATCTCACCTTTTCTTCACACTTGTCAAAAAATGGAGATTTAATTGAAAATTCTGATTGCTGCAACTTAATCTTGGGCGAAGGGGAAGTTCTCTCTGACTGAAACACAAGCCCTCCTGGCTGCCTCGTAAATGATGCCTGCTATATATTGCCGCCCCCACCTCCCTGCCACCTTGCACGGCGACAACAATTTGAAGGCAAGGCACAAATGAGCCTTTGATGAATGAGGCTTGTTACATAGAAAATGCAATACGTTCCCCATGCCTTTTTAGCAAGAGGTAGTAAGTGAAATCCAAGTGAAATTTTATCTCTGTCAGCCCAGATAGTTTCCACTTAGGCTTGTGTTTGTATTGATTCATAGGAAGAAAGGTGATTACTGCTTCCAAATAAGAGGGGATTTATGGGGAGATTATAATGCTTCATGTCTTTGAGGGCTTTCATGAATGTGACCTCCACTTGGCTAAAACTCCAATTAAAACTGCCGCCATGGTACTTTCCCATCTAGTATGTGGATATTTTGGTGCATTTGGATAAACCTGAACAGAGCTACAACATATAAACCGGTTTACAGTGCAGGGCATGTATAACACTAATTTGGGCAGAGCTGTCTGATTTCTTTCTGAGCCACTTCCACCAAACAGAAGAGCCAACACAGGGGATGAGAGTCTTCTGCATGGTATACAAGCCCAAGAACATGAGCGACCTTGTATATCCCACCACACCTTTACAGCAATCTCTCATTGCCTATTCGCTTGACATGGTGTAAAATATCCACGAGAACTCCTCTTTGTGAGTGATTCCTATGCAAACTGCAGCTCATTGAAACGCCAATAATCAAGGATTATTGCAGAACTGAAAAACAAAACAGGAAAACTCATTCATGGGACTGTTAGAAAGCAAACTGATCCCATATTACATTGCTTTGCTACCAGTTAGAACTCAACATCTTCCTTTAATCATCACTAAGGGGCTAAGCAGAGTCTGCTTAAATCTAAGCAACCATTTACATAGGGAGGGCGTTCTGTATTTTATTCTTAAATCTTCCTATATCCTAGCTTTCTTGTGGTCTTCATCAGCTGCAAATGGTTATATTCCCCCTCCCCAATATATATCTTCCGATTTTAATTATCAAGCCACACAATGAGTTCACACACATTTCAAAGTATTCAGCTCAGAATTGCTTGCATGCTAAGCCAAGGGTTGCAAAGCAACTCCACCTTGTCCATTCTTCTAGATCAGAGCCAATGTAACATAGCTAAAATGTTAACTCTTTCCCAGTATGATTCAAGGATTATCTGAGAATCCAGTATTGCAGGGCATTGGACTAGATGAAATTTGGGAGTCCCTTCAAATTCAATCGTACTATGATTGTTATGCTAACACAGTCCCAGTGATATCCATGGGGCTGCACCATAAACAGAGACTGTGTTTTGCCATCTTCTCTGTACAAACCAAAACCATTGCACAGATGAATTATTCTTCTGGGTACCTTGTACTTTTTGTCAGCGAACAATTATAGCCCACCATAGACTTCCATGGACCTCAAGTGTTTTATCTGAGGTAAACAATTCAATCCTGATCTAGAGTTTTGAGAAAATTGTTTTGCAGTTTCTTTTATGAATGTGCAATTCTGTATATATTGCGGCTGATGAGTGTGAAAGCATTACACAACCTTTAGCTTTGTTATGGTAAGGTTCAAACAGTGAAAAGCAGGACAGAAAAGTTGTTGAGCCAAAAACTGACACTGCTGACATGGGTTTTCCTGGACATTTTAGCAATTTCCACCCGGACACTGCTTCTGACTGCAGTATTCCAGATATGTCTGGGAACTTCTGGATGTATGGCAACCGATAACGGTTATGGATTACTACCAAGACAGATCAACTTTAACTGAACCAAATGCACATACTTTGTATGTGCCACCGAATTATTTCATACATGACACTTCATCTATGGGACAAGGCAGGAGAAGGAGAGACATAGATGCCCCGTGACACCATTATGTTTAGGAAATGTGCAAATGTCACTTGTTTAAGTGTTTGGAAGCCATTGTATACTTACAGGCAGAATTGTCAGCAATAGAATGGAGCTGAAAATAGGCTACTGTGTTACATGAAAATGTGTACCCATTTACAAAAAAAAAAGCCCTCCCTGTTTTGCTCAGGGTGGGGGCTGAAAATAGACGGGTTCTCTGTCACTTCCAGGATGCTTTCCGGCAACAATGCAAAGAATAACATTATACCTCACAGCATGACATTACATGTCGCAGAAGCCACGGTGCCTGCAGCCATGACAGAGGGCTCATCTGATAGCAGCAAGAGTGGCAAGATTGGCAGCGTGGCAGCAGCAGTGTGGGCAGAGGCAGCAGCCCTGCAGGATGCATCCAGAGGTGGGTTGGAATCAATGGATCTGGGAGGGCAGGGATATGGGGTGAGTGGGCCATTGAGAGTACAGTAGTTGGTTGGATTAAGAAAAGGTTGAGTTTAGGGGATGGGGTGACCTTTAGTGGTTAGAGAAGCCTGGGGTGGGTGGAATTGAGGCAGTGTTTTTGCAGCCTTTCTGAGCTTGTGTCTATCCTAAGACCATGTGCATCCTAAACACTATTAGAACAAAGGAGCAGCTGTTTCCAAATCAGATTGGGGTGATGGACTGAATCGGAGAGCAGACCTTCCAGCAGAGTCCAAGCCACTCTGAATCACAATAGTCTGCTATCAAACTATTCATGTCTTGGCCAG
The DNA here is from genome assembly GCF_964252035.2 of Podarcis erhardii. NCBI lineage: Eukaryota > Metazoa > Chordata > Lepidosauria > Squamata > Lacertidae > Podarcis > Podarcis erhardii. The sequence continues at coordinate 24,664,653 of NC_138507.1, read as the reverse complement.
TGATGATGATGCAGCGTCACCCATTCCAGATCCCTGCCTTTTCATGGAATGATGTGCCCCCTTCCAAGTCTGCCACCCCCACATGGGCACATATGTCCCCAAGGGGGCCCACCCCACTCTCATGGTAGCCTCTAAAGCAGGCTTCCTCAAACTTGGCCCTCCAGATGTTTTTGGCCTACAACTCCCATGATCCCTAGCTAGCAGTACCAGTGGTCAGGGATGATGGGACTTGTAGCCTCAAAACATTTGGAGGGCCGAGTTTGAGGAAGCCTGCTCTAAAGTAAGGGATGGGGTGATCCAGGAGAAGTGGAATGCTCCTGATAACATGAAGGAGTTTAGATCATGGAGGTTCTGGCTGCAGATATCTTTGCCACATCACCAGGTTGTAGAGAATGTAAGAGTCAAAAACCTGGTTCTCGTTTTTGAAGGTATCTGGTGTGTGTTCTCAGAAGAAGAAGAATTACTTGGAGGCCTCCTGAACTTCTCCAGCCCAGCCCAGGACATTTATAAATTTTGAGTGGAAAGGTTACGATGCACAAATGTTCTGGTGCACATGCATGTGTGTCACTCTCTCTCCTGAAGGAAGAGATCAGTGAGCACACACCTGGCCACCTGGCTGTGGATGACTAGCAGGAGAAGCAGGAGAAGCTAAGACTCAGTATCCTGTCCTTGAGAGAGCCCCATCTATAGCAACGTAGCATTGGCGGCAACAACAGATTCTAGAGGGAGGCTGCGGAGGGCAGCCCACAGACATCTAGAAAGCTATAGGGCCTTGGGCAATTGCCAGGACTGGGGCTGTGTCATTAAACTCCCATGTATTAGTTGGACTCCCATCAGCTCCAGCAAACATACCCAGTGGTCTGGCATGATGAGAGCTGTAGGCCCACAATATGTGGGTGACCACAGATTTCCCCCAACTCTGCTCCACTGCATACCTTATCATGTAAGCCAAAGCTGTTCTGCAGTGCAGTTTATTATACTGTAAGCAGCATAATGCTATGCAGTTGGTGTTTCTGAGGCTATTGATAAACTGTAGGGCTTATATCTGCCTAGCTCTGCTTATCAGATCTGTCTGATATTCTTGCATTTTAACTTGTGCAAATTTTTCTACTTAAAATTCATTTCAGTCGCCCTTTCCTTTCTGCAGTAGCATCTTGGTGAAGCAAAAAGATTTCCCTCAACACCAGTGTGAGTATTTTTATGTTTAATCTTACACAATTGCAGCTTTCTTTATCACATGTAGTTAACCATGGGGAACACATAGTGAACAAAACTTGGCTTTGAACAGATTTCATTTTACTGACAGAACTTTGAACAACAACTAACTTAACATAGGAAAAGCATTGTTTTGTAACTTTTTTTAAAAAAAATGTGCCTTTAACTTTTAGCAACTTTAAGTTCAGCTTGAAAAGTTCTTGTCTGAGCAGTTTTAAGTTATCCAAATCCTTAATTTTTCATCTCATTTTTTTCCAAACAGGACTTACACAAATGGGTCAAGGAAGCCATTCATGAAAGCAGCACAGAAGACCTGCACATTGTTCCTGTGGTGGAAAGACAAGAGAGATTATTTAAAACCAAAAATTAAAAGTGGATCAATGTTTAATTTTGTATATAAAAATAAAATAAAATTACATTTTCTGTTACTTGTTTTATTGATAAGAAATAGTTTTTTTTTAAATGGCTGACTAATTCAAGTCATAGATAGGCCATTAAATTAACATAATAAATTAACCCAGTATCATACTTCAGTGAATATACATTTCAATTTATGTTGTGATTATGATTTATGATGCAATTAAAAACAATTATTATTAACCATCAGTAGTTCTTGATAAATAAATATACCCATTTTTAAAATGTGTGTGTTAACGATGTGACCATTTCGGATGCAAGTTTTAAAAATAATTACTTCATTATTTTTATTTAATGATGCTAATATTTTACTGCCATTTCTTTAAAGAGAAATAAATGACATTACTGCACAATCGATACATTGTCTAGTATTTGTTAGGGGTTGGATTTGGTTGGATTCTGAAGCAAAACACACCACTTTGAAGGGATTGGGGATTTGTCTGAGGTGAAGAAGGATACAGGTGGGGTGCCATGAACCGAAGGTGGAAAATCTGGAACTCCTTGCAGTACCTTACTGATCTGAACACGGAAAACGTTTCACAGAAGTATCTACAGAAAGCAAAATTATGCCTCTAAGGGTGGAGGGGAAGTTGCTTTGAGCTTGACAGGTCTAACCCGCAATCAAAGGAAATTATTATACCATGGCTCCGCTGACCCGGTGCTTTGGGATACTGATGTCAAAGTAATAGTTTTGCTCTCTGGTGATTATTGCCATTTGTTATTTCGGTCTCCTAGGACCAGTAGCATTTAATAAGGCCGCAGCATTTTCCTGGCCACCCTTTACTGCTGTCTCCGCTGTTTACATGACTCAAAGGGGTGGGGAAAGGACAGCATGATGGAACCAATTCAGCATTCCTGCCGGTGTGTTTGCATCACACCAATTTGGCTGCCAATTTACCACATTCCCCCAGTAAACGATATTGCAGGCAAGCAGCGCCATCGCACCCAGCCAACCGCTACTGCTTCAGCGTTGTAACATTGAGCGAGTTCTCGTAGAGTGAATCGGAGGCTTGTAAAAATGATTTTACGTTTCGCCAGTACAAGTTTACCTCATTCCAAAACTTATACTGCCAGTCTCTTATTTACTCACCCTTTCCTCGCCCCCTCCAATCCTTATTGCCTTTTTCAAATCTACCTCTTGATTTTGTTTTGGAGTTGCCTGCTTTCTTTTGCTTTGGGGGGGGCTATGGATGGGTTGATTGTTCTAATTAGTTGTAGTCAGTGTTATTCCCCCTCCCTCTTTGCCTTAGAATAGCTCCATCTCTGAGCCTGTATCACTTGATTCATTTTACTTATCTGTCATAATATGTATCTCCTGCTTTTGTGGCGAGGGAAGTTACACACATGCCAATATCACTTAGTCCTGTAGCATATATTGTTGGAAGTGTGCAGTGCACAAGCACTCACCCTGAGTTCTGCTTCATCCCTTTGTCCGTTCTCAAGCGATTTGTTTTATTTATCAGTCACAAACTGCCTTCTTTATTTGTGCGGTATTTCTCACACACTATAAGTCTGCACAGTGTTGTCGGGCTGTAGGCAAGCAGTCACAGTTGTGAGCAGATAAGCAGAATATAATACAGTGGTGCCTCGGGTTAAGTACTTAATTCGTTCCGGAGATCCGTACTTAACCTGAAACTGTTATTAACCTGAAGCACCACTTTAGCTAATGGGGCCTCCTGCTGCTGCCGTGCTGCCGGAGCACGATTTCTGTTCGTATCCTAAAGCAAAGTTCTTAACCGGAAGCACTATTTCTGGGTTAGCGGAGTCTGTAACCTGAAACGTCTGTAACCTGAAGCGTATGTAACCCAAGGTACCACTGTACATATTTTAATTTCCTTTTAGGATTCAGCTACATTAGTAAATAAACAACAATTTGAATGCGCTATAAACATGCAACACCAGATGGCGCCAGAAAGCAGAGATTTTTGTGCATGTTTTTCCATAGTTGTTTTTTTTTACATTTTGTTATAACAATCTATTTTTTTCTGGTTTGTCAGCAGTGCTGCATTAGCCATTTGAGTTCTACCTCTCACAAAACTCAAACGCACTACCTTCACTGCTACAAGCAGATGCACCAAGCAGAACTTTGAGGAGAAGTCAGCTTGCTAAATAGAGAAACTGAAGAGGAGAGCTTTCCGATGTGCTTTTGGACAATTTGGTTGAGGAGGAAGATTGCCTCACCACCCCTCAAAGCGCCTACCACCACCACAAAGATGCAGCAATATTCCAGTGGTGGGCACGGGGCCTCCATTGCCAAGGGCTTGTGTCTCCAATGCCATTCCTATGGCAGAAGCCCACAACAATGACAAATTCTGGGTTGTCACAGAAGTGGCAGAGCATGGATCTTTTTGAGTCGGCAGCAAATCCCACCTCCGCCAGCTGCCTGCATTGTAGGGGCAACTAAGCAGGAAGAAGGTTTCATGAGCAACACACCAGCCACAGCCTTAGAAGGCACCTGCATAGAAACATCACTGAAGAAGTGATGTTTATCTGAAGTATCTGAAGAAGTGTGCATGCACACGAAAGCTCATACCAAGAACTGACTTAGTTGGTCTTTAAGGTGCTACTGGAAGGAATTTGTTTTGTAGAAACATCACTGGTGTCTCTTGCTCAGGGAAGAGTCAGAGGAGGCACACAGCAAGAGCAGGATGAGTGCAGGGCACAGCACAATTGAGAAACACACATCCCCCCACTCTCAAAAACTTCACACGCATAAACGCAAAGCAAATTGCTATGAAAGATAGGGGGCGAAGAAAATATGGGTCCAGAAGACGAATATTTCCTCTGTGTGGCAGCACAGTGAGACAGTCTTATGGCACAGTGCCCCCACCTCACAAAAGGCTGTTTCTGTGCAAAAAAAAAGAAAAAGAAGTCAGCCTCCTTCTCATACCAAAATCATTTGCTTGATCTGTTTGCAATACCATCCTTAGGAGCACTACCGCTGAACTTCTGAGTGCAAAACTGCAGGGTGGAAAGCAAATCCCTTTCAGTTCTCCCCAGTGAAACTTCGAATGTGCCTAGCAGAAAAGACAATGAACCTATTTGCCTGCAGTTTGGCGGGTTTCTTATCTAGCGGCACTTCTCTCGCACGCATGCTGCTTTCGTCCAAATTGAGTATAAAACAATAGGCAAGGTTAAGGACATCGTTTTATGAGCATACCGAGCCTATAAAGGCTGCCTGTGCAAGGAAATGGCAGCTGTTCTTCTGAAATTTCGCAGAAGGGGCTTCCAGTTCTGCAAATTTCATCCAATTATGCCAAAAGAAACTCGCAAAGCTGTAGATTATTCCTTTTGACTCTATTACTTCTTCTTCCTGAGGGGGTGGCATGTCTCTCTTTCCCCCCCACCCCATAGAATCTTTGGGGGTCTCCTCTTTATCTATAGCAACAGAGACGATGGGGGGGGGACTGTGTCAGCAACTCTTTACACAAGCACCAAGTTGTCTGAATTCCTCCTCCTGTTGCTCCTGGTGAATGACAGCATCTCCACATTAGTTGTGGCAAAGCGGTTCTCTTTCTGTGTACTGTACTAACTGTGCTGAAGAGTAGTTTGTGAATGGACAAGCTATTTGCAAGATGGCAACCTTCCAAGGTCCTGTTCAGTGAGCCTCTGTTCCCTCATTCTTCTCTTTTTGAGATTTCTGTACATTTGGGTCCTACAAAGAGGTCAGGCACCTTGCTTGCAGTGGGACTCTGTGTTGGTTTCTTTTCCATTCTGCTTGTTGCATTCTATTAAGACAATACTGAGACTAAGGAAAGGTGATATAGCGAATGCCACTTCCTTGACCAGTTGTAAACAATAAGACAGGCAAGAGGGGGCTGGCTGAGGGCAGATGAGATTGTTGGGGCAATGCCCCCATTTGACCTAGTGGACCAGCGTCCAGGAACCTGACCAAAACACAGAAATTGGGAAGAACAATGTGGTTATACCCACCTGACTGGAAAGTTCTTATCTGAGGACATTCAGGATCGATTGAAACATGTGGAAGGCTATCCATTGCTGTGTACGAGCTCCAGCACCAGAGGCAGGAATGCTGGACTAGGTGGGGTTTGGTGGCTCTGATGCAGCAGAGCTCCTTTTAAATGGTACCTGCCAATTTCCATCCTTTATTTCAAAAAGCTGCCTACCTGGGAACCCGAGGAAGGAACAAAGCAGCTCCAGGTTAATGCTGGAAAAGGCTGAAAAGGAGTTACAGAAAAAGGGAACTACTGTACACTACAAATCATATTTCAACAAGTGGATCCTTAGCAGAATACAGTCTGCTTTCCTATCAGAAAGATAGGGAGGGGGGAAACTAGGGAAGAAGTTCATCTGTCAATCATCTTTTTAGACAAATCTTACTCTTGCAGATTTGCATATGAGTAATGAACTACACAGGATTTGTTTATTTTTGTCCGCTGCCCAACAAAACAAGTCTGTGTTCCAGTGGGCACTCTTTTAAAAATACATGCTTAAGTTAGCCACTTTTATTCTGAAGGAAAAAATTAAGAGCTCTCAATCTCACATTCGTTTCCTGCCAACCACCTCGCTGCCCCAGTGAGCCTTGTTGGGAGACAATGAGTAGCTGAGGGTGGTTTTTGGGGCAGGTTACTTTAATTGATTGATTGATTGATTGATTAAATTAAATTTCTATACAGCCCTTAATCCAAAGACCACAGGCAATGTGTTTAAGGCAATGGTTCGTTTAGTTGTGTGCTCACCCATGTGTAGGACTAAAGACCAGTAAATAAAATTTGAGGAAGAAGAAAACACAACCATTTAAAACCATTTCCCAAAGTTCTGGGTCCAAGTCAACAGTTCCAAAATACTAGCTGTATCTTTCAAAACTTCAGTCCAGTTTGTTTCTAGGCTGCCATTTTGTCTTCTGCTTGGTGTCTTTTGTGGCAAGTGCGAGCGAGTGGGAGAATCTTCACCAGCTATGCTGTGCCTGGCATAGACCAGTTTCGGTCCTACTTTCTGTACAAATAAAACATGGAGTACTTTTCCGCATGGAGATTATACTATGAATTGTTCTAACATAACTATGCATGCTTTGCTGGGCGAGATAGCATTATTATGTGGGTTGGGCAAATAAATCAGACCTGCTTCATGTGAATAACAGTAACAGTAGATATTTGTTTTCAAGGCTTTCTTCTGTGCTCCGTACTCTGCACTTCTGTATAATCAACCTCAGTGCCCTTTGCAAGGTGCCTCTGTAGTAGTAGGGTTGCCACCAACTGTCTTCCCAGGCATTCCTCGTCTTATCTCTGGGTCTTATTAGTCACCAAATAGGTAGTTTAAACTGGGTGGGATAAAACCATCCTCATTAGTGGGCATCCCATTTCCTAGTCCAGTAGCAAAAACAGTTTCAAGTAGTATGTTTCATCTTTTGACTATTTCCCCATCTCATAAATCACAAGGAAGCTTTTAATTCACTGTCCTCTCTCTTCCCTCTTTTTGCCACCCCTCCTTCCATTTCCTCCATAGTTGAAAATTAGAAGGGTTCTGGGTGTTGGGAAGCTGGGTTTGTTACAGGATCGTTGCAACCTGTCGTTAATCCACTTGGTCACTGCATAATCCATTCCAGCACTGAATGGAGGGGAGGGAAAGAATTATACCTTCCTTCTCGGGCCATTTGTGGGAGCATCAACAAGCACATGTGTTTCATTCCTTGTTTCTGGCCTCCCATCTTTGCTTAAACTTAGATGTGGGCATTCTCTCCTAGCTACTTTTCCCCTTCACTGGCTCATTTGTGCAAGAGGAACATTCGCAGTCATTGTTTCCTGTTTAAAATGAAATGAACCTGTTGCTATGGCTACCCATTCTGTATGTGAGAGGGAATTTGTGCTGATTGTGAGGTTCCCAGATGAGCATATTTCATAATTGCCTCCTGTTTTTTAAGCAGCATAATCGTCCTCTGACAGTTCCCACCCACCCTATAAATCACAACAGTGATTATTATTATTATTATTATTATTAATCGTGTTTTCTTTCTCTTAATTTCTTCTGTAGCTGTAACTTACACAAGTTACAAAAAAACGCCACCGCCTGTACCCCCTCGTACAACCTCAAAGCCACTCATCTCAGTTACAGCACAGAGCAGCACAGAATCCACCCAGGATGCCTATCACGATAGCCGGACTCAGAGGATTTCACCGTGGCCTCAGGACGGTCGAGGGATGTACAATTCCACGGACAGCTTGGATAGCAACAAGGCCATGAACCTGGCTATGGAAACGGCCGCGGCGCAACGCCACGGGCCTGAGAGCCACGGCCCCTCAGTGCGAACCAGCGACAAGGCCATCCTCGTGTCAAAAGCGGAGGAGTTCCTTAAGAGTCGGCGCTCTTCGATAGGGATTCAGGTAGCCTGTCATTAACATCTGTTCTGCGGCAAGCTGTTCACCTCCTCGGCTCCGTAAATAGTACCAAAATGAGTCATTCAGCTTCAGTGGCTCCTAATAACTTGAGCAACATTCCCTGGCTGCTTAGCGTTAATTGTCATTCACATCACAGCTATGTGGCCATGCAGAAAATGGTTCAGCCAATGTGCAGTGCCTGGAAAGAAAAAAAATGAATGAATATATCTCTAGGCAAGTTGCCTGTCATTAATGCTTGATATGAAAATTATACTGCTCAGCCACACAGGTGAGCAACATGTTCCTCTCTCTCCCTCTCCCTCCTCTCTGTAAATTCAGAGTCCTTTATATGGAATCCTGCCACTAGTAGAAACATGGACCCTTTTTCGACCTTGAAGGAGAAGTCCTGACATAGGCTATTTGTTCTTCCATGTTTCGCTAGAAAAGGAAGAGCACTGCATTGCATGGTGCAGGCACCAGTAACTAAAAGCACTTCTGCTCTGCTAGTATTTTAAATACTTGTCCATATAGGCTTATACTTAAGGATGTCCATGGCAGCTCTGTCCCATGTATGAAGCTGCGGTAGAAAGTGAATGTTACTAGTGACTTTTCTTCTTCTTTTTCACTCGTTGGTGAGGGGTACCTTGAAGAAACAGAGGGGAGATGTGGAAGTAAACCATGAGGTGGTATAGTCCCTGCTTTCAGATTATTCATCTGAAAACATCTCCATATGGAAACAGACCCTCATCAGCTTGTATATATTCAGTTGTTGACATGGTGACAGTCTTCACATAAGGAGGCTTTCAAATGAATGCTTTCTGCTGCTTGAAACTTACTTTAAAATTGTAAGGACTGTACTAGCTCGTTTTGCAATCTGAATCAGGCCTTAAAATACTCTACCACAAAACTGTAAGGTTATTGCTGGTCATATGCTGAGGGAGAAATACAGAGTGAGCGGCTGTGAGCAAACATCCCCCCAAGAATTATTACCAAAAGTTGGATTACACTACTAATACTTGGCTGTGTATATGGTGTTACAATTGGGAGTATATTCCTTTACAGCTGGTGATTACTAAGCACCACTGGTCACAAGAATGATGCTCCATAAGCAATAATAGTTACAGTTAGCCCTAGCGCTAATGCCTACTTGTATATATTCTTGAAATGAGTAGGTAACTGCTGGTAAAAAAAAAAAAATACCAGTATACCTTGGGATTATTCAATGGACTAAATAAAATATTTACCAATCTAAAATTCAAAATAATATTTTTCAGTAGCTGTCAGGTTTCGAGGTCAGTGGTCACTGAAAGCCTCTTGAACACATAAGGTCATAAGGGTGACCTCTGTAAGGATCTCAGGAGTTCTGTAACATGCACCCCAATAATTTGATTCATTTTATTAGGTTCAGCTCATTTGTTACCAAAGGATGGGAAGGAGAGCACTCTTGCATTTTTTTTACCTTGTTCCTTATGGTAAAATGCTGAATGCTGAGATTGCTGTCGGCTCCGAAGGTAGCACAACTGTCTCTACTCCATCTCAAATATAATGGAATATGGTGGTTGCCTTGTGAGAAACCATCCTCATTAAGTAGAATTACTGCCCCTTTTAGACAAAAGCCATTCCACTGACGATAATTATTGCCGGGTTTAAAGAGATGTCGTGAAAAGCTTCCTGATTAGATATGTCTCATTTAAAAGAGATCTTCTAAAAGCACTCCTTCCAGGAGTTTGGTAATGTGCAGCTTTAGCCAAGGTCCTAGGCATATAAAATGCCACTGGGCTTTGATAGAAATCCATATATCTCCCTCTGTGACTTTGCTACGGGCCTACAGCTAATGTATAGAATTCAATTTAGCGTCAACATAAAATGTTCAGGTCAGCTCTTTTTCTGTATGCTTAGGCAGTAATTAAGCGTGGAGCTCTTAACGATTCACGCTGCAGTACTGCAATGAAGTCACTTATTTATTTACTTTAAAAAGAGAAGGGGTGAGGCTTAGATAGATGATAATAAAGAAAGCTTTGAAGAGTCTTTGATAGTTTGGGTTTCAAGGGATTCCTTTCCTGATCAGGCTTCTCTGCTCAAACAGGGGAGGTACTGGCAGATGTTGTCATCTGTCCTGTACAGTCGTCCCGCCTTTAAAGGTGATGTCTTTTATAATAGCTTTTCCTATTAGCCAGTTTTGTTTTGTGTACTTCACATATTTGCCCAGCAATTTGCACAGAAAGAGTTGAATCTCTATAGCAACAAGGCTTCTTATGTTCAGTGTCTATTGCTTCCTTTCAAGTAAGGCAAATGACAAACATTATTTGTCAAAGGTATTGACTCTTTTTAAAAAAGAAAGAAAGAAAGAAAGAAAGAAAGAAAGAAAGAAAGAAAGAAAGAAAGAAAGCTGAAATGTATATTTTCAGTAGGACAAAGACTTCCTTCCACGATCCATTTGGCAGATCCCACAGACAATACCGGGTCCACGAGGCAAGGAGACCAACAGCAGTAAAATTATTCCTCTAAGGATAAACCCTTTATGGTTGTGCCATTTGTGAAAGAAGATTTGTTTTGTCGTATACCTATTGCCAGGGTTGCAATAAATAAAAGCGTCCTGACTTTTAATGTTTACAGTGCAGGAAATCATGTGCTTCATAAACCTTGTGGGTTTTCCCAGTGAAGCCTGTATTTAAGGCTCCTGAGAAATTGGTTTTATTTACATACTTATTTGATTAACGGCAGCCCGAGTTTTCTCATTAGATGGCTGTGCAGTGACACTGCTTGCACCTGCATGTCTTTCCATTCATAGCAGGCTCATTAATTACTGAATTTTTAAACTCACACTCTGTTTTAACAAGGTTTGTACGCCAACAGTAGCAGCGCGGAGGACTGCAGCTTAACTTAAGGCAGTGAGCTACTCTTGACACTCTTCATTTTAACCTTTTTGCCTCTGCAGATGGAAATCAGCTACCGACTCTAGTAGGAATTTCATACAGAGCTGTTACAAAACTCAGATTTTCAGAGGAATAAAAGCAATCATGCGTACAGTATTTAAGCCAGCGGGAGTTATGCCATCAACACTATTCCACGCTATAGCCTCTCTGCTGACAAGGGAAATTTGGAAGTAAAATATTGTCTCTGTTTTAAATATCCCTCCAGATTACTTGGAACACTGCAAGTGAGCTTCCCCCTACTCTTGTTTTCTTTTATAATTCAGCCTTGTCTTAGATCCACCCCACACTTTACGGGAATTCCACGGGAATTCGGCTGCCATTTCCCCTCTTAGAGCATGCATAATACTTATTTTATTTTTATTTATATCCCAAGTGTTCTCTGATCGCATTCAAATAAATACAATAAAATCCATCAATAAAACCAACTGGGGAGACACACATATCTAAACCTTTAGGGGAACGCAACAGAATGTTGCAGTCAGTTTTGGCTCCCCAGTATACACACCCAATGGATGCGTGTTTCCCCTTCACAGGTCATGTAATCACTGCAGGAAACACTGGTACTGGTGTAACCCAGATGCCATGATTCTGCTGCAGGCTAGGCCTATGGTTGTAGGGCAGGATCCAACCAAGTAGTTCTATTTGTGCCATGGGATTTCCTCTCTTTCTCCTCCATCCGTTCGTCCCATCCCCCCACAAACTCCTCAAGTCTGCTCCAGAGGGTTAAAAGGAAACCCAGAACAGATTTCGGGAGCACATGGGGAGAGAAGAGGGCAAAAAAAGTTACTTTACACAGCCAAACATTCTTGCCCTAACAGAGCTACTTTGTTGGGTACGCCTAAGGTATTTCAGAGCCAGTGTGGTGTAGTGGTTAAGAGCGGTAGACTCATAATCTGGTGAACGGGGTTCACTTCCTCGCTCCTCCCCATGCAGCTGCTGGGTGACCTTGGGCTAGTCACACTTCTCTGAAGTCTCTCAGCCTCACTCACCTCACAGAGTGTTTGTTGTGGGGGAGGAAGGGAAAGGAGAATGTTAGCCGCTTTGAGACTCCTTTGGGTAGTGATAAAGCAGGATATCAAATCCAAACTCTTCTTCTTCATATGTAGAATATATTCCATGGCTTGTATCCAACCGAGTCATGACTAACTTGTCCATTGATTTCAATGGGCTTTGCTCCGAGTATGTCTTAGTAAGGTACCACCCCACCATACAATAAAGCAGAACACCCATGGCCTTGTACAAGAAAAGATATTTGCAGGAGTATCGACACAGTTCAAACCTCCCTGCCCTGCTCCTGGTAAGCCACAGCAACACTGGTGACGGAAAACACCACCACCACTCTCGGTCGGCCTCTCTTGAATCTTTACATATGTTCATTTGCTTTACACTGACCAAAAGAGCCACATTGAATGCTTCCTTGTTGTGACCTTCACTAATAGGAGGAGATAAGCAGCAAGTACACTAGACCACACTCGTGGATTCATGCCGCCACTTCGGCATTTGAATCCAGACCGTTGCCAGGTTCATAAAGCTCCTATGACGTAGGATTTTGAACCTTGTGGGGTTGGGTTTTTTAATTAAAACAACAACAACAACCCCACAAGGTTCTAGGCGTTCTTATTCTAAGGCTGGGTAGCAGAAAGATCAATGAAAAGGCCTATGCTGGTCTAAATTTAGTTAAGAAGATACCAAGGTTCTGTTTTCAACATTACTGTCTAACCCAGATCACTGCCGGAACTTTGCAGGTGAGAGGTCTCACTATTATTCTCACATCTACAAGGTGTTGGCTATCAAATGAATATCTAAAACATACACTTTCATGTTCTTTTTAATCATCTCATTGCCAGTAAAATATAGGCTTAAGTAATAATATGAATAACACGTTAACTTTGGAGAGGATAAATGTTTGCCCCAAAGACCCATTCTAATAGTATACAGTCAGTTTTCTTAAGAAGATTGAGAAAATATTGCCATCCTTTACATCTTCTTGTAGGTTTTTTTTTTTTAATGTTAACTAATTAATGAATTTGTTACCATATATACTCAAGTATAAGCCAACCCAAATATAAGCCGAGGCACCTAATTTTACCTCAAAAAATTCGGGAAACTTATTGACCCGAGTATAAGCCGGTTCACCACACCACAAACCTCCTGGTGGGCTGGAGTGAGTGTGTGTGTGTGTGTGCGCGCGCATGCACACACACACAGCAGAGGGGGCTTCTCTCTCGCCCCAGCTCCTCCCTTCCTCCTGCCTACCTAGGGTGGTGCCGAGAGGCAGAGGCTGGTGGCAGCAGTGGCAGAAGAAGAACAAGCAGTCTGAAAGGGCTGCTTTCGGGCTGCTTGTTCCTCCTCCGCCACTGCTGACAGGGACCCTCACTCGGGTATAAGCTGGGGGGGGGCTTTTTCAGCATTAAAAATGTGCTGAAAAAGTCGGCTTATACTCGAGCATATACGGTCATTAATTTGGTTGCCTTTCACACTCTAAAAGGTCAAGGAATACTGGTTTAGATGGCAAAAACGTGAGGTCTTCAGTATGGAACTCAAGTTACAGTCATACCTCGGGATGACTACGCTTCAGGTTGAGCATTTTGGGGTTGCGCTCCACCGTGACGGAGTGCGGAAGCGGCGAATCGTGGGTTGCATTCACTTCAGGATGCGAATGGGGCTCCAGACTGGATCCCATTCGCATCCAGAGGCACCACTGTATTTGTAAGGATGAAATATTTGCTGAACATAGTTTCTTAAGGAAGGTGTTACAAAACAAATAAATATATATGCTATCATTTTTTTGTTTTAGTTGTTGTTGTGGTCAACCATACTTTCAGGGTATTTTTCTAGGAAGCAAGCAAAATTTCCAGAGGTTTCAGTGATGAATTACACACTGTCATTTAATGAACTCCTTTTAATAATATTCACAGTGAACAGATATAGTATTATAACTCCACCAACAATGCACAGAAGCTGTTTTTATGGCACCATCTCACCTTTCTAAAAACAGTCTGACAATTCATAGCATATTTTTCCTGCCTTCATGGTGTTAAATAACTGCTGATAATCTTCAGTGCTAGTAGTAATAGACAAAAGCAAGCTGTGTTGTTACTTCCTTTATCACTGCCATTTTCCCATATTCCCTTGAACTTCAAATCCTTGTGATCTGTTTTCAGTAAGAGATTACAAAAAATAATCTAATAAACCTTCGGCTCCTATAGCTACCACCGATAGATTTATCAAATAATTAGCATTCATTCTATAGCTCGGATTATGCTACTGATGTCGATTTCCTGTTCCTACATATTAGAAATCATAAAATGGCACTGTGGGATGAGGCATTAAACAATTAACAAATGCAATGACACCATAACACACATGACGTATGTGTGGAAACAGCATGGAACCAGCAGGGTTAGGGAGACAAGAATCTGCTCTGCACTGTCAGCAGTGACTATCACATCAAGCCCTGCATTTACTAGCAGATCTCTTAACCTTGGTAGGTCTGTGTGGCCTCGAAAATGTGCATATAAAGCAAAGGAAGTGGAAGTCTGACATGCTTCTCACCTGGATGCCTTACAATTCAGGTACCTTTCCCTCCTCTTTGTAAAGTTCATGTGCAGAGGATACATTCCATCCCTGCAACTAACAAGTTATTTCCTGGCAAGAAATCAAGGCCTCAGCCTTGAAAGGACCAGTCTACTCTACTGCAGATCACTGGCTTGTCTTTCCATACTTACAACACATTCCAGAGTGCAAAGATGTTTCTCTGTACATAACATTTGGAGGCAGCCTTTGATGCAATGATAGAGAGTGTAAGGGATGGGGTGGGTTGGGAACGAAATCCAATTTAGACAGCAGCCTCTCAAATTACTAGGGCACCCTGCGTCCAGGGAAATATCTAGGAAGCATGCTTACATAAGCCCTGGGTATTATTGACAAAGGGCAGTATATTACTACTAATAATCATAATCATGAGGTGAAGCATTCCAGTGCTATATCTATTAGTAGTAGCAGAAATATTTGTTTTATTGCAAGCTTAATTATGTAAAGTGCCCATTACTGTCCATTTCCTGAATTTTACAGGCATACAGGTAAACTTCTCCCCTCCTGAACACTAAAAGCATAGTGGAGAGGGTCCCCTCCACTGCCCAGATTTATTTTTGTGCACTTAGCACTAAAATGTTTAGCTTGCCAAATTGCATATAAAATCCTCATTTGGCAATGGTTTCTGCTTCTAGACATGGCAAGAAAATGAAAGGTATTAAAACATGGAAGTGATCTCTGGGGTATTTAGAGAGTGTCAGCCCTGGCAAGCTGCATAGAATGATAACTTGGAGCAAGATATATTCCTCTTGTATTGATTTTTCTGGCACTGAGAATGTAACATTCAGAACTTTTAAAATCTAACTTAACTAAAGTATGCTCGAGGAATTCAGTTTCTGAGAATTTCATTACTAACTGCTCTGATCTGCCCCTCCCTGTCCAATGTGCAGACTGAAAGGTTTACTCTCCTTCAGATTTTGTGAAGTTTTGCAGTACAATTCTCAGTTCCAAAAATGTTTAAATTGGATGTTTTAACATAAAATCCATTTAGAAATGTGCACATTCAGATAAAATATACGTGCAAGTGAATGATTTGTGATGAAATACATATCTAATTGCATAGTTTTAAACACGAATTTTCATGCGGATTTTGATTAATGCACAAACAGGACAGACCTATGAATAACCACATACAAAATTGGCATAGACTGGAAATAAACTAATCCATCCACCCTGAATTAAAAGTTCAGTTTTGATCACGTACTACGAGACTGCACATAAGGAGCCTTTGAATCTCTGGTGGTCGAGAAGAGGGATGTCAAGCACAATGCGACTCCATGTGTTCATTCAACATGGTTTCCAAAGTACGCGGGAAGAATGACAAAACAGCCATAGTTGCTCCTCGCAGTTTTGTAATATACAACAGCACACTATTTGAAATATTTCACTCCATGAGATTTCCCCCCCCGCCCCATCCTGTGATCTCAAATACACCTCCTTGCAGATAACCTGTGCTGCAATCAGTGTGTATGATCCATTCATAGACATGTTTGGGCCCGGATTGCTACTCGTAAAGAGAGAAATGTAATGTAAGTTTAAATCCACGAGGTAGTAATAATTCCAGGTTTTCAATGTTCACTTCTGCAGATTTATCTTTTGTGTTGAACTAGGTGGAAACAGCAACTGATTCAGATACCGAGAGCAGAGGCCTACGGGAATACCACTCAGTTGGAGTGCAAGTGGAAGATGATAAACGGTATGTCAAGCAAAGGCACAATATGTGTGTGTGTGTGTGTGTATGTGTGTGTACATGATACAATGTGGTGTGAGTCTTCAAGAAAATATGTGCCATATATGTGCATGTATTTGGTGTGTTTACATGTGAACATTTTACCATTATTAGAAATCATTTAATAATAGCTATGAGCAACCTTGCCCCACAATTAATATCTATTCTATTTATTTATTTCTCCCAAAGCAGCTTACTGTTTTAAAAAGTCACATTAAAAAACACACCAAAGTATTACTACCTACACAATGAAAATCAATACAAATTTGTTTAATAAAACCAAACAAGCAGCATGTTATACAACCACATAGAACATCACTGCTAGCCTTCTCTTTGGATGATAGCTACTCCAGTTTGTCTTATCCAAAAGCCGATTGGCAAAGAAATACCTGTAAGACTTGCCTTAAAAATAAAAATAAAAAATCAAGCCAAACAGAGAATATTTACATATTTTAGACCAGAGGTCGGCAACTTAAGGCCCATGGGCCGGTTCTAGCCCATGAGCCCATGGCCTGTTCCATGGATCGGCGTGGGGATTCCGTAGTGGTTCCTTTTTGTGGCGCGGGTGCCATTTTTTCCCCTCCGACATTTTCCCCCCTCTCCCTCACCGCGGTGGAACCTCCTCCTTCCCTCCTCCTGGTGCAGCAAATTTTCGGCCAATCGCCTGCTAAGCTTTGAGGCCCTGGCCAATGGGCAAGCAACGGCTGTGCGTGGCCGAGAGGAGGAAGGGGCTGGGTTGAGCTGGCCAAGTGCATTTCCAGCAGCCCCTCATCGGAGCAAGCTGTTTGCCACCACTGCTCATGCTGCCACCGCTCTGCCAAGCGTGGCTCCTGTGCCTGCCCTTGCAAGCGGTAGAGGCTGTTGTCATCAGCAGAGGAGGAACAAGCAGCCCGAAAGCAGCGCTTTTGGGCTGCTCGTTCCGCCACCGCCGCCAGCCTCTGCCTCTTGGAAGCTCTCTAGGTAAGCAGTGGGACAAAAGGGGCTGGGGAAGAGAGAAGCCCCCTCTGCCATATGCGCATGTGCGCATGCACACACACACACACTCCAGCCCACCAGGAGGTTTGTGGTGTGGTGAACCGGCCCACCCCAAAAAAAGCTTGCCAACCCCTGTTTTAGACCTTAAGATTGGTCATTCATCTATTTGCTGTTATTTGGTTTAGTGATAATCTGAGTCACTGCGGCATTTGCAGACCGTTTTCTCCAGTTCACTTACAAATGAGGTGCTTTGTTTTCTACTGTGGGAACAAATCAATGTTTGCTTCCAAAGGTGGCTTGAATGATTTTCATTAGTATCGTTCTTCTGATCAATAGTCCCATTGTGTCCTATGTAGAGTATGCTTCATTCACTCGCTTCATTCAAATAACCATTTTTGTTTTCTATTAATATTTCTGAACAGTAATGATAAAAAATTCTGAATGGCTGCAGAGTTGAGATATTGTGATTTTATCGGGGGGAAATGTATTTTGGGCAATATGTGGATCCGTGTGCTGTTTTCCGTTCCTCTCCAGGCATGGGCGGTTTAAGCGCTCAAATAGTGTAACAACAGCGGTTCAGGCTGACCTGGAACTCGAAGGCTTTCCAGGACACATAACAATGGAGGACAAGGGACTTCAGTTTGGTGGCTCTTTCCAGCGGCATTCAGAACCCAGCACCCCTACTCAATATGGTGCGGTAAGAACTGTACGGACACAGGGGCTGTTTAGTTACAGAGAAGATTATAGGACCCAAGTAGACACCTCCAATATCCCACCACCTGAACCTTGGTTGGAACCAGCCATTGAGACAGTTGAAACAGGGCGCATGTCTCCATGTCGACGAGATGGCTCTTGGTTTATGAAGTTGCTACATACTGAGACCAAGAGGATGGAAGGATGGTGTAAAGAGATGGAGAGAGAAGCGGAAGAAAACGATCTTTCTGAAGAAAGTAAGACCATAGCCATATTTTGTATTTTCTTTTAGGGTACTTCTGAAACTGTCTAGTGCTTCTTTAATGTTTATATTATTGCTGTGATCACTCGGGTAAATCTGATAAAACCCAACCCTTCTTATTAAATCAAAGACCTATAACTTTATTTTGTAGTAGTAGTAGTAAAAGGAAGAAGTTTCTAAGGAAAGTTGTTGTTTGATAGCATGCTGACCTCTTGATTATTTGCACTGCGTATGATGCCCCTTTGGGATTTTGCTTCTATATGTTATATGTCTCCTGGGACTATAGAATTTAAAACCTATTGAGTTATCTACATAGAAAAGCTCACACACATATATTCCCCGTAGTCTGTGATTTCCAAATATGAAGGAGAATTCACATTTGATCCCACAGAAACATAAAATACAATTTATTGAAATTTGAAGGAAAGGAAGAAACAGAACATGGCCCATGAATTCTCAGAATTTTCTATAACTTTACAGCTAACTTTTTAAAAGTTATATTATACTATTGTTATGCTATGTTAATCTATGTTATGTTTTATGTTATGTTATGTTATGTTATGTTATGTTATGTTATGTTATGTTATGTTATGTTATGTTCAGATACAGGGAAGATAAAAGAAAGAAATCCCAGCTGCATTGCATTTTTAAATTCCCACGTCCAAAGTTCAGAATCTTTTGAGGGTTTATTCCGTGTTTCCACTTTGGATGGTAATCAGGATTCAGTATAAATATTGTCCACCCAGTGTGATTTGTTCCATATTTTCACAAGCATCATTGGTGCCACAATATGCTTGCTTGAACCCCATAGCAGTGCAACTGGTGGGACCGAGCCACCCTCCTGACACTGGTGTCACTGCTGCTTACCTGGATGTGTCTAGGGTGGGGCAGGGTGGTGGCAATGTGGGGGCCACATAGGCATATTGGTGCAGCCAATCCCGTGACCCTGCCAGCGTGCCTGTGCACCCCCCTTCCACTGCTAGGCCCTATCCCATCCCCATCCAGGTAAGCAGCAGGGATGCTGGTGTTGGGAAGGTGGCTGTTGCATTGCTATGGGCTTAAGCAATCTTAGTGTGGCACTGATTCTGTTCATAAAAAATGTGAAACAAATCACATTATATAAGCATAGATGCCGTGCTTGGGTTTACGGGGCATTTCCAGTGCTGATCAAGGCATCCATCCTCAATAGAAAGAAGGGGAATTGCTTTGCAGACTGCATTATATTACTGAGCTCAGCCTCTTTGTTTACAGTCTATTACCACCTATTGTCTTTTATTCGGTTGACAACAGGGGTCCACAGAATATTGCCACCAATGGTAAAAAGCATTTTATTTTGGAAACAGCAAGGAAACGCTTCATGACGCTGTATAACAAGAGTAACACTTTAGTATTATTATTATTTTAAAAAACAACCAACTGGGAGGGGGAGGGGGTGCCTCTTTCGAAATGAAGCCGGGTTGTATCCAGTGTTGGGACACAGCATCAGTGTGGGGAAGGATGGAGGGGTTACTTCAAACAGACTTGTTCACTGCCACTCATCCCCTGTAAAATGACACCAGGAATCATATAATGTACATAAGGTAAAGGACCCCTGGACTGTTAAGTCCAGTCAAAGGCAACTATGGGGTTGCTGCCCTCATCTCACTTCAGGCTGAGGGAGCCAGCGTTTGTCCACAGACCGCTTTCCGAGTCATGTGGCCAGCAGGACTAAACCACTTCTGGCTCAACAGGACACTGTGACAAGTACCAGAGCGCATGGAAATGCCATTTGCCTTCCTACTGCAACGTAGGTTGGTCTCCCTGCCTTTAGCCCCAATGGTCACCAACAGCCATGGCATGTAACAATATAACCAAATAATTCCCTTTTGCAGTTCAAGCTTCTGCATACCTACTTATTTCCCATGGGGCTTCCTCAGAAGGACAGATATGTGTGGAGAAAGAGTTATGCTTGCTTTGGGGCTTGTTTGAGTCTTCCCGATGAAAAGCTCTTTTCTGCTGGTTTTTCATCACATACCATCTGACACTTTTGCCCCTTCATGGGTTGATAAGTGCACACTCAAGGGGGCGTCGTGATATCGCAGCCTGAAATACCAAAGAGTCCTGTGGCACCTTAAAGGCTAACAGATTTATCGTGGTCTCTTTATTGTCCTTTGCTGTGACAGACTCTGGGATTTGTCACAGCTTGAAATGCATCTTGATCGACATACATGACATGAACACTCCTTGATGAGCGCAAGTCGTTTTGGCTCAAGGCAACCATTCGGGTGCTACTACTTTCTATGGTGAAATACTGCTTCCAGTAGGCTTTACAGGAAAGTCTGTATATTTAACGTGTCAGTGCTTGTCCATCTCTGTATATTAATGTAGCCTGAGTAGATCTTCTCCAAGATACAACCAGACAATATTGATGGCATAATACGTTTATGCTGTTTATCTTCTGTGATTTATGCCTATCAATAAAGGTTTAGCCAAAGTAGACATGCAGTTTGAAAGGCAAGGCTGCTTCCTGTGAATGCAGATTTGAACAAACACGGTGGCAGTGAGATTCTAAAGCTCCACTCGTGTCCAAATATCACCAGATATTATACACCCACAGCATAGTCAGGCCTCTTTTGGTTGTGGATGTGCTGTTTCAAGGAGTTTGCAAAGCTATTGAAAACAGACCCTAGGAGTTTGCCTCGCAGGTATACTGCGTCATAGTCTAACTCATTTGGGCTGTAGTTTTTGCTTCTGATTCCCTGGGTAGCTGGACATGCAAGGCAGCTTTTGCTGTGGACAGAATAATCAACCTGATAGAAGCGAGGAGTACAAAACAGTCTTCCCAGTTCCCCTGCTCCCAAGACACTGCCTCTGGAGAGCCAGTGTGGTGTAGTGGTTAAGAGCGGTAGACTCGTAATCTTGGGAACCGGGTTCGTGTCTCCGCTCCTCCACATGCCGCTGCTGGGTGACCTTGGGCCAGTCACACTTCTCTGAAGTCTCTCAGCCCCACTCACCTCACAGAGTCTTTGTTGTGGGGGAGGAAGGGAAAGGAGAATGTTAGCTGCTTTCGGTAGTGATAAAGTGGGATATCAAATCCAAACTACTACTCTTCTTCTTCTTCTTCTTCTTCTTCTTCTTCTCTGATTGCCCCACCATAAATGCCTGCAGGAGACAGCAAAGGGAGGTATCAAGTTTGACTGGCAGGTTGGAGGATAAATCTTATGGGGTTTTGCTTAGAATGTGTGGATTTCCAAATGGGATGTGCCAAGCAGAGCCAGTGGCCACCTCAGAGCAGAAACAATTCATACGTATAAGCCAGCAATCTCAGGTCATACTTTGCTAGATCAGACCAAAGAACACATTTGGCCCTAGTACACTTTTTGCACCTGGTAATGAGCTGTCAGGTGCCTGTGATAAATTTACAGGCCACCATTTGCTCTTTGTCCCTGGGTGGCTGAAAACCAGGGGCATACTGCTTAGAGAACTTTCCATGGCTAGCATGGATAATAGGGACAGATAACTTCATGACTGTTCTCATGATGTATACTGCAAGCACAGGTAGATAGGGCAAAGGCTGTGATTCTAGCTTGGTTCTTGAAGGCCTGAATGGAGCCCTTGTGTGACTGAGAAGTCTGGGTGAACAGTTGTATGTATGCCTAACTCCACAGGTTGGGTTGGGAGTGGAACCAGTGGGCACAATCCTGCCTACCTTTCTTGTGCCTACCTTTCTTCTGGTCTATAGCAATAGCATAGCAGAATATAGATTACCTTAATTTCCCCCTATAAACAAACAGACAAAACAGGCTCTGGGGAATATGGCCTTCTTAAGCAGCTTAGTGACAGCAGCATCAAGAAGCAGGAGTGTGGTTGGGTCAGGAATAAGGCACCCACTGGCCCCAACTATAGGGGGCCCTGGGGGCTCGAGCACCCACAAAAAAAACCCCACATCATGGAGGAGACCAGAAATGGTGTCTGAGGCCTCCAGTGTGACTTCCAGTGCCTCACATAGCCCCAGAAGTCATGTCTGAGGCCTTTTGGGGCCTCGAATGCGACTTCTGGGGTCCCCAGACACCACTAGGGCACACACGATGTGGCATCATGTCATTACAACACAACGTGACATCGTGACATCGCATCATGTCACACACCACTGGGCACCCATAATCTGGGGCCCAAGTCGGCCCCTCCAAAGGCACCTGATGTGCTTCCATGATAGAAAGAGTAGAAGCACACTGCACACTTTGCAAAGTGCACTTTATAAGTTGTTTGGCCATTCATTTTTCTAATTTAGCTAGACTGAAAATGTGTGGTCTGGAATTGAAAAACCTGACCAATACATATCTTTATGATAGCTATCAATAAAACTGAGGCAGGATTTTCAGTGTGTGTGTGTGTGTGTGTGTGTGTGTGTGATTTTACTTTTAAAATTCTCTTTTTAAATTAGTCAGATCCATCAGGGAATTTAAATCTAATATATCTTAAGAACCCACTTCTACAACGGAGATACTTTAGAAAACAATAACAGAAAATCAATTGGAACATAAAGCTAAAATGTCAGAATTCTGTTTAGCATCATAGTTTATCTCACTATACAAATTTCTACATGTATTTTATCCTAAAATACACATTTTACTGCATTTTGGTACTTTTGTTTTTATAGTTGAGAACTGTATCGCGAAATTTGGAGAAATACAAAATTTGAAGAATGATTACATTGTGTGATATCCACTACGGTCAAACTCAGATTAAACCCATTGAAATAAACGGGCTTGAGTTACTAAAGTTCATTGATTTAAATGGATCTACTCTGAATATGACTAACATTGGATACCATCCATTTCAATTTGCACATATTACAGCAGGTCAATTCTATCAGAATTCAGAGAAATCCAATTCCTCAAGCATCCTAGGCATAAAGCGAGATTCATTCTGTGAGCCGTTTGTTACCCAGGTAGTGTCCCAATTGCTTGAACAGACAAGGAATCACTCAAAGTGATGCCTTTGCAGAACACAAAAAATGAACTACTGCTTACTGTGACTGTGTAGCAGCTACACGCCTCCCTGGTCTACTTTTACTCCTGCACCACACTTTGCAGGTTGTCTGACCCCAGGCTTGTGGCTAAGCTCTCTCCTTGCAAACCACAAACTCAAGCCAAGAGCAAACTGTGCACTATGAACCAGACCATACAAAGTAGGCCCCAAAGTTGAACCAATGAAATTCATCACAACAGATTACATGGGTACACATAACTGGACACACCGCAAAGTGGCAGTCAAACTTTAGGCTGGCAGCTTTAAAGAAATGATGTTCCATTGTTCCCAGGGGGAGAGATAGTTGCCCTCACTGGCTCGTAGGCATGTTCAAATTTATCAGTGTCATTTTCCTTCCATTTTTTTCACTCCTACATTCAGTTGCTCACATTTCCCCATCTATGTGTGATTTAAAACAAAATTGCCAAATCCTTCTGATAATTCAGCAGCATTTCAGCATGCAGGTCTGCTAACATACATACCTTTGTTTGCAATTTTGATGCATGTGCACCTTTTACAAATCAATTTCCCCTAACAAAATGCATTTTGTGCACTTATTTTCACCAACATATGAATTATTATGCACAATTCTCCTGTGCATATTACTTGGATGTAGAACCACACTGCAAAATTCAGATCAAGCGATGACTGTATTTTGATTCTCGAATTGTCTCGGAAAGTGTGAATTCAGTAGATTTGCCCGTAAATGTGAAGTGGACTGAATTCCTTCCCTACTGGCCAGTGGGAGCAGGCATCATTTGCCCCCCCCCCGAATCATGCTATAGACTCATTCCTATTGGATCGTTCTGTGGCTAATCGAAATGCCACTGGGCTCCTTTGACTGCAGCTCCACCACTGCTTGAAGTATTAGCAAAAGAAGCAGCTGCAGCAAATAATAGCTTGAAAAATCAGGGTTCTGTGTCACACTTGGAGCCTACTCAAGTAGAGGAGAACCCCCATTGCAGACATTCAACCCCCAATACATGGGGAGATGGCTGCAGGGACAGCCAAAGGGATGTACTGGGCATATGGATAATGGGTTTCTCCCCACTTGCTGCCATAGTAATTGCGTAGAGGGGAGAGAATCAATGAAATGGACTATTTGTGGCAGATTGTCATGACCCAGGCATGATAATTCCTGATAGTAAAGTTCCTAGTGTACTTGAAGGGACCTATGTCTGTGTTTTATTCAAAACAGAGAGAGAGAGATACCTCTGTTGACTGGATTAACTCTCCTTAAACTTTCAATGCGACTGACATGTTTATAATGCTTGCTTTAAGCTCGTCCTGTGTTTTCAGGACAAGGCTGCTTGGAAGGCAGAATAAACTATGTTTACATACAGGAAAGCAGAAATCAATGTCCATTAATGAATCCCCACTTGGGGATATTTATTTAACTCAACAGCTTTAAGTAACTAAAAAAAAAAAAGCAATAGCAATATGTGTTATAATAATCCATCTGCTATTTTAGCACCTTCCCTTCCATCCTCTTCTTCCATTTCCTTCCTCTTCAGCTAATTTCTCCTCATTCTGTTCATTAAGCTGGGTCAAATGCTAACACATTTCACCAAGCAATATTTTAATTAAAAAAACCAAAACATTGGTGACTATGGCTGCAATCCTACACCTTTCAAGTTAATGAAATTAAGCAAGGGTAAATGGCTGAGCCTGTAAGTCATCACAAACGAAGCAGCCTTTCCCTGTGTCAACATCATTGAGTTGAAATAAGCAATGAACCAACCCAAATTCAGAGTGTTAGGATTCAGCAAGCTTGTCTGTCAGCCACTTTTTAAATACATGTATTTATTTGTTCACAAGACCTGTATGTATTCTGCAGTTTCCATAAGGAAACTCACACCATGTAGGTAAAATCCAACAAACGTTAGTCATGGCTTAAAAATCTTGCACACACTTACTTGGGAGTAAGCGCTACTGAAAACAATGGGATTCACATTCTAAGTAATGTTAAGAACAATGAAATGGTAGCTATTCATACTTTATAAGTCTCATTTATTTCAATGGCACTTAGCAACAACTGACTTGCACATGCAAAAACAAGTGCTGAGTTTTCAAAATTCACCTTGGATCCCAGAACAGAGTGTAACCATATCTAATAAAATCCCCCAAAATGAAGCTTATTTCCTTTGCTGTACATGTTGTAAGTTAGGGTGAGATCCAATGTTAATGATTTCAGTGGATCAGCTTTCTACACTTACAATTTATAGTGGAATAGTTGCTGATTTTCATAATTTGTGTGTGTGCGCTGCCACATAACACCATCGTTATTCAGTTAGTATTCATTGGAATACTGTACTCAAAACCCCACCGATTCTACTATTGCAAAAGATCCAACTCTTGTGAAAGATCTGAAATGACTCCAGAATATTTCCATTTGTGTGGCTAGTGGGTCAGTAGGTATGGTTTGGGAGACATCTGTTTTGTGCCACTTTGCTCCAACCAGTGAAAGCCGCCAGTTTACGAGCTCAGTTCAGAAGAGAGCTATAAGCTCATAGCAGCAACCATTAGCTGCAGACAAAATTTCCTCACTGTAACCACGTTCGTCATACCTCAGGCAGACACATATCTCTTCTTCCAATCTATACTTCCCCAAATCAGAATTCTGGAATACCAGGCAACCAACTAATTAATAAATAAAAAAGTTTTTAAATGGCTATCCCTGCATGTTCATAACCTGTTCTCATATTGCCAGACGTCTCATGGAGGAGACACACAAAGAAGGGCCTCAAAGAATGATCTCAGGGCCTGATCAGGTTCATATGGAGAGAGGCAGTCCTTGAGGTATTGCAGTCCTGAGCCGTTTACGGCTTTTGTAGCACTTTGAGTTTGGCCAGAACCTGCCATTAGTGTGGAAATGTAAACCCTGAATTCACTCTCTTAATAACAGTGACATTTGACCAAAGGTGCAATCAGCTACAAATTCACTCTTAAAAACATCAAATCTGGCAGCAACTACAACATTATAATTTGTGAATGTGGAAAGTGCCGTTGGATCTCACCCTTCGTCCTTATTAATGGGATACCTTCCAACCCCTTAGCTAATTACAATACCAGTTAAGCATGTCAGTTATGGGCTCCCTTGTCCCTTGTGGCACCTTTAAGACCAACCTATTCAGGTTTCAATCCTGTTCATGCTAACCAGGGAACAATCTCCATTGGCGCTCAGTGGGGCTTACTTCTGAGTGGTGAACCATTATTGTGGCATGAACCCAATTTAGAAATGGGGGCAGCAGTGACCCTCTTCTGAACCAAAGTAGGTGCTAAGTATTGTTAAAACTGAAAAGTACCAGTGTACACTGTTTATTTGAAAAGGTGGAAGGTGAGAGAGAACCAGAACAGGTGTGGAGCCACACTCACTCTTCTCCCAGCAAATAAGCAACTATGATGCTTAGGTGTATCTTTGCAAGGGGGATAACCAGAAGAACTTGGCCAGACCTCTGTGACTTCTCATTCGCCATGCCTCTGTGACCTCCTAGCAGTCCCACCAAATCCATTGGGCATCAACTGCCACTGCCTGCGGATCCTCTGTAAACAGATGAGTGAGCAAAGGAGAGCAAAAATTAAACCAATATCTAGCAAAAAACAAAACAAAACCCCACACACAACCGTACCCAACCTTGCAAGTGTGATTTCACTATATTGTTTAACAATGGAGAAAATAATTTCATTTCCTTCCCCCCACCCCACCATCCCCAGGACAATTCCTCTTTAAGATTTTGACAAAATAAATGCAACAGTTACAATAGGACCTCTGGGTTTCTATCTTCCTTGAACAGGGTTTAAGAAGAAAAGTTCTCAATGACAGGATTTTCCAGCTTAATATTTTTGTTAACACAAAAGTATTGGTGCCTTGTTTTGTTTTGATTTGCTTCAAACCGATACTAACGGCAACCACCTTGCCTGTTCAGTTCTAGGTAAGATCCGGAGCGCCGTGGGAAGTGCTCAGCTCCTCATGTCTCAGAAATTCCAGCAATTCTATTGGCTATGTCAACAGAATCTGGTAAGTCAACATTCTTAAACATTGCTCAGCAGATGTGACTCTACTTCCTCTTCTACCTTGTCTGTTATCATCTTCTTAAGCCAAAGGTGGAGCATCTCCCCAAGTTAATATTTCACAATGTGCTTCTGAAAGTTTCATTCCTTCAAGGACACCCGGCTTGTTGCTTGAGAGACATACACACAAAATTCCAGAAGAAAGAGTTGTATGCAATTAAATCATGGTGTGTTTGAAACAAGTGCTTCAAGCTTAGACCCTATGCAAGTGTCCCTATTTTCCAGGGACAGTCCTGGATTTATAGAAACTGTCCCAGTTTCTGATTTGATCCTGGAATGCTTTTCCTTAAAGGTAAAGGTAAAGGGACCGCTGACCATTAGGTCCAGTAGTGGCCGACTCTGGGGTTGCGGCACTCATCTCGCTTTATTGGCCGAGGGAGCCAGTGTACAGCTTCCGGGTCATGTGGCCAGCATGACTAAGCCGCTTCTGGCGAACCAGAGCAGCGCACGGAAACACCGTTTACCTTCCCGCCAGAGCAGTACCTATTTATCTACTTTCACTTTGACATGCTTTCGAACTGCTAGGTGGGCAGGAGCAGGGACCAAGCAATGGGAGCTGACCCCGTCGTGGGGATTCGAACCACCGACCTTCTGATTGGCAAGTCCTAGGCTCTGTGGTTTAACTCACAGCGCCACCCACGTCCCGCTTTTCCTTAGGACATCCCTATTTTCATGGGAGAAATGTTGGAGGATATGGAGTTATGTGACCCCCCCCCCCAATACCAAGGAGATAAGTAACTATATAATCTTTTGAAGACACCTGAAGGCAGATGTGTAAGGAAGTTTTTAAACGTTAAATGTTTTGGTTTTTTTATATATGTTGGAAGCTGCCCAGAGTCCCCCAAGAACCTCCCCCCCCCCCAAAAAAAAAATCTGCTCTGGAGAAGATTTTGTAGAAGTGCAGAGAGCACAGAGGGGAGGAAGGAGAGGGAGGTGAAGTTCCACTGCGCTTGCAGAAGTTGTTGCTTTCTTCTCCTGGCAGGGTGGCTCACTTGCAAGTCACATGAGCTGTTTTGCTACTAGTCCTAAAGGTAAAGGACCCCTGACAGTTAAGTCCAGTCGTGAAAGACTCTGGCGTTGCAGCGCTCATCTCGCTTTACTGGCCGAGGCAGCCGACATTTGTCCGCAGACAGTTTTTCTGGGTCATGTGGCCAGCATGACTAAGCCGCTTCTGGCAAAACCAGAGCAGCACACGGAAATGCCGTTTCCCTTCCCGCCAGATTGGTACCTATTTATCTACTTTCACTTTGATGTGCTTTCAAACTGCTAGGTTGGCAGGAGCTGCTAGTCTTAGGGGCAGGCGAAAGGCTATCAGAATCAACCTGGGCAGCGTAGTTCAAAGCAAGGACTGCGGCACAAAACCTGCCCGGATCGCTGAGCTGGCGCTTCTTCCTTGAGGTACCTTTTCCTGTCACTCCTGTTTCTCTGCTACAGACCTAAATTAGCTGTGAAGGAAACTTCTGCCAGGATGCATTGCCAGTAAAGGACAGGGCTTCCTGTTACATATCCTTACCCTATTACGAGAGAATTAAATGAATGCTTCTGTTGCCATTAGAGGATGTGACCTATAAATCTGTCTTACTTTAATCAATCATTCTGCAATATTTGCAGCATAACCTTTTCTGACATGACAAGGCATTCATTCTGTTTGAGACTTGGTTAAAACAACCAGTGTTTTGAAAAACATGCTGGCTGGAAGAGCTCTGAGCTGCAGTTTCTCACCCATATGCCTTGGTTTGTGAGCTGATTAAGGACCATGCTGGTCCTTTTTTTCACTGCCCACATTCCCCATAAGTCTTGAATGAGCAGCTTTACTCTTTCAGTTCTCTGAAGGTCACATTATGTATATGGGGGGGGCAGAACCCCAGTCCCATGCAGCACTAAAGGCTGCATCTAATGGCAGTTTTGCCTTAGGAGAAAGTGTATCTGTTCACACAACTCATGTGTGAACAGGTTTTAGTTGATGCTGCCTACCTTACCTATTCAAGCTCTGAGGCATAGCTCAGTTAGTAGAGTATGAGACTCTTAATCTCAGGGCTGTGGGTTCAAGCCCCACATTGGGCAAAAGATTCATGCTCTTTTATTGATCATTCCGGGTTGCCCAACCACTGCCACAGTGTCGTTTCTCCTGGCAGATCAAGAGGAGCAGATGGCTGCAAATGTTGCAAGGTTTCTAGCTGGGGAAATCAGAATAAGGTCCACTATTTGACTCCTGATTCAGGACTATGTTTTATATAACTGACTTTTGTTTTGTTCTGTGTATATCGCAATGCTTTTTTTTCTTTTCTTTTTTTTTTTTTTTGCTATGGCCAACAGCTGACGCAAATAAAGTTTCATTCATTCATTCACTCATTCATGCATGCATTGCAGGGGCTTCATAGAATTATTGAATTGTAGAGTTGGGAGGGACCACTAGGTGACTCTCATTGTCCCTTCCAACTCTACAGTTCTACGATTCTGTGTCCTTGTCTTCTCCTTACCTGCTCCTCTTCCTCCCTACCTAGGGCTGTCTTGTTCTTGCTCCGCCTCCTTTTTTCTTTGGCCTCTACCAGTCCAAGGCCACCCTTTGCTGCTCAATGTCACAATCTGCAGAAAGGTCCTTTCCTCATTACAACTGAGATGGCCTCCAGGAACCCCCTGTGCCGCTGCCATATCACAGCGGTGGTGTCAAATACTGTTAAATTATCTGTTTAGCAGAGGCTTTGAAATGTTTGTCGCCATCTGCCACTGCCATGGGAAAGCTGCAGCAACACAAGCGCTCTCCTTGGTCACCTCAACCACAGTGCCTCGCTCTGAGGTAGGACTCTGTCCTCCGAACAAGGAGACATGGGCTCTGCTGCCATGCCAGTGAAGGCATTGGTCCATGCTCAGTCAATGAGTTGGTGAGCTTGCAGCAGCAGCAGCTATGGTGGACGCCCTTGCTTTCGTAGCAGCCACAGTCGGCTGAATGCTGAACATGGCAGTGGCTATAGCAGCAGCACCAGATTTAAGATGGTGTGGGCAGTTCCCCCGCACAGGGCACAGAGCCGAAGAGAGATCCATATTGAGGAGATCCATATTTGAGAAGAGCCATTTGGGGGCACCAATTTTTGGCCTCGCACCAGGCGCCTGATTACTTGCCTGGTGGCAGCAGTCAGGAGTAGGAAGCACAATCTGCTGCCCTTTGTGATCCACCAGACTTGAAGCCTACGCCTCACCATGCCACATTAGAGCACCAGCCCTGCTCATATTTCGCTTTCGCTTCTCAGGCGTCGTCCTTGTAATCGACGCTTCCATTAACACTTTCAGAAGAGTCGCTGCTTTTGATCACTGCCGACGGAAACATTACTATAATGCTGTCTATTACACATTTCCTTGATGCATGTGGAGTGCTGGAATTTCCTGAAAGTACTTCTTGATGATCAAAACGCCATCCGCTTTTCAAGTAATTTGTGATCCTTAATTTGTAACAGTGAGATCACCTGGGAGTCGCACCTACCCATCAATCAGAACTGTCATATGGAGAAGCTTGGATCTACATTTTAGCATCCCATCGCTATTTGTCCTCCAGTCCCATTTGTTTGCTTTAACCATTCCTTTTCAGCTAGGTGGGCTTTGCTATGGTCTCTTGACAGGTGTCGTATTCGGGGCTGGGAAGGAATTTTCCCTGCTCTGCAGGTTTCGCCTTCCCCATAGCACTAGTAACAACTTTGGCGGTTAAGGCCTTGGGTGGAATATAGTCATTCATCCAATTGGAGTGTCATGAAGTGGTGACTACCCCACCCTCCATTCCCTGAGGCGGCGTTAACAGGATACCCAGTGAGAGGGGTCTGGAGGGAAGTCTCTGTCCAAAGAGCCAAGTGCGTAGGGCTAGTGGACCATAGAGCTTCCCTCAGCGTTAGGCGGCCATTTGCGTAAACCTGTGTTTTGTGATGGTTCCTCCCCCAAATAGACCTTGTCATGCCTCAGTCCCCCGGGGGCTGAGGGGATACACGCCCAGTGCATAGGCCAAGGCTTCCTACATCTGAAATCAATAAAGTTGTGGCCATTTTAAATCCCAGACTGTTGTCATGACCATTCATTTACCATTCAGTGGTTAGGTTGTGGGGCTCTGCGGCTGGCATGCAACCACATTTTAGCATTCTGTAGCTACTTGTCCTCCCGTGCCATTTATTTGTTTTACAGTGGTACCTCAGGTTACATACGCTTCAGGTTACATACGCTTCAGGTTACAGACTCCGCTAACCCAGAAATAGTGCTTCGGGTTAAGAACTTTGCTTCAGGATGAGAACAGAAATTGTGCTCTGGCGGCGCAGCAGCAGCAGGAGGCCCCAATAGGGGGGAAAGAGCGGTGGATGAAACAGCTTTCCAGAGACAGGGCCTTGTCTGTTTCATCCACCGCTCTCCCCCCCCCCCTTTTTCTGCTGGTCTGAAGCTTAACACCAAGGTAAGGAAGCTGGGTCTCTCCAGATATTATTGGACTCTGACCCCCATCCAGGTGTGTCCAGGTGTGATGGAAACTGAAGTCCAGCAGCATCTCTTCAGATGGTGCACGACAGAAATAAAAATAAACATTTTCTTTAAAAAAAAAAAAAAGAGCCAGCAGTTTCTAGAGTGGGAAAAGAAGAGCCAAGGAGAAGGCAGACTTGATGTTAATTGAGTGAGTGCATTTCATGTGCACTTTTTTTTAAAAAAAAATAATGTAAATAGGGGGCTATGATTGTTGATTTACATCTTAACTACAGCAAATACATTCCTTAAGGGCTCCTCTCATGCAATTAACATCACATGAAGTTCGGCCCTCAGAAACACACCGTAGCAACCAAGCTTGCCAGAATGTGGCAGGTTCTTCCAAATCTTTTTTTTTTTCCTGCAGGAAGGTATGTGGTGAGTGGCTGTGAAAGGGAGGGGAAGGAGGGAGGGAGGACTGTTTTATGAATGGAGCACAAATCAATTGCAGACGTGGCATGTTTCATATTTCCTGGCTTCAGAAATGCCATACAGAATCAGAGCAACTGAGATGAGTCTCACTAGGAGGGCAGCTGAACATCACTACAGTGGAACCTCAGGTTAAGAACTTAAGAAAGAATTCTTTCTGGAGGTCTGTTCTTAACCTGAAACAGTTCTTAACCTGAGGTACCACTTTAGCTAATGGGCCTCCCACTGCCGCGCGATTTCTGTTGTCATCCTGAAGTGCTTAACCCAAGGTACTATTTCTGGATTAGCAGAGTCTGTAACCTGAAGCGTCTGTAACCTGAAGCGTCTGTAACCCGAGGTACCACTGTAATGCTTTTGTAACAGCACCACGAGCATGAGATGAAGCAAGGGCAAAGCAAGTGGCCAATGGATTTCAGTTTCCAAGTTGATCACTTCCACAAATTGACCTATCGGCCCTGTAATCTTGGGGCTGAGTCTCAACAGCGAGCAGCTGCCCCACTTCCTGTTCTATCTCCAGGCTTGACTCAAAATGTTGACACTTCCCTTCAGAGCTGTGGGCAACGGTACCAGAATTAGCTTCCCCCACATCAGCCAGTCTTCTTTGGTAGGCCCTCCTACCAAAGGTGCTGCCTGAGGTGAGGTGGGTCATTTTTAATGGTGGCATCCTACTTGTGGAATGCTCTCCTCAGTGGTGTCTGCCTGGCTCCTTCCTTGCAGCAGGGGCCATGGGATGGAGCTGCAGAGTGGCCCTTCCATCACTGCCATTGCTGCATCTTGCGGTGGGGACAGATGCCCCCATGGGAGTACCAAATTGGCTTGGGCAGTCCTTCTATGCAGCCTCAACCTTTCCAACACCCTGCCCAACCACAGCTCCATCCAGGTGTATACTGTAGTGGCACAGGTGAGAGGAAGAGGGGTTGCCACCTGCCATTACCAGCCACAATGTTGTTCATTTTTTGCACCCAAAAAGAAAACATTTACAGGTTTTCCCAGGGTGTTTTTTTTTTAAAAAAAAAATTAGTTTTAGTCTCTCAGAACTTGACTTTTTAACACAGCTGGGACCAGGGGGTTGTTACTGTTACTGTTACTGTTACTGTTACTGTTACTGTTACTGTTACTTACTTACTTACTTATTTATTAATTTTTGATTTCATACTTTTTTTAAAAAAAGGATAATGATAATTGTAAGCTACCCCGGGAATAAAACCCTTTTTTGAAGTTCAAAGTAGATACTGAATGAATGAACGAATATTTAGAGCTTGAATGCAGTAAAAAAAAGTTAAACACTACATATGAGCAATGTTTCACCGATATAGCAGCATAAAACGATAAAAAAGACAAGGTAATAACGCATTATGAACATAAAAAGTAGGACGTCGTGTGTCTATCAGCGTTATCATTCCTTAACCCTTCCACAACATTAAAAAACATGGGTGCAGATCCGCCCTAACACTGTTATGCT
Source organism: Podarcis erhardii (assembly GCF_964252035.2). Taxonomy (NCBI): domain Eukaryota; kingdom Metazoa; phylum Chordata; class Lepidosauria; order Squamata; family Lacertidae; genus Podarcis; species Podarcis erhardii. The sequence goes on along the minus strand of NC_138507.1, from coordinate 24,631,037 downwards.
TCTGCAAGCCAGATTTTTTTAAAACTTCCCCAAAGAAGGATAGCTTTGGAGTCAACTGCCTTGATATGATCTTGTCGTCTGTGGATTCCATTGCATTGCATTTCTAAAATTGCTGCACGGTGGCAAAATCATTCATCTTAACCCACCTAACTGCAAGATAGGCGATATTCTCATTTGATTTATGTTTAGGCCAGGAGTGCCGCCTTAAGTAATTTCAAAAGTGAATTTGGTGCATTATTCTTAATAGTGTAGTCAGATATACACAAACAAAGGGTGTGTGTGTGTGGGTGGGTGGGTGTGGGTGTGTGTGCAGTTACATATTAGATTCTCCTTTGCAGAAACTAGGGTTTTTCTTCATGTTGGTACCTACCAGAGATGGATGTTACTAGCCTTCTGAATTCTAATGAGATCACAGCTCAAGGCAATGCAGTTATAGACCAATACAGAAGTGCAAACATCATCCATGCCCTTTTTGTTAGCTATTTTCCCTCTGGACGTAGATCAATTTATTTCAAGCTGCATTTCTGTGTTGTTGTTTTCGGAAAGACGAGTTTCTGGATAAGATCAAATTTAAGGGTGCCTCAAGATGAAGTATCTCCAGTGTTACGCATTTTGGGCAGATGTTATTAGTGTGGAGCATTGCACATTATCAATTTATATATACCATTTTGGTGGCAGGAGGCAGCCCTCTTGTGGCCCAAAGAATGTAAAGCAAGAGCTGTTCAACGAAAGAGCGACATTGGCAATTATGCAGAATGCAAACTCACTGTTTCCAGAGGAATCACTTGTTGTTGTTGTTGCTTAGTCGTTTAGTCGTGTCCGACTCTTCGTGACCCCATGGACCAGAGCATGCCAGGCACTCCTGTCTTCCACTGCCTCCTGCAGTTTGGTCAAACTCACGTTCGTAGCTTCGACGACACTGTCCAACCATCTTGTCCTCTGTCATCCCCTTCTCCTTGTGCCCTCCATCTTTCCCAGCATCAGGGTCTTTTCCAGGGAGTCTTCTCTTCTCATGATGTGGCCAAAGTATTGGAGCCTCAGCTTCAGGATCTGTCCTTCCAGTGAGCACCCAGGGCTGAGTCTCCTCCAGCACCAAAATTCAAAAGCATCAATTCTTCGGCAATCAGTCTTCTTTATGGTCCAGCTCTCACTTCTATACATCACTACTGGGAAAACCATAGCTTTCACTATACGGACCTTTGTTGGCAAGTGATGTCTCTGCTTTTTAAGATGCTGTCTAGGAAGTAAAAAATCACCCCCTTAAATTAGGGTGGAATGGAAAACCACAGTGGGGTATAGTCTAATAATCATGGTGGTATATATATTATATAAAGCATAACCCTGGATAAAGTGAAGAATATCTGCAATGCAAATATGCATATGCATTCTATGAAATACCACCCATTGCAGGGTAGACTGTGCCACAAGCAGCCAGACTTCTGTTAAATGCTGCAAGTGGATTAAATCTCATTTGCAATAACCAAAATGGTATTAACCTCCATCTAATTTCTAATGGTCTGGCACATACTATGCACTTGACGCGTGCTGCACTGAGATATAAAATTAACAAATTATTGGTTGAATTACATGTAAAATGAAAAATAAATTAGCATTAGCCACTCCCATCTCCTCCACTAAGGATTTCCTAAGGAGCAAAGTTAATTCTGAAAAACACAAAAAGTCTCCTCAAAACATGCTTGGCTTTTGACAGGAAACTCCTAAGGCACAGTCTGATAAATGGTAGCGCGAGAGCCCTGTGTGTGGCTCACAGGAGACCTTTGGAAAGGAGAAAGGATATGTTAATCGGATCATTAATAGCAAGAAGGGTCTGTTGAAAAATGTTTAAAGTGTTTCCTCCTGGTCAATGGAAGCTCTTTCTAGAACTTCTATGGCGTCAGGGCTATTAGAAGACACCACCTTCCTTTTCTTAGATTGTTTGTTTCTGGAAAATATAATCATTTGTGTGTGTGTGTGTGTGTGTGTGTGTATTTCATACCAATAAACACACTTAACCAGAAAATGATGTACGATTCATCAGAATAATTGCACATTTTGTGATAAATTCATCTATTCTCAATTCTCTTCTATGTTCTTGTATTGCTGCCATCAAGACAACAGTTGCACCCCGAGGCCCCCAAGCCCTTCCCCAGTAAATAACTTCAAACGGACACATAATTTTAGTTTAAGTTTTTGGGCAAAATTCAGGCCACAACTTTATTGATTACAAAACAAATTGAGCGGTATTGGCCTAGGCATTGGTCAGGGACTATAACTGACTCCTGCCTTTCTGCCAGGCAGTCTGAAAGGGTAGACACCAAACGAGGGAACAACACTGGTGAAGATCAATGGAAGCTCACCCCAGGCTTCCTGTGGTCCTGGCATGGCCCTAGCCCCTCAAGTGGGCTTCGGACGAGATCCAGGACCTATAGATTCCTTTACCTGAATACCCTATTCTGGAGGGGCAGGTGATGGCCACACCTCCACTCCCGCACATTTCTATAAACCATTGCCTAACCACCAAACCTTACAAGTTGTGACGATTGCTAAGGGGGTAGGTGAAAACCAAGTGGCTAAAGCCATTCTGCCAAATACCCAGCCCCTGTTCCGAAACAGGTGACCAAAGCAAGGCCAAAGCAGCAGCACCTAAAATAGGGAGGGAGGGTGTTCAACAGCACGAAGCAAGTGCCCCACCCCTCTAGCGCTGCTGCATTTATAAGATGCCGGGATCACGCCAGCTGCCTCAATTGACCCAAACAGCCAAGCACAATCCCAGGGCCCAACAGACAAGGCTTGAGCCATGCCTAGCAACAACACACCCCGTGGGGGGTGGCTTAAGGGTCCCGAGCTCAGCCAGGACCCTCGATTTAGGAGGATCCCATATTCCTCCAAGGTGGCGTTTGGCCTGCCAGAGGCCTGACTCCACCCATTCTATTGTTTACATAAAGCTAAAATGGGGAACCTGATTTCTAGGAACTGATTATTGTTTGACTAATCCCCTTCCTGGCCAACGGTTGTGTGTTTTAGATAGCCACGCAGAAATGTTTTCGATTCCAAGGTTACTTACATATAAGAGAGATTAGCCTGAGTTCCAGAATATTTTTGTTTGAGAACAATTTCAAAAGATATGCACGTAATCTGCTTTGCTCAATCCACATCTCCAACATTTATCCAACCCTAACTTGTATATTAAGTTCCATTTATAAGGCGTTAAATACCATCGATAGAGGGTTTTTTAATAGTTCCGCCTTAGGTCTCCTGAAATTATATTAGAATGGAAGTTGTCCCCAATCCAGTTCCATGGTTTCCTGGTTATTCTTTGATCCATATCTTGCACCCATTTTCTCATATATGTACACTGGTTCTGATCCAAATTCAGCCAAACCATGGTTCAGTTTGGGGAAAGAGTTTTCATATCTTTTGCACTATGTAGGAAAGACCTGTTTTGTGTGAAAAGCTTTGCATCATTCCAAAAATATTTTACATCCTGGCTCCCAAGTGAATTACACCTCTTTTCTTGTATCTATGTCAGGATCCCAGTGCGATGCCACGGCCGACTTCGCAGGATCTAGCAGGATTCTGGGACTTGTTACAGCTTTCAATTGAAGATGTCAGTATGAAGTTTGATGAACTGCACCAGCTGAAACTGAATGAATGGAAAATAATAGAATCACCTGAAAGGAAGGTAAGCAAAATATGTGCAGACAAGCTCCTTTTCAATTGGCACGGACATGTGCAACCTTCTTGTGTTACTAACATCCCATTGATCTTTCAAGTCTGAATTTATTTCCAGTTCAGCCAGTTATTTCACAGTGTACTTTAGTGGGTGCATGGGGGGAGTTCCAGCGGTAAATAAATAAATAAATTACCGTATTTACTGGAATCACCTTTTTTGGCCAAATTACGTTTGAAAAAATTAAGGTGTGCATTAGATTCGATGGCACATGTCAGGGACTCAGGAGCAGAGGCACAGGAGAGGGAGGAAATGGAGAGCGAGGGGGAGGAATCCGAGGGAAGCACAGGAGATGAAAGTGGTCCGAGGGATTCCATGAGCCTCTCCAGCGAATCGGAAGATTCACAGAAGGGAGCGCCGATGGCCAGGGCAAGGGGGGTGCCAAGGGGGAAACCCCAGAAGGAAGGGGCCAGTGGGGACTCCCAGAGCAGCAGTTGGAAATCAGGACCAGCTTCCCCACCAGAGCGCAGTGAGGGGGAGGAGTCCCAGGCATCGGGACCAGTGTTCTCACCACCAGCGAGAGGAGATGAGTCAGGATTGACCACACCTCCATCGGAGAGCGGGGAAACGGTCAAGAGGAAAGTTACCGGCTGGGCGCGCGCGCCAAGTTCAAAGGTACAGGCGAGCGGCACAGCAGGCAGCCCGGATAGGGAGCCAGGTCCTAAAGCCCGCCGGAAGGAGGGGCAAGACTCAGGGGGGTCAGCGTCAGAAGAGTCCAGAAAGGAGGAAACCCCAGGGGGCAGAAGGACCCAGAGGAGGAAAGAACAATGGAAGAGGTGGAGTAAAGCTAGAGTCTTAAACTGGTGTCTAGGAGGCGGAGACTCAGATGGAGCTTCGCCGGTCTAGCTTCTAAGACGTAGAGTTGCACGCTGCAGTTTGGAAATGGAAACTAACCTTCAATAAAGACTTTTATACGTTATCACTGGCTAGCGTTGGTCCTCTGTGAGCTGGGACCTAGAAGCAGCTCTGACAGCACATTTACATTCACCAGCAAATACTGGTTTCAAGGTTCTGAAAATTGAGCTGCCCATTAGATTCGATGGCGCATTAGACTCGAATAAATACAGTAAAATATGGATCAGCAATGCTTGCCCACTCTCTATTAATGGGAAATTCCTAATGTTGACAAAACTGTAGTTTATTTGGTGTAAATGATGCTTTGAGTCTTTGATTCTGCAAGATTAATTCTGAGGGATGGCTGCACAGGAGGAAGTGCACATGACATCTACTGCCCACATTTGTTGCTCCTAATCCTATCCTCGACTATACTGTAGATAGGTGCAGCATTCTTCTTAGACCCAGTAATCCTATGGTTCACAGGAAACATCAGGCCTTCTTTTCTGAGGCTGGAATCTGGTGTTCCCATCCCTGGAAAAAATGTCAGTAGCGCTATGGGTAGTTTGGAGGCATATCAGGGTATTCCCCAAAGCTGGAGAAGGGGAAAAACTATGTCAGCTCAAGAACTGACAATGAGAGGAAACTTTAATTCTACACACACACACACACACACACAGAGAGAGAGAGAGAGAGAGAGAGAGAGAGAGAGAAGCAAAACACAAAGGGCTTTAGAAGGATTGTTCAGCTTCACTTGGTTTCTGTGCCTGCACATTTCATCCACTTTGGCCAGGAGGGGGAAAAGTTATGCTAGGTTTTTGGTTCCCCATTCTAGTAAATGGGGAAACACAAAGCTGCCTTTTTATACAGAGGGGCTCAAGACACAAAAAAACCTGGCGAGAGTACAGAGCAACAGATCAGATTTTTAAAAAAATACACAGATACTGATGCAAGGTGACTCATGGGGCCCATCCAAACTCCCAGTAACCAAAGCAAACTCCTCATCCTCTTAGGTAGTTGGTCATCGACTACTAGTCATGCTGGCTATATATTGGAAAATCATGGAGACAATTTACCTCTGAATACTAATTGCTAGAAACAACAGTGGGGAGAGTGATCCTACCCTCATGTCTTGCTTGAGAAGCCCATGGTGAGAAGGCCATGATGTTTGGTCACTGTGACAAACAGGAAGTTGGACCAGACAGGCATTCATCTGATCCAGCAGGGTTCTTCTTATATTCTTATATATAGCTGGTAGAAAAACTTGGGAGCTTTCCATTGTTTGCTGATGAAACTCAAAGGCATTGAACATTACACAGGTAGTAGTGTGAGTAAGAGTAATCTAACAGAGATGAACAGAGCTGCAGAAAAGTTGGGCTGCACTTGCAGCCAAATGCAATGGGGAAATCCTGACATGGGATGGAATGTTTTGATAAGGCAAGGACTTCATCTGGAATTGCTACGAGCTACTAATCATGATGACTATGTTCTACATCTACTGCGGGAGACAATATGTTTCTGAATACCACTTGCTGGGAATCAGTGGTATAGCGTCGGTTGCCAGTGCCCAGGGCTGTGCAGAGGAAGGGAGGGAAACAGACCAGGTACGCATGTGCATTGAACTGCCTAAGGCATCCACGTCAGCTAGGAGATTGCAGCCACAGAAATAAGAAAAGAAGAGTTGTTCCGTTGTCTGAAGAGGTCACATGGAGAAGCCATTTTCAATGGAGACCAACGACGGAAGTGCACAGCTATATTGAGGCAGCACTGGGTGTTGAAATTTTGCGCCCCTAACAATTTTGCACCTGGGGCAACCGCCCCTGTGCACCCCTTTCCATGCTACACCACTGTTGGGAATTGCAGGTGTGCAGACTGTATTTGCACTCTAGTCCTGCTTGTTGGTTTCCCACAGGCATCTGGTTAGCCACTGTGGAAACAGGATGCAAGACTAGATGGGCCATTTTCCTGGTCACAGGCTCACATTATGTTCTTATGCTAGGGTGTGCCTGACAATAACTAATGTTAAGGGTCTTAATGCAGAGAAGAGAATAGAGATGAGCGCACAGCGACAATCTCATATTTATCAGAAGCCAAACAAAGTATAATGGGTCAAATTAAAAAGCAAGTCTTTTAGATAGTCTTTCCACCACTCCCTCAATTTGAGAATATGTAATTCAGTGTAGGGAAGAAGACTGGGTGCCATCCAGTCAAAAGGAGGCACTTCTGAGTCCTATTGATTTCAGTGGGAGAGTTAAAATGTGCTTAACACACACTCTCTCTGATTGAAATCAATAGCACCCTCTGTTTCCAAAAGACTGAACAAGCTTCAGCAATTTTTAATAGGGTTGCAAGTGGACCTTGTGGAAAATAAGTATTCCACTCTGCTTCCAAGTAAAGTAAACACAAATTGATCTGGCAAGGTAATTCCTCAGGGTTGCCAGCATTAATGAAATCTCTTTGGGGGTTTCCATGGGTTTAATAATGGATGCCATTTTTGGATTTACTTGCGACGAGCATGTTCACAAACAGAAAAGAAAACATTCTGCAGCTTATATTTATGTAGGGCCGGGGGATGACAAGAAGGGAAACATCGGTGTGTGCTTTGATCATACATGATTCAGCTGCCATGCTCCCAACGGCTATTCTCCACAGGGAAACAGCACTTATGACCCAGAATGGAGCTCATCAGATGTTACTTCTGTTAAGGATAGTGGTGTAATTTCCTGAAATGGGAATGTTTGCTTATGTTGAATTGTTGTTTATTTTTAGCATGAGGTTTGGCAGTAGCTCTCATGTGATTGGCTGACTGCGAGTCACCGGAGAGAGGCATTCCATTCTGTTGTGACTGTTATTCCAGTAACTATCGTTTTTAACTTTTTGCTGCTTCTGCGCTCGCTCTCTCTCTCTCTCTCTCTCTCTCTCTCTCTGTGTGTGTGTGTGTGGAAAATGGCTGCTGAGAGAGGTTTCTCAGGATACAGCTGACGACAGTGTGTGTTAGTGTGATCTGTCTGAAGTGAAACAGAGGAGTTCCCTAAACATTAATAGGGAGAAACCTGAGCATGAGATTGTAAATATATTCTTCTAAATTATATGTTTATGCTTTTTTCTGGGGTATGCAGGGGGTACCCCTAAGTATTTTGTGCTTCTTTGTACTTTTGTCCATTTACTATATTTATTTTTCCCGATTTGAACTATAAAATGGTGATTTTCTTGAGTCAAAATGAGAGTGCCCCTAAACATTTTCTTAGGAAAAAAGCACTGTGTTTATGAAAGTAAAAGGTTTTTTAAATATAGAGTCTGGACATTGCATATCTCATTCATAGATAGATAGATAGATACATAGATAAATGTAAAGGGACCCCTGACCGTTAGCTTCAGTTGCGGACAACTCTGGGGTTGCGGCGCTCATCTCGCTTTATTAGCCGAGGGAGCAGGCGTACAGCTTCCGGGTCATGTGGCCAGCATGACTAAGTCACTTCTGGCGAACCAGAGCAGTGCACGGAAACACCATTTACCTTCCCGCCGGAGCGGTACCTATTTATCTACTTGCACTTTGACGTGCTTTCGAACTGCTAGGTTGGCAGGAGCAGGGACCGAGCAATGGGAGCTCACCGTGTCACGAGGATTCGAACCGCCGACCTTCTGATCGACAAGCCCTAGGCTCTGTGGTTTAACCCACAGCGCCACCCGCATCCCATAGATAGATAGATAGACAGATAGACAGATAGACAGATGATAGATAGATAGATAGATAGATAGATAGATAGATAGATAGATATAGACAACAACAACAAGAAGAACAACAACAACTTCCTCCATGCAATCACATGGACATGTAACATTTCACACAAAAGCATTAGCAAATGTCGGAACTTGCCCTACAGTAGCACTTGATCTTCTTTGGCTTCTTTGTTCAATTCCTTTTATTCTTATTCTTTATTCTTATTCTTCTTTTTCAATACTAGGAAGAAAGAAAGGTTCCTCCTCCAGTACCAAAGAAGCCCCTCAAAGGAAAATTCCCTATCACGCGAGAGAAGTCTCTAGAGCTGCCTGACAGACAGCGCCAAGAAGCCCGGAGGCGGCTCATGGCTGCGAAACGAGCGGCATCTTTCCGGCAGAATTCAGCCACAGAGCGTGCAGACAGCATCGAGATCTATATCCCAGAGGCCCAAACAAGGCTTTGAGGACTAGAACACTGCATAGTTTCTCCATCTTTTTTTAAAAAGACAAAATGAAAGCAAAACGCTTGTACAGTTTGTCTCTTCCCTGCTCATTTCCCCCCTGCCTTTGGTCACAATTTCCCCTACTGAATGATCCTTGGTGTCGGGTCCTTTGTGCCACGAGCGCAGCGGAATGCTTTCGGTTTCCTCAGAATTTGCTGAGCCTCTTGCAAGAACTGCTGTTCTTTTCTCTCCATTTCTCCCTCCTTTCCTTTCCTTTCCTTTCAGTATTTATTATCAGACTGAACAATCAGCTCCAAAGGATAGGGCTTGTTGAGACCTTACTTATCCAATATGTTCTCAGAGGACAACAAGAAACACCTCTTGAGATGGAACCCAGCTTACCTTTTTCTTTTCTTTTTTTGGTTATTTATATTTTTATAAATTATGTGATATCTAGGGATAAGAATAACAGACTTTCAATTGGGTGCATCTCACCGTTCACCAGAGGCATTAGCTATTCCAAGTAGAAGGTGCTACAAATGTCAAGAGAAAGAAAGAAAGAAAGAAAGAAAGAAAGAAAGAAAGAAAGAAAGAACCCATCTCTCTCTCCTCTCCTAGTCCCTTGCCTTGTATCTGGCTAAAGATTCTGCCCGTGTGCTCTCCCATTCGGCTCATCTTTGTTACTGCAAAATAACAGTAGGCCTATCATCTCATATTGAGTTGAGTTTTTTTGGAGATGAACAGGGATATCCAGCCATTAACCTCCAACATTCATCAGGAACAAAGAAGCATAGAAATATTTTCATATTGGGGAAGTCCAGCCCAGAGAGAAATACCCACTTGGAGAAGTCAGAAGGAGAAATGCAAAAAGAGTGGGACTTGAGTAATTAAAAAGAGGGAAGAGGGAAGCCTTAAGAGTTTAGATCTTCTGCAGCAAGATGTGAAAAGTTCGATTCTAACTCCTTTGGAACATTCACTACATTTTAAACAGGTTTTTTTTAAAAAAAAATTAAAATGTTGTATCTATTTTGTTTGCAAACATGATTGCAAAATTCAAAAGCGATGCTACATGATGTGTAATATTTGAGGTCTCAAAATGCTATATCAATTGAGTTTTCAGGGTATCCTTTAAAACAAAATACAAAAAAAAAAACCTTTGCTTGTTTAAAATGCCAGTTGTGATGTTGTAACCAGTTTACGAAAATATGAATGTGAGTGGTAAGTATATCTCAGTTTAAATGGTAATCTTAAGGTGAAAAGGTGAACTGTGGCTTACGTTTGTATTTTTTTCCAGAATTCTTTTTCCCCCTATGAAGTATTAGTTTTTTTTAAAAAAATAAACATAAGGAAAAGTGTCTTGATTGTTTCAGACTTAAAGAATGCCATTTCAGGAATGGAATGACTTCTAGATATGGAATGTAAGAAAAGAAGTTTGTTCTCCAAGCCCTTGATAAACACCAAGGCACAAGCTAGGAAAAAAAATATTCTGGAATGAAGTAAACACTATAATAGATTTACTCTAATGTAATTACCTTCTCAAAGCACATCCTAGGTGTGTGGTTGTTGTTTTTTTTAAAAAAAAATGTTTTCAGGTGAAGACGCAAGAAAACATATCCCACAGATCCTGAAATAAGGATTATGTAATTTAAAAAAAATATATCAAAACTGAATGAAATCCATGAGACAAAATTCTGTTATCGGTTTTATTTGAACAGTATGTATTTATTAGCCATAGGCAGAACAGCTACTTAAACTATACTACAGCACTTTGGTTTTTCACTTTGATGAGCACTTTAAATATGTAACTTTGCAAAGCCCTTCAGCTTGAAAATGCTAGAAGTTATAGGAGGTTAAAGCAGATCTGAAAATGGGTTTTCTCATCCCCCCTCCATCCCTTTTCCTCCAACGTGTTTTGTTACGCATGCATTCTTATTTTAGGGCAAAGCTGATATAAGCATGTTTAGCTTCGAGATATGAATCTTTAGAGTTGAATGTTTGAGAAAGGAGAGAACACTGTTAATTGAGCCTGATCTCTTATGTAGATTTTACCAAATAGCCTTAAAACTGAATTTGGAAGCAAAAAACCAAGAGGAATGTATATCACTAAAAATGCAAAAAAAATAAAAAAATAAAAAATATTAATAACAATAACAATCCTAAACTATTCTTCTGTAAAGATTAGGATATCCCCTTCCCTAGAGCATTCAAAGAGTTTCTGTACATCAATTTATGGGTAGTGTACAATATTAATGCTGCTTATTGTTCTGTTTCCAATGCAAGCATATTTGCAGGTCTAGGCAAATTAAAAATGATGTTTTGTTTCAAGTGGAACTGCTAATTAGAAGTATTTACATGAAAGTAAAGGAACGGAGTATGAATTTCCTAGAGACAGCAGATTTGGAAAATATCTTGCTTGTTTCTTCCTTGTCCCACCACTTCCCTATTATGGCTATGGATATGTTTTTATCTCATTTTTTGAACAGATGTTGCCAAATCACATGTGCTTTTCTCCTTTGAGTAATCCTATGTAAATCAGGGCCTGGTGGTAATAAGGTAATCTGCATTTGATTCCCCCTACCGTATATACTACATGCAAAGCTAAACAGTTTTTAAAGAGTCCACACTTATTAAGTGTACCGTCTAATTCATCAAATATTATTTGCACATAAAACCTCATTCACTCTGAACTCATTTCGCAGGAGCTGTGCTCAGGGGATTTGCGCTGCAAGGTTGAATCTGCACTGGAGTGTTTCTGTGGCTTGTACATTATCAGCCAGGCATTTTCCCTCTGCCTCCAAAAAGTGCCCAGCAATGCACAGAACTCTGAATAAACACGCGAGCAGAAAAGAAACACAAATGCACATGCAAGATCACACTCAATTAACATGAAATGCATTTTGGCCCTATCTCTTATTTATTTATGGAGACCTCTTTAAAGGGAAGCTAACTTCCAGTGCAGGCGAGACCTTTGATTTGAAGCATTCTTATTTATTTCCTTATTTATTTTACTGCCATGTTTTTCAATATATATATATATACTTTTATTAGTAAGGAAGGCACAACTCATAAAAGGTAAAGGAGGCCATTGTTAAGTGAGGCGCTAATTTTGCATCTTGTTCATGCAATGATGTTGAACAGGATCCTTTGCCTCTGTGTGTGCTCCCATGTCCCCTGTTTGTTCCACTTCTGTTCCAAAGAATAATTTTTCAAATGTAAACTAGATGCCTTCTGCTGATTCTGATAAAATGTTACCTGTTCACAAGTAAAGTTTTTAAGTGCAATATATATCCATTTTCATTTTGTACAGGAAAGATGAAATGAATAATGGCAGGTCATAAGCCATGCTTTCTCATGTGTTGTACTTTTAATTTGTTGGGTGGTAGGAAACTGAAATGGATGTTTGTCGTAGTGTTGCAAGTCAAGCAGCCCCAGTCTAGAAGAAATGGCGAAGGTTACATAGAGAACATTACTAGAGCTGGTCTGTATGAATAGAGATATGAAATGTACGGTAACTGTGTACTACAGCAGAGTTGAAAATGTACAATTTTCAGTTCCTTCTTCAAGACAGGGTGAGGTTCCCGTTTTGAGAATGAGGGTTTACAAAATAATATTAGGTAGACAGGCTAACAGCTTAGTCCTGTGCATGTCTACTCAAAAGCAAATCACCTTGAGTTCAAGGGGATTTACTCCCAGGCAAGTGGGTGTAGGACTACAGCCTAGTTGCTCTTTCATAGTCTGTGAGGTTATTACATTTGACTAATAGCACAAACTTATGTATGTGTCCAGTGCAGCTTCCTCCAAAGCTTGCAAAGGATTACAGTGCCTAAATACACAACATGGAAATGAGTCCTATTGATACAATGAGACTTACTTCTGAGTAATAGGAGTTACACTACAAAGCTGTGGTCTGAGCACACACACCTGTGAATAAGTTGCATGGGGAAAACCATGACTTACCTCTGAGTAAACATGCATAGTATCAGGCGGTATGGAACAAATTATTTTGGGCTAAGCTAGAAAATATTCTAGACTTGCTTTTTCCAGGGCTTGCAATTTGTATCATTTGCATTCCATTGTATGTCAGCCATATGTAGTCATCTTTATTTATTTCTTTTATCATTGAGAGAGTTATGCCCACCCTTCAAATACATGTGTTTTGGTAGTTGGCTACTCAATTGGTCAGAATGGCCTTTAGTGAATAAATGTGCAAGGATAGAGTTGTCGTTGAGTGTAAAACCAAAAACTGTGTCTTGTAACTTCCAAGCTGGGTCCTCAGAAATGAAGCGCGTGATGGTTCTCGTGGACTGAATTCTCGAGAATCGGCTAAAGTAATTCAGAGGAAAGGTGTGGCTTTCATGTAGAAGATGCTACCACAGGAAATGCTTTGGCTTGTGGAAGTTGCTGTTTTATCATTCAAAGTGCTATATATGCAGATATGTGCCCATTGAAGTGGCCCCAGGCAAGCCATCATGCACGGGCTTGCTCATTCTAGTCAAAGGGTGAGAAAACATCCTCTCTTTTCTCACTCCATCCAACCTGCCATATGAACCTAACAGCTCAGGCCTCAGGGGGACTTACAGGGAAAGGCCCCCCACAATGTTCTATATAGCGCTAGAGGCTTAGGTTTGGGGATACCATGAATCTGAGTGTTTAAAGCTATAGGGAGGACAGGAATGTGGAGAACAGGAAAAGGTGTTCTTTTCCCACTGTCCTGAAACATCACACAGCGCCAGGACACGAGTCGCTTGTGGTACAAGTTATAGACTTGAACGGGTCGATTCCTTTTTCTCCTCTTCTCCCACACTCCCATCAGTTGACACCTCTGCACTCCATATGTCCTAGATGCTCACAGGTCCCTCTCTCTCTCTCTCTCTCTCTCCCATGCTTTTAATCTGCAAACTTCTGGAGTCCCCCTAGTACGAAGAAGCCTCTATGCTATTATGGGATGGCCCTGTTTCCAAACGGATATGCACTTCGCCACATGAGTTTGTTTATTAGAGGGTAATGGTTATGCAGACCCTGGTAATGTTATGCTACCCTCACTCTGCACATGTTCCAGAGGCAGTAGAGCCACAAATGGTCAAAGAAGACCTTGGAACCTCTGGACCCAAAGACCTCTCCTTCCCTTGCCACACCTCCAGAAAGGTCATCCTCCTTTCCCCCCTTCCATTGGTGTCAATAGGAAGGGAAATTTGTGGGATAAGGAGCAGGGGGAAATGTGGAGGGAAATCCACCCTCTTCACCTTCCGCTCTGGGCAGAGTGAGTCAGGAGGGCAATAGATGCAGCAAATGCCCTGCTGTGAATCCCCCCCCCCCACACACACACCCTCCTGGGTACATAGGATTGCTCAGTTAGAGATTTTCTATTGCGTTTGTAGCCTTCAGTTCTCTGTTTGTGGTCAGATAGGGCTATCACTAACATTATTAATAGTGTTGGAGTTATATAATAATTTTGCACACACGCACAAAAAATGCATGAATCGGAATGATCTACAGCTCAGTGGCAGAACAGATCCCTTGTGTGCAGAAAGTACCAGGATCAATCCTTGACATATCCAGATCACAGGACTAGGGAAGCAACTTTGCCTGAAACCTTGGATTGCTACCATCAGTCAGAGTAGTAAGCGCTGGGCTGGAGAGACCAATGGTTTGACCAGGGCAAGAAACTTTCATGCGCTCAGAGAATGTTATTTGCACCTAAAGCTCCCAGTGAAAGCAACTTCAGCCTGCCCTTAAATTCAACCCCATTGCTTTCGATGGAATTTAGGTATGATTGCATTGTGCTGGAATGAGTTCAAAGTGCCTGAGCCTTCAGAAAGGCTCTTTTTCTGTCTTTCCCCATTTTCTTTTCTTCCTCGCGCTCATCCAGCCAGAGACCTCTATCTGCTCATGGCAGCAAGCACCTGCATGTTTATCCCGGCGACGAGAAGATTGGCATGCACACAGAGTTAGTTCTTAGGCTTCAAATCCAATTCAGTGGTCCAAGTCAGAGTTCTGTGATGGGCAGGAAGAGAAATCAGAGGGCTGCATTTGCCCTTTGCTTCCTCCCCCTGTACAAATGATTGGCAGCATGGCTGACAAATTGTAGCCCCAGGCAGGGTCTGTACCGAGCCTCAGTGAGACCTGGGCCACCGCTGGCTGCCACCAGTACCCCCCCCCCAAGGCACTGAAGCTGTGGTGCCCTCTAGAGCCCTCTGCACACCTACCCACCCCCGATGTGTTCACCTCGCTTGGTGGCAGTGCTTTTGTGTGGCTCTCGGCTCCAACTGGTGCCAGATAGCCGCCATCTTGCATGTGGGGCAAAGTGAGATGGCAGCTGCCCAGAGCATATCAGAGCACAAACAGTTCTCTCCCAAAAGTGTCACAGTGCTGCCAGGCAGTTATAGTGTTGGAGCAACTGTGCAGGGAGATAGTTATAGGGTAGGTGGCAGCCCTGGTAGGCCTTGCCTAAGCACGTGGGCCCAACAATTGCCCCAGCTGGTTCCTGGCACCAGACCTAGTGCCTGGTGTTGGATGCTTATTCTGAGCCTAATAAATGGTTTGGGCAGTAGTCTGCATGCTTGTCATCTCTCACACAGCTAGGGATATATTGAGTTTTGGTAGATGGAGGGGGTATTGATACCGTAGTGTTTTACCCACCGTCCTTTTCTCTCTTTTCTTGCCTTTATTGTTTGTTTTTTCATTTCTTGAACTTTTGCTAATATTTCTTTTCCTTCTTGCATTCATTTCTTTATAGCGCATATTCCTCTCTACCACCAACTAGAGACGGGCTCCTGCCTCGGGCAGCTGATTTTTGTGTGTCCTGAAATTGTTGGTTATTTGTTTCATGTTTACTGCCAGGGAGGGTGGGCACATGCACAGGCGCTTGTGGGGTTTTCTGCCACAGATGCCAAAATATCTTGACTTGCTTTGTATACTCTGGAGAGGGAACCAATTGAACTTTGCCTCAGGCAGCAAAATGTATTGGTTCACCCCTAGGAACCAGCTGCTGCTTCTCAGAAAGCCCTCTGTGACAAAAGGACTCTCTATAGGATAATGAGGCTGATTTCAAACAGAGTACCGGCAAGAAAACTATGTTAGGGAGATTGTTTTCACAGATAAATCTCCCTTTGGGGACTGAGGTACTCGGCAAGGTATATTATAAGTCAGTTGAAAATTTAATAAGTAGCAAACATTTCCCTGGCTTGAAGGCCAAATGGAGGAACTTTTTTTATTATTGTCTATAGAAAGTAGGTTACATTAGATAATAAGATGAATGGCAAAGTGGGAGCTTGCACATGGAAAAGTGATTAATTTAAAAATCGGGGGGGGGGTGATATTCACAGATGCAGCAAAGATTAACGTAGTTCCCTCTCTTTTATTTCTGTCTCAACCTGAATCATATAATGGGGATGTAAGGCAAATTATTTAGGAGTTTGCCCCCTTTCCAATGGCAGCTATAGTAGATGCCCAATTGCCACTTTTGCCACTGACATCCCATACCCTCTAACATTTCTCCGATGAAAGTAGGGACATCCCAGTCCGTGATGATAATTTTACTGTTTATACCCCACACATCTTATTGGGTTGCCCCAGCCACTCTGGGAAGCTTCCAATATATATATATAAACACACTAAAACATTAAAATATATACAGTCATACCTCGGGTTAAAGTTGCTTCAGGTTGAGCGTTCTCAGGTTGCGCTCCGCGGCGACCCGGAAGTAATGGAACACGTTACTTCCAGGTTTCACCGCTCGTGCATGCGCAGACGCTCAAAATGACCTCACGCACATGCGCAGAAGCGGCAAATCGCGACCCGCGTAGATGCAGGTTGCGTTCTCTTCAGGATGTGAACAGGGCTCCGGAACGGATCCCATTCGCATCCAGAGGTACCACTGTATATATAAAAGTTATCTATACAGCCTTGCCTCCAGACAGCTCAGGGGTCGGATAACTCCATACCTTCCAATATTTCTCCAATGAAAATAGGAGCATCATCAGGAAAAGCAGGATATTCTGGGGTCAAATCAGAAACCAGGATGACTTCTCTGAATCAGGGATGTCCCTGGAAAATAGGGACACTTTGAGGGGTCTGACATACACAGATGTTCAGCATTAAGTCTATTTGTCCTGGTGTAAAAACTGGGAGGTGTCATAGGTTCAACACAAAGCACTGAGGCACCCAACTAAACACTCTTTGGCTGCTGCCACCAGTGCATTCTCTCCCTTTCAGGGGTTTTTTCATCAATGGTGACAGCTGCACCAGCAGTTTCTCATCTGGGGCTCCCCCTTCCTCTCTACCTCACCCTAAGCGAGGTATTTTGGGCAACATAGCCAGGAGGATGCCTGCACAGTTACTGCTTTGCCTCTATGGGGGTGGAAATGCTCTTTTAGATTTAACTGAAAGCGGCAAAATTCCAACTCCAACTAAAGCAGAATTTGTAGCCACCGTGGCAAAGGGAGAAAGGGAGGTGACGGCTGGGAGGAGGCCGCAGAAGCCTCAAAAGGAGGGAGGGTAGGTAGCAGTGGCAGTAGAAAGTCAAGCAGTCAGAGGCGTGAGTGTCTGAGGTGACGGCCAGGGAGTATCAAAGATGGCATTTAGCTAAGTTTTGGCTAGAGCAAACCCACTGAAATTAATAGCCCTAACTCAGTTATGTTCGTTAATTTCAGAGGATCTACTTGAAGTCAAACAGGGTTGAATGCCACCCTAATCCTCTACGATTGCTTGCCTCAGGATAGCACCGACCCTGATACTAGCCAAAAGCTAGCAGAGTTAACATAAGACAAAGAATGGAAGCCAGACAATATGGGAATATTGTCTAAAGTAGCCATTTGCTCCTTCCGAATAGGCCATGCTCGATACCAAATGGGGTCATCGTTTGTTTGTTTGTTTGTTTGTTTGTTTGTTTGTTTGTTTGTTTTCAGTTGAGATAGATCAAAAAAAGCACCTGTTTTCATAATCAAATGCAACCTTACTTCCAGCGACGAAATTGGATTGTGCATTTTGCAAAACTCCCTTGATTTGGCAAAACTCTTAATTCTAAGAATGTCTACTCAGATGTAAGCCCCCACAGAGTTCAGTGGGTATGGGATTGCAGCCTTACGGTGCAATTGTCTACTGAGGGGTAAGTCCTGTTGTGTTTGATGTGTCTTACTCCTGGATAAGTGTGCATAGGATTGCAGCCATAATGTATTCTACACTTCGGCTGCAACCCTATGCACCCTTAACTGAGAGCAGACCCCACTGGGACTTATCCTAGAATTGTTGAATTGTAGGTGATCATCTTGTCCAACCCCCTACAATGCAGGAATATGCAGCTGTCCCATACGGGGATCAAACCTGCAACCTTGGTGTTATCAGCACCTGCCCTAGCCAACTGAGCTACCTATGTCTGAGTATACATGGGCTTGAGCTGTTGCTAACAAATGTGGGTGGAGCTTTCCTGATTTATCATAATTTCACAGGTACTCTGTACCTGTGTATTCCTTTCCCTGCCACCGCCTCTTAGCTCATAACTACTTGTGCAATCTCCATTTGTATTTCTGCATTGATTTACCTCTGAGGTTTAATCTTTGTCTTCATTTCACTTTCAAAGGGCTCGGCATGTGCACATTATTCCATCCATTTCATCCACTGATTTTCTTCTTCTTCCAGGAATCCCTTTGAAACAGTGCAAATAATACTACTCTAGAATGGTTCTTTCCTGTAAAAAAACAAAACAAAACAAAACAAAACAGAAAAGCCACTATTGCTGTACAGTCTTCTTCTGTACCGAAATAAACTCATAGGTTCACCTAGTATGTAAACGTGCCAAAATATTCAAGTGTGGCCTGAGGACTAAATTAAATGCCTCCTATAGAATTTCAAGGAATGTTAGAAACAGGAAACTAGCTCTTTAGTTTATCGTTAAGGAATTATATATATATATGATTATATATAAAAGATATAAATATATATATAGACACATAAGAAATCATATCAACAATGAGGATGAACTGAGTGCCAAATATTTGCCATCTGTATAAATCTACACTTCACTAGAGTTAAAAACTATTTTATGTAATTCTCTTTCTCATGCTTTTATGGTTCTTTTGAGAAGTTCTGTTATGTAGCATGCAGGATACCTAAACTGAATGTACAGTATGATGTTTCATTGCTCCAATAATTTCTTGCTTCTCAGTAATACCTTATTTACCAAAAATGTTGGGTTGTTTGTTTGTTTGGGACATCTTTGCCAAATTGTTTTATTCTTGAGTTACTCCGTTTCATGATCCTCTATTTGCCTTCAGCTAATTGTAAGGAGAAAAACAAAATGTGCGTCACTCTTTTCCCACCCCCCAAACCACCCCAAACCACCCCACCCCCACCCCACCCCTGGCTCTTTTCTGAAGCTGCCTCTATCAATTGGTTCCTGTATTGTTTATGATCATCTCCTGTAAATAATTCTGCAATTAAATTTTTTGAGAAAACTGGCTCTGCTCTTTATCAACACAGCGTCTGTCTATGGAGAACAATGCAATAACCAGAAATTAGAAGCTACTCTGACAGCTCGTGAATCTGATATAAAGTCTCACATACATATCTAGGGTGAACTCCAATTTTGCATAGGCAGATTTCTGCTCCCATAGCAAGACTTTCCCATATTCTCCCTATCTCCTCCCCTCAATTGCCAACCCCCCCCCCACACACACAAACAGCCTGCAACCAATCGAAACTCCTACAGCCAATCAGAAGCCACAGCTTGGTTTTCAAATGGTTTCGGGAGTCGAATGGACTCCTGGAACGGATTAAGTTGAAGAACCAAGGTGCCACTGTATATAAAAACATAATAATACATTAAAAAATTTTTTTTTAAAAAAACCCCATCCCTATACAGGATTGCCTTCAGACAGCTTGGGGGTCAGATAACTGCATACCCTCCAACATTTCTCCAGTGAAAATAGGGACATCCTAAGGGAAAGCGAGACATTTCGGGATCAAATCAGAAACTGGGACGGCTTCTCTAAATCAGAGACATCCTTTGAAAACTGGGACACTTGGAGGGTCTGTGCTTCCCCGAGCTGAATTCAGTTCTAATGTAAGGAGCCAGCAGTCTGAATGCCCCACCACAGGGACATTTAGAGCTGGGAAACCACGATAGGTTGCCAGGAATGGATAAGACAAGGAAAGTTCTTACCAATGTTGTGTATTCAATATTCACAGAGAAAGGCTTAGAAATGCAGCCTCTTGGAGTAATGGTGTTGCTCTGAGTAAATCTCCACACACTCCTTCTCTCCTCCTTCCTCGTTTGTCAGCAGCAGCACCCACCTTACGATGGTTGCTTAGGGCCATCTGTCTCTGAACCCTTTGCTATCCTACTTTCAACGCTCGCCGAGTTCGGGGGGGGGGGGGGAGAAGGTCTGGGATGCTTTCTAGTGATAATGTGTCAGCTAGCTGCTCCAGCTCTGCCTCCTCCTCCTCTCCCATTATATCCCAACTTTGCCCCTCATCTACCCCTGAGCTGTGACCTCCCACAAACAACTGTTGTACATCTATACTGTCTTCCCCGTCTCTGGAAGGTTCAGGTTGGGGAGGCGGTCTCCACCATTCCTCCTCTGTCCAGTCCCTGACAATACCCCAGTAAATGTTTTTAACTTCTGTGCCGTGTAAGCAGTAAATATCCATGCCCAAGACTGGCAAGCCACTGACGAGTGGACAGCCAGGGCAGGGGGACTGGAGTCTGACAGTAGTCTATTGGGGGGTGGGGTCAGTGGCATCGCAAGGGGGGACAGGGCGGTGCGCCCCAGGTGCCATGCCTTGGGAGTGAGAAGGAGGCACCCTGCGGGGTGCTCGCCCCGCTGCCCCCAGGCATGGCAGCACAAGCAGCCATTGTGCCGCCGCAGCCGCATGTGGAGGATGATGATGATAATAATAATAATAATAATAATAATAATAATAATAATAAATTATTTATACCCTGCCCATCTGGCTGGGCCTCCCCAGCCACTCTGGGCAGCTAGCCACTCTGGGCTGCTCTGTTCGTGGCTGCTGCCACAAGTGGAGGATCCCACCACTGTCCGTACGGCACTCAGCGCCGGTGGCAAACCACTACATACAATTCATGCGCTGTACGTAGCAATGCCACACATGCGCTGTACATAGTAGTATGCCGCCGGCACCGCTCAAGCGCTGTACGGACGGTGGTGAGATCCCTCCTTCACCACTACAGCTGCAAGCGGAGGACTCCACCAATGTCCGTACGGCGCTTGGGCGGCGCCGGTGGCAAACCACTACGTACAACGCATGCGCGGTGTCGCACGCATTTGCTGTACATAGCGACGCCACACATGCGCCGTATGTAGCAATGCCATGCATGTGTCGTACGTAGTGACGCAACGCGTGCGCAGCTGGCGGTTTGCCCTGCCCCAGGTGTCGGTTAGCCTTCGTTTGTCTCTGGGTGGAGTACCAGCCAGGAAGCAAGAATCAGAATCAGGAGGCTACAGAGCTGGAGGGTGGAGCACAAGATGGGTCAGAAGAGGAGGAGGAAGAGGCAGGTCAGGCAAGTGAAGGGCAACCCAGTCAGATGGGAGTGGTACAGTTGTTGTTGTTGTTGTTGTTGTTGTTGTTGTTGTTGTTGTTAGATGCTTCACCACCCTCTCCTGCACCACTGTCCCTAAGAACATGGGCATTTTTCAGGGTGAACTCACAGGAACTCAATTCCGGCACCTCTCAGCTGTGTGCCTTGCCATTCTAAGAGACTGAGGGAGGTGTTCATGGTGCGTTCCGGCACCTCCTTTTTTCTAGAAAAATAGCACTGCCCAGAACTAGGAAGGAATGGAAAAGGGATGCACAGAGAAAGTTTCCACACAGGAGCAGTCTCTGGCACACAGCCCGTCAGGAAAGGTATGTAGACTGTTGTTTATGTATTGTTGCTGCAAATGCTCCATAGAGCAGGGGAATAGCTGCCCAGTCGCTAGATTGCAGTGCATAGTATCCAAAGCTGTATGTGTTAATTTTGACAATAAATGCTTAACTATCTGCCATGTGCCTTCTTTGGCTGGGAAACAGCCTTGAAGGTCCATGCTTTTTTTTCTTCTATGAATGAATTTGGAAGTGCTCTGACTCTTCCACCAAACAGAAGGATTTTTTAAATAACTAAATAAATAAATCCTAGAAAAAAATAGTAACATCGCTAGTTCCCTGCCACAGGAAATGGAAGAAGTAGTAAAAATACAACGATAAGTCAATGTGAATATTTAATGTGGACTGCCTGGATGAAGATCTCCCAGTCTGGGAACCGCTTCTCTATGCAAAAGTGTTCACACCTCGGCTAAAGACCAGTTTGGAATGGCTAAGGGCTTCGATCAGTGTCAAGCTGGTTTGGAGAAGCAGTGCCTCAAGCTATAGTCTCTTACAACAAAGCACAGGATAGATATGCATTTTGCATAATGCCAAGTAAACATGAATTAAAAACATAACACTGGAAGCACAGTAAATGGGAGCATGAACACAGCCTTTTTTTAACAACAGGAATGCCAATTGTAAGAAATATTTGTTTAAGTAGTAAAATCAGAAGGGCGTGCTTCCTGTATTTAAAAATTATTTTTGCTATTTATTTATGATCATTTTGGCCCCTTTAAAAAAATTAACTAAGCTTATATACTACTTGCACAATGGAATAAGTCAGCAGGCAAAGACCTTTTTATTTAAATGGGTCATTGGTCACTAAATAGCTATTGCAGCACAGATTTTGACTGGTGGGTGTTGTATTTCTTCTCTTCTTGTTGTGCTTTTAAATAGTTACAAGTTGTTTTGATTCCGTGCTGTTTTTAACCTGCAAACTTATTAGTTCCTTTTAAATATTTATAACTGTTTTGTGTGTTTTTAGCTTGCTCGGTTTTTAGCTCATGTTCTGACCCCCTGCCCTTGGGCCCTGTGCTTGGAGAAAGGCAGGGTATAATAAAATAAATAAGCAATTTACAAAGGAATATGAACCAGAAATATGAACTAACCAAATAACCCCCTCTTTTATTTTTAACAAGGCAACTTACGCAAGCCAGGAAGGGAGTGAAACTGCTGAAATCTAAGTGTTGCAATTCAAGCAATGGCTTATGATAGTATCTGTGATTTCAAAACACATAAGCAACAAAAGGAGCTCTCTCCTTTATCGTAACCTGAAGGAGGTTCTGTAAGTTAACAGTTTACCCAAGGATATTCCTTTCCTAAAATCCTTCTAAATGGATTTTATTAAAAGAGTAATAGCCTGAAACAACGATATTGCTACGGTAGCAACATAGAGAATGCATTTAAAGAAGTCCTCTGCTTCCCCATCCACTACAATGGAGAGAAAGAAGTGTGTGCATAACCCAGCTCATTGCACTGAAATGAATGGGTAGGCTTTTAAAAGGCCAATGAAGTAAGGTAACTGGAGACCTTGCAATGCTGCCTTCAAATTCACCCAGGTTACTCAATTAGCTGCTGTGAATACCAGTCACCAGCAGAGGGAGCCTCTGAAATACTAACACATGCTATAACTTCATAATTGTTTCACCTGCCTGTGTAGGAAGTTGAAAAGTGTCCCCAGATTCACTGGGAAAAAAATCTGGTAACCTTAAAATAAGAGGAGATGCCAAGCACTTTCTCAAATAAATTAGAGGCAGATGTTTACAAATCCACGCTTACTTGGTTTAGGGTTCCTTTTGAGATGTTTCTGCTCGATAAATATCAAATTGTAGAGCTCTCTCTCTACATCATCTCGGTATCACCTGAATGCCCATTTCCTTTACCATTCTTGCAACAGAGCAAGTATCTCACTCTCAGCTACTTTACGAATTGAGACAAGCATCAGTCGGAGTGCTGGGCCAGTTCATAAAGGTAAAGGGACCCCTGACCATTAGGTCCGGTCATGGCCGACTCTGGGGTTGCTCATCTCACTTTATTGGCCGAGGGAGCCGGCGTACAGCTTCCGGGTCATGTGGTCAGCATGACAAAGCCGCTTCTGGCGAACCAGAGCAGCACATAGAAATGCCAGAAATGTGGTACCTATTTATCTACTTGCACTTTGACGTGCTTTCAAACTGCTAGGTTGGCAGGAGCAGGGACCGAGCAACGGGAGCTCACCCCGTCGCAGGGATTCGAACCGCCGACCTTCTGATCAGCAAGTCCTAGGCTCTGTGGTTTAACCCACAGTGCCACCCACGTCCCTTGCGGGGCCAGTTCATAATCTGCTTTAAATCCCCCCCCCCCATATATATGTATTTTTCTTTTACACGCTGGGGGGGGATGTAGCAGGGGAAGCAAAGAAGGCAGCTCTCACCTGGTGCGTAAGAAATGCAAAACGTAGCAGCGGCTACACATGTCTCTTACATTTTGCAGGAGAAAGAGACATGCATAGCCGTTGTTATGTTATTGTTTGTTACCTCAGAAAAGAGGGGGGAGGCTTCTGATTTTTGCTCAACAAGGAATTTAACAAGGTTTTACTATGCCCTCCCCGCTAGACCACAACCAAGGCTGAATGGACTTTATTTAAAGTTATTCCTGGGCTGGACTAGGAATGCTGTTGGTGCAGTGAAAAAAGAATGAACTGCTGCCGAGCAGGTTTGGCGGAGAGGCCGAATTAGAGAAAATGTCTTGTTTTTAACTGTGTGCCGAGGAAGAACTCTAAAGTGGAATTTTAATGGCGGAGACTGGATATGCACTCTGTGAGTTATTTATGGCTGCAGCTTGTACGGTAGTCGGTGATCAGTGGAAGGAATAGAATGTGACTTTGTACCATCCAGATTAGCACTTCAAAGAACTGAACAGTGGAAAGTAGTAATTAACTCTCCCGGCACACCAGGTCTGGAACAACAATGTATATGAAGGACTATACATGTGAAATGGATGACATATTTATAAGATGTAACGGAGATGCTGTTTGTAAGGAGGAAAAAGTGGCCAGCTGGAAGAATGGTTTAACGGCAAGTGAAAGATGCCAACTGGACTCTAAATAAGAAATGATGGGCAATGTGAGGAAATGAAGATGATCATATGTTCGGAACAGGAGCGGGAAACTTGATTTTAAGAAATTGTATTAATTTAATTTAATTTGGTTTGATTTGATTTGTAATAATTTGGAAAATTAATAAATATAATGGGGGGGGAGAGAAAAGAAAGGCAAAACATGATGCAGAGTTAAGCATTTTAAGTGCCCTGGCCTTAGACAATTAGCAAGCACACTGCCACCTCAGTGGTGGTAAAATGGAGTGCAGGAGGACTAAATCAGCTCTTCCTGATTTTCTACTGCTGATTATCTAACAAATCTATGCGCGTTCAGCCCTGGAAGCTGGGTCAGGTGTTACCAAGAAGCTTGACTGAGCTGGCATTCTACACATGTGCAAGAACAATGGGCTGTATTCAAAGTAGCACTGTTATGAGGTGCGCATCAGAACCCACATGTATATCCATGCGTTCAGTGCACAACTCTATGTCAGGGTGCTGTCAGCGGCTGCCAACTGGTTGCCCAGGAAAGTATAAAGACAAGGAAAAGTTTCTTACAGTCCTTTTTTATTTCAGTATTTACAGAGAGAGGCTACAGAACCCAGCCTCTTAGGATAATGGTGTTGTCCCGAGTGAATCTCCACCCCCCCCCCCGTCTCTCCCATTTCCTCATTCATCAACAGCAACACCCCCTCTATGGGTGCCACTAAGTGTCTTCTCAGCTCTTTGCTCTCCTACTTTTAAGGCTCGCCGGGTTCTGGGAGATGGGGGGGGGGGTCAGGAATGCCTTCTAATGACAACATGTCAGCCAGCTGCTCTGGCTCTCCCACAATTTCCCAACTTTCCCCCCCCCCCATCTGCCTCTGAGCTGTGACCTCCCTCAAACCACAGTTGTAAATCTATACCAGGGGTAGGCAACCTAAGGCCCGGGGGCCGGATGCAGCCCAATCACCTTCTTAATCTGGCCGGTGGACGGTCCAGGAATCAGTGAGTTTTTACATGAGTAGAATGTGTTCTTTTATTTAAAATGCATCTCTGGGTTATTTGTGGGGCATAGGAATTCGTTCATTTATTTATTTTTTCAAAATATAGTCCAGCCCACCACATGGTCTGATGGATGGTGGACCATTCTTCCTCTGCCCAGCCCCTGACACTCTGTGAGGAATGGGGTCTTTTGCTGGAGTCAGTACATGTGCCTGCTAGGAATATATGTTGCACACACCAGGAAACAAAGGAAGGTTGGCTTATTACATGAACTAAAAGAGACAGAGGATGTGAGTGCTGCTCCAGGAAGCAAATCACACGGCACAAACACGTGTGTGTAAAAAGAGTCCCTAATGACCCATGTCTGAAGAGCGAGTGTGACAATTTGCTACAGGACCCAGACTAAAGCAAGACAAGAGAAGAAAGCCGAATTATTATTTCATTTCATTTTTTATTGGATTTCTATACTCCCCTTCGTCATAAACTCCCAGGATAAAATCACAGAATAAAATACAGGATAAAAACAAGAAAATCAGGCACTGAAAGTGTCCCTATTTTCCAGGGACATCCCTGATTTATAGAAGTCATTCCGGTTTCTGGATTTGATCCTGGAATGTCCCACTTTTCCTTAGGATGTCCCTATTTTCATTGGAGAAATGTTGGAGGGTATGGGGTTATCCAAACCCCCCCTCCAGGCCATCTGAAGCAATCCTGAAAAGGGAAGGGGTGTTTTATGTTATTATATATGCTGGAAGCTTCCCAGAGTGCCTTGGCTGGGGCAACCTAGTAAGATGTGTTGGGTATAAACAGCAAAATTATCATTATGAAATGGGGCATCCCTATTTCCCTTTGGGAAAAATGTTGGAGGGTATGGTAAATCAGGGGAAAAACAAAACAGCAAAACAACAACCCGCCTTCCTGCAGACACATTTAAAAGGCTGTAGAAGACCTGGCTGAAGAGGAATATTTTCACTTGGCACCTAAAAATATATAATGAAGGTACCAGGCGAGCCTCCCTGATGGTACTGAAAGTCAGGGATCTCAGATCTCTGCCTTCATGAGAGTGAAGCTCTTCCCTCAAAATCCTATGCTGGCCAGACAACAGGAATCTCTTACCCAGTGCTTTTTTTCTATTTAAAAAAAATGTTTAGGGATACTCTCATTTTCCTACTCTTATTGAAATACTGCCCCTCAATGAGGCCAAACTTAGATTCACACAATGTTTAGGTGTATGCGTACCCCTGCGTCCCCCCAGAAAAAAGCACTGCTCTTATCCATTCCTTGGTCTGTCGTCCAGCGAAGCATAGCAAATAATCCCTGGAGATATTTGAGGAGGTGCAATGCCACATGAAGGGACGCGGGTGACCCTGTGGGTTAAACCACAGAGCCTAGGACTTGCTGATCAGAAGGTCCGCGGTTCGAATCCCCGCGACGGGGTGAGCTCCCATTGCTCGGTCCCTGCTCCTGCCAACCTAGCAGTTCGAAAGCACGTCAAAGTGCAAGTAGATAAATAGTAGATAAATACCTTCTCTGGCAGGAAGGTAAACGGCGTTTCCGTGTGCTGCTCTGGTTCGCCAGAAGCGGCTTAGTCATGCTGGCCACATGACCCGGAAGCTGTCTGCGGACAAACGCCAGCTCCCTCGGCCTATAGAGAGAGATGAGCGCGCAACCCCAGAGTCAGTCACGACTGGACCTAACGGTCAGGGGTACCTTTACCTTTACCAATGCCACATGAGCGAGATGAATAAACACCCAGCAATAAAAGATAATGGGAGAAGATTTACCCCAGCAAATTATTTGTCAAAATTACAAATACCTAAGTACAGACGGTCATTTACCCTCGCTAGATTCAATGTGCTGCCATCTGCCTTATTGCAGGGCAGATCTGAGGGTAAACCATACAGGGAACGAGTCTGCCCCTGCGGCTTAATGGAGGTAGAAACTGTCTCTCATGCTGCTGTTTCTACGGGGATATACGCTCAGTATTTATTACCTTTGCTATTCAAAAATCTCCAAATGAATCCGAACTTCAATGTCTAAAATCCCTGGTAGAGGACAAGGATCCTGAGATCACATTAAGGGTAGCCAAATTCTGTGTGATTGCCATAAAACTTAGGGAACAAGCTGTGCTATCATAATGATTAAGTTTTTAAATGATAATTTTAGGTTATATGTTAATGACTAAGTTTTAATTTATATATTTTTAAACTGCTGCTATATCTGTATTATCCCTGTTATACCTTATTGCAAATTCAAATGTATCCCTATCATGTTTTATGATTTCCTTGATATTGTATGTGGGCTGGAACTGGTCTGTGACCGAAATAATAAAATTCATTCATATTTGAGGAGCAAAGAGAGGATCCCATTGGATCTTGTGAGCTGCACAACCAATTTGGGGACAACGATTCCCTATGGAGAGGGGAGGGGTCGGGGGGCCACCAGGTGGCGCATTGGAAGATGGCCGACAATAACATCTCTCCGACCCACACGAGGTAATTAAGAGGCTGCTATGGGAAGTATGCAGCCTTCCCCCCCCCAAGGAGATGGGGGGACTGCCTTGCCAGCGGTGGCCACAATGCACCCCCGGATTCGAAAGAAGGGGGTGCCCGGTCACTTGGCACAAGCCCTCGGTGAAGTCGGCTCTTCCTGACGCCGTCTCCAATTAGCGCCCGGGTTCGCTTTAGCTCGGAAATATAATTGGAAACATATAATTGGAAAGAAGCTAAAGCACATACATCAAGCGAAATTCGGGAGATAAGACTGCTGATTAATGGATCTCTGTGACCGGAGCGACGGATGGGACAAATAAATCAAGTGATGAATCACCACCAAGAGACTGGTATGTTTTGGAGTGAAAGGGAAGGGGGGTGGAGGAAAAAAACTTTTCTTTGCCTTATGTGAGTATTAATAACCCTCCACCCCAGAAAGAAGTTCGTGGCATTTTATATTAATCACAAGCAGGAATTCAAGAATTGTGTGGACTGAATTACAGATCAAAGAGATAATTGGTAAACAAAGGAGAAAGGAGGAAAGTTTTATGACGCAGTTTTAAATGGCGTCTCGCTAAGACAGGCTTGTCCAAGAAAGACGGGGGGAGGAAGACCAGGATCACTGGAAGGTGAATCATGACTGGAATGTGATCTAAACCTGGCAGAGCCCTCCTGATATTTTGATATACTGGCAAGCCTGGAGAATTAAAAGACAGACCGAGGATAAATTTTTTACAGAAGTGTGGAATGGTGTCTGTTCCTAAGTGATATGATTCTTGGAGAGTGCAAAACACACACAGAGGACGTTTGTTTCCAACCCGCTTGTGAATATTATCAGAGATCGCAAAGAAAGGATTATATGATAATAACAACAAGATGAAGAAAGCAATAAAGAGACTATCTGGACAGAACTGGATAGAACTGTTTAATTAAAGCAGCAACATAAGTGATGCTTGGACCCCCGTTTGGAGCTTGAAGTATGGGTACCCCCAACAAAATTTAAAAATTTGGCTGTATAATTTGGAACTAATGTGATTTGGAAATAATGTGATTTGACTGGCCTGTTAATAAAAATCATTATAAAAAAAAAAGAGAGGGGAGGGGTCTTCCTGGATGACTCTTAATCTTTCTTCCTTTTTACTACTGTTTATTTCCTGCAAGTTTCTTTTTTTAATTATTATTAAATTTTTACAAATTTTTCTTTTACAAATTATTCAAACATAGCCATATTCACCAATTTACAAATTTTTGACTTCCACCAGCTCTTCCCACAATCCTCATATTTTATATTTATTACGCATTTCCTTTATCATATATTGCCAGTTAAAGTATCCTTTCATCTCATTTTCTTTTTACAATACCCTTTAACATCACAAAGCCTCTTTAAAACCGACTAGCGTTGTCTGTTCGTCACAGATGTTTTCCAGATAAATCGTAAACTTTCTCCAGTCCTCAGTGAACTTGTGATCTTTCTGGTATCTAATTTTCCCAGTCATTTTATCCAGTTCTGCAAAGTCCATAAGTTTCATTCTCCACTCTTCCACTGTCGATAATTCCTCTTGTTTCCATTTTTGGGCCATTAAGATTCTTGCCGCAGTCACTGCATATTGGAAAAGTTTGTAGTCATTTCTATTAATCTCTCTTCCTGTAATTCCTAACAAAAAAGCTTCTGGTTTCTTTACAAATGTGTATTTAAACATCTTTTTCAACTCGTTATATATCATTTCCCAGAAACCCTCAACCTTCTTACATTCCCACCACATATGGAAAAAAGACCCTTCCTTTTCTTTGCATTTCCAACACTTATTACATGTTTTAAACATTTTTGCAAGCTTAACTGGGGTTATATACCATCTATATACCATTTTCATGATATTTTCCTTTATCGTCATACATGCAGTGAATTTCATATTCTCATTCCATACTTTTTTCCCAATCTGCTAATTGTATATTATAACCAAAATCCTTGGCCCAATGTATCATAACCGATTTTATCTCTTCGTCCTTTGTTTGCCACTCCAATAACATTTTATACATTTTTGACATTATTTTACAATCATTGTTTATTATCTCTATTTGAAATCTAGACTCTCTTTCAATATATCCCCTCTCTTTAAAATCCTTTTTAAACATTTCGTTTGTTTGAAGATAATGCAACCAATCATATACATGCTCTTTAACTTGTTCATATGGCTTCATTTTCCATTTCCCCCCTTCTTTGATAACTATATCTCCATAAGTAATCCATTGCCTTCTCATGTTTTTTTCTTTACACTCATAACCTCCAGTGGGGACAACCAATGTGGTACATTAGGTTCCAAAATATTTTGGTACCTATCCCATACTTCTATTAAGGAACCCCTGAAAATATGATTCTCAAAACCTTTGTGGACTTTCTTCTTCCCCAACCATAAATAGGCGTGCCAACCAAATCTGCTATCAAAACCTTCAAGGTCCAACAGCTTGTTGTTTTTTAGTATTATCCACTCCTTTAACCAACAGAGACAAGATGCTTCATAATATAGTTTCAAATCTGCAAGTTTCTGTCTGTTCACGATTCTGTTTGCTTCATTAGCTTTCAAGTTGAGAGCACATGGCCTAACCAAGGAATGATTAACTTGTTATCTGCATGTTTTCAAACCTTGACCTCACCTTCAGAGGAGGAGTACCTTGTCTATGTGGAACTCATTCTTTTTTAATAGGTGGTGATAATCATACTTTGATAGTAACGCAAGATTACTGTGCTGATCTTCACATTAAGTATTAGGAAAGCAGGATAGTTACTCATACCATCATGGTCACATCCCTATGTGATTGCTACTAATCTTTGGACCTGGTACCAGGAACTAGTACCATCAAGGACCAGTACCAGGGCCAAAGATTAGCTCATATTTAAAAATCAAATTATGTCAGCTACACTGATGCCATGATCTACCGAAAGGTTTCCCAAACTTGGGTCTCCAGCTGTTTTTGGATTACAATGGCGGTTCCCTCATTGCGAGAAGTGAGGTTACAGGGAACCAGACAGAGGGTCTTCTTGGTAGTGGCGCCTAACCTGTGGAACGCCCACCCGTCAGATGTCAAGGAAATAATCAGCTATCTTATTTTTAAAAGACATCTGAAGGCAGCCCTGTTTAGGGAAGTTTTAAATATTTAATGCTGTATTGTTTTTAACACTCAATTGGGAGCCGCCCAGAGTGGCTGGGGAAACTCAGCCAGATGGGTGGGATATAAATAATAAATTATTATTATTATTATTATTATTATTATTATTACAACTCTCATCATCTCTAGCTAGCAGGACCAGTGGTCAGGGATGATGGAACTGTAGTCCCAAAACTCTTGCGCTACACAGAAATCAAATGAACTGATTGTCATGCTAACAATTCTTTCGCACCTCCCAATTAAATCCATATGTATTGGACGGGAGGTTGTATTTCACCTTAACTGGAAAGCAAGAGAGAGAAAGATTAACAATGCATGTTTACATGAACGGGATTCCTGCAGGGCTGAATGGGGCTTATTCCAAGGTAAGTGTGCAACAGCAAGTTGCAGTCCTATACACAGCATCTGCACTTAGTCCCATTAAACTCAACTTAGAACTGTGTTACAAACCCATTTGAAGCACATTTTTGAAAATCAAAACAATTAGGCCTTAATTGAACTATTAGGTGTTGATCATTCAACAGCTGCCATACCTGAATAAAGTACTGATGGCTACCTCTGCATTATGGAGGCAAGAAGTTAGACTTTTTAATTTAAAGTACCTGAAATGTTTGCTAAAAAGTATATCCTGAGAGTTGCTGCTGAGACAAATGGGAAAGCTGATAATCAAGTTGCGGATATGCGCAAAAAACGGTTCTTATCAAAGTAGGAATTTACGGCTTGGCACAGAGCTTGTGATTTGTAACAAAATGAAATAATCCCTGGGGAAGACATTGCCTGGCAAAACTAGATCCTAAACATGTTTGTCAAGTTCACAATTTATGACTTCAGCAGAACATATTAGGATGCTTACTTTCCAGGTGACACAAAGAAGCGTGGTCGCTTTGCTTATGGGCATGGAACCTCTCCTTTGGAAAGGCCCTGCAACTTTCCTAGCAATTAAAAGGGTAAAGAGCAAATGACCTCTAGACGGTTAAGTCTAGTCAAAGGCGACTATGGGGTGCAGCACTCATCTCGCTTTCAGGCCAGGGATCCTGTGTTTGTCCACAGACAGCTTTCCGGGTCATGTGGGCAGCATGACTAAACCACTTCTGGTGCAACGGGACACCGTGATGGAAACCAGAGCGCACGGAAACGCCATTTACCTTCCCGCCGGAGCAGTACCTATTTATCTACTTGCACTGGCATGCTTTCGAACTGCTAGGTTGGAAGGAGCTGGGACAGAGCAACGGGAGCTCACCCCGTCGCAGGGATTCGAACTGCCGACCTTCTGATCGGCAAGCCCAAGACGCTCAGTGGTTTAGACCAAAGCACCACTCACGTCCTAGCAATTTCTTAGCAATACTCGGGGATAATAATAGCAACCCACCTTACAGAACTGTTTTTAACTGTTCTTATGGATAATTTTATTGTTTCAGTCTTCTTGCAAATCCCTTTGAGGTTTTTCGCCTTACAATCAAGCTGTATATAAAAGTTACAAAATAAAAAAATAAGGATTACTACTGCCCAGTGTGTGTTGAGCCCTTTGAACAGCTGAAAGTGCTATGGTGTATCTCCCCAGATTCAGGTCAGTCATAAATGTACTTCTGTGAAATAGATCGGGTTGTATGCTCACGGAAAGGAAATGTTGGAGAGTTGTTATGATGTCATTCCACAGAGCGTGTAATTCATGTGTACGGACCTTGTACTAGTTAGCATTTATAATGAGCTCTGATGGGTGATTATATTACACAACAACAAAATGCGACCTAATTCTCGGAAGGGCATATTCACCACGCAGGAAATTAAGGCTGATCCACTCTTCACAGTTGCTCTGGAAAACAACAGGAGTGATGGTGCTTCCTGTAAGCAGCATGTGACACACACCTTTAAATGTTCATGTGCATATTATATGCTAATATATTTCTAGGCATGCTGGCTCATTCAGCCTACTCACAGCTGGCTGCACATGTGTCTAACATATAGACATTACATGCCTGCTGCAAGAAAGACCGGCGCTACCTTGGAGTTTCTCAAACCAGTTACAATGGGTCTATTTAGGTATAAGATTCCCAGTCTTCCAACTATCAGGGACATGCCATGGACTGTCTTTTCCGTCTCCCCTCCTCCTCGCTTACTAAAAGTTGTTTGATTGATCTGTATTCTACTTTTTCATCCATGGTGCTCAAGGTGGCTAATAGCAAAAACATATGCAATAAAATATAATGTAAAAAGAAAAAAAGAAAAGCAGGTAAAACACATCAGTACAACTGACAATAATACATGAAAACCATTCGTTCCATATTTACAAAGGGCATAACAAGCGATCTTATGGGTCTGAAAGAAAGGTATTTGCCTCCCTACTTCCTAATTAGTGCAAAACGGTATTGCTCTTACATCAAATCAGGGTTTGCAATTCACAAACCATAGTTTGTTTGGCTCTAAAAGAACACTGGATTTGCACTGAAAAGAAACCCACATTGATTTTGGCGGACCCCCTCCGCCATGTTGGTTTGTTGCTGTTGTTGTCATAACCCCCCCCCCCCCCGCGCGTTTTCATAAGATCTGAATTGCTCTTTTAATAGGAGGAGAATGGTTCTGCTCTCGTATGTTTTCTGAGCCAAAAGAGGCACACTATGACTATTTCCTCTTGATGTGCAATTGGGAGTTTCTCTCATAAACCACCTTCAAAGTTGCCACATCAGAGAAATCCTTCATCTGGAAGGCAGGAATCAAATAAGAGCTCTGAGGAGTTTATGGTTTCACAATTCACATTCATTTCACAGGGATATTCACAGGCAGAATTCTCACCCAATTGTGCTTTATGATACCAATCTCTGCCTCAGTGCTTGAGATAGAATCCTAGGCTGACGCAATTCCCCATGCCTTATAATGTTGCTACAACAGGTTGAGAAGGTAATATTGACAGATTAGCTGAAAACACGAGTACTGTATGTGGTTGCAAGGTAGCTGCTCAATTGGTTTGTGAGATGGAGTATAATGACAACACATGAGTAGCCCTAGGGCCTTGCATAAATCTGGATTATCTCTTAAGAATTTCAGGATTTTTCACTAAGGTGTAATTATGACTTAGCAACTGCATTGTTTCTCAATAAAGGGAGTGCCTGTTTCAAAGCTGAAAAGTATTTTTGAATTCTGAAGATTTTCAGGTGTATAAATAGAGGCACTGATATAATTCGGTGTTTTCAGTGTTTTGTTTACATTAAAATAAAACAACCAACACGAGGTACCAGTACTCATATATTCATAAAAGTGTCATGGGTGCCAGCACAAAATGTCTGCCATGGGCAGCAAAAAAGAGATGCTGGTACTCCCATCAGCCATCATGGCCAATGATGCCATCAGGGATGGCAGCTGTCATCCATCAGCTTCTCAAGGGGCCGTGGGTTCCCCATTCCTGCCGTGGAGGCTTTTGGTCCTGGTGAGGAATACGACTGATAGCATTGTAGAACTGCAAGGAACCACAAGGGTCATCTAGTCCAACCCCCTGCAATGCTGGAATATTTTTTGCCCAGCGTGTGGCTAAAACCCAGGACCCTGAAATTAAGAGTCTCCTGCTCTACCAACACCTTTGCTGAGTTGCTGGTACAGTTTGTAGCGTCCTCTTCGTGCTGTAACAGGCCTGGCTAATGCCTTCATCAGTTTTGCAACAAACCCATACTCTCTCTGATATTTCTACAGGTGTGTTGGTGGGGAGCACACACAGAACCTACCCAGCCCAGTGACGTGTGCATGACAAAACCAGTTAGTTGAATATTTGCGTTGACAATGCTAATTTGGCTGTACGAGTAAAGGCTTGGTGACTTAATAGGAACTCCCCAGCTCTTTCACAATGGTACACCTTAAGAAAAGGGATTAGTATGTGAATAGAATAGAAGGGAACCGAATAGGTCTTTTGTGATGGATATCAGAGTGACCTTGCAACTGTATGCATGTTTCCTTGGAGGAATGCCTACTGAATTCAATGAGACTTACTTCCAGTTGTTTGGAAAAAGTGTTCAGGTCAGTGGTTTATCCAATGAAAATAGGGGTGTCCTATCCCATAATAAGGGACGTGGGTGGCGCTGTGGGTTAAACCACAGAGCCTAGGACTTGCCAATTAGAAAGTCGTGGTTTGAATCCCCGCGACGGGGTGAGCTCCTGTTGCTCGGTTCCAGCTCCTGCCAACCTAGCAGTTCGAAAGCACGAAGTGCAAGTAGATAAATAGGTACCGCTCCGGCGGGAATGTAAACAGCGTTTCTGTGCACTGCTCTGGTTCACCAGAAGTGGCTTAGTAATGCTGGCCACATGACCCGGAAGCTGTACGCCGGCTCCCTCGGCCAATAAAGCAAGATGAGCAACGCAACCCCAGAGTCGGTCACGACTGCCCCTAATGGTCAGGGGTGCCCTTTACCTTTATTCAATAATAATAATTGTACCCCACCCCTCTGACTGGGTTGCCCCAGCCACTCTGGGCAGCTTCCAACATAAAAAAAACACATTAAAAATTTAAAAGCTTCCCTGTAAAGGGCTGCCTTCAGATGTCTTCTAAAGGTTGCATAGTTATATATCTCCTTGGCTCAGGGGTCACATAACTCCATACCCTCTGACATTTCCCTTTTGAAATTAGGGACATTTCTGAACAACTCTGAATGGTGCAAAATTTCAGGCACTTACCCCGGGTTGGGTTTCCTTGGAATGAGGGCAGCAGAAACTGATATCTTTATGATACATGGTTTATTTACATTTATATACCGTCTGAGCCCACAATGGAGGTGCTCACAGCAATAACACCCTAATAAGGTCTTCTGTATTTGTATTTGTGTTTGTATTTGTAAAGTGGTACCTCGGGTTACAGACGCTTTGGATTACATACACTTCAGGTTACAGACTCTGCTAACCCAGAAAGAGTACCTTGGGTTAAGAACTTTGCCTCAGGATGAGAACAGAAATTGTGTGGCGGCGGCGCAGCAGCGGCGGGAGGCCCCATTAGCTAAAGTGGTGCTTCAGGTTAAGAACAGTTTCAGGTTAAGAACAGACCTCCAGAATGAATTAAGTTCTTAACCCGAGGTACCACTGGATTTGTAAGACCTTGCATACAAAAGCAATGTATGCAAGTGAATACATTAGCAGGACTCTAAAAAGAAAACTTGTAATGTGAAAGACAATGTTTAAATTTGGAGGTAATTAAAGATAAAGATTTTATTGACATGCATGAGTGAAGATAATACAAAGGAACCAAGGGAAGGAGCAGAGGAAAGTTGGGGGATTCAAGTAATCCCACAATGTGGATTGTGTATACAGTTGTTATAAATGTTTTATTTTGTGTGTTTTTCTTTAATGTAATGAATGTTTTTTTGTGTGGAAACTAATAAATATATTATTTTTAAAAACATACACACACACACACACAGAGCACCCCAATAAGGTCTTGCTTCTCCACAGCCAAAGCCTTGGGTTCCAGCAGAAATCAAGCATGTCTCTTCCTCACGGGCTTCAGCCTGCTGCCTCCTTCTAGCTTCTAGCTCTCTCACACACAACACAACTTTGGCTTTTGTCCTTCTAACTACCAGCCAGTTGAGGGAGACACAGAGCCACTTCCTTTGTTACTTTAATGACCCATATTTGGGCCATGACCAAGACGTTGGCCTGGTTATTCCAACAACGGAATCCTTGCCAGATCCAGGAATTAGGAAGGACTCAGGCATACAGGCTAACCCCACCCACCCTTCAGAAAATTATTATACTATCTGCATAGATCTTGGTGCAAAGGAAGTACGGTGATGTCTTCACCTAGAAGGAAATAACAATTACTTTCTGCAGTGAATGCTTTTCAGAAGAGAGTCATGGGCAGTAATTCAGTGCCACTCCTGATCTTCATTACGCTATGACTTATCTGCTTACACTACAGGATGTCCGAATTTTATACTGATTGTGAGCACAGTTGTCCTGAGTGACAAGCCAAGCTGGAGGTCAGAGAGATGAGAAAGCACCGAGGAGGAAAATATGCCATGTTGATTTTTAATGAACAAATTAACGAAAGGGGCATGTAAAAGAGGGCAGTACTTCTTGGGCCCTTTGCAAAAATACAAAAACAAAAATAGAGGAAGCAGGGGACAAATGAGAAAATGCTACGGCAAATCGCCAGCCAACCTCTGCTTGAAAACCTCCGGGAAAAGAGAGACCACAAGCTCCAAAGGGGATGGGCCAAATCCTCCTAGCTCCAAATTGTAATTGTCATTTATTCTCACTTTCAAATCAAGGGTGAAGCATATGTAATCTGATTTACTTTCCTTGGGGAAGGGGCAGTAGATGACACCTGGTGTTTAACCCAGGATTCTAGAGCGGCACAAGATAACCGTCATGTTTGTAACACTTCTTCAGAATGTCTTAAACTAGTGTTGAGCTGGAAGCAATTTGAGTTCGCAAGGTTGCTCAATAATGTGACAACTAATCTAAAGTTGCATCCAAGCATCTTTTTCCTCAATAAAATATATCACTTGCATCATGTTCTTTCATTAGAATACTGTTTGCGTTAAATTAAGCTAAAGAAGGGACTAGTTCTAGGAAAGTACTCATTACCCTCTTTCTACTCCAGAGAAAAAGTTATGCAAGTTTTCTGCACTGAAATCATGTAAAAAAAATAAACCTTGTCCTTTTACAAAGCCTTTACCTAATTGTATATATGGTAATTATAATAGCAAGCAATTCTGTTCGGTCTACTGTTTGATAATAGTAGTGGCTACTGTTTTCCATACCTTTGACCGCTTATCAGTTTTGTATGCTGCTTGTACAATAATAAAAGCATCCTTAATTTAAAAAAACAAAACAAAAAGCATTGAAAAGCATTGAAAGTACTCAGTTATCTGAGGTTCTGTCTCCCAGTAGCAGCCTGCCTCCCACAATGTTCTATTTAGAAAAACTAGATTTCCTTTTAAAAAAAAGCTCAGCAACTTTGGCTGTCCCCTCAACAGAAATCTTGGCCATACCCATGCCCAAGGGAGACCGTTCCACTGTCAAACTGCTCTTACTGTCAGAAAGTGCTTCCTGGTGTTTAGTGGGAATCTCATTTCTTTTAACTTGAAGCCATTGGTTCATATCCCACCTCTGGAGCAGGAAAAACCACACTTGCACTTTCTTCCATGCGACAGCCCTTTAGCTATCTGAAGACGGCTATCGTATCTCCTATCAGTCTCCTCTTTTCTAGGCTAAACATACAGTGGTACCTCTGGTTACGTACTTAATTTGTTATGGAGGTCTGTTCTTAACCTGAAACTGTTCTTAACCTGAGGTACCACTTTAGCTAACGGGGCCTCCTCCTGCTGCTGCGCGATTTCTCTTCTCATCCTGAAGCAAAGTTCTTAACCCGGGGTACTATTTCTGGGTTAGCGGGGTCTGTAACATAAGGTGTGTGTAACCCGAGGTACCACTGTACTCAGCTCCTTCAACCCTTCCTCATAAGGCTTGGTTTCCAGACCCCTGGTGATAATGTTGGTTGCCCTCTCATCTTAATGGTCCATTG